>NC_141066.1:41740796-42340796 GCF_041138505.1 Cibotium barometz
CCACAATGGCCATAACGGTTTCCATCTCTCGCCCTGTGAAAGCCCCCCACCGACCCACCCAAAAACCCCTGATGAGTCTCTCTCCTCCCTCTGCAGGGAGAAGCACCACACCACTATAGTTTGTGTAGTGCTTCTCGCTAATCAACCAAGCACGAAATAAAACATTAAGATATTCAAAGCACCACACCACTATAGTTTGTGTAGTGCTTCTCGCGCTAATCAACCAAGCACGAAATAAAACATTAAGATCTTCGAAGGCACGCCGGCTTCGATCTTAAGGTTACGGTCGAGGCACGCGTCTTGAATTTTTGACTACCTAGGTAGAGCTGACACGTGCTTCCTAAAAGCAACAAAGGATGGATTGATGCTCCTTAAGTGGACGTGCATGAAAACATTCTCTTCATGGCCTTTTGACATGGATAGGTCCCCCCCCCCCCCCTTTTCAAAACTTGGCCATCTTAGTGTACCTAGCCATACACAAAGGCCATCTTAGTGTACCTAGCCATACACAAAGGCTTTCCCTAGAAGTGCAAAAGTTATATCCGTTTATGATAAGGAGTTTTTCCCACCAATTTTTGTCATTGTTTTAAAAGTTCATGGACATCACACTCCATACTACTTCAAATCACGGAAAGGAAATTATTGACACCTTTCATGAGCTAGCATGTGAAAGTCTAAGTCTCCATGCTTGCATATGAAGTAGTCTCCATGCTTGCATATGAAGTCCAAGTTTTGAAGTCTTTCTTGCGTCCTCGCTTAAGAAGGTTCTTTTTTGCACTCATTATTGGGCATTTTGGTCTTGAAATACCACCACTTGTTTTGAGTGGCCATCACCCTTTTAAGTATTATACATGAGCATACAAACATACACATTTCGACCACTACTCTCTATTACTTGTGGTGGTGGATTGCAACCTCTCTCGATGTCCTTAAATAATCTTTTTTTATGGCATAGAACAAGTGTGTGTTCATGCTTTGAAAGCATATCCACCACTCAAATAATCAGAATTGGAGGAAAATGACCGTGAATAAATTACAAAATAATAATTAACAAGATAGAGTAAAATTTGCAGATAACATAAGATTCTCCCACACACACTCGCACGGACGCTCAGGCAGACACATCTCTCTCTCGCTCTCCCTACACACCAAAGATTCTAGCGATCATTCACTGTTTGCTTTTTTGTATCAGATTCAATTATTTCCACGCGCTTTCCCTTTCTTTCTCTCTCTCTCTCTCTCTCTCTCTCTCTCTCTCTCTCTCTCTCTCTTCCATGGAGACCTCTTGAGGGATTCTCGCTCTAACACACTAGAGAGAGATATTCTCACTCAAACACACTAGAGAGAGAGGAGATAGAGAGAGACTAATCAGTTAGGGTACCCGCACGTTTTCATTGTGCAGGAGCTTGGTTGAGGCCAATCAATTGTTTGACAAAATATCACATCCAGATGCATTTACGTGGACCGCAATAATTTTTGCACATGTGAAGTTTATGCGCAACACACAGGCTTTAGTGATGTATGACCAAAAGCTGCAATCACGGGTGAAACCAAATGGACATGTATCGAATCTCTCTCTCTCTCTTTTTCTATCTATATGAGTGTAGCAACGTTTGAGAAATGAGAAGAGAGAGAGCATACCACACTTATTGATGGCACTAGCGCATGCAAATCTACGATAGAGCAGTGATAGAAGGGACACACAGTTTCTATAATTGTTTAATTCACCCGTACATTAGCTTATGGCTCATATATTCAAACTTTAGTGTACCTTGACTAATTAATTGATTTCTGATTTTTTTTCTCTTGTAGCCCCTATTATTTGTGGTGGATTGCAACCTCTCTCCATGTCCTTAAGTAATCTTTATTTATGGCATACAACAAGTGTGTTCATTCTACTAAAGCTTATCCACCATCCAAATAATCAAACTTGTGACCCCTAAATAAATTGCAAAAAATACTTAACAAGATAGAGTAAAATTTGCATGTAGCACTAAATTAGGTGCAATTTTTTCCCACACAAGCGAGCCCATGCTCCCTCTTAGTGTATTTTAATCATATTGTTTGAAAATAACTTTTGGGGTTAAAAATAGTCTCCACGTTTACAAAGATGTCAACTTCAATCAAAATAGCTTTCTATATTGAAAGTGTGAGCCAAACTACTCAAAATAAGTATAAATCGTAAACCATATAAATGTGTACATCTCTTATAAAATTAAATATTCATAAGGGAGCTTTCATATGTCCCAAATAAATATATATATGTTGCTAATAAATATAGGGACTGCCCAAAATAGAATATACGGCACATGCTGCACAAAATCAAATAATATTCTACAGACACCCAAAGTCGAGTATCTCAAAATCTTCGTGACTCACCACCAGCTCACCTCCATTATCTAACCCAAGGATCTACACTTACATTAACTATGCTAATCAATTAATAAATTAATTCATTAAAAATATAAATAATCGTACCAAACTTAATAAATCAAGACGATGCAAGCCATGCTCTCACGAATGTACAGAATCACTCACGTATGTGCAAAATAAGTAATGATTACTCTGATTTAGAAAGGCTTCCCAATCTAAACCCGTCTAAGTGAATCTATAAATAATAAGAAATGTGAAAATATTAAATTCCATGAATTTACTCCTCATAACATGCCCCAGGGGAAAGAAGCAACTATGCTTAGTTGTCACAAATAAAAATTAATCATGGACGAGTATGAAGATAAGATGAAATCAAGGATGGATAGGCAGCAAAGGGCATGCTGAGGAAGCCATTGAGCCTCTTCGATTGCTATGATTTAGAAAGGCATCCCAATCTAAACCCGTCTAAGAGAATTTATAAATAATAAAAAAACATGAAAATATTGAATTTCATGAATTTACTCCTCATAACATGCCCCAGGGGAAAGAAACAACTATGCTTAGTTGTTACAAATAAAAAATAATCATGGACGAGTATGAAGATAAGATGAAATCAAGGATGGATAGGCAGCAAAGGGCATGATGAGGGAGCCATTGAGCCTCTTCAATGGGGTGGCCTTTATACTTCAATAAATATTAATGAGAAATATTTCCTTTTCTTGTGGTTGCCTTCTCATGGTTTAAAATACTTTTAGATTCTTGTGTCTCAAAATGGTGCCAGCATGACCAAATTTTAATAGCACATATAAACTGTTTAGAAATTTGAATTTATACATACCTACGTCGTTAAATATTTTGTTGGTTTTTGCAGAACTCTATAGTCTTGGTAAAATGAGTTAATACTCCAAGCGAATACTTGACAAATAAAAAGCTATTTGCAATGTACAAAAAATAGTAGAGAAGATTTATGTTAGCGTCTACATGGAAATCATTTTAGGAATTGCAAATAGGAGATGTTCAAATAAAACTCAGTAGTATAAGGTAGGGTTAAAAGTAACTATTGATATTAGAGTAAGAGAATCTCAGCCTTAATGGATGATTTCTATGCTACAAAATAAAATGTGAAAATTATTATAATATGAAGTGTAAGGCATTTTTTAGTCCTCTAAGAACACGTGTATGATATGAGATCAATATCTTTTTAGGTTTAAGTGAGATTTAAGAGAATTTGAATGAGTAACAAATTCTTCATTGGTCCCTGTCAGGTCATCTTCGATGTTGTATCCTCAAATAATTTTGTTTCATTCCATGATTTGACAAATACGAATGTTGGGACTAAAAACTTTTTTTTTCCACTTATAAGAAAGTTTTTCCCACCAATTTTTGTCATTATTTTAGTTCACAGGCATCACATTGCATAATACCTTGGATCATCAGGGAAATTAACTATAACATTTCATAAGCTTGGATCACGAGAAAATTTATTGAAACCTTTCATGAGCTAGCATGCAACCTAGCCTAGGAAGTCCATACAAACTCCAGGTCTTGAGGTCTTTCTTGCGTACGGACTCCAAGCAAGCTTCTTTTTACACCCATTATTGGCTACTTTGGTCATTAAATATGGCCACTTATTTTGAGTGGCCATCATTTTTTTAACCATGCATGAGCGTGCAAACATATACATTTTTTTAACCATGCATGAGCATGCAAACATACACATTTCAACCACTACTCTCTATCATTTGTGGTGGATACTGCAACATCGCATTGTCCTTAAGTAATTTCTATTTATGCCATATAATGAGTGTGTTCATGCTACCAAAGCATATCCATGATCCAAATAATCAAGTAGATAATGAGTAACACTTTAAGACTATGCACACACCCATGTCATTGAATAGAGTGAAGTGTAAATTTACGTTTTATCTCCCATATTATTATGGGGCAACATAGCCTCTCAATTCATAGTGCAAATATTTCCCAAGTATATAACATATTTTGAGGATATATATAGTATTTTTGTCATGTTCTTGTCTATTCTGAAAAGAAAGGGCTCTATTATAGGATACATTATATTAGAATTAGACACTCGAGATCTATATAGTATTGTCGTAAGTGTTCTTGTCTATTGTTCAAAGAAAGGGCTTCAATATAGCATATAGTATATTACATTAGAAAGGGCTTCATTATATAGCAAATACCTTAAATGTATTTTTTTAGGTGAGAAATTATTAAATCTCTCTCTCTCTTTCTCTCTCTCTCTCTCTCTCTCTCTCTCTCACACACACACACACACACACACACACACACACACACCTTTTTCTTGTCAATTCTTGAAAGAAATTACATGCATATAATGATTGCTAAATGGCATAGGATATATACCATCAACCTTGTTCTTGTCAATTCTTGACTTCTTTTTAGAATTCTTAGATTGAAATTGGACTCTTGGGATGGACCCTTGGGACATGTCCAAGATAAATGTTAACCTCTCACACACACGTGTGTGTGTGTGTGTGTGTGTATATATATATATATATATATAGAGAGAGAGAGAGAGAGAGAGAGAGATGAGTTATGGCATATTAACATATGAACTAACACATGAGATATGAACAACAAATGTTGATAGAAAGCACATTTTCTCAAGTTTCAGCTCACACACTTATCTAAGACTCCATAAAAACAGGTTTTAAATATGATACCATGATACATAGGAGAGATTTTGGAAAGTAGCACATACATGTCTACCACATCACAGGGCACACCGTTCCTTCCCATCAGACCTGGGTAAAGCACATGCGTCTAGTATAAACAGTATTAAAGACTCGTCATCTAAAGGGACTGCTCAAATGCATCAAGCACACCGTTCCTTCCCATCAGACCTGGGTAAAGCACATGCGTCTAGTATTAAAGACTCGTCATCTAAAGGGACTGCTCAAATGCATCAAGCAAGGCAGCGAAGCGCCAGCTCGATCTTACGACGAAGGCGACGCCACTCTTGAGGGCCCTGCTGACGTCGACTAGGATGTCCTCCGGGATGTTCTCCAGCTTCATGGTGTTGAAGTCGTCGATGCGCTGGAGTTTGAGGCCCAGAGGCTTGCTGCAGCCGGCGGCCGTGGCAAGCAAAGCGAACAGCACCACAACAGGCACAGTCACAAAGGTGTGCTCGCTACACCCGGCAGTCGTTGATTCTTTCTTTCGGCCGTGGATAGAACAAGGGCTGCTGGTGCCCAGTAGGCGGAGAAGCTGAAGCCAACTTCCAGAGCGGGGCGCCTCCGCGAGGGGCAGTTTGATCCACTTGTCTTTTTCCATGGCCAGAAAGGGAGGCTCGCCTGTTTGCAGGTGAACCCAGGCGGTTTTCATGTCTCTGGCCTCTCCGAAGTGTTTCTTCCAGCCCATGCACGCGGTGGGCTCCGTGTGGACAGTGAGGTTTGAGCCGGCGTATGTGATTCGGTACCACTGCTCCCCCAAGCCCTCGTGCTTCACAAAGGCCACGTCCTGGGCGTTGCTGTCAGCTACGCCTACGCCCAGGTGTAGGGGCTGCCGCTGCAGGTGCTCTTCCAGATCCAGGTCCACATGCGGTCCTTGAATCCTCCGGGCCTCGTGAAGCTTATACTTGACAAGCTCCTCTGCCACAATGCCCATAACGGTTTCCATCTCTCGCCCTCTCTGTGTATGTGTGTGTAAAGCCCCCCCCCCCCCCCCAAATACCCCCCACGAGTCTCTCTGCTCCCTCTGCACCACAAACTCCCTGCTAAGCAACCAAGCACGAAATAAAACATTACCATAAGCTCACAGACCATTTCAGTCCTCTTAAAATATCTGACTTCGGAGACGGTGAGGTCAAGGTCGAGGTGAGTAGGTATTTTCTGGCTAGGTAGAGCTGACACGTGCTGCCTAAAAGCAAAGCATTGACCCCCTTGAGTTGATAGGTATCCTCAAGGTCAAGGTCAAGGCAAAGGCACCCGTCTTGAATCATTAGGGTCTAGAGTAGGTATTTTCTCGCTAGGTACATAAAAGCAAAGGATTGGGACTGCATGAAAAGGGCCCCTTTAGTTGATAGGTATGCTCAAGCACGCGTCTTGAATCATTAATTAGGGTCTAGAGTAGGTATTTTCTGGCTAGGTACATAAAACCAAAGGATTGAGGCTCCTCAAGTGGACTGCATGAAAAGGGCCCCTTGAGTTGATAGGTATACTCAAGGTCAAGGCATACGTCTTGAATCATTAGGGTCTTGAGTAGGTATTTTATGGCTAGGATTATCTAGTCTAAGAAGTGAAAGTCTCTATGCTTGCATACGATGTCCAAGTCTTGAAGTCTTTCTTACGTACTAACTCTGAGCAAGGTTCTTTTATTAGGCACTTGGTCATTTTTTCACTATACAAGAGCATACAAACATACACATTTCGACCACCTCTCTATTATTTGTGGTGGATTGCAACCTCTCTCAATGTCCTTATGTAATCTTTATTTATGGCATACAACAAGTGTGTTCATGCTACCAAAGCATATCGACCATCCAAATAATCAAAATTGTTGCAGGAAAATGACTCGTAAATAAATTGCAAAAAAATAAAAAACAAGATAGAGTAAATTTTGCACATACCACAAGATTGGATGTAATTTTCTCCCACACAAGAGTGAGCCCACACTTCCTTTTAATGTATTTGGATCATATTTCTTGAAATAACCTTTAGGGCTCAAAATAGTTTCTACTTTTACAAATATATCAATTTCAATAAAAATAGCTTGCTCTATTGAACGTGTACGACAAACTACTCAAAATAGGTATAAATCATAAACCATATAAATGTGTACATCTCTTGTAAAATTAAATATGCTTAAAGGAGCTTTCATATATCCCAACAAATATATAGTTATTGTTAATAAATATGGATTCCACCCAAAATAGAATATATGGCACGTGTTCGCACAAAATCAAATAATATTCTACCGACCCCGAAACTCCAGTGTGACCTTAAACTCTTCCTAACCCACCACTAGATTGCTTGCATTATCCAATTCCAGGATGTGGACTTACATCAACTATGCAAATCAATTAATAAATTAATTGATTAAAATATGAATAACCATACGGAACTCAATAAATCAAGACGATGCAACTCATCATCTCACGAATGTATGGAATCACCCACTTTCGCACAAAGAAAGCTGTGATCGCTGAGATTTACAAAGGTATCACAATCTCTACCTATCTAAGAGAATTCATAAAATATGAGAAACTTGAAAATATTATATTCCATGAATTTTATCCTCATAACATGCCTCGGGAGGTAAGAAGCAATTGTTCTCAGTTGCTACAAATAAAAAAGAATCATGGGAGAGTATGAAGATAAAGTGCAATCAAGAATGGACAGGCAGTGAGAAGGGTATGATTAGGGAGCCATTGAGCCTCTTCAATGGGGTGGCCTTTATATTTCACTAAATATCTTTGAGAAATATTTCCTTTTCTTATTGTTTTTTGCTCATGGTCTAAAATAATTTTCAGTTTTATAGTGTCTCAAAATGGTGCAACACGACCAAAGTTCAATAACACATGTGAATTGTTTAGAAATATGAATTTATATGTACCTGCATCGTTAAATATTTTGTTGGTTGTAGACCCTATAGTCCTATTAAAAAGAGTTAATTCTCCAAGAGCATATTTGATAAACAAAAAGTCATTTACTATATATAAAAAATGATAAAGAAGCTTTATTTAGCATCTACATGGAGATCATTTTAGGAATTGCAAATAGCAGATGTTCAACTAAAACTTGGAATTATAAGGTAGAGTTGAAAGTAACTATTGATATTGGAGTAAAAGAATCTCACCTTTAATGAATGATTTGTGTTGTGCTACAAAATAAAATGTGAAAATTGTTATGATATGAAGTGTAAGACATTTTATAGTCTTCTAAGAACATGTATATGATCTGAGACAAATATCTTTTTAGGTGGTAATTGAAATTTCACATAATTCAAATGAGTAAGAAAGGCTTCATTGGTCAATGTGTCGGGTCATCTTTGATGTTGAATCCTTGAATAATTTCGTGTCATTTCATGAGATGAAAAAAATTAATGTTGTGACCAAAAAAGTTTTTCCCCAATAAGAAAGTTTTTCACACAAATTGTTGTCATTGTTTTAGTTCATATATATCACGCTGCATAATACCTCGGATCATGGAGAAATTAATTGAAAAATTTCATGAGCTAGGATAATGGGAAAGTTAATTCAGACCTTTCATGAGCTAACATACGACCTAGCCTTGGAAGTCGAAGTCTACAATGGCCCTTGGAGCAAAACCCACTAGTGGATACTCATGTGTCATAACATCCAGCCCAATCTGAATCACTAAAAGCATGCAGTTGTGATGACTCACCCCTCTTTGGATAAAACAATCTAAAATACTGAGTGCCCTACAAATAACAAAAAAGTTCGCTTGACAGCCTACCACTGCTTCATACCTGGGCTATGCATAAATTTGCTCAGCTGTGAGACCGCATACTGTATATCTGGCCTCGTGTTGTATACATAAAGAAGGGATCCAACAGCCTGCTGATACAAACTAGCATCAAAAGAGTCTCCTACATCTTGAAGACTAAGTCGAGTACCTGTCTCCATAGGTGTAGCCACAGGTTTACAGTCTTCAAGATTAAACCTCTTCAATAGCTTCTATATATATCTAGACTGCAGCATAACAATGCCATCGTTGCACTGCATAAACTGAATCCCTAAATAATAATGCAAGGGCCCCAAATCTGACATCTCAAACGATGCATGCAAATTAGCCTTAAAGGCTAAAATCTGATCTATATATTGGGTCCCATGAGCAGCATGTCATCAACGTGTAGAACGATGACCAAAAATGTCTCCTTATTCCTCTTCACATAGAGGGTACTCTCTATTGGACTATTGTAAAAATCATTTGCAACCAAGTATGCATGAATCTTCTCATACCATTACAAGAGCCTGCTTAAGGCCATAAAGAGACTTTTTCAACCTGCATACTTTAGACTCTTCCTCTTTCACATCAAAACCAGGAGGCTGCGATACATACACCTCCTCACGTAAATCACCATTCAAGAATGCAGTCTTAATGTCCAACTGATGTTCATTCCACCTGTGATGTGGGTGCAAAGCAATGAGAAACCTAATGGTATTCATATGAGATGTGGGTGCAAAGGTCTCATCATAATCAATGCCCTTTTGCTGGGCATACCCCTTTGCAACAAGTTTGGCCTTGTAGTGACCAATGCTACCATCTGCTTTGCATTTTAACTTAAAAACCCACTTAGTACCAATGGTCTTCTTGCCATGAGAGGTGGATCTGTCAAATACCAGGTGTCATTCTTGAGTATAGAGCTATACTCATCCTGCATAGCATGCATCCACCAATGATCAATGATCATCATCCTGTGCTTCCTCAAACGAAATAGGTTCCTCCTCATTACATAAAGTAGAAATGAGAACATGATCCACATGAGAATAATCTGCATGATGAGAACCTACACGAGTTCTGCTAGGTAAAGGAGCTGCCAACTTGCTATTCCTTAATGTCTGCACAAGTCATTTTGGCTTACGCCTAGATTCTTCTATGTTTGTTCTTTCCTCATCCACTACATCATCAATAATGAGCCACGTAAGGCTTCTTGCCATGCCAAGCTTCATAAGGAGTTTTAGACTGCAAGGCCTTGGCAAGGCATTTGTTCAACACATAGTTGCCTCTCCTCTAACCAGAAACCATAAGGTAAATCTTTTGGCATCTCCATGAGAGACCTGTTCTTCCTCTCAGCCACACCATTTTGCTGAGGTGTGTATGGCACTGTACATTGATGCCTTATGCCTTTTTCAGCCATATATGCATGAAATTCCTTGGACATATACTCCCCCCCTTGATCTGAATGAAGGGTGCCAACTTTACATTCGCATGCATTTTCAGCCATGGATACGAAGTGCTTAAAGCACTTAAAAACCTTTGACTTTTGCTTTAATAGATACACCCAGCTATATCTGGAGTAATCATCAATAAAAGTGACAAAGTAGAGATATCCCCAATAGATGGTGTCCTCATAGGACCACATACATCACTATGTATAAGCTGTAATTTCTTAACAGCTCTCACAGATCCATCCTTTGGAAATGATGCCCGATGCATTTTACCAAGAATACACCCCTCACATATATGTCTAGTAGGGGTCTCAAGTTGGCAACTCAGACACCATATCATGCCTTTGAAGGTGTAACAAACTACCATAATTCAGATGGCCAAATTGTGCATGCCATAATTCTGCATCACTCATAGCACTAGTCGTAGACTGAGGAAGCATCATACTCCAACTTCTCAAATACATCCATCTTATATAGGCCATGAAACAAGGTACCTAAGGCAATGATAGAATAACCATCATTCATATCCTGAACTATACATCTGTCATCCACAAATTTCACCGTCAAGCTTGACAAGGCTAAGGCGGTTGAAACTGACAGCAAGTTCTTCTTAATGCATAGCACATATAAAACTTTGTGCGAAGGAGTAAATGCGTCCCCATTTGTAGCACACTGAGCACAACTCTACCAACTCCTTTGATAGGATATGAGGAACCATTTGCACATGTGACGGTTCTTGCACTTGGGACAGATTCCAGAGATGAGAACAAACCTTTTTGTGAAGTAATGTGCTTACTAGAACCATTGTCAAAGTACCAAGCATCTGATTTTGCCACCCACTGACATGCATACATCATGAATAGATGGGTCATAACTGAAATGTACAGTCCATGCCCAATCATCTTGAGCAAAACTTACAGATTCCTTCTTCTCTGCACTTGGTGCCAGATGCATCAACCATAGCCATGCCTCGGATTCTTTCTTTTTCTTCTTCTCTAGCCTTTTCTTGCACTCATGTATGTAGTACCCTGGTTTCCTGCAATAGTGACACTTACCCTTGTTTTTAGACTTATCACCTCCTTACTTGAGGATTCTAATTTTGGCTTATAACCACCATGCGAAGAAGCTTTACCTTTGCCTTTCTGATTGGCAACAAAAGCTTGGTCACCAACTCATATATTAGGTCTGTTTTACCTAGACTACTCTTCTTATTTTACAAGAGTACTAAAACCAGCTCATCAAATGTAAAGGCATTTGGATTTCCCTTCATCACATGATTCTAAGGGTAGAGGCGAAACTCTGACAAGAATCCGGTAATGCATTGAGAACTGTGGGCACCAATGTACTATCAGGATATATCTCATCCACACTAGCAAGCTGCTCCTTAAAATATTTGATCTTGGTCAAGAAGCTATCCATTGAGTCTCCCTCATTCATGTGCTCAGACTCCAACTATTTGCGTAGATATGCAACACGTGCTTCATTGCGCACCTGGTATAATGCAGCAAGTGCATCCATGCCTGTTTTGAAGTCTTACATGACCAAATATGAGGAATAATGCTTCGCTTCACATAAAGTGCAAGCAATGCATGTGCTTGTGCATCTCTTCCATCCCATCTCGTTTGAGTAGCAGTGTAGAGGTACTCGTGGTGCATGTGGAGGAGACACATCTGTATCAGATTCTACTTTAGATGTACCTACAACACCTGGTTTCACTGGTAGTTGTGAAACAAGACGAGTTTCACTACCATTTACCACATTCCAAAGGCCTTTAGCAACCAGTACATGCCTCATTATGTAGGACCACAATGGGTAGTTAGTCCCATCAAGTTTGTCCTCCCTAGCAGACATGTTGAATACATCACTACTGCCAGCCATGACTTTCTGCCAAATGCAAAATCTTTCAACACACTGCAAGTACTCAGTATTCACAGGATGCAACCCTGGATGGCTGCCAACTGACTGAATCACCTGCAAAGTGTATGAAAGATAACACAGAGTAGAGAATAGAGTGTTACTGAAAAAAGTATGATGGTCAATGTTGTTGAAGACATTGTAGATGCTGTTGCACACCAAATCTTTGCTGCTACTACATAGCCCAAATACCCAAAATCAAGCAGAACCAATCCAAAATGACGCCTCTCCAGAACGTCTACAAAAATTTTGTGGTGCCCAAAACACGCCTGAAATGCATCGTAGACCCCAAAAACGTTGTATACTTTGTATACAGCACACTACAGTATACACCTTCTTCTCCTAAGAGGGTATCTCAATCGGAGACAGAAAAATAGGGTTGTGAGGAGGGAGGCAAACTACTAGATCAAGTGTCAAGGAAGCTAGCTCTGATACCAATTGTTAGAATTAGGGTTAGGGTTTTAACAATGCACACACACAAGATAGAGAAGCTTGAGAGCACACAAACTCACTAGAATAGAATGAACAAATGTGTGCTAGATACAAAAGATAAGTACACACCCCAAAATGACTAGATAAGAGGGTATACATACACACGAGGGAAAAAACCTCCTAGCGAGGGAAAAAATGCCCCGGCAGTCCTAAGTGTGTCCACACACATTACTACCATATAATGCTACAGTTTATAGGTGGCATGTGCAGTCTAGTATCCCACTGATTTTGTCATGCTTTGAGAGTGATCATGGGAAGGGTGAGCATGATGGTGAGGGCACATGTGTGTAACATGCTTTGAGACGTCAAGATACTCAGCGGTTCAGAGATGCATGCCATGTGGTCGAGTGGTGCTCCCAACATTTGTTGGGAGTGCAGCATCATCCTATCCCAAAAGTGATGCTCAGATTTTCAAGAGATTTGTTTGGTATGTGGATGGTGGCATGGTTGACCGTAGAGGCCCCCATGATTGTGACACAATAACAGGCACATTGGGCTTACATTCCATTAGGAGCACATGCATGGTGGCTCCCATGATCTTGATTATTAATTATATTCTATTGATCATGACTCCATCTAAGTGTCTCTTTTATTTTGTATACCAACTTTGTTTTAAGATTTCATATCTTTTAAATTCTACACTGGGCGCTAATTGATATACCAAACATCGTCCAATGGTGACCAAACTTTGCGAGCATGTGGGGGACCCCCCACATGCTCACAAAATTTGGTCACTATCGAGAAATGTTTGGGTACGATTGAAAGGGAAGAGCGAGATTTTCCATGGTGTATCGGTTAACAGACTTGAAAATTCCACATTGGGCAGCGCTAATTGATATACCAAACATCGTCCAATGGTACCAAACTTCATGATGTGGGTGGAACATTCATGCTTTGATACTTGGTGCTTTCCTAACATGTCATGAATATAGACAAATTAATTTTGCACAGTTATGTGAGTATGCCTTGTAGAAGGAGGTTTTCATTCTCGTCTAATCTAGATCTATCATGCATCTCAAAACCCCACCAAAGCTCTTAGAGTTCTTTCGATAAGATGTGAGCAGAAATCCTATAATGTAGTGCCTCCTCAATAAGAAGGTGTAGGACCTAGAGTGGAAAGTGGTCCCATGTGAGCCCAGTCTGAGACCCCTCCACATGCTCGCAAAGTTTGGTCACCATTGGACGATGTTTGTGTACGATCGCATGGGAAGAGCAGGATTTTCTGTGGCCTCTCGAGCACTAAGAAACTTGAAAATCCCACATTGGATGCTCGTTGTTGATATACCAAATATTGTTCGCTTTCAATGGTGACCAAACTTTGCAAGCATGTGGGGGGGGACCCCCCCACATGCTTGTAAAGTTTGGCCATCGTCGTACGATGTTTGGGTATAATGGCATGGGAAAGAGTGATATTTTCCATGGCCTCTTGTGTACTAAGAAACTTGAAAATTGCACACTGGGTGCTAATTGATATACCAAACATCATCCAATGGGGTGACCAAAATTGGCGAGCATGTGGGGGGACCCCCCATATGCTCTCGAAGTTCGGTCACCATCGGATTATGTTTAGGTATGATGGCATGGAGAAGAGCAAGGTCAACAAACAATATGATAGCCAAAGTGTTTAAAAGAATCCATAAACTTAAGAACATCAATTAAAATGTAATGATCCTCAATAAATACATAACTCATAAAATATAAACATCAACTAAGTACATTAGAATGTGAGATAACCCAGCTACTCTGGGTTTAGCCACAAACTCAATAGATCAAAGCATAATGTAAATGAGCTACCCTAGCTAGTCTGAGGTTAGTCACTACCAATAAATCTAAGTACAATGTAAGTGAGCTAACCAAGTAATTTGAGTTTTGTAACTATTATTAACACGTACCCAATTAATATCATCATCTCTAACTGCTGGTGGTCGACGTGCATGTGGAGGATACTGTGCACGTCTACTAGGAGGCTATGGTGGCTACTGCTACAGGGATCATCAAATATATATGAGGAGGTCTACCTCAAAGGTAGTATCATAATTTGGTGCCAGCATACTTGGGAGCTCATCACGAGTCCCATAATCTATGACAACCCTCTCCCTCTCTCAATGTCGTGCTACTGCAAGAAGATGCCTCTGTCACGATAAACCCAAAATCTGTAATCAGCAATGGTCTGTGCCTATCACTCTACACATGTAAGCTTCTCTGTTGTAAGGACACACTGCTCATGTGAAGCAGCTTTCACTACAACACATTGGGAGCATAGTAGCATTTTTTAGTCTCATTTTGCAGTGTTTTCAGATAGAAAATATTGGGGGTTTTCACGATGCTAAGCAACGATTTGTCGTTGGCTGAGCAGTGCAATTTGTAGCAACGAAATTTCAATGCTCAGTAGTGTCTATGGTGGCAGGGAAAAAACATGGCTATACTGTAATAATATCCCATTTTTTTAGTCTCTTCTTTTGCCGCCGCGTAGTTTTATCTTTTGAATACAATAAACTTGTACTTTGAGTTTTTTTATATGTTTATGTCTTATCTATCACTTCTACCTCTCCTACCCTATCTTCCTCCTCAATATCTCAAGCAAGGTATGTCTACTCTTTTCCTTTATCTCCTATGTGCAAACAAGCTTTCCATTAAAGCTTTCTTGTGAGTATTTTCTTTCTCTTTCCTCTCTTTTAAGTTTTTATTTTTTTATTTTTTCCTTATTATTGAAGCTTAACCATTACGAGTATTTTTCCTTCTTCTTTTTCCCTAATTAAGGGCTCTCCATTGAAGCTTCATATGGTAAGAGATCTTGATTTTTTTAATACTTTTTTTCTTAACTTGGTTTAATTTTGTAGGTTTTCAGCACATACAAGACTCACAAGAGATCTCTTTCTTGTACGTTTCTTCTTTTATGCTTTTACATGTTTATAAGGTTTGTAAGTTTTAGGGCTTTTAAGATTAGGGTTTGTTATTAGTACTTTTTTGTCTTAATTTGGTTTAATTTTATAGGTTTTCAAAACATACAAGCCTCACAAGGTAAGAGATTTTTTTCTTGTATGTTTCTTCTCTTCTTCTTTTACATGTTATAGGGTTTTTAAGTCTAGGATTTGTTATTTTTTCCATACTCTATGGATAGCCTTTAGAGAGCTATACTTCTCTCCAGAGATGGCCATATGCCTTAGCCTCATGCATGATACTTATGCATTAGCCATATGCATAAGCTTTATGTCGCGGTAGCTTCCAATGCATACCGATATAGTGGTAGCTACCTATGCATGCCGGTAGCTTCCAATACGTCCCGGTAGCTACCAATGCATGCTAGTAGCTTCCTGGGTAGCCTTATGCATTAGCCATATGCATTAGCCTTATGCATAAGGCCATATGCATAAGCCTCATGCATTGGAGTATGTATAAGAGTTTTAAGTATTTATGTTTTTTCTTGGATAGGTGACAAATAACTTGCAGCGCGATGTTACACATGAAGGAGGAGTCGATAATCCAACAATATTTGTAAGTATATATTAGCCTCAAACTGTATCTTATCATTTAATTAAAGAAGGTTATCTTAAATAACAACATAATTATAATGTTCATGTCATGACAACAGAATTAGTGGGAGCCTAGAAAGCTCGACCGTCTGGGCAAGGCCTGGGCGGGTTTAGGGGAGCCAAAAAAACCAAGTGCGGACCCAAAAGTGGCCGGACACTATTGAGAGTGGTCGGGCACCTGTGAAGAGCACTATGCTATTAAAAGAGTTAAGGGTCCAATCTTGAAGGTGTCTCCTTTGGCCGTGGTCTCAACAACCCATGAAGAACGTGCAGCTGAGTAAGCTGCCTCAACACTGGTATTAGAGGATGGATTCTCATCGCTGAACGCTGTGATTTGTGAAAGAGATTGCCCGCCTAACTGCGCCTAAAACCAGCCACCATCATGCTATCATCGTAATAAAACAAAGCAAGGCGTCAACAAGGCCGACTCCCACAGCACCGTCAAGCATCCCGACTCTCACTATTGGCGAGCGGGTAACGTAGCCATTGTTGGCTATTTAGGCCAGTCACCATAGCGGATAGACGGGCTGGGCTGTTGATAGACGAGCACACTAGCCACGGTCACCATCCGCCTGAGAGCCGCCAAAGTGCGTTGCCTGAGAGCATAACAGCCACGATCGTCATTCGCTTGAGAATCGTTAGTCGATTTTGGGGGTAGAAAAATGGGCTACCTTTACCAGACGACCCAGCCATCACCAACCGTCTCGCCGGTTGGAGTATACGGACGATAGAATTCAGACACACATGCTTTCTTCATCGTTGGATTGAAGGCCTTGTAATCCCTACGTTGTAGAGAGAGCAAAAAATTCTTCTTCTAAAAAAAAAATAAAAAATTCAAGGGTTTTTAAACCTTTGAAGTTTAGGGCTTGTTTCCACGGTGTGTCTAAGAGTTTGTTCCCACCGAGATTAGGAGGCTTTTTTCATGAAGTTTGGAGGTGTTTTACCACGATAACCTTCGTCTTTTCTTACGAGAAGTTTTGGGTTGTTTTTACGAAGCTCGGGAGGTGTTTTGGCATGACAACTCTCAACTTTTCATACTGCACCGGTGCTTCTGCTTCGAGCTAACAACTCGATTGGTTTCCTAGAGCTTGGACTTGAGGTTGGTGCTTGTGTTTATTCTCTTGCATTGCATTTAGATGGTTTATATGAAGTCTAATAACCCTAATGAGTCCATAAGTGGAGATCCTAGTCGTATGTTGGACATGGAGAAGACAATGGTCGATCCTGATATGTTACGATGATCGACGACGATCTACTTGATGATAATTTGGTCAGCACTAAATAGTTTAAGGCTCTAGAGTCATGTACTTTGGACATTGAAGCCAAGTACGATAAGATGCTCCTCTTTCTTTAGGAGTTAAAAGATAACATGCAAGCTTCTACCACTTTAAGTGCTTCAGTGGGAGGCATGCCAGTGGCTCCTCCCACTCAAGGGGGCAACATGAATGTTGGTACATCTCACTCTAGAGATACTGCTGCTATTCTAAATAATTTGATACCTCCGACTTTTAATGGGGAGGAGAAGGAACGCAATAAGGATGCGGTCAACACTTTCTTATAAAAGTGGCAGGACTTGCATCGATTGTGTCATAGTCCAAAGGAGATACTCACGCTTGAAATGAGCTTAACTCTAGGAGGTAAAGTATATAAGTGGTGGATGAGCTTGGAGTCTGGTTACTCTTAAGGACATGTTTGCATTGCTTTTTGCATATGTTTTTGGCCTATTATTGCTAATTTGTATGCATGTTCGTATACGAGAAAGCAAGTAAGGTGTGCTTTTATGCGCATAAAGAGGTATTTTTTATGTATGCGGCATTCATCAATGTGATACATGTAAAAATTCTTTCTTGTATATTGTCTTAGTTATACTGTATGATCAAAGAAGTAACGGTAAACATAAAGGTTCAAATTCATCTAAGTAGCAAGCAACTTTGAGTCAATTTTTCTCATATGAGAATTCGGAAGGGGCTCGTAAAGAGAATCTATATTTTTGAAGTGCTCATGTTAGGTCTTAGTATCTCTCAGCTTGTTGGTGTATGGACAAGGATAAAGATAAAGGTATGTCGCATGTTTTTTTTCGCTTGGATTAACGTAGTTGACTTTTGGCTGAAGGCATTCATGAGTAGTCACGTTATTTATGGATTCTTTACATGACCTTTTTGAGCACTTAGGATCAACATTTATTGTCTGGACTCAGTTCAAAATTCTTGAGTCTCATATGGTTAGCCTAGAGGCTAAATATGATAGGATTCTTCTTATGTTGGGAGAAATCTAGAAAAGTTTAAGAGCATCCTCCTTGCAACTTGTGTCTAAGGTAGGAACATTGAATGTTTCTCCTCATGGGGAAGGGACATTTAACGTTCCTGTTGCCCCTAGAGGCCAGGTGAATGTCATGGGTCTCTATCACGAGACACCGCGACCATTCTAAAATCTTTAAAACCTCCCACCTTCAATGGAGAAGGAAAGAAATAAATATGCGGTGACTACCTTCTTGTAAAAGTGGCAGGATTTGCATAGATTGCATCAAATGTTAGGACACTTGTTTGCCCTAAAAGCAAGCCTTCCCTTGGGGAAAGGCTTACAAATGGTGGATGAGCCTCACAGAGGCTAAGACCCACCCCACGATTTGGGTGGGTTTGAGAATGTATTCAAAAGAAGTTCTTAGAAAATGAGATGGAACAAATTTGGGATACATGGGATCATTATAAGATGCGTTATCTCACTTTGACTCATTACAACAGAAACTATAAGGAAAGTCATTCTCAAGCTGATTATAAGAATCAAGTAAAGTAAAACAAGCCCAAAATGCTCGAGAAGGCGATTAAGTTCACCCAAATCTTTGACGACACAGTCAGCAAAGGCAAGCGTGTAATTGATGCACAAAGTCATCTATGATGGTACACGGTCCTATGTTTCAAGCTCATATGAAACAACAAGGACCTATGGAAAAGAGAAATCAAGCTAAGAAAACTAATGGACCGATGTGTTTCATAAGGTCAGAGGACTATGAGAAAACAATGCAAGAGAATATAAGTTTCTATTTGTAAGATTCCTCCTCCAACCTCTAAAGGTGTATAACACAACCCCCAGTGATTATCCACTCTCTTTTGTGCAATAAAAGACCTTATTTACTCTGTTCTAACCTAGAGAGAGAAAATTTTTCTAGAGAGAGAAGACCACATTTTGGAAATATTTTTTATAGAGAAATTTTCCCAAACTTTATAATCACATTCCTTAAAGCAGTATCATAAAAAAGATTTATAGATTGGGTTAAAATCTTGGACGATGGGTACATGGAAACACACCCTTATTAAAAAATAATAGTGAAAAAATTTTCAAAGGCCAAAAATAAGAGATCTTTCTAGATATCAATATTTCCACACATGGGAAATGTGGAACATTGGAAAAATAGAAGATATTTGTCATGAAAAACATAAAATATTCAATCATGTGTGGTGGCAAACAAGTGGCAAGTGGTGGCATAGACTTGGGAGAGTGCGACTATTGTAATAATCAGCAAATTGACACCTTACAAGGAGAGAGAATCACACTTCAAGAGGGCGCCTAGAAATCACTTCAAGGAGAGAGAATCACACTTCAAGAGGGCACCTAGAAATGACATCAAAGGGGAAATTTTTTATTCAAAAAGTATATGAGGTGGCTAAATATTTCATCTCTCCTCTCACCTCATCCAAACTAGATCAAAAAGTGGGTTCAACTAGTCTAAATCTTGTCCATTTTGGCCCAACCTAAAGCTGGAAGCCTCTAGATCCTAGTTCGGATTGGTTGGAGGCCTCCCACACCATAAATACAACCCTGCACTTTTGTAAAACTAGTGTAACCCCATTCTAGTGTAAGTTTTCTCATTTCTCCCTTCCTCTCCCTTGGTGGAAGCTTTTGGGCTTCACTAAACCACTTCATCTTGCCCTAATCCTCTTCATGGTGGCCATAGCTCTCTTCTTTTGAAGCCCACTCCTTTCCATGGTGGTCTAGCCTCTTTTCTTAAAGGTGAACACTCTTTTGAAGGCTCCTTCTTCTTCTCTTGAAGGTTATCTCTTCTTGAAGGCTACACTCTTCTCTCCAAGCTCAAGAAGCAAGCTCACACTAAGTGTAAGCCTAAACCATGATGCTTATACTCTTTTCTTCTCTTTAATGCTTAGAAGCATGTTCAAACATGGGTTCTTCTCTAAACCATGTTTAAGTGAATGTTTAGACATTAATCTCTTATGTATGCTTTTGATTAAGATTTTTAATGATGTTACGATGTTAAACATATACTCCATATGTATGTATCTCGATGTAGATAATTCCCATTTATCTTGTTTTCATTTTAATCATGGATAGTCATGAGGATGAATGTATAAACCATGCATGATGATGTTCATCTAGTCTCATGTGGAGGAGTTTTAGTTACATTTACATGTTCACATTCATGGCATGTTTATGCATGAATGACATAGATGTCAAAAGAGGATGTTGGTTACATTTACATGTTCACATTCATGGCATGTTTATGCATGAATGTCATTGATGTTAAAAGAGGATGTTTGGTTACATTTTCATGACATGCTTGTGCATGAATGTCATTGATGTCAAAAGAGGATGTTTGGTTACATCTTCATGTTCATATTCATGACATGATTATGCATGTCATTGATGTCAAAAGAGGATGCTTGGTTACATCTTCATGTTCAAATTCATGGCATGCCTAAGCATGAATACCATAGATGTCAAAAGAGGATGTTTAGTCACATATTCATGGCAGTTTATGCATGAATCATATAGATGCTTAAGGAAGATGTTCGGTTCCATTTTCATGCTTACATTCATATCATGTTTATGCCTCAATAGTTTTAAATAAAATAAATAGAGAAAAGATAGAGAAATTTCCCTTGTTTTCATTTTCATGGTTGATAAGAGTTTATCACATGGAAATCTTTACTTGCATAGAAACATGTCTTGATGAAGGACTGTTTTATGCCAGAATGCTGGGGGGGAGCATTTGGCTTATTGTTTTAAATAAGTTCGTGGACCTAAGAAGAGCTCCTATTGCAATAGCCGGCGAGGAGTCATTGGAGGATGTTCCACACTAGAAAGTCTGACCAGCCTCGGTATGATTAAAATGGTGTGCTCCCGGTACGATGGGGTTAGACTGGAGTGGTGGAATTTCCTATAGTTGAATTATAAATAAATCAAGGGTAGAAGTTTAGTTCAAGATACGTACGGTAGATAGAGAACCTGGACAAGTCTTGTTTTAGGGGTCCGGATTAGTTGTGCCTCACTCGAGGGGGGGAAAAGGTGTTGATCTCTTTGAACCAAGTGCAAGACTTGCTCCTCTTCGGACTGGGTCACTCAACAACATGACACAGTCTGGATTAGAAGACCAGTAGACTAAATGTCCACGTTAGATACTTGTGTTAGATTTTTCCTTGGAGGAATTGCCCATGCTTTCCCATCAAGAAACTTTTTTTTGGGGTTTGGCTTAGGAAAGAGTCACCGGATAGTCTCTTGTTTGGATAGACGGAGGCAAGGCCCCGAGTGGGATACTCTACCCTGTAGAGGGTAGGGGTCTCACAGTTGGTATTAGAGCTTTGTTTAAAGCTAACGAATAAGAAACTTTTTTTATCAAATTTTGTTATTCTCTATTGATAATAGTAATTCGAAATCTATTCAAGACCTTTATCAGATCACTACGAGAATAAGGGATCTCGCAGAAGAACTATTTGCAACCCTACCCTGGTCCCAGTGGACTCAAATGTGGGATGAAGATCAAAGATCTTGTGTAGTTGCAATTCCAGTTGGAGACATAGAAATGTTAAATCAGAATATAATAATATGCCACGAACTAGAGATTGCTGGTCTTATAGACCATTACCGTATCGAGGATGTAGATGATTTATCATCCAACATTGAATTCTGTGAAGCAATTATTGAATTGAGAATACTGCTTCTTGTACATAAAATCTATATCCCATGCCACTTGAGAATCCTAAGAGGATTATAAGATTTTTGAAGGTCCCAGAAAAAGTTGTAATATCCGGATCAATAAAAAAGTGGTCATTTTGTTCAGAGAATCCTTTTATACTTTATAGAAATTTTATTGATATCACGTGATTGTAAAGATCATGAATTGTGTTAACCATAGTAGACAAGCTGATCCTCAAGTAGAGGAGGAAGAGCTTAATTCTGATGTTCGTAAGGCCCTTCATAGAGCCCAGTCGGGCCCTTTCAAAGGAGAAGGAGAAGATTTAGGTAAAACTCCTGAGAAATGGATGGAGGCAATGGAGGAATACTTTGATGTGACTGGGTATAATGACAAGAGTAAGATGGCACTTGGCAGGCTGAAAATCATTGAGATAGCTCGAGTAGCCTGGAGAAATCATTGTGATACTAATCATTTGGACAGGAACACCCAGACTTGGGAGGATTTGAAAGTCTATCTTTGGAAGAGATTTTGTCCCTCAGGGTTCGTAGAAAATAAGATGAATGAATTTCTAGAGCTGACTCAAGGTAGCCGAAAGATAGAGGAATATCACTAGGCATTTGCCCTCCTTCTCAAGTATGCTCCACCCTTAGATAAGAAAAAGCTATTGGACGGGTTCATTCACAAGCTAAATGAACCTCTGGATACACTGATCAAAAATGCTAAGCCAACTTCTATGGCAGAAGCAGTAAGGATGGCAAAGGATATTTCAAAAGCTTTTGTGAAAAAGGTTCCCACCAAATCCAGTACCCTCCTCTTTCAAGAGAATTCAATCTCCGAGAAGTGCTTCCAACTCTCCACCTCCAAAGAGACAGCAAGGGATTAGTCAAACCCAAAATATGGGAGAATTTAAAATAGAAGGAACACCATTCCCCTGTGGCATACTTCCAAGTCTTTCTAAGATATAGAAAGATGAACTCATAAGCCAGAATAGATGTTTTGGATGTCAAGGTTTTGGGAATCAACTCAAGGGCCAAAGTAATCAAGGTCCCAGAATTCCAAGACCTATCCATTTGTTCCAGAGTAACCAAGGATTCCCTCGCCAGAGTTTAGAAAATTCTAGAGGGAGGATACCAGCACTGTGAGACTCCTACCCCCTCTGCGCACTAGAATCCGGGGAGCTAGCAGCGGAAGTAGCAACCTTGCATGCAGGGCAGAGTTTACTACTCGGCGCCTTGCCCACCACCCACGAATGTCCGGACAAGAGACTAATCCGGCGGCTCTTCCAAAACCGAACTCGGAAAAAAACTTCCCTCACCCAAAAAGCATAGCCAATTCCTCCAGGAAAAATCTTATAGCGTAGTCAATAGCCTTAACTATCCTTTGTACTCCGACCGACCTTGCGGGTCACATGGCCGAATTAAAGGAGGAATTTGAACTTGGTTGATAGAGACCAACGCTTTTTTCCCCATCAAAAGAGGCACAGCCGTTGATTATTTTTCCATAGAACAAGGATTATCCTAGGACTTACTTAAACTATTGTAACTTGAATAGAATTAAATTTAATCATAGGAATTCATCAGTCCAACCTAACCCCATCCAATCCCATGGGTTAGCCAACCGCCCAACCACTGTATTGAGATAGGATCCATTATGAAAATTTGGTAATGTTTTGTCCCTGTATACCAGGAAAAAGAGTTCCCAGGCCCCCTAGCCGACTCTCGTGCAAAAATTAAATAGACAGACCACTTACACACCCAATATGAAATTGCCTTTTCTCTGATTCAACTATTTCCAAAACAGATTTGCAATAAAACCACAGTGTTTCCATCCTAATCCTCAGTATTCCATTTCTGGATCCAATTTCCAACTTTTCCACTTTCCAACCATAAAATCCAATTTCAGTCATTCCTTCCTCAGCATACCTATGGCATCATCGGCAACTGGAATGCTCACCACCTGCTCACTCAGGGGCCTTTTCAATAGTTCCTAGCCCATAGTACCTAGGAGTTTAATCACATAAAAACCATACGGACTCTCAGTTGGAGATCAGCAAGATTAACCAATAAGATCCATGTAAAGAGCCATGAACTCATCCGTTTGAAGACCACCAAGGCCAATCAACCAGATCCATGCCCGTGTTCTAAAAATAGCTCCAACTCATTTTTCTTCCTTGTCCCACAGCTCGAGCACCGTATGGTCAGCACCCTCTAGGTTCCTTCGCAGGTCACCTAGCGCTTCGCTCATAGGCCGCTTCCTTGGTCCCTCATCCACTGTACCGGAAGCTCACCATTCTTAATCAAACCGAGGCTGGTCAAGACCTCGGCCGACGTCCTAAATTGACTCTCCATCAGCTGTGCAACTATTTCACTTAGATCACCACCACGACCTCATTCCACAAGATAGTCAAAATGCTTCCCCAGCATTATTGACAAAAAACAATCTTTAAAAAATAGGTTTCACATACAATTACAGTTCCAACAAAATTTCCATCTTTGCTCATCATCATTACACATTCTTTCACATCATTCCTCATCATTTCTCATCGTC
This sequence comes from Cibotium barometz, assembly GCF_041138505.1. NCBI lineage: Eukaryota > Viridiplantae > Streptophyta > Polypodiopsida > Cyatheales > Cibotiaceae > Cibotium > Cibotium barometz. The sequence goes on from NC_141066.1 coordinate 41,765,476, forward strand.
CCATATCATTTCTCATCATTCCATATCATTTCTCATTATCCCGTATCAATTTACATCCAATCACATAACTCCCACATCAACTCACATCCAATCACATCATCTCACATCAATTCACATCCAATCACATCATTCCCACATCAACTCACATCCAATCATATCATCTCACATTAATTCACATCCAATCATATCATTTTCACATCAACTCACATCCAATCACATCATCTCACTTCAATTCACATCCAATCACATCATCCCACATCAATCCACATTTAATCACATCATTCCCACATCAATCCACATTTATTCACATCAATCCATATCTAATCACATCATTCCCACATCAATCCACATCTATTCACATCTTCCCACATCTAATCACATCATTCCCACATCAATCCACATCTATTCACATCTTCCCACATCAATCCACATCTAATCATATCATCTCACATCATTTCACATCCATTCACATCATTTCACATCCATTCATATCATTTCACATCCAAAAATAGGGAGAAAAGAAACAAATTGCGTCATATATTCCAGGAACCAAATTAGTTTCCAATAAATAAGTTAGACTTGCCTCAACCAAATCATTTCACATACATTCATATCCATTCACATCATTTCTCATCCATTCACATCATTTCACATCATTTCATATCCATTCACATCATTTCTCATCCATTCTCATCATTTCACATCCATTCACATCATTTCACATCCATTCACATCATTTTTATCTAAATGAATCATTTTCATAATTCATCTAGAATTTTGTGCATAACCTTCTTTATTTTTCAAGCAAATGAATAATGCTCAAAACTCCACTTTTAGCATAAAATGTATTTTGCATAAATTCATTCTTTAATGATATAAAGTTTTCCATAGCTTCCCACATTTTCTAAAAAATGATAATACTCAAAATTTCACTTTTTATATAAAAGTTATCTATGCATAAATTCCATTTTCTAATGATAAAGATTTTACCATAACTTTCCCATATTTTCTATAAAATGAGAATGCTTAAAATTTCACTTTTAGCATAAAAAATAATTATGCATAAAATTTATTTTTTTAATAATAAAATTTTTGCCATAGTTTTCCCACATTTTCTACGAAATGAGAATGCCCAAAATTTCACTTTTAATATAAAAATTTATTTATGCAAATCCTTCATTTTCTAATGATACAGTTTTGCTATAGTTTCCTCGCATTTACTATGAAATGAGAATGGTTAAAATTACACTTTTAACATATAAATTTGCTTATGCATAAGCCTAAGATTAAACATAAACATAAGCACCTTATTTATTTAAGAAAAGTACCCAATATGACTTTCATATTATAAGAATGTTAGCCCAAGCTCTCTCTCACTTTAGAATGAATAAATATGAATTTTCCTAACATAAAACAAGCATAAATGAACTAATCCTGATAAGTTAATTAGCTTTAAAAATTATTAAAAAGCTTCATCTTTGTCTCTAGCTTGTTAGGCCTAGAGATTTGGTTAAGAAAATAAGATTAGAACTAAGATCTATTCTTCCAAGAAGGACTAAGATTAGGACTAAGATCTATTCTTCCAAGAAGGATTAATCCAATAAAGGTGAGTATTCTTACCAAAAAAGAGATTCACAAATCAAAACATTACTTTTAAGCTTAAAAGATTAGCATTAATCCATTTTTAATAACATAATCAACAAAAACATGGTTTTAAAAGAAAAACCCATAGATTAAAATGCTTCCCAAGCATTAGAGGGGTTGGGAAGAAGATTATCATTTAGAAGAGAAAAAAAACACCATTGTTTAGGCATACCCTTAGTTTTTTGGCTTGATTATTTTGGGAAATGTGAAGCCCATAAGAAGAAGCTTAGCCACCAAGTAAAAGAGGGTAATCTCCAAGAGAAGAAGAGGATTAATGAAGCTCCAAAGCTTCACAATAATAGAAATATAATAAAATGAAAATTACACTAGCATATAAACACTCCAATATGAAAATACAAAGGAATGGGGGTCTATTTATAGGTGAGGAAGGCCACCAACCAAGTCCAACTAGAATCTAGAGGCTTTGAGTTCCAGTTTGATCCATTTTGGACAAGTTTAGACTAGTTTGGCTCACTTTTTGGATTTGGTTTGAAGGAGCAGAGAGGAGAGATGAAATATCTCACTTTTTTGAATTAAAAAATACCCTCTTGATGTGATTTCTAGGTGCCTCCTTCATGAGCCCTTCTCCCCATTTTGAGGTGTCAAAATTTTAATTTTTTTACTAACAAATCCAATTTTTACTAATAAACCCTGTACTAGTCAAGTCTTCATCTTATGTGAGAATTTACTCATTTTTGGGATATTTTCTTATATTCTTTGCCTTTTTCTCATCCCAACACTTGGATTAACCTTATTGGCCCTTCTTGACACTATTTGGACCTTAATAAGAATTTTTCTGAAATTTTATACCCCTAGGCTAAGATGTCCAATTCACATTTTCAATTAATTTCTAATGTATTTTGGAAAACTCTTTTTAAGATTATGTTTTAGGGGATCTCTTCCTATTGACTAGGAGAAAATTGTTATCCAAAAATATTTCAAAACTATATTATCTCTCTCTAGAATATTTTCTCTCTCTAGACCAAAACAAGGTAAAACAATGTTTTCTTGCATTCAGAATTAGGGGATGATTATAGAGACTAAAGGGGAGGTTCTTACAACTTTACATCTCAAAATCTGGAGAGGGAGGAATCTTACATCCTACCCCACTTAAAAAACGTAAGATGTCCTCATCTCGCAAGCTGGAGGATAATCTCTTAGTTCTCTTTCTACTTCTATTACTTCTAGTGTTATTGCCTTGGAAGTAGATGGCCGATTTGGGAATATCTCTCTTTGACTTACCCTATTCTGAGGCTGAGGTCTTGCATTACTTTGCATTGAAGTTGAGGGTTGGTTAGGGAATCTTCCTCTGGGGTTTCCCTGATTTTGATGGAAAAGACCTTGATTACTCTAGAAGGAAGGAGTTGGCATCTGGAATCTTGTCCTTGACTTTTTTGTCTTAAAAGCCTTGATCTAAAAGGAGTTGGGCAATCCATGCTACGATGATCATATCCTTGGCAGTTAAATCATTTAATTCCTTTGTTCAAGGGTGGAACTTCTGAAGTTGAGTTCCAGGGGATTGTATTATGAGAAAAAGGCCTTTCTTCCATTTTGAAAATTCCCGTGTCTTGGGTTTGACTAGGACCTTGTTGTCTCTTAGGAGACGGAAAGTTGGAATTACCTTCTGGAGTTGGGAATCTCTTGAAAGATGATGGTGTTGGCTTTGGCAGAACCTTGACAACAAAGGCCTTGGCGAAATCCTTCGCCATCCACACTGCTTCGGCCATAGAAACTGGCTTAGCATTCTTCACCAAAGTATCCAAGGGTTCGTTAATTCCCCGAATAAACCTAGCCATCAGTTGCTTCATCCAGCAGTGGAGCGAGTATTTGAGGAGGAGAGCGAATGCCTAGTGATATTCCTCCATAGTTCCGCTTCCCTGGGTTAGCTCCAGGAACTCGTTCATCTTTGTCTCCAAGAAGCCTAGAGGAGGACAGAATCTCTTTCTGAGGTATGCTTGAGTAAGATCAGGGATACCAGATAAATATGGGGCGTCCATCTATAAAATCCAATTCATCAATTAAAAGTCTTCATCAATGAAGCTTAATATGAATGAAAATACAGCATGTGAATGCATCTTTCTAGGATTTTATTATAAAAATTAGACAAAATTCATCTTCGATTCTTGAGATTTCAACAAAGCTCTGATACCAGTTGTGAGACCCCTTCCCCCTCTGTGCATCGAACTCTAGAGTGCTGGTAACGGAAGTAGCAACCTTGCGCGCACAGGGCAAGGCTACCCACTCAGGGCCTCGCCCAACGAATGTTCGGACAAGAGACTAATCCGGGGCTTCTTCCAAAACCAAACCTAGAAAAAACTTCCCTTGCCCAGAAAGCATAGGCTCTTTCTAGGCTAAAGATCATAGAAACAGCCAAGGTAGCATGGAGGAACCACTGTGAGACAAACTGTTTAGATCGAAATAACCAAACATGGAATGATCTCAAAGCTTATCTAAGGAAGAGATTATGTCCTCCCGGCTTCCTAGAAACAAAGATGAACGAGTTCCTAGAGCTAACCCAGGGAAGCCGAACCATGGAGGAGTATCACCAGGCATTCGCTCTCCTCCTCAAACACTCACCACTGCTGGATGAAGACAGATGATGGCCAGGTGCATTCGGGGAATGAATAAACCCTTGGATACCCTGGTGAAGAATGCTAAGCTAGTTTCTATGGCTGAAGCAGTGCGGATGGCGAAGGATTTCGCCAAGGCTTTTGATGTCAAGGTCCCGTTCAAAGCCAACACCATCATCTTTCAAAAGATTCCTAGCTCCGGAAGGTGATTCCAACTTTCCACCTCCTAAGAGACAACAAGGTCAGACACAGGATACGGAAAATTCCAAAATGGAAGAAAGGTCTTTTTTCCAAAACACAATCCCCTGGAATTCAACTTCAGAAGTTCCACCCTTGAACAAAGAAGATAAATGCTTTAACTTCCAAGGATATGGTCATCATAGTATAGATTGCCCAACTCCTTTTGGATCAAGGTTTTCAGAACAAGGAAGTCAAGGACCAAGATTCCAGATCCCAGCTCCTTCCTTCTAGAGTAATCAAGGTCTTTCCTGTCAAAATCAAGGAAACTCCAAAGGTAGACCCCCTAAACAACCCTCAACTTCAATGCAAAGTAATGCAAGACCTCCGCCTCATAATAGGGGAAGTCAAAGAGAGATATTCCCAGATCGGCCATCTACTTCCAAGGTTGTAACGCTGGAAGTAATCGAAGAAGAAAGAGCACTTTATAGCTCTTTAGATTCCATTTTTCAAGCGCTTTTCAACGATAGGTCATATGATAGGGTTTTGAGAAACTTACAAACATGTTATCCATGTTCCCTTTTTTAAGTATTCAAAAATGGGAATTGGGAAATTCCCAAATTCACTAATATGGTGTTCTTCCCTTCAGTCTCTGTAATCATCCCCTATTTCAGAATGCAAGAAAATATTATTTTTCCTTGTTTTGGTCTAGAGAGAGGAAATATTCTAGAGAGAGATAATTCAAAATCGAGATATTTCTAGATACAAAGTTTCTCCCTAAAATCTAAGATGAATGAAGTTCAAGTTTTTTTCCCAATGTGCATTAGGAATTAATTGAATATGTGTATTAAAGGCCTTAGCCTAAGGGTCCACATTTTCAGAAATTTTTGGATTAAGGTCCAAATAAGGTTCCAAAGGGCCAATAGGATTAATCCAAGTGTTAGGATGAGAAAATGAAAAGAATAAAAGAAAATCCCCAAAAATGAGTAAATGCTCGCATAAGATGAAGAGTTGACTGAGTAGAGGGTTTATTAGTTAAAAAAATAAGGTTTATTAGTTTAAAAATGGGATATTTTAGTAAAATGATGAATTTTTCACACCTTAGTAAGGAGGGAGAGCCCCATCACAAGTAGACACCTTTTTTATCATCATTACTTAGCTTTTTTAATCCAAAAAACTGGGATATTTTTATCTCTCCTCTCTCTTGATGCAAACTGGATCATTGAAAGTGTGCGAACTCCACTACCTCAAGTAGAGGTAGCCTCAACATCTTAGGTACCAGCTCCGTCACTAGATCACAATATTACACAGCTTATGGTGGCAGAATTTGCTGATTTGAAGTTACACTTAGTCAATGCAAGGCCACCTAAGACTCCACGTATTGAGGATAAGCCTAAGGATAAAAGCAATGTTACATTCTATGAATGTCAAGAAAAAGGACACTATCATCCTGAATGTCCAAAATTGAGGAAAAGAGAGGATAAAAGTGTAGCACTTCTTGAAGAAATATGTTCAGAAGAAGAATAAGAAGAAGAAACCTTTGTGCCATTGATGGCAAGAAGGAATCGTAGAACTAGAAGTGTTGAAGAAGAAGAGAAAGAGGAGAAACAAAAGAAGAAGAAAAAGTCATCTAGGAGGAAAATTGGACAATCACATTTTCCTCTTGGAGAAGGATCTCTTAGTTATGACCTTTTAATAGACCTTAGGGAGAAAACTGCACAAATCATATTTGGGCAACTTTTGGCACTCTCTCCAAAACTTGGGAAGGAATGGGGTAAGTTAGCCAGCACAAGAGAGTCGAAGAAAAAGAAGAAGAAGCATAATGGGATCCCTATGGCTCAAAAGGTAGACATAGATATGGGGGATGATGTTCCTATGATTGATGTCATCATTGATGGGCAAACAATTTCAAATGCATACATTGATGGAGGTGTATCAGTAAATGTCATGAGTGAAAAAACAATGAAAGATGCTGATTTGAAGTTGTCTTCTGTTAACTCTCCCTATCGCATCAAACTTGCTGATAATACTAGGGTGAAAATGCTAGGAGTGATAAAGAATTTGGCAGTGTGGTATCTGTGTGCCTACAACTTATCAGGTTATTCCTACAAAGTCAGATGCTAGGGCTTACCCATTGATCTTGGGAAGGCCATGGCTTTGCCATGTGAGGGTAGTTCAGAAGTGGGAGACAGGTGATCTCATTCTTCAAAGAGAGAATAAGAAGGTCCGCTACTACAACATCAAGAGTCGCCCCACAAGAAAGTGGTAAGAGATGAATCTTCAACTTTTGAGAGTTCAGAGTCAGAATCATCTGATGATGAGGAGACAAGTGGCAGCTCCAAGGCATCCATCTCAAAAGGGGAGGTGTAAGGAGTTATGTTTGGCCTTTGCCTAGGCATCGAGAGGGAACCTTGGTGGAAGAAGGTTCTTCAATCATGCTGCTCGAGAAAGAGGAACTTGCCAATCTTCGCCAACAAAATGAGCTTCTGCTTGATGAGTCCATAATAGGTGCCGAGAGGGAGAATCACTTGAAAATGTTGCATGGTTTTCCTAACCTTTTTACAAATAGCTACTCACAGGTATGCCAAGTTACCTTAGTAGAGCACAAAATTGATCCCAAACCCCAAAGCAAGTCAGTGGTGCAATGGCTAAGGCGATTGGGAGTGGTGCAAGAAGAGGTGCTCAAGAAGGAGCTAACTAGCTTACTTCAAGCTGGTTTTATTTTTTCGATCAAAAATTCAGAGTGGATTTCTCCAGTGGTGGTCACTCCCAAGAAGGCTGGAAAATGGCGTATTTTTGTGGATTTTCACCCTTTAAATGCATGTACAAAGAGGGATTATTTTCCTCTACCCTTTCAAGATGAGATCTTGGACCAAGTTGCATGCCATGAATTGTATTTAGTGTGTGATGGATACTCTGGATACTTTCAAATTTAGATTTGTGGAGGAACATCAAAGGAAGAGCTCATTTGTTACCCCCTGGGGAGTGTATACATATAGGGTGATGACATTTGGCTTCACCAATGCACCTGTAACTTTTCAACGGTTCATGAGTCAGGTATTTGCACCTTACTTGGGAAAGTTTATAAGAGTCTTTTTGGATTATTTTTCATTTATTCAAGCCGTGTGGATCACTTAGAAAAGTTGAGAATGGCTTTGCAAAGTGTTGATGATGTAAAGGGTTGTCTCAATCCTGGAAAATGCCGCTTGGCACAAAAGAAGGTGGTTCTTTCGGGACATGTTATCTCGGAGGAAGGCATAGAGATGGACCCTGAGAAGGTACAAGAAATTATGGATCTTCCACCACCTTCCAATGTAAGAGAGGTAAGGAGGATTTTGGGTAAAACAAAGTATTATCAACGCTTTGTTGACATGTTTTTTGAGAAGATGTATCCTATAAATTTGTTGACAAGGAAAAATGTTTCCTTCCAATTGGGGACTAGAGCAAAATCAAGCCTTTTGTTTGCTTAAGGAATGCATGAGTAAAGCTTCGATTATGCAGCCTCCTAGGTGGGGGGATGACTTTTATGTGAATCCAAGTGTGTCATCACATTCAGTGGGTGCTATACTCTTGCAAAAAGATGATCAAGGATGCATGAAACTAGTATATTATGCAAGTCGACAACTCACTGATGCCGAGGAGAGATATGGTGAAATAGATAAAGGAGGTTTGTCTTTGGTCTTTGTAGTGAAGAAGTTCAGGTCATACTTGTTGCCTTGCCCTTTTTTCTTCCTTAAATCTCAGCCTTCTTTACAATTCCTCGTTCGTAAACCCAATCTTGCAGGAAAGATTGCAAAGTGGCTTTGTGAGCTTCAAGAATTCTCTTTCACTTTTATTACAGAAAGTACCACTAGAGCCTCTCTTGCAAATTTTCTTATAGGTAGGTAGGGAAGAAGAAGAAGAGGGAACTAGGACAAAGGAAGAAGTATGTGATGATTTGAAGACTCCACCAACCTCTTTCATTTTGCATTTTGATGGAGCCTTTAGCTCTTCCAAGCAATGTGGGGCAAGGAGGATAGTCTTATTTGATCCAGAAGGAAAGGAGGTATGGGCCAAGGGTAGGGAATTTCCAAAAGCTATATCAAATAATGTGGCTGAGTAAAATGCCTTGATTTTTGGATTAGAAGATTTCCTAAAGGAGGGGGTGAAAGGGGTAGAGGTTAAAGTCAACTAGCCATTAGAAAAATGAAAGGAAAATACAAAGCAAGGAGTCTGAATCTGCAAGATTTATATAAAAGAGCAATGGAGTTAAAAGAAGTTTTTGAGTTTTGCAAATTTGTTCATATTCAAAGGAAGGATAATCAAAAGGCAGATGAATTGGCTACTAAAACTTTGGCTTCTTTTTCAAAGAAGCTACACTTGCATTGATGAATACAGGTTGGCCACAGCTCCAAGATGTTCAACAATACTTGGATAAAGGATACTTTCCTCATGGATTGACCCCTCAAGAAAAGTTAAGACTTACAAGGAAAGCTCATCCTTACACAATCCTTGGTGACGTTCTATGCAAGCAAGGTAAGGATAAGGCCCTTAGGAGGGTGGTGAGATTGGAAGAATCAAAAGGATTATGGAATTATGTCATGAATGTTCATGGCACTTTGCTTCAGCTAGCACTACTCGAAAGATCCTTTGATCCTTAGCACAGCTTATTATTGGCCTCGACTCAACAAAGATGTCCATGAATGGTGTCGAAGTTGTGAGGTGTGCCAAGTATATGGGTTCAAGCAATTGGTTCCTGGACCTTTAAATCCCATTCCAGCACATTGTCCATTTGAAAGATGGGGATTGGATTTTGTAGGCCCACTTCCTCGCTCCTCACATGGGAAGTATTATATATTGGTTGACACCGACTATGCAACTAGATGAGCAGAAGCAAAGGTCACGGTCAACAATAAGGCAATAATTGTGGCATCATTTCTCAAGGAGTACATATGTGCCCTATTTGGGTGCCCATTGGAAATTCTTACAAATGGAGGGAGATCTTTTAGGAATGACTTGATTGAATATTTGGTGCACAAATTAAAAATAAATCATGTCATGTCAACCCCCTATTATCCTCAGTGCAATGGTTTAGTTGAAAAGACTAATGGTTTGCTTTGTGGATCCTTGTCTAAGCTAGTGCATGCCATGAAAAGGAAGTGGGATGTGCATGTATCAGAGGTCCTATGGGCTTATAGAACCACTCATAACCTCTCTCTTGGTTTCACACCTTTTTAGCTAGTGTATGGAGTGGAGGTCATTTTGCCAATAGAATTGGAAATCACAAGCCTTCACACATCTTTTGCATGATATGTATATATGTATATGTGTGTGTGTGTATATATATATATATATATATATATATATGAATATATGTATATATATATATATACATATATGTATATATATATATTTATATGTATATATGTATATATATGTGTGTGTGTGTGTGTGTGTGTGTATGTATATATATCTATATATATGTATATGTATGTGTATGTGTATGTGTATGTATATGTATATGTATATGTATATGTGTGTGTGTGTGTGTGTGTGTGTGTGTGTGTGTAATTCCACAAAAAAAAAAGTGTGTGTGTGTGTGTGTGTGTGTGTATATACGTATATGTTTATGTATATGTATATGTATATGTGTGTGTGTGTGTGTGTGTGTGTGTGTGTGTGTGTGTGTGTGTGTGTAAAGACCATATTAGGGAGTTTGGGAAAATCCCAATTCCCATTTTGCAAGATCAAAAAATGGGAGCATGGTGAATCTTTTTAAGATTTTGCCACCAAAAGCCCTTAATGTGACATATCGTTAGAAAGCTCTTAAAGAGTAAGTTCTAAATCCACATTCTCCGAAAAAATTGGAATTCATATGCTCAAGATACACCAAAATTTACTTTGAAAAGAAAATTCCCAAAGTAACGAGATTTTACCAAACTCCCTAATATGGTCTTTGTGTGTGTGTGTATATATATATATGTGTATATATATGTATGTGTGTGTATAATATATATGTGTGTGTGTGTGTGTGTGTGTGTGTGTGTGTGTGTATGTATGTATATATGCGTATGCGTATGCGTGTATGTATGTATGTATGTATGTATATATATGTATATACATATGTATATACATATGTGTGTGTGTGTGTGTGTGTGTGTGTGTGTGTGTGTGTGTGTGTGAGGTGTGTGTATGTATGTATGTATGTATGTATGTATGTACACGTGGCCATGCCATGTGTAATGCTCAAACTTGGGCATTACACATGCCATGGCCGTACGTGTGACCATGCGACGTTGTGAGAGGATTTGCTGAGAAAGCTGGTACAGATTTGGAGGATGATAGTATTGTGGAGCAAAAGCTTGGGTGTGTATTAGAGGTGACAGGATGAGTTGAATAATGCTCTTCCATTCTTTAGTGCCTTTTTGGATGATGTTGATGTTGAGACCTTGCATGTGGGTTGTACGGATATCCATTCAAATGGCTGTGATGATGTGGTTGAAGAAGGTTGTGGACTACATAATGCAACCTGTGCGAAGCACTTTCAAAACCTAGATGATGTTAATGTTGATGCAGATGCTACTCTGACCTCGGCCATGGTCTATGTGGAGATTCAATCAGGTGGTTGTGGTGTTGTGACTAAGGGGAACTGCTACTTGCATTACATAGAGTGTTCAGAGAAAATTCAGAGTTTGGATGATACGAGGGATGGACATAGTGTTAGTACTTATACGAATAATGTTGTACAAGGAAAAGAATGCTATAAGAAAGCTTGTGACTCCATGCTGGAACATGATCATTTTGTTCATGTGAATGTTTTTGGGGGTGATCTGGATGGGAAACCTTGTGATGGCAAAGATGTGTTTGGGGAAGAGAAGAATGTTTTTCTTGTTGCAGATACCGATGCTTTTGGGAAGTTGGATGAATGCCAAATGGAGGCACATAGACTAGGGAAGAGAAGAATGTTTTTCTTGTAGATGCATATGCTCTTGGGAAGTGGGATGAACGCCAAATGGAGGTACACAGACTGGGGAACTTTTAGGAAGTGGGATGAATGCCAAATGGAGGCACATAGACTGGGAAGAGGTTCTGATTCATATGATGGCACCAAGATGTCTATGGATGGAGGAACTAAGAAGAGGGCTAACATAAGGTTTGGTTGGATTGTGCCCTTTGATAGGAGCACAACAATGATGTTATTAATAGGATGCCTGTAAGTATTTGATGAGGGAGGCAGAGAAGGTTCAATTAGATGGTTTTGGAGACGGGTGTTGTACCCTTTTGATCCTGGATGTTGAAGTGCTAGATGGTGTTGTTGGTGCTGTTAATAAAATTGTATAGAATGGTTTGTGGAAGAGAGAAGGCTGAAGCACAAAGGGGGGGTGGGAAATATGTGAGAGAAATCCCAAGCCCAATCCAAACATCATGTAGAGGTAGATGAAATGTATATAAGATGGTGTGTAGAGGGTCCAAGGTGGCAAAAATGACGTGGCAAACTAGTAGATTGGCGCAGGTGTGCAAATGAAAAAATAAAGTACATGGGCAAATGAAGAAGATCGACGGTGCAACATTCTGGAAGAAAGCAAGGCGGCGATGAGTTGAAGATGGAGAATTGGGTAGTTTTCTAGGGACTCTTTAGGAGAGGTAGTTAGTGTGACCACAAGAGGGTTGAGAAAGAAGAAAGGACTCTCCAAGAGAGGTTGGCTAGAGAGACCACCAAAGAGAAGAGAGTAGAGTTGAGATTGCAGTAGAGAGGTCTCCCGCAGGTCTGTTTTCTTGGTTGAGGTTACAGGCTGAAAGTCCTGCTGATTTTTCAATTTTGCATAAGTGAAGACCAATGCAATGTGAGAGGATTTGTTTGAGCCAGAGAAGAGGGTGTGATGAAGTCCAGAGAGTTGGCTAGGATGTGTGTGCCCTAGGTTCTCTGTGTAACATCTCTATTAGAGACTTGACCCAATTCAATTCGTGCTCAACTATAACTGCTATATGTTAGCTAAGTGTATGTGTGAGAAGATATGAGACTTGACCCAATTCAATTCGTGCTCAACTATAACTGCTCTATGTTAGCTAAGTGCTAGTTGGTATGTGTGTGAGAAAGATATGTTGTTTGCTGCTGTAATGGAATCAGGGATGTCTCAGGGATGTTGAGACACGAGTGCTTTTATCTATTTAATGATGACATAGAGTTTGGATTGTATCATCTATGAGTGGAATCAAAGTGTTTGTATTTGATGTTTTGGCTGTGGTGTGTGTGATGCTTTGTTTGAGTTCATGGAGATTGAACCCTTGGATGTGAGAATCAGATGAGAAGGTTCAAAGCCAATCAAGGTCAGTTGAGTATCAGATGAAGTCAGCTGAAGGTGTAGAGGGCTTTGGTTTGGTTTGTTTGGGTTTGAGGGAAGTGTTTGTGAGTTTGTTTTGATAGTCAGAGGATTGTCAATAGTCAACTGTCAATCAGCAGCAGCAGTCAGTCAAATTGGTTTGTGGGTTGAATGATGATTCAGAGTTTTCTTTGAGTCAGCTGAGTGTTTATAGTGGTGCATCCTTGCAAGGATAGAGTTTTTTGAGAGTCAAAGAGTATCAAAGGACACATAAGAGAAGACATCTGATTCAGCTGAGTTAACTAAATCAACTAGGTATGTTTTCGACACAAAGCTGAGTCAATTTCCAATAGGATTTAGGTCAGGTGTGTCAGCACGTGTCAATAGAAGGTCAGGAGAGCATCAGTAAAGATTTCAATGAGGTCTTGGGGTTGTGGATCTAAAGTTAGCTAATGCTGGAGGATAATAGGAGAGCCTAGAGGACTCATTTTGGACTAGAGTCAGTATTAGCCATCTGATTCAATTTATAGTCAGCTATGTGTCCCAACTAGGGAGAATTTAGGTCAGCAGACTATCAGAGGAGGTCAGATGGGCTATATAGGTGGAAGATCAGAGGTGTTGTGGTGGAAGATCAGAGGTGTTGTGGGCTATATAGGTGGAAGATCAGAGGTGTTGTGGTGGAGGTCAGAACCAACTTGGGAGAACAGCTAGAGGAGTCAATTGAGCCGGATTCGAAGGTGTGGAGGTGTCTGATTGTGATAGCTAAAGGACTGAGGATAGGTGCAAAGTTGATTGGTGCCCTTGGAGCTAGGATCTTAGTGTCCCCTAGTTCTACTCCCTTTATGTTTTCTTCTTGTGTGTCTATTGGTAGTGTTATAGAGGCCATCACCTAGAAACCTCACAATATTTACTTGGCTATCTCAAATTCCATTAGAACCATCTCTACTAACATGTGTTTCCCCTTGTTTTAAATTCATATGAATCATCATCCGGTGTAAGCACAATCTCTTCATCATCGTGATTCTTTACTTGGATGTGGGGTTTCTAACACCTGCAAAATCACAAGACTTACTCAGATGTGCAACCACATGGGCATAGTGTTTTCTCATCATATTTCCCCTCATAAAAACCATTCTTATGTAATTTCATAAAAGTGTCACCACCATGATTTTCAGAATCACACTTATGGTCCATTCATAAAGAAGAATAGTCTTCAATAATTGCACTCATCTTAGTCCACTATAATCAAAGGAAGCTACTTAGTGAGTACACGTTTACTCAGCCAATGAAAACCTCATCATTGGCACCTTTTCAGGTACATCTCTGGATGGGGGGACCATGGTGGGTGTATGCCTAATACATGGTACAACCCATCCCTTGGAATTTCTTAAATTTTAGCTATGCCAACAACAACAGCCAATGATATCATCCAAAAAGCCTCTGATCCTTTACAATAAATAGCTCCAGAACCTTGCAACTCGACTAAATCCTTTCAATCCTCTCTAAATGTTTTGATTGTAAGAGCTCCAATAAGAGTTTAAGGACTCACCCCTTTTGTACTTCATTGTGCATCAACTTTACCAATGGGTCAAAGATTTGTTAATGGATAAAAAAGTATATGGGAAGTAAAGAAGGTTAGGTCACCAAAAAATCATCTAACAGTCTACAAATTGATAGATTAAACCAAAAATATGTGCTCATAAGTCTTTCTTATCAATGCTCCTCTAGACCTCTACCTCTCTTCTTCCATTACTAATAGCCATAGACTCTTTTCTAACCTTAATAAATATTGTAACCTTGTGTGTGGTTGCCAAAACAAAATAATACAATAAAAAAAGAGCACTCACATGCAATGGCCTCCCCATCCTAATTAGGATCCCATCTACTATTAACATTTTCATTTACTAACTAGCTTCTTCATCCCTTTGGAGGATCTAAAACATGCAACATTTACTTATCAACACCAAGTGTACTTGTACTCCTTGACAAATTCTTCAATGTGATCACAAGGACATGATTGATCAACATCAAGAAGGGGAGGAGGTTAACCCATTTTATGGTTAATAAAGCATGAATAATCTACATAAAGTTCAAGGATGGACACACCAAACTCATGTACAAATAAGATATGAAGCAATGGTGTCCAAATATCAAACTTGACGGACACCCATAAAGGTATAATGAATAATTAATGGTATTGTAGAAAACATGTGGGTTCAACCTCGTGCCTAACCTTTACCATGTATGAATAATGGTGGGTTACATGACCATCATATGTCAATCTCTGAATAGATTTTTTGTCCCTAAAAGGAATTTGTCCAATTTTGAGTAATGTGAGAGTAATTGCTTAATTAGTGATGCCCTGTTTCACTAATTATAATATACAACCCTATTAATATTGCTTAATCCTATTTGGTCCTGGATCTTGCAGCCTTCCTTGCACCAGGTGTCCTGATAGCTTGAATCCCAAACTCCTCATCAGGGCTCTGCTCTAAGCCACTAGACTCTCCATCAACATATAAATGCCTTGCTCTACTTAAATGTCAAGCATACCAAGAGACTCATCAACCTTATCTTTACCTTTATGTGATGCACTTTTTGCTAAACCTATAAGATTAATTTTCTAATGCAGCCTACCACTCGATGGTCTATCAACATACCCACTACTAGAGGACTCTCTCGGTGGTCTATCAACATACCCACTACTAGAGAACTCTCTCGGTCCACTCAATGATTGTGATGATCTATATTGTGTGCAACCACCTGCACTTGTGCATCAATCTCAATTGAGTCTACAGTAGGATACCGACTGCTCATCTCATCAAAGACAACATCTCTACTCACCCTCATCTCTCACATGTGATAGGGTTATAACATCTTTCGCCCTTTTTCTCAAAGGAGTAACCAATGAACACACCATTTTCAGCCTTTATATCCTACTTACTATGTAGCTCATGAGAAATCTAAATAGATTTTTCAAGTGTGAAAAATCTAATTTTTTGCCAGTATACTTCTCCTCTGGAGTCACACAATGCATTTCCACCACTGTGGGGGTCTTGTTCATAGTGTAAATTGTAGTCTTACAAACTTCTTTAGCCCAATAATGGTGAGGCATGCTCTTCTTAACCATCAATGCACGAGAAACTTTTGTAATGTTTTTATATGCACATTATGTGTACATAAACTAGGAGGCTAACCCACATTAGGCTTGTGAGCATGGGAGCATGGGAACAAGCTCTAGTGGAGCATGGGTTAAGACTAACCTTAAGGGTTAAGGTTAGGGTCAGGCATCCACGGGTCAAACATGGAAAATGGAGAGTCAAAAGTCACTTGAGGGCCCTCCTATATAATAAGGGCATGGGGTACACTCAAGGGGGGCTTGGGGCCAAGGCTATGTTATCTTGAGGCCAAGGCTATGGTCTCTTGATGTTATCTTGAGGCCAAGGCTATGGTCTCTTGATGTTAGCTTGAGGCTAGGTTATGTTATGCTCTCTTATGTAGAGGATCATAACTACTCACCTACCATTTCACACTATAGCTACATGCTATTGGATTGGAGTTATACCTCTTGATTGTATGGGACATCAAGGTAAAGGTATGATGTATTTCATTATAATTCATGTGTGCATCCCCCCTTGGGGGTGGCGGGTGGATGAGTTTATGCCTGATTTATGCATGTTTATGCATAACAATTATCTAGAGAGATCTTAGGATTTTAACAGTGGTATCAGAGTAATCTCTAGTTAATTTTTGTTAATTTTTCTTTCTTATTGTAATTTTTTACATTTTTTTGAAGTAAATTTTAATATTTACTAATAAAAATATTATTTTATTGATTTGTGTTGATGATTTACATGTGGATCATCGATATGGTGATTGGAACGCGTGTTACTACTATTCAATGGATGAATCGACGTCGCAAGGAAATTCCGTGAGTTTAATGATTTTTTTTTCTATTTTTGTGGTTTAAAATAAGCATTAATGGAGATTTTTACCAAAATACCACATATTTTATTGTGGATATTTTTGGTAGAATGGATTCCCTAAATTTCTAGAATTTTAAGAAATTTTTTCCTAATTTTTTAGAAATGTTTTGAGCATTCTTATGGTTAAAAATGTATTTTTTATACATTTTTTGCGGGTTTTTTCACGGGTATGCGATCAAATTTTTGCCAATTTTCTGCTCAAATGCAATAGGAGGCAATATGTTGATGCATTGAATGCTCTCCCATGTGCGTGGGACCCTCTTCATCTCTTAATTCTGAATTTTTCTTCTATTTTCCTCTTGCGTGTATAAACACCTATAAACACCTCTTAAAAAAGCACATTTTTTATTAATGTTAATCATAATTAAGATTCTAATTATGATTAAAAAGTTTAATTTAAGAGTTAACCTCTCTATTAATAGAGAGAGAAGGAGGGGGTGAAGAGAGAAATGAATGAAGAAGGAGATAGAGGGGAGAGGAAAGAGTCCCTCTCCCTTGGTTTTCAAAGGCGCACGCGCTAGGAGGGTCTCGGGGGGGCTGCGTTGCAGCCCGCCGGGTGAAAATCACCCCCCCCCCATAATTTTTTTTGAAGCTTTTTTATTAGAGCTTTAATAAAGATTTTGATTTAATTTCAAATAAAACATAGTTTTTTTTATTTTTAAAAAAAGAGCTTTTGAAATCTTTTCAAAAAAAAGCTTGAAAAAATGAGGAAATACGAAATTTGAGAAAAAACAATTCTGTGAAAGTTTCTAAATTTATTTTCTTGAAAACTCTTGGTTTTCCGCATTCCCGAGAAACCTTTTGGCTTTCCAAATTTCGAAAAAACTTTTGACCTTTTGGATTCCGCAAACTTTTGACCTTTCACATTCCGATTTTTTTTTTGTCTTTTCATTTTCTTGAAACTGTTGGCTTTCCATATTCTGGGAAAACCGTTGGGATTCCAAAATTTTTTGATCGTGTATATTCTAAATGCGTTCATGGTAAATTAAAATTTACAAAAAATTCCTTAAAAATTAGTGGAGAAATAGACAAAGGTTATTTTAAATTTCTAGAAAATGTAGGGTTGGTGTTTGGTATGTGTTGTGTCCATTCGAGCGTCCGTGACCATTCAAATTCCTTTAAAAATATTTTTTTGACCAAAAAATTTAGAAAATCCATTAAAATTAAAAATTTTCATTGGATTTGAGAATTGTTGGGTGGAATTGGAAATTTCGTGAACGATGAGATTTTCAAGAAAAATTAGGAATTTTCTAGAAATTATTTTTAGAAATCCTGAAAAAATCGTATTTATAAAATATCAATGGTATTTTGGCAAATTAAATTGCTAAAACTTTTTTGGAAAAATATAGGTTTGGAATGCCATAAGATAGATTTGGTGGAATTCAAAATTATCGTATTTTGAGGCCCTATAAAATTAGGAAAATTTAGGAAAAAAAACTTGATAATTATTTTTTTAAGAATTTAATATTTTTGAGGGTTATTTAATGTTGAAGTACGCTTTCTCGTGCTGACATTAGATAAATGTGGGTTATTCACATATTATTAATACGATTATACCTCGTATTAATAGTTATTTTTGTTTGGATTAATTCTAAACAATATTTTCATGATTTTTTACCATTGTTTAGCCATTCTTTTTGGACATGTTCCTCCTTAATTTCTTTTGATGGCTATAATTTGCGTTCAAAGTGTGTTTCACCTTTGACACTTTTCTATGATAATTTATTTTACACTTTTTTAAGTGTGGTCTATGCTTAATTTCCTGAGCCTAAGATAAATTCTATCATGGGTCAGTTGATCGATTTGTTTTGGTGGATTTTATTGGATGTTTTCAAGTTTTATATGGACTCATCAACAGGTTTGTGCCTAGATCACTTGTGTCTACGGGTTTTTTAATGAGTGTTACACACATGTGTTTCACTTGCTTACTTTGGAGTTTTGCTTGAACGACATCACGTTCATGTACTTTGGGATTGATGAGTTGGCCACCAATTTTAATGCTTCTTTTGGCATGATTAATGACCATTAGATGGCATGCATTGATTTTTATGATCAACTATGGTCTTTATGGATTTGAGGAGCTTCTATGCTTTTATCCATGGTTTTATAAGGATCTTTTGATCTTTTGGATAATATCATGTGCTTTGAAGGTAGCATTTACCTTCATTTTTTGCACTTAATTTTGGAGTATATTGCTTGTACTCTTGTACATATTCCAACTCGGATACCTAGTTGTTTATGTATCTAGGTGAGTTATTTTTCTACACCAGCTTTATTGTGTTTATTGGGTAGTTATCATTAGAAAGGTGCCAATAATTCAAAATTCTTTTCTAATAATGTACTCAGAAGGAGTTATTCCTTGATGTGGTCTCAGGAATATAAAGACAGGTTTTAGTATGTGAAATTCTAGGATAAGGCCATTTTATTCCTTTTATATAGGATTTTATTCATATTTCCTAGACGGCATACTAGGGAGTTTCAAATTGTTAAGGTATGTATGGGTGGTATCATGGTGGTATGGGACGCTAGCGATCCCTCACATATATTATCTTATGGGATAATTTGGGCTCAAGATTGTTGCTTTGCTTACATCACTTAGCATGTTGACCTCAACATTCAAAGACAATCTCATTTTCTGAAGTCATTTAAAGTTATTGTGTGAAAATTATCTAGATAAACTTCTTTTATCTATAGCCTGCATGTATTGATGAGTGTAATCTCGTCGACATATTCATTTGTTGAAATATTTTTCTTTAGAGTTCAACGAGTTTATCTTGTTGTATTTTTTGAAGGAAATTTGGATTTTTCCTTTGTTGGCATTTCTTTCTCTAATTCCGTACTTTAGGTGATTTATACAGTCAACCTAATGGTTTACGGATGGACATATGTGACTCATCGAGACGCTGATGACTCTCTATGTTGACATGGGTAACTCGGGATGTCGATTATTCCATGTGCAGATGTGGGTACATCGGGGCGACGATGAATCCCTGGTTTCTGCTATTATAATGCCATGTTTTCCTACTTTATTCCAAATGGTTTACAACGAGGAAATTACTTTGAGTATGAATTCCTATGATCATCTGCTGTCTGATGGGCAAACAAAGCATATGAATCAGATTGTAGAGGATATGCTTCGTGCATATGTCTCTGGAAAAACATTAAATTGCGAAAAATATCTTGCAAAATGATGGAATTTGCCTATAACAGTTTTAAACATACGGCTATTGGTTTTAGTTCGTTCATGCTTATGTATGGGTATCAACCCAGGGCACCTATTGATGTCGGTCTTAAGGACATCGAGCTTGATGCATCGAGGAATTTCTTGCGTGATATGCAGGAAATGCTGACCGAAGCTCGGGATTTTATCAAGAGTGCTCAGGATAGGGCAAGGTTTTATACTGATAGGGGACACTCATCTCGGTTTTTTGAACCAGGAGCGTTGGTTTATTCTAATGTTCCTAAAGATTCTCAGACTTTGTCAATAGGACAATGCTCGAATTTATCTCCTAGATATTATGGCCCATTTCAATTTATACATCGGATTGGCACAGTTGCGTTTAAACTTAAACTACCTCCACATGTTAGAGTTCATCCAATCTTTCATATCAATAGATTGAAAGGGAAACTGGGAGGTGAGGATAACATAGTTACTCCTCAAATAACTCATTGAAGTCGAAGAATCATCCTTTGTTCCACATGAACCTGATAAGGTACTTGAATTTAGAGAAAGGAAACTTTGTAGTTGACTAATCCCTGAGGCTAAAATTAGGAAACTTTGTAGTTGACTAATCCCTGAGGTTAAAATTAGGTGGAAAGATAGGGAAATAGAGGATTCAGCTTGGGAGTCCATTGAGATTATTCAGCGCATTTCTCCTTCTTTTCATTGCAAGAGTGCAATGTTTGAGAGAGGGGAAGTATGTTATATGCACATTATGTGTACATATACTAGGAGGCTAACCCACATTAGGCTTGTGAGCATGGGAGCATGGGAACAAGCTCTAGTGGAGCATGGATTAGTACTAACCTTAAGGGTTAAGGTTAGGGTCAGGCATCCAAGGGTCACACATGGGAAATGGAGAGTCAAGAGTCACTTGAGGGCCATCCTATATAATAGGGGCATGGGGCACACTCAAGGGGGGCTTGGGGCCAAGGCTATGTTATCTTGAGGCCAAGGCTATGGTCTCTTGATGTTAGCTTGAGGCTAGGTTATGTTATGCTCTCTTGTGTAGAGGATCATAACTACTCACCTACCATTTCACACTATAGCTACATGCTGCTGGATTGGAGTTATACCTCTTAATGGTATGGGACATCAAGGTAAAGATATGATGTATTTCATTATAATTCATGTGTGCATCCCTTGGGCTCAGGGGTGGTCGGGTGGATGAGTTTATGCCTGATTTATGCATGTTTATGCATAACAATTATCTAGAGAGATCTTAGGGTTTTAACCAATGTGCCTATTCTTCCTCTCAGCAACACCTTTTTTCTATGGAGTGTGCCTACATGTGAACTATCTCTGAGTTCCATGCTTTCTCAAGTACTCACTAAACACATTGAAGAAGTACTCTCCCCCTCCATCTAACCTCACTTAACCTGCAAACTTGTTTGCTTTTCAACCAACATTCTCAAATTGTAAAAGTGAGTAAACACTTTACTTTTCTCTTTCATAAAATAGATCCACACCTTCCGTGTGTGGTTCATTAATAAAAGATACATAGTGACAACATCCTCCCATTGATGTTGTCTTTATTGGCCCCCATACATTTGAGTGCGTCATGTTGGCTGTTGGCCAGCCTGTGCCATGGGCCAGAGCCGATAGTAGCCGGGCAACTGCCCTGCATGTCAGCACCACCAATGGCACTTCCTTAACACCCAGTCAATGCACCTTAATACCAAGGGCATCACAGTACCAACGGATACTTCAAGGAGGCAATATAAAAGGATAGATACTGAGCTTTACAAGGCTGGCTGTCAATTGTATCATATTTCCTCAGGCTAGAAGTGCGCCATTTGTAGAACGGCCACACATACAGCTGAAGCCTATCGCTATGCCATGAGATGCCCTCTGCAACCAGTGATCCCACCTCCTTTTGTGGCCACCGTCCAACCTACCCAGCCAATGGCTCCGTTGGATCCATACTGACGACCCCAGTTTCACCCACGTGAAAATTTCCCTCTCCAAAAAGGTGCACTTTCTCCAAGGACTGCCTTCACATGCTTTTATTGCCATGGGAAAGGCCACCGGAAGTCAGATTGTGAAATTTAGAGGTAGCATAGGGCAGAAGTAGAAGGAGCCCAGGCTTCAGTATCTGGCCCACTGATCGTAAATGACATAGAAATTCAAGCTCTAGATGAGCAAGCAGTAGCTTGGCTGACAACACAGGAGGCTGAATCATCAACCATGGCGGTGATAATATCCATGCAACCTAGGACTCCAAAGGTGTCAAAGGAACCAACCTCGGATAAGAAGGGAAAACAGAACATGGTCACCAAGCAGGAACAACACAAAATCCGGATGAAATTGTCCGATTGGGTGGAAAAGCAGCAGGCAATAAAGGCGTTGCAAAAAAAGGAGCTGGAAAAGCTCAGGCATAGCTATCGGAAAGAATCATAATTTAGCGTTCTAGAGATAAACCCAAAAGAGGAAGGTGAAATATCCTAGCGGAGATGCAATGGCCAAAACAAGGTGTGGAGACACCATGACCAAAAGGATGTGCAGAAGCACAACAATGGGTAGCTTACCCGAGTAGGCTCATAGAAGCCGAAACCCAGCTGTACGATCTATGGGAAAATCTCAAGTGCTGATTCACATGTCCGTGAAACAATTCCTCACATTGGTGCCAAGTTTTTGGGAGCAATTGCTGATGGGTCGCTTGAAACCTCAGGAAGAGAAGACACCACCCTTGCAGCCACTAGAAGCCTTGAATATTGAGAAGGAAGATATCCCACCGAGGGAAGCCCTTGTCTATGATGAAGCCATCCCAGGTTTTCCAAAGTGAATATAGCAAAATTTCTACTAGATGGCGGTTCCAGAGTCAACATCCTATTGGATGCAACATACCGCATGCTCAGGTTAAGCACATGGGAACCCGCACCGTTTGCTATCAAGATGGTCGACCAGCGGGAGTGCAGCCACTCGGATTGATCCGCGAGCTCAACTTGAAGTACTCGGATTTAGTTTCCAAATATCAGTAGTGTTACTCCGGATGGAAGATACCAAAGGTGCTTACCCTATGTGCTACTCGGCAAACCCTAGCTCCAGTAGGTGCGGATACAACAAGATTGGGATGCAGATGTGATCACTATTCAGGCATGGAAAGAAGAAATTAAGGATCTCTTTTGCTAGTAGGTGAAAGGTGGAGAAACCGTCCCGGCCAAAAGTAGCCGAGGGAGTCAACATGCTGGAAGGATTAGACCTCGATGAGTAGGAAGAGTATCTCCAGCAAAATGCAAACATGATTAGCCTATTTGAGGTTGACGTAGTCTCAATAATGGAAAAATACTACCCAAGCCCTCCACACAAGGATGAAGTCACCAAGGATTAGTCTGATACGCAACACACAGGGCAAAGTCCAGTAGTAGAAGCTGAAGATTTTTATGAAGCTCTAGCCGATGATGGCAGTACACCAAGCCTACAACAGATCATTGGAGCAGAAAAAGATGTTGACAGGTACCTGAAGCACTCCAAGCAGGTCAAGGAAGATGAGTTGATCGAGATGAATCTAGGAACTAATAATGACCCCAAGATGGTTTGGGTCAGTGCCAGACTAGATGCTGAGTTTCGCGAGGAAGTTTGGATGTTGCCCAAATCCTTCAAATATGTGTTTGCATGGAGATACACCGAGATGAAAGGGATTGATCCAAGGCCCATACCAACATCGGATCAATCTAAAGGAGGATGTCATCCCTATCCGGCAACAACAGAGGTATCGGATGAATCCCAACTATGCAAAAAGGGTGAAAGAGGAACTGGACAAGATTCTTCAAGTTGGATTATTCTTTCTGATTGATCGGGAAAATTGGTTGTCCCCTATAGTGATTGTTCCAGAAAAACCAGAAGTTGCATGTCTATGTGTATTACCAGAAACGGAATGCCGCAACCATCTTAGATTCTTTTCCTTTACAGTTCTCGAATTCCTTTCTTGATGTTGTGACCAGCCATGAGATATACTTCTTCCTCGATGGGTTCAGTGGATATAATCAAGTTCAAATGGCCCCAGAAGATCGGCAAAAAACTATTTTTATCACAAAATGGGGAGCCTTTACATCTGACGTCATGACCTTTGGGCTCAAGAATGCTCTCGCAACATTTGAGCATGGTCTAGGAAATTTTTGCCGATTTTTTGACCATTTTCATGCGCGTATTCATTGATGATTTCAGTGTTTTCAGGAAATCATCTCAACATTTGATGCACTTGTAGTTGTGTCTGACCAAGTGCCGAGTTTCCAGATTAAACCTAAACTTGGCTAAGTGTGCCTTTGCCATCCAAAAACTGGTATGCTTCTAGGCCACATCATCTCTCCAAGGAAGGAATTGTAGTCGACCTAGCCAAGGCACAGGTAATCCAAAAAGCTCCAATTCCAACAAATGGGAAATAACTCAAAAGGTTTTTGGAGCCAATCAAATGGCATAGCCGCATGCTTCGGTATCTGGCTCACATAGCAGTGCCCTTGAACCAGCAAATGATGCAAATCAAAGCACCGTTGACCTAGCAACTGCAGTAGGCAGATTTTCACTAGATCAGAGAATGTGATATTGCATTCTGGCATCTCAAGCTCATGATGTCCAAAGCACATGTCGTGCAAGCCCCGAGATGGGAATTGCCCTTTCACATCTTTGTGGATGCTTCGGATGTGGCCATTGGCAATGTTCTGATGCAGGAGGCTGAGAAGAAATGGTTTCGGCCAGCCTATTATGGCAGTCATTAAAGGCTCTCTGATGCTGAGCAGTTTCATGTGGATCACTCCGCCTTACTATATCTAGTGGATAAGCGAAGTTTAGGAAGCAAACTAGCATGGTGGATGCTAATACTCCAAGAGTTCGAGTTCACAATAGTGCACAGACCAAGCATAAATCTTACAGTAGTTGATTATCTATCCCGGCTGGAATCTGAAGAATGTTGAGATATCGAGCTCTAGTGAGGCGGTGGACACTGATGACCCGCCTGGGGGATAGGCCCCGCACTTACACCACTGGCATGGTTGGTGAGATCTTGGGTGATATGCGGCCAGTGGGATGACAGGCTGTGTGACAGCCACTCTAGAGACTGGCATAGTTATAGCGCCAGCTCATTTAGTCGGGTTCACACTATAGAGAACCCGTGTATGTATTTGGTTGAGTACCTTTCATATTGTGTGTACTCTTATTCTTGTATATGGTGTGTTGAGTGTTGAGTAGAGAAGAAGAAGATTTTCAGCCTCTCACCTTGTGTGTTCTCTATTAGGGTTTTGTGAGTGTGTGTGTGTGCTTGCAAGAGCTCAAGCTCTCTTCCCCCCTGCATCTTTTCATGGTATCAGAGCCTGGTTCGTGCTAAGGGCTGAGCTGCAAGAAAGAGAACCACAGGAAGCGGTACGAGGGTAAGAGCTTCAACTACTCTTCCCTATTGTGTTGGTGACTACACCCTTGTCGGGAGCTCTACGAGAGGCACCGGCAAACGATCTTCGATTGAGGAGCTTTCTTCGCAGGAGTGAAGCGAAAGGGCAACTATATAGTCCTACGGACTGAATTTTCTGGGCCAAAACCGCGTTTCGGGCGCGTCTGGACCTCCGTTTTTCAGAAAGCAGGCGATTTCGAGCACTGCGAGTAAGTCATCGATTCTCTGCAGAACTCTGTTTTAAGAACTGCAGGAAGACAGATTGACTGTGCAGACACTGTGGGTGCTGCAAAGAGGTCTACAGTTGCCATTGGGTGTATGTATGCACATTGAAGTCACTGGTTGTGACATTTGAGAGTACTGGAGTACCGCTGTGCAGAAAATACAGCATTTGTGCAGAAAAACCAGAGTGCAGTTTCTGGTAAAATTGTGTGTTTGGCAAGATGTCTAATGATGGCATAACACAGATTGTGGCTGAGAAGCTTGACAAGAATAACTTCCATGCTTGGAGGTTCAGGTTGACGAATTTCCTGATGGGAAAAGGCTATTGGGACTACATAGAAGGTGAGCATGAAGAGGCGCCGGAGATACCGGATATAAATCCGACTGCTGCAGATGTGAAAGAGTTTAAAGATTGGAACCAAGGAGCCAGGAAAGTAATGTATTGGCTTTCCATTAGTATACAGGACACCATGATTGGGCACATTCAGGATGCCAAGTCCCCCAAGGAGGCGTGGGACACCTTGGTAAAACTTTATGAAACAAATACCAAGGCACGTAAGATACAGTTGAAGAATGAACTTCATACTGTGGAGAAAAAGAGCATGTCTGTGAATGACTATGCGTTGAAGATAAAGGGCATTGTGGAATCCCTTGCATCTATTGGTGTGTCAGTAGATGATGATGACAAGGTGGAAGTCTGTCTACGTGGTCTCGGGCCACAATACAAGGCGTTCAAGACGTCCATTCAGACTCGGGAAAACATTCCCAACTTTACAGATTTGGTGTCTATGCTGATTATCGAAGAGAAGAGCTTGGGTGAAGACCAACAGTCTTCACAAAGTAAAAACAGTTCAGAGCAACAGGCCTTCTACACGAGTTCAAGAAGAGGACGAGGTAGAGGAGGCCGTGGACGCGGTCAAGGAGGTGGCCGAACAGGTAATCAGAATTTTGGCCAGCAGCAGCAGCAACAACAACAGTCCCAGAATCAACAACAACAACAACACGCAGGTGGAAGAGGCAAATTCAGAGGCAGGGGGAGTCAAAGAGGCCGTGGAAATTGGCAAAGGCAATATAATGATGCACGTGAATGCTACTATTGTGGTAAGCCAGGACATGTGCAGTCAGAATGTTATAAGAAGCAGGCTGACATGCAAAATGGGAAAGTGCAGCAAAACAACTATGCATCCTCAAGCAGAAATAATGAGGACAATGAAAGGTTGTTTGTTATGCAGCATGTTGTGAATGCCATGTCTGAAAATGCTGATGCAGCACAAAAAGATAATGTATGGTATGTGGATTCAGGCGCTTCGAACCACATGACGAGTCATGGGGAGTGGTTCAAGGAGATGAAGAACCCGGAAAGACCAGGTTTTGTGGAAACAGGGGATGACACTGCTCATCCAATTGCCCACGTTGGAGATGTGCCATTATCTATGCAGGATGGCAAAGTGAAGTACCTTGCAGATGTACTTCATGTACCAAACATAACAAAGAATCTGGTTTCAGTTGGCCAGATGATTGAGCAGGGGTTGCAGGTTCGGTTTAACCCTGATGGGTGTTATGTTGAAGATTTCAAAGACAAGTGCAGGTTGGTTGCAAAAGGCAACAGAGTGGGCAGAATGTTTACGTTGGATGTAGACATGCCTGAAATGAGTGCTGCAATGTTTGCAAATGGTTCAGGAGTTGTTGCAGACACAGACATATGGCATAAAAGGATTGGTCATGTGAATGTGCAGAGATTGAAGTCTATGCAGACAAAAGGAATTGTGACAGGGCTGCCAAAATTTAAAGTGGAAGGTATGCAGAAAATATGTGAAGCATGCCAATTTGGGAAGCAAACAAAGCATGTGTTTCCACGTAACAGATATGTGAGCAGAAATGCACTAGATGTTGCGCATTCAGATGTATGGGGTCCTACGAAGACCGTATCTATGGGAGGCTGTAGGTACTATGTCACTTTCATTGATGACCACACAAGGAAAGTGTGGGTATATTTCATGAAGGAGAAGAGTGAGGTGTTCACTCACTTTCAAAATTTCAGAGTTTTGGTTGAAAAGCAAACAGGGAAATATGTTAAGTGCCTAAGGTCAGATGGAGGGGGAGAATACTTCTCCAATGAGTTCTCTGAATTTTTGAAGAAGAATGGTATTCGGAGACAGTTCACATGCAGATACACTCCGCAGCAAAATGGAGTTGCTGAGCGGAAAAACAGGCACATTGCTGAGATTGCGCGAGCATTGATGGAAGAGAAGAATATGCCGCATTGCTATTGGGCTGAGGCTGTTTCTACAGCAGTATACATCATGAACAGGACCCCAACTGCAGCCATACATGATGTAACTCCAGAGGAGAGGTTTACTGGCAGAAAACCAGATTTGTCTCATCTAAAAGTCTTTGGATGCATTGCATATGTGCATGTGCCAGATGAGCTGAGAACTAAGCTAGATCCGAAAGCTGAAAAATGTGTGTTTATTGGATATTCCCTTGAGCAAAAGGGATACAGGTGTTATAACCCTACTACACGTGAGTTGAGGGTAAGCAGGGATGTTGTCTTTGATGAGATGAGCAGCTGGTATGCTGCTGAAAAAGAAGCTGTTGGGGCTGATGTGAGTGGAAGTGTGGTTGCACAGAATGCAGGTCAGCAATCACAGTCTTTGAGTGGACCAGGAGAGTCCTCATCTAGTGGGTCTGTTGATAGACCATGGAGTGGCAGGCTGCGTCATAATACCAGCCCTGCAAATGTGATTAGTACATCACGTAAAGGAAAAGAGAAAGTGGTTGAGCCCCTTGGTATGCCTGACATTTCTGCAGGGCATTCTCATGTTGATGGAGAGTCTAGTGGCTCAGATATGAGTCTTGATGAGGAGCTTGGGATCCCAGCTATGAGAACACCTGGTGTAAAGAAGGCTATGGAGGCCATGAATGAAAAGCTGCGAAGATCAGGGAGAGTGAAGAACCCTGTGCAGAGATTTACATATGATGGTTATGTGGCACATCACTATGCATATATGGCAAAGGTTGTGCAGGTTGTTGAGCCCACATGCATTGATGAGGCTGTTGGAAATGTGTGTTGGGAGAAAGCTATGGACGAGGAGATGGATGCACTATATGGAAATGAAACTTGGGATTTAGTGCAATTGCCTGAAGGCAAGAAAGCCATTGGCTGCAAGTGGGTGTACAAAGTTAAACATAACAGTGATGGAAGCATAAACAGGTACAAGGCTAGATTGGTAGCCAAAGGATATGCGCAGACATATGGGATTGATTATGAGGAAACTTTCAGCCCAGTTGCCAAGATGGCAACGGTGAGAGTTGTGATAGCAGTGGCTGCATCAAAGCAATGGTCTTTACATCAGATGGATGTAAAGAATGCATTCTTGCATGGGAATTTGCAAGAAGAGGTGTATATGTTGCAGCCACCAGGATATGAGGATGTGGGTCACCCCGAGCATGTTTGCAGGTTGAAGAAAGCCTTGTATGGCTTAAAGCAAGCACCAAGAGCATGGTCTGACAAGATTTCTAAATATCTTGTCACTATTGGCTTTCATGTAGCCAATGCAGATTTCTCATTGTATGTGAGACATGGTGATAGAGGAGTTGTGCTTGTTGTCATCTATGTAGATGACTTGATCATTACGGGGGACCATGATGCAGAGATCTTTGATGTAAAGATTCTGCTAAGACAGAAGTTTGAGATGAAGGATCTGGGGGAGCTGAGATATTTCTTGGGCATTGAGGTGATTAGGTCACCACATGGTATTGGATTACTGCAGAGACAGTATGGCTTGGACATGTTGTCCAAGTATGGTATGACAGGCTGTAAGCCTATCTCTGTGCCATTGGATCAGAATGGCAAGTTGAGTGCAGATTCAGGAGAGATCTTGGAGGATCCTACTATGTATAGGAGCATAGTAGGAAGTTTGATCTACATGACGATCACCAGACCAGATTTGAGCTATGCTGTTGGGTTGGTGAGTCAGTTTATGCAGGTTCCACGGAAACCGCATTTGGATGCAGTGAGACGCATACTGAGGTATGTGAAGTCTACTTTACATTGTGGACTATTCTATGAGACTGGGACAGAGATATGTGTACATGGGTACATAGATGCTGATTGGGCTGGTAGTATCTCAGATAGAAGATCTACCAGTGGATTCATGTTTTCTTTGGGGAGTGCTGCTGTGACTTGGAGCAGCAAGAAGCAGCCTACGGTTGCTCTATCGAGTACAGAAGCCGAGTACAGAGGAGCTGCTATGGCAGCATGTGAGGTAGCTTGGTTGAGAAAGCTACTTGCAGATTTGGGTCTATCAGTGGATAGACAAGTTGTCATTTTCTGTGACAACCTTAGCAGTATACAGTTGGCCAGGAACCCAGTCTTTCATGCTCGTACGAAGCACATAGAGGTCCACTACCACTTCGTCAGAGAGAAGGTCTTGGCAGGAGACCTTGACCTTGTTTATGTCAGCACAGAGGATCAGGTAGCTGACATCTTCACCAAAGCATTGGGTACAGAGAAGCTCCGCAGATTCAGGGCTTCGCTTGGTGTACATGAGATGGAGTTGAGCTCGAGGGGGAGTGTTGAGATATCGAGCTCTAGTGAGGCGGTGGACACTGATGACCCGCCTGGGGGATAGGCCCCGCACTTACACCACTGGCATGGTTGGTGAGATCTTGGGTGATATGCGGCCAGTGGGATGACAGGCTGTGTGACAGCCACTCTAGAGACTGGCATAGTTATAGCGCCAGCTCATTTAGTCGGGTTCACACTATAGAGAACCCGTGTATGTATTTGGTTGAGTACCTTTCATATTGTGTGTACTCTTATTCTTGTATATGGTGTGTTGAGTGTTGAGTAGAGAAGAAGAAGATTTTCAGCCTCTCACCTTGTGTGTTCTCTATTAGGGTTTTGTGAGTGTGTGTGTGTGCTTGCAAGAGCTCAAGCTCTCTTCCCCCCTGCATCTTTTCAAAGAAGCCCCAAGCAGAGTAGCAAATGACCTACAAGATGCCGACCTGTTCATAGCTACAACACTCATCCCAACTCCCAATACTTGGTATGATCAAATGCTAACATTTTTTGCCACAGGTCTGATGGAGGATAATATTCCCAGAGAGCTGGAAGCAGATCGCGGTCCACAGCGGGCACTTCCATCTCATAGTTGGGCAGTTATACACAAGAAGGGGTCTGGTCAAATCCTCCGATGGTGCATTCCACTAGTTGTGTTGATACTCAAAATTTATGGAATAGGTCGTCTGAGCATGCCAACGCAAACGGAATCACTAAAACAAGCCATTTGTGAAAATCGACCTAGGATCCTCCAACTTTCTTCTCCAGAGCAATCTAAAACATCAAGTTTTGTGGTAGAATTGATGTTTTACATCAACTTTGATGCAAAACATTGAGTTGTGTGGAAAAGTTGATGTTTTGCATCAAGTTTGATGTAAAACATCAACTTTTAGGGAGCTATTTTTCTTAACTTTAAAATATTTTTACATTTTTTATGAGAATTGTTTTTATTTTTATCACCAATAAATCTGTAAAATCTCATTCTAAATCATAGATAGTAGCCAATAAAATCTCAAAAAATTTAAAGAAATCTTAAAAATCATAGAATTAAAGAAAAAATATGCCTAGGATAAGGTGATATAGGTAGAACATAGGTTTAGGGGACCTGAAAAACACATATGGTCACAACCTTTGACCACAAATTTGAGAGGAGGTCATTAAAAAAATTGCTTGCCTATGTAACCATGTAACCTTTGTATCATAAATAATATCACTACATAGTAGATACCAAAATTTCATGATAGACCAGAAACGCTAGATGAGATAATCCATGATGACCTGTAATCCATTGGTTTTAATCTAGATATGCAAGGCTTCATTGATTTGGAAAACCACAAGTTGATTGCCAATCCTGATTTTTGTTCTACAATTCAATTTTAAAGCTGAAGAACTATAAGCAATTACACGTGGTGGAACCATCTATGTCGAGGAGGGGGTGCATGTGATCCTGGACTCTGCCATGCCTATGTGCAGTAGTATGCTCTCCAGCATAGGGGACCTTGAATATACCGTCATTGTGAAAGCTCCAAGCTCTTCTCTACCACCATTCCAGAAGCCCTAAGCTTCTCTCTTTTCTCTTTGTACACAAATACAATGTTGCGAGTGAAGATTGCATCTCTCAACATTCTTCACATGTCCTCCAAATAATTATAACCAGAGTTCATTCTACACTACCCTTAGACATACCATCTCTCAACATCCTTCACATGTACTCTAAATAATTATAACTAGAGCTCATTCCAGAAGCCCTAAGCTCCTCTCTTTTCTCTTTGTACACAAATACAATGTTGCGAGTGAAGATTGCATCTCTCAACATTCTTCACATGTCCTCCAAATAATTATAACCAGAGTTCATTCTACACTACCCTTAGACATACCATCTCTCAACATCCTTCACATGTACTCTAAATAATTATAACTAGAGCTCATTCCTACACTACTCTTAGATATACCATCACCTGCATTCATGATAATGGCTATCTGGAGGATCAAACATCAACATATGCATACTATGAAGTTTTGCCACCACCACATATGTACATGATATAGGCTACAATTTCTTCCCGCCACCCTTATCCATATTGCATAACAAGAATTTCCTTCATGAAAACAAATGCCTATGTGGGTCGAAATTTACACCCATAGGCTATATGATGTCTGCCTCTAAAATTGTTCCGCCCAAAAAATATTCCAATTTTCTACTCTTTTAACATGCTTAGGTTTACTCAGAGTCTCCATAGTTACCGTCTTCTATATAGATATATGAATAGAAGTCTACCTTTCCACACCTATAAGTTGACCTCTTTAAACTCTCTTAGCATTGGTTGTATATCATGCCCACTATATGCTTATAAATAATAGAGCAAATAATTATGTCATGCAAACTGTAATAAAGGTAAGTATATACTAAAGGCTTTGCTATTTGGGTCTAGAAATAGACTCAAGGATGTTTGTAGAATTTTTCATAAATTATGGAGCTTATATTATTATGTATTCTAATATTTTTTGAGTGCTTGTCAAATAATGTGCATATTTATGCATAGTGGTAGAATTTGTCCCAAGAAAGTCCATTAAAACAAGTGTCTTACATTCATGAAATTTATAAAATAAATTTTTATTTGAAAAATATTAATATTTCTTTAAGTTATGTAGACTCCTATGTCATTTTGTAAGTCAAGTTTATTTTTATGTCATAAACAACAGCAGTTTATAAATCTACGAAGATCATACGTGTTCTCAATCTTGGAAAAAATAGCAAAGTTCATGTAATTTTTAAATTTATACATGAAATTCTAGATGTGTTTTCAAAAAACTATGTTTTTAAGCCATTTTTGAGATTTCACACATTTTGGGAGGGAATCTTTTTAGGTAACCCTCATCAGTTACCTATTTTTCACGCAACATTGTTTTGTGTCAAGCCTCCGAATTGCCATTGCAGAAAAGTTAAGCTCGGAGGAGTCCCTATATGACATCACCTAGACTAGCTCGTTGAGTTGGATGAAGAATGCTTCAAAAGCTTATTTGCCAACACAGTCATCCAAAAAAGAAGAAAGAAGTGGGTCAATTGCCACTCTAAATTACACATGTTCAAGGAAGAAGATCCAGTTTTGTTATTTTAGTCTTGCATGGGTCCACATCTCAAAAAACTGAAGCTCTGATGGACAGGACTATTATAAATAGTGGAAAAATTCTACAATGGCACTTTCCTACTCGACACGCTCAATGGAGAACGGTTCCAAAAGCCCATCCCAGCGGCTACTGCATGCGACCCACCACGCGCCGATGCCACCGAATCCGTTCATCCTCGATGCAGTAGCACCACTAACCCACTACCTGGGAATCCATCACCTTGATGAGATGGCACCTCTCCAAACCATCATGAAAGATTTATCTCAAGACGAGAAATGTGATGTAGCCCCATCTAGAATTTTCAACCTGTTGCGCACCCATCACATAAGGTAACTCTTTTTAAACCCTCACACACTCTAGTTGTTTATTGTGTCTCTATCTGTTTGCATGCAGAACCTCTTCTCATCACTGAAAGCATCAACCTTTCAACTACAACCTACCTTCTACATTCCCTCTCGCACACCCCCTGCTCCCAGCCATGGTGACCTTCGCACCTTTCAATAACGTCGATGTACCATAGTGGGACACCATAAACACCCTTTGCTTCTGGAAGAGCAACACACATAAAAAGAAGGACCAACTGCTAACCCAAGAAAACCTCGCCCCAACTGTCTCACAATCGATATACAGACCATCTGTACACTTGCACCCCATGAGGCACAACACAATCTGAAATTTCTTTCTGGTTCTGGGTACAGTGAGGTTATCATTACCCTAAAGAGGAAGGTGACGCCTACGGTGGCTTATGAGGGCCTCAAAAGGGTTTCTACAGTGAAGGCCAGTCATCTAGTGGCAGTGGGAGAGACCTTTACAACAATCAAAGAGGACAAGGTGGGCCACAAAGAGCACTGCCTTCTTCAGAGGATTGGATATCAAAGGGTAGATTCCAAAGGCCCGCTTAGAGCTATGGCAATCCATAGCAAAGAATTCACAGTTCTGTTAGCAGGAGAAGTCACTCTGAAGGGAGAGGCCAAAGAAGTACAGTTTCTATAACGAACTCTCATCTTTCCACATTATTCCACATCAATCCACATTATTTAATTCCACATCCATTTCATATGTATTCCTATTCTCATCCAATCACATCATTTTCATCTCATCACACTTTCCTCAATTTATCCTCATCAGATCTCATCCACTCGCATCTACCCATATCCACATCTCATCACATCATAATCGTTCACATCACAGATCACATCTATCTCCATTCACATCACATCACATTCATTCATATCCATCACCTTCATTCGTTCATCATTTTCATCTCATCACATCTTTCCTCAATTTATTCTCATCAGATCTCATCCACTCACATCTACCCATATCCACATCTCATCGCATCATAATCGTTCACATCACACATCACATCTATCTCCATTTACATCACATCACATTCATTCATATCCATCACATTCATTTGTTCATATCCACCACATACATTCTCATAACCATCCCATCGCATACATTCTATCCACATTATATCACATCACTTCTATCCACATCATATCTCATTCATACACATCTCATCTCATTCATCCACATCCATCCAATTGTTCACATGTACGACTTCTCACATCTATCCATACATTCATATCCATCACTTCACATCCACATATATTCATGTCACATCACATCACATTCTTTCACATACACATCTATATCCATTCTTTCACATACATCCACATCACATTCTTTCACATACACATCTATATCCATTCTTTCACATACATCCACATCCATTCTTTCACATACGTCCACATCCATTCTTTCACATACTCATTCACATCCATTCTTCACATACACATTCACATCCATTTTCATCACATACATTCACATCCATTCTTTCACATACTCATTCACATCCATTCTTCATATATACATTCACATCCATTCTTTTACATACATCCACTCACATCCCATCTCATTCATTTACATCCTGATTCACATGACATCACATCTCATCCATTCATTCACATCTATCTAATTCACATCACATCTATTCACCTCACATCTCATCACCTCTATTCACATCACATCCATCCATCCATTCATTCACATCCATCTATTTTGCATCACATCTATTCACCTCACATCTCATCACCTCTATTCACATCACATCCATCCATCCATTCATTCACATCCATCTGATTCACATCACATCTCATCATATCTATTCACCTCATATCTCATCACCTCTATTCACATCACATCCATCCATCCATTCATTCACATCCATCTGATTCACATCTATTCACCTCACATCTCGTCACCTCTATTCACCTCACATCTCGTCACCTCTATTCACATCACATCACATCCATCCATCCATTCTTACAAATGTGCTCATATGGGATAATTTCTAAGTATGATGTAGTTGCATGCTCCTGATCTTCATCCCTACTCATACCTTGCCCTCAATGGCACCACAAATTTCAACACCCCCTCTTGGTGCCATGATGTATAGGAAACTACAAGGTGGCTAGATGTGAGTTACAAAAGATCCCACTCCCCTTTAGAGTAACATGCTACTTAAGGTGGTTGTGTGGTATTAAAATATGTCATCACCCCCCCTAGGTGCATAAGTTGCTACCCTTAGGTGGTCAGGTGTGATAAAAACAAAAGACTAGGTCTACTCATTTGGTATTAAAATATGTCATCACCCCTCCTCCTGGGTACATAAGTTACTACCCTTAGGGTGTGATAAAAACAAAAGACTAGGTCTACTCATTTGGTTACCTTTTACAATCATGGGCTAAGGTGGTGAGGTATGTTGATGTAGCTTTGTTTTTAGAAGAGATGCTTGTCGGCGGGGATCTTGTCTGATGAAGCCTCCACATAGTTGGCTTCTTGGTTCTTCAGTCTGCATTCTTCTTCCTTGTGCTTGAGTTTGTTGCAGTGTCCACATTTGAGCTCATGTTTGAGTCTGTGTTCACTTTTGAAGTGTCCTTTCCTTTCGCAATGGTAGCATTCATTTATGCCCTTGCATTAGGAACTCAATGGAGTCTTCTTGGGCCCTTTAATTTGGACGTTTAGTGAAATGCTTAAAATGCTAATCCATCTTTGACCAAGCCTAGAGGCCTAGTCCTAAAAGCATATATTTGATTTTTCACAAAAATAAAAAAAAATAAAAAAAAGGAGATATTCCTAGATCTGGCCACCTAGGTGACTTTAAAGCTTTGTAATGGGCTGTCAGTCAGTAATCATAGCCTGCAGCAACCTTTTCGAACTCCAAACATTCCAAAAATTCGTCACTTTCTTCCCCCCTTTTTTGTGTGTACACCAGATCTCTTTCTCTCTCTAAATCTTCTCTCTAAAACGCCCTGCACTCCTTCTCCATGGAAAAAAGCATCTTTCTCTACTCCAAAAGCCATAGCTAACAGATCTGTACTCCTAAATGAGCCTTCTCTCTCCAAACCCACAGTAGTAGCCATGGCTTGCAGGGAAGAAGCTTACCATGAGCATTCTCTCTACAGTACTTGGTCCTCTCTCCATAGCTAGCAGGTCTGTACTCCTAAATGAGCCTTCTCTCTCCAAACCCATAGTAGTAGCCATGGCTTGCAAGGAAGAAGCTTACCAGGAGAATTCTTTCTACAATACTTGGTTCTCTCTCCAAACCCACAGTAGTAGCACAGAAGAACCTTTTCATGAAGTATTCTCTCTCTATATTGCTTAGCAGCCATAGCTTGCACTAAAGAAGCTTCCCATGATGCATTGTCTCCTTTGCATTTTCGTCTCACCATTGCCAACCCTCTCTATGTTTCTTTGGCTCCCTTTCTGGCTTCTTTCTCTATTCACAATGCAGCTCTAGAGAAGCAACCCTCATCTCCATTCTTCCCATTATTTTTTGATACCATATCCTGGTCCTTCCACTCCTATTCAACCCAAGCTTACAAGCCTACTTTCTTGTAGATGGCACTACAAGACATCACCAATAAGCCTTCTAAGATCCGCCTTCAGGTTGATTTGGAGACAGAATACGCAACCCTACGCAGTAGGCATGTTGCACCCAATATTTCATACGATCAGCTTCGAATGCAAGGAGCAAAGGCCATTGATCTTTGGATTGATGGAAATCTTTATCCACCAGATCCAATATCTGGTGCCCCTCCACCATTCAAAAGCATTACAAGTTTTCTTATGTTTGTTGGTGATGGTTTCAATGGGCTTCTTGGCTATTGTAGGAGATTACACATGTTGTGGCTAGATGAGGCAGCTGAAAAGAGGCAAACACAATTTGTCTTCGACCAGCTTCAAGCGGCATCGACTAAGCAGATCAATGGTTTGATGCAGAGGATTAAAGAGCTCTCAGAGGAGCTTGAGGTGCACAAGAATAATCTAGCGGATCGTGTGCGCACAATAAATCAATTTACCGATAATTATGTTCGTCTTCAACACTCCACTCGTAATCTTCGGCGTCGTGTTCACCATTTCACTCATCTTCCCATGGGATATCACGCAAGGCAAAGAAAACGTAAAGCTGTTGGGTTGCTTTCAAAGACAGCAGGCGCATGCAAGAGGCGTAAACAAACAACCAGGTAAAATTTTTTGTAGGAATTATAGCAGCTTTGAGAAGCAATTAATGAATAAAGCATCTCTCATGGTTGACCATTGTGATTGTAGGGCTTGTGCAACAGCTATACTAGGATGTAACAACGCTGAGGACAATGTTAATGCCTCCCTTCTTCAGCATGTCCTTCAGGAGAAGGATATTATGGAAATGATAACAGGTTCTGGTAATGATAAGCTGCGGGAGACCCTTCGTCAACATTTCTTGAAGGAAATCAAAGAAATTGTCACCCCCAAAGAGATGCTTGATATATGTGACTCAGCAGGTATTAGCCAGAAAGGTTACAGAGCAATGTACAGGTCAATCACTTTAGGGTTGCGAGCAAAGGGAGTTATGCAATCCTTGCTTCCAACACTTTATAGCTTACAGATGGCAAAGAAGTGTGCTAATGGTGATATTGCATCCATGTTCGAGGGTGGGTACAAGTGGGTGGAGGATATTATGCCAATGCCAACAATCAAACCCTTTGAATACAATGCATATAACAATGTCTACATTGACATGGAAGTGCTACAAAAAGCAATGATTCAGTACTATGGCCTCACACTTGAAGAGACAGGTGGAAATGCCGTGTTTGTCTTGAAGCTGGATGAATGTCAAGTGGTTAAAGGTCAAAGACTGGAGCGTGTTAGTTTAACCTTGATGAGCCGAGCACTTAGAGGAAGGCCTTTAGAGACCCAAGAGTTGGATGCAACTGAAGACAGCAACAATAGGGGTCAAGGGCATAAGCAAGACTACTACGACATTCAATCAGAGAAGAACATCTGGTGGCAAGCAGCATGGGTCCTCCCAAAAGAGAACCATGATATCTTGAGGTGGTATTTTGAACGGTCTGGCATTCAACATGTCGTCTCTTGTCAGGTCAATGGTCAGAAGCTTGATGTTCCCGGAATAGGCTGCTTTAATGTTGAATGGCACTTGGGTGGCGATCTAAAAACCTTAAAGTGTATGTTGGGTTGTAAAACAGGTGCGAATACTATATTCTCATGTGTTTACTATTGTCATTCCAAGACAGCAGTAGACTCAAGAGTAAAAGGGAAACAACCTAGCAAAGGCAAAAGTCAAAAACAGGTGGGTGCAAAAAAAGCAATCGTTTTTTATGTTGAACAGAGGAAAGGATCAAAGGTATGGCATAATGGCATATTAAGTTGTGACCAGAGCAAGCCACCTAGTCGTGACCAGGAGGACAATGCTTGGAACCCAATCTTGGAAATTCCACTATGTCAATGCATGTGTGCACATTACATGCAAGACTGAGGATTTTGGATAAGCTATTGATGCTCCACATAAACTATGTCTGGAACATGGAGCCCGAAGATCGACGAGAAGAGTCAATACGTGCACTAGAGGGTGTACTTTCCTCTATGGGATTACATGCTGGAGCAGTGGTCTTGACAAAGGACAGAAAATCAAACCCTACACAAGACAACCCTAATAAAATTTGCATGGGTGGATCAAAGGCAAGACACTTGCTATCAAACCACTTGGGTTCTCATAGCCACACTGACTTTGAAATTTGGAAGAAGATATGTGATGTCACAACATATCGAGGAAATGATGCCAGGCTTGGCCTAAAACGTGCACATGTATGGGAGGTGTGTAATAAAATGGTCGATCTTCTAGAGCGACCTCACCTGGATGACCATGGTATTGAGGCACTTAAACAAGCCACTTGTAGATTCACAGAAGAAATGGTCGAGGCATGGGGAGAAACACACATTACTCACTACATGGTAATGTTGTATTTATTGTGTCCTTGTAGTATGTTCTTCATACTGTTTGTTGACTTTCTGTAATTTTCTATGCAGCATATATTGTATGCACATGGGCCATACTTTCTCGATAGATATGGCTCTTTAGCACTTTGGAGCAATCAAGGCATGGAGAAATCACATTACCAAGCAAAGGCCATGTATTTTAAGGGCACTCGCCATGGTGGTGGCAAAGTCAAGAGTAATGCACTCCATGAAATGTTCAACTGGTTCTATCGCGTTCTGGTTGGCAAGAAAAGGCAGAAAAGTCGCGGTAATTTGTCTCTTAGGCGTCAAATAATGAAAACTGTTAATGCAAGAAGAACTGAAGGATACAACAGATCAAATGCTAGGGAGAGACTACGGCAGTGGGTAGCAAGCAAGCGTCGGTGTGGTTCCTCATGGGCTTAAACTCTCTGATTATAATCTTTTTGTGTTTTTAAATTTTCTAAAAGTTTTAAAAAATTATATTTATAGACATATTTAAGTCATTTTTCATTTATAGCCACCACATTTCAATTTCTTCTTTGTGCTCTACTCTCTCTTGCCCTCCCACTATCTCTTGCACTCGTACATACCTAGGCCATGCCAGAAGAACAGGAGCAAGACTTGCGGTTTTTCGATCAACTCGGCCCACTACCTACTACAGCAAAAAGGACAAGTCTACCTATCGTAACAGAGCAAGAGGCAAAGGAGATGAGAGAAGAAGAGCGCAGGAAGGAGGCCGAAGCAGCACAACGCAGGAAGGAAGCTGAAGAAGCAGGGCCTAGTAGAGAAGCAGAAGAAGAGCGGCGTCGAAAAGAAGTCGAGGAAGGTCAAGGGCAGCCACCGGAGATTGTTATTGAGGCTGACACCCTAGAACAGCTAGAGGTTATCTTACAGAACAGGGAGGTCGAGCTCTTGTCCTACGGCATCACAAAAGATACCATTGACAAAGAGTTTGCTCTTGTGAGGGCAGCTTGGGAGACAGAAATGCAAAAGAGACAGCAGCCCAAAGAGGATGCAAGGAGGGCAAGCCAAGCACAGCCACAGGCAGCCACAACATCCAGGCGGCCAGTCAAGAAGTGTGGTAAAAGAATGGAGGGCAAGTTTCGGGACCAACAAGAAGAGGAAGAGCGTGCACAAAAGAAAAAGAAGTTCAGGTCTGAATGACCACCGTGGGAGAATCAAAGACCACCACCGCCTCCACCAGTTACAAAGAAGAAGAGAAAATGGAGGCCAGGGACAGTCGCGCTACGAGAGATTAGGAAATATCAGAAAAGCACAGATCTTCTCATCCCCAAGGCACCATTCTCTCGATTGGTGAGAGAAACAATGGAAAAATATTCTGACAGGGTTGACCGCATACAGAGCACAGCTCTTGAAGAAGCTGCTGAAGATATTGTAGTTTCTGTTTTTGAAGACTCAGTGCTGGCTATGGTACATGCCAAGAGAGTTACTTTGAAGCCTGTAGATATGTCCCTAGCCCTACGTCTACGTTTAGAGCGTAGCCTTCTACCTCAATAGGCTAACCCATTTTGTAATTCTCCCTACAAAATTTTGTAATGTTCCCAAATTCCTTTGTAGCTTTTTCACACATTAATGAAAACTTTGTGAGTTGTGTTACATTCTTTGTTGAGTCCATTTTTTTTGTATGCTCAGTGCCAATGAACATTTCATTTAAAAATTATAAAAGCACTATACACACAGGAAAAAACACACACAAACACACACACACACACACACACACATATATATATATATACACACACAAACATATATACACACACATATATATACATATACAAATATATATACATATGCACATATATATATATATATGTACACACACACACACACACATATATATGAATATTTATATATACAAAAAATGTAGATCCTATAAAGTCAACTAGAGAAACTTATAGAGTGCCTTATGAGCCTCAAGGCAAAAAAAATAAAAAAAATAAAAAAAATGCCATGTGCGCTACGGCGCGTTAATCTCTAGTTTGACCAGGTCAAAATGGAGATTTACGCGCCGTAGCGCACATGGTATTTTTTTTATTTTTTTTTGATATCTTTGGTCTGGTGAGGCTCATAAGACCATTTAGGTGCCCTAACAGCCCCAAATCTTACATATTTATATAAGATATTATTTATATTTATATATATATCTTATAATAGCCTTAAAATCTTATAATATCTTATGTCTTATGTATATATATCCTATATATCTTTTATATATATATATATATATTATATATATATATCTTTCAATAGCCCCAGAATCTTATATATATATATATATAGGTGCACACACACACACACATATATATATATACACACACAAACATATATACACACATATATATACATATGCAAATATATATACATATACACATATATATATATGTTTATTTATATATACAAAAAAGGTAGATCCTATAAATGCACCTAGAGACCCTTATAGAGTGCCTTATGAGCCTCAAGGCCAAAAAAATAAAAAAAAATAAAAAAAATTGCCATGTGCGCTACGGCGCGTTAATCGGCACTTTGACCAGGTTAAAATGTCGATTTACGCGCCGTAGCGCACATGGTATTTTTTTTGATATCTTTGGTTTGGTGAGG
This sequence comes from Cibotium barometz, assembly GCF_041138505.1. Lineage (NCBI taxonomy): Eukaryota > Viridiplantae > Streptophyta > Polypodiopsida > Cyatheales > Cibotiaceae > Cibotium > Cibotium barometz. Next base: position 41,807,593 of record NC_141066.1, read on the forward strand.
CTCATAAGACCCTTTAGGTGCCCTAACAGCCCTAAAATCTTATATATTTATATAAAATATTATATATATGTATATATATCTGATAATAGCCTTAAAATCTTATAATATCTTATGTCTTATATATATATATATCCTATACATCTTTTATATATATATATGTATATATATGTATATATATATCATTCAATAGCCCCAGAATCTTATATATATATAGGTACACACACACACCCATATATATATGTATATATATACATATATGTACATATATATATACATATATGTGAGTGTGTTTACATCTATAAATATAATATTTTTTCATACCGCTCTAACCCAATCTCCATTACTTTTTTTAATCACGATCTCAATTAAAATAAATCCTAAACAATTTTTTCTATGAACACATGAACAAAATCTTAAAATTGCGAGGCTTGAAATGGTATATCACAAGTACGCCAGGAAAAATCACAACTTACAATGCACAACAAAAATTTTTTATTAAACTTGGAAGAGAAGTTTGCATTACATCTTTTTAATAAGCTCTTGGAAGAGCTCAGGAGAGAGAGTTCTAGAGGCTGGTTTCTGGCCTAAGCTTTGGAATACATCACTCGGCTCATTGATTCCTTGAGCCTGAGAAAGGGCACAATGGCCTAAAACTGAGCCGGGATGGTTGCCCGTGAAGCAATACAAGGCAGCTTCCCTAGCTACCAAAATACATTTATTTATGTTCGAGGCTAAGGGGTTCTCTGACAAGACTGCACTAAGTGCTTTACATTTTAGGAGCTCGGCATAGGCGATCTCTGCATATTCTAAATGAAAAACCCGCACTATTTCGGCCCTGAGGGCAGGTATGTAGTGCCAAAGGGATGCATCTCGACCCTCTGACTTTGGCCGCGTTCCTCCTACGCGCATAGCAAACTTGTCCACTTCAAAAGCAGTCTGTCAACATGTCAATATAGAAGTTAGGAAGCGTGAAATGATACAAAAAATAATTTGCTTTACAACTAAGAAGTAAGGACATACCTCAGTTGCATCGTCACTTGCAACTAGTTGCTCATTCGTCAGGTTTATGGTTCCTTGGTCTTGAGCATCGCCAGCAACCAAGGGCATGTGTGGTTCAAAGGCAGCTACGCTCTCATAGAATTGCACTTCTTGCTTTATTTCAACGAGCGCTTTGGCCACTACAACTTCCAAGGTACTGCTACCAATATCATATGCAAGCGCTTTTGTGAGGTTGTCATCTTCAAAAGAAATTTTCACTTTTCCTTTGTCTTGACCCCCAGCATTCACGGCAATAATAGAAAGTGCCTCATCCTCACGAAACCCGAGTGTCTTGGCAATGTCATCCAAAAACAAAAACTCTTTCCCATCAATAATGATTGGATGCAAAGACATGATAACAAGGTCTGGGACCTCCTCGAGTACTTCATCGCCCTCTAGAACTAGGTCCGGAACCTCCTCGGGGACATTATCTTGTAGAGCCACCAATGCCATTGAGGCCTCCCATTGTTCTGTAACATTCTCTTCCTCAGCATGGGCCTCTTGGACCTGCTCCATTAGCTTTACTTTGCCCTTTTCTTTTTCCTTGCCACTTTCTTTCGCCACACCCTCTTGTAACAGAAGGACCAAAACCATGTCCCAGCTTAGGAAAGAAGTGCCGATGTTGCCCATTTGTAGATCCAGGAGTAAGTCTTCCTCCTCATTTCTGTAGTCCTTTTCTGTTAGGGATTTTAAAAACCTGGATAGGCGAAATCTAAAATTCTTCTCTTCCCTGAATATGTACTTGATGAGGTCAACTGGAACCCATAAGCCCTCATCACCCTCAAACATGATGGAGTACGTGCTGATGTGTTCATCCATATACTGAATGACATCTGTAAAAGCATCCGCGTGTAGATGCATTGTTGCACGTACATCAATTGCTCCCTCAAACATAGGGACGATCTCATCAACCCTATGAAGTAACTCAAGCTTTCCTAGCTGTGCAATAAGTGCGTCAAGTAGAGGTGCCATGCTATGAGTGATTGGAGGAAATAGAGAGTGTGTGATACAGAAAGGTGTGCGAAATTGAGAGCAAGTGTTAGGAGAGAATGATAATTGTCAATTGACGTAAATGAGTAAAGTATCGTTTATAAATGGGCGACCTTGTTATAAAATTTTTAAAAACTTTTAAAATTTGTAAGTACCAAAAAAAATTTAAAAAATGGTATGCGAAAGCAAGAACGTATCCTTCCATCGCAAGGTCATTTCCAATTTACTAGTGGCTCACGCCACAGATGCTTCTGTGACCAACCTTACACTATCACAAAAAAATAAAACTGCACAAGACAATTGAAAAACCTTAATAAGACAGTGAGGCAAAAAAATTGAAATTGTATTTACTTCAATTCAAGATTACATATCCAGTGGTTATCTGATAGCTACACAGCCAGGGAAAGTAATTTCTCTACAAAGAAAAGATCGTTCCTGCCTTTTGCGCACTACTCTACCATTGATTATCAAAGCAAAATCACCACTGAGTGAGAATCGAAGAACTAAGTAGTCACGTAAGTTGGCAAGGGACCAGTCATCATTCACAGTAACATCTTCTACATCCCCACCTTGTATGGATATATGTAGCACACCCTGTTCTGTAGAGGTTGTGTCGGAGTCTAACGCCTCCCATTCTCCATTTGTAAGCTTCCATCGCCTGTAAGGAAACGCAATGGACAATTGTTGCTTGGCAATATGATAGCGCATCACAACCTTCTCAACAATTACTCCGCATCTGATGGTGTCTCCATTATGTTGAACAACTTTTTTATCCCATGCAGGTGATAAGAAACAAGTCATAGCTCTCTCCCCCTTTGCAATCCATAAAGTTGGGGTACGATGTGTGTCACTTGTACGGAACAGGTACACAAAGAGGTGTAGAGGTATGAAGCAGGTTATGGTTGCTTTGTGAGATCCATATGTGCACTTCATAGCATTTTGCACCTTGCTTTCGATCTGCAAACAAGCCATGGCCACTGAAGCATTGTCTGGAATTGGCCATTCAATAGATGTGAGAGTTGGCGTAGGTTTTGGAACTAATTTTCCAGTACTATTTGCTGTCGTGGGAACCACATATGTATCCTCATAGAAGAAGATGTTTCGTGCAAGAAGTTGTGCAGCTGGACACCCTCCAAAGATTAAACTACCAAGCTCCACATGGTATGCTTCAAAGGTTCCTGAAATTGCCTCCATAGGCTCCCATTCACTATAGTTTGAGGGAAAAATATCTACGCATAGGAACCCAAGAACAATCGAAGCAGTGCTCAGTATACCATTATTAGCACACAATTGATTTAAAAACAAGAATATAAAGTGGTGAAATAACTTACAATTTGCAGGAAATCGTTGACGTTGGTCATGGTCTGCTAGTTTCAGCTCTGTTGCCTTGTAAACATGTTGGACCTTGGCTAGCTTTTTTCCATCACGATCTTGTTTGAGCTCCAATATCCGCCCTTTCCAATGGTGACTTTGTATATCAATGTATCGCTTTGACACCTTGTGGCTTCCTCTTGTACTAGGCTGCATCGTAATCCAATTCCACTTCTCGTACTGTTTGATGTTCCAGTGCCCATCCTCATCTTGACCACTGCTACAAGAGAGAGATTGAATACTGATCGGAGGCCTTCGAGCTCTAGAAGAAGACATCAGATGTATATATTAGAGAGATTATAAACCTTGATGGCAAAGAAAAATAGAATGGTGAGAAAAAAACTTAGACTAGGGAGATGTAAAAAAGAGAAGGAGTTGTAGAGCAAGTTCCAAGGGCTTGGCTGTGCTATTACTGCACTTTGAAAGAGGATATTGGAGGGGATGAGAGGAGACAATGAGTAAGATTATGAGAGCCAAAGCATTTGCAACTCAAGCTTCCATAGCTTGGCTCCACTGTTACACTCTGTAAAAGGAGGTTGGACAAGGTAGAAGGATGTAAGTGAGGATCAAACTTCCCTAGCTTCTGAGAGGAGGTTGTAGATCAAGCTTCCATAGCTAAGCTCTGCTGTTACACTCTGTAAAAGGAGGTTGGACAAGGAAGATGGATGAAGTAAGGAAATGTAAGTGAGGATCAAACTTCTATAGCCTCTGAGAGGAGGTTGCAGATCAAGCTTCCATAGCTAAGCTCTGCTGTTACACTCTGTAAAAGGAGGTTGGACAAGGAAGAAGGATGAAGGAAGGAAATGTAAGTGAGGATCAAGCTTCCATAGCTTCTAAGAGGAGGTTGCAGATCAAGCTTCCATAGCTATAGATCTAGGTTTCTGAGTGAAGAGAGAGGTAGATCAAGAGGTAGATAGCTAAAAGAAGTAGTCTAGAGAGTGAAAAACGCCTTGCTATGAGAAAGGGGGAAGAGAGAGCGTTTTGGAGGGAACGTGGGAGAGAGGGATAGTGGAAAGTGAAGGGGAATGTGCATTGAATGCATGGGAACTCGTTTTTGGGCCTCTATCACTTTGGAGGCCTTAGTTAATGATGGCTGCAGGCTGCTGGCAGGCTGCAGCTATCCTTTTCTATATAAAATAGGGGAAAAATGCATATACGTTTTAAATTTTTGAGTTTTAGTTGATTTTGAAAATTTAAAAAGAGCCTATTTAGCCTATTATTCTAAGTTTGACCACTACCTTCTAGGCTCTTACAAACCATTGGTTTCAGTCCACATGTAATCTCCCTATTTGTCTATTTCTTAATCACCTCCATTAGGCAATGGCAAATTAAAGGGCCCAAAAAGACTCCATTGAGTTCCTAATGGGTGGTGTAGAATGCTTGTTCCCTTATTATACTTTGTGTTCCATTCTTTAGCCCCTTATTTTCTTCAAGTAGTAATGAAATATAACCCTCAAATGTTGGTTCAAGTAAATTCTTTAAAGTGGTCACTAGTGCACCATATTCCTCTAGCATGCTTTTTATAAGTATGGAGAGTGCATTCTTTTCACCTATCTTTGTATCAATGCCATCCAACTGGGTCATGATACTTTTCATTTTGCTTATGAATTGTGCTAGTGACTCATGAAATTCCATCTTTAAGCCATAAAATTCTATTTTCAAATGGATTTCTTGATTTTTGGCCTTAGAAACAAATATTAAATTTAACTCATTCCATGATTGTTTTGTCATGGTTTTGGAATCAATGTGATGAATAAGGTTCATGTCTAGTGCAATCTAATTAATGGCAGTGCATGTTCATCTTTTTCAGTCCAATCCTCAGTTGCATTAGCAAGTTCATTTTCCTTAATTAATTTCCATAGCTTCTTATGCATGAGAAGATAATTTATTTGTGTGGCCCAGGTATGAAACCCTTCCCCAATGAACTTCTCAATTGATGAAATGTTTGTGGATGCCATTTACAAAGGTCTTACCAATTGTTTTTCTAGTTGCATACAATTTGGCAGTCAAAGTGTGGTGAAATGTGATCAATTGCTTCCAGCCTATAATACAAATGCCAAATGATAAATGATAAATTTTGATGCTTAGACAAGGTTAATATGACCCAAAGAACCCAATTTTAATCTTCAATTAAACCAATTTCTATTAGTAACCCCTTAATGATGGTGTTTAAGGTTGAAAACAATGATTAGTAATAGAAAAACTTGGTGGATCAAATTGAGCATGTGTGTGCAAGCATTGAAGGAGACTTTTATGACATACTCTAGTAATCCAAATATGGTTTGTACACTACTTGTCCTCCACTGGCGGCATATTAACCATAATCTCACCAATCGTGCCTAGTGACATAAGTGCGGAAACTATTACCTAGGCCGGTCATCATTAATGTCCTCAGCACTAGTTGAGCTCGATATCTCAACAAAAATTGTGGCCTTCTTCAAAATTATCTTCACACCAGAGGAGGAGGCAAGCACCCAATGAGCCCAACCCCCAAGAATAGCACCCTCTACTAATTGCTGATTGGTTTTTTTCACCATTCGTCATGTATGCTTCAAATTGGCATAAGCCCTTTTGAAGGCTTGTTCCTCACCTTACAAGGAGCCTTCAACTCAAAGCTCAAAGTAAAATATGCACAAGTCACCATATATGAAGATGAAAACCAATCTCTTGCAAACGACACAAATCTGCCTAGTTTCTAGGGTTTTGAGTTGGTTCCTTCTACTCATTATTAAGGACAATAAGCGTGTGTAATCTATAACCTTTTTTCTCTAGCATAACCAATAAAGATGCATTTCTCTGCCTTTGGATCCAACTTTGTTCTTACTTCATCAAGAACATGCACATATGAAATACACCCAAACGCTTTCAAGTGAGACACACAGCCTTATGAGTGTAAACTTCTATTTAGGCATTATACCATGAATAGCTATAGTGGGTGTCCTATTCATAATGTAAATAGTAGTTGCTACTTCTTTTGCCCAAAAATAATGTGGCATATTCTTTTCATCTATCAAGGCACATATGCATATATTCATGCATGATATGGTGACATGGCGTATTCATGCATCGATGCATGGTGTGAATCATGTGTTGGCACATCAACACATGATGATGATGTGGCACTAATGTGGTAGTGTATTCCGATGATGTGTGAAATGATATGCCCGGATAATCTTGTGGGAGAGTAGGGGGACATCCTATAGAAGGTCAAATTACTATGTTATGTGCATACAAAGAGGTGGACACCACCACCAAATCATTACCCAAGATCAAATTAAAAACTAGTCTTTTAAAACTGAGCCATAAAAGTGGCTTAAGATGGTTTATAAAATTTAAAGCAATGAAAAGATAAATCAAATAAAAATTCTATAAACATACTTAGAATAATTGGTCAACATACATCTACCTATGGTAATTTTTTGAAAGAAAATAATGTGGCTCATAAACTTATGATTTTTAAATTTACTATAAATAGCATAAAACTTAGTATTAAACTTCAATGAGACATGTATAAAAAAGTTTCTTTAGTTCATTAGAGTCAATGGCCTAAATACATATAGAATAATTTTGTAATGCATTTGTAGTGAACTTAAATAATTATTTAAGGTATTTTTAATGTAAATTTTACTTTTTTTTTTCAAAAAGTGCCTAATTAACGACCATGGAGGACTATCTTTATAAAACCTTTTTAACACTTGATGTTTTCTTTCAACTTATATCTCATGTTAGTAGTATTTCCTTGATAATAATATCTTTAAAACAATATGTTTGAAGAGAGATTTTGGTGTTTTACAAATGGATTTAGGCTTAGGGAGAGTGTTGTAAAAGTAAGCCAAAATCCATCAAATTTAATAGGAAGTCTGGATGTGACCATATGATTAGACATAGAAAGTGATGGCACAATTAGGTAATTCTCAATGTTTAGTTTCAGCCCAACATGTCACATTATGGATATGGCATCATTTGTTCCATGCACATCTCAATTTTCTTTAAGAATTTTTCAATAATTTAAAGCATTTAGCTAGGATATGCATAGTTTGGCATGCATTCAAGGAAAATAGATGGTTGTTCCATGAGGTCATGAATTTTGACTCTAGAATGTTGCATGATGTGCATACACATAGAGAAGCTCATTAGTTTAGACCATCTAAAGATGTGAACATCCATGTGAATACACATGGATGTTTATCGGTTTAGAGCATCTAAAGCAATTTATTGGGGTGGTTTGCATGCATGAGTCATGTTCACATTTGGTAGGCCATTTTTATGGCCATTTAATATGAAACATATGGATAAATGCTAATGAGGTGTTACTATTTGGCATTAGCATCATTTGTACCATGTGTGAGCATATTATTTCACATGTTTGGATAAATGCTAATGAGGTGTTAGTATTTGGCATTAGCATCATTTGTACCATGTGTGAGCATATTATTTCACATGTTTGGGCATGTTTGTGAGGGTATACATACTAGAAAGGATGGTATTAACATATCAAGTCATAGAAATGCTTACATTTATCACACATGAGCAATGGTATATAATGTCTCAACATCACACGTCCAAGTTATTTGGTCCTCATGTGGGTCATATGTGTTTTAGACTAGCTCAGAAGAAAAAGTAAGTATATATGACAATATTGTACATTATTAATAGTGAGAAGTGTGTGGAGTAAAGAAAGAAGCTTCGTTTATATCTATGTATTAATTCTCTATGTGGGGTTATAAATTTAAAAACCCTAATTCACCAAAGTGATGGGATTTTTTTGCATCTTTCTCGCTATTTTGAATGTAAAATATAGATTGTTTTGAGTTATGATACCATGTAAGAAAATACAATTTATGCATTAAAACAAACAACGAGACCTTACAAAGAACAAAAGCTCAACAAGATAGAGATGGAGAATAATTTAAATTCTGGTTGCAAGCAGTGATTGCAACAATGTGCTCCTATAAGAAATGATCGATTAATTGAGGTAGATATTCTTGACAGGAAATTATCCGATCGCTCCAGGTATCCATTCTCAAGAACGGGTGTGGCTCCACTAATGGGCTGACAAGTGAGTAGTAAAGAGGGAGGCTATCTCTTTCCCATCTTCAATGAGGGATCCGTTTGGCTTCTTTAGTCTACTTATTTTTTCCTATTGGTGTCTCTCTCTAATAGTGTTGAATAGGTTGTTCAGAGAGGATGAGTTAAGGTATGCTGCCAGTAAAATGGGCAAAGAAAAGACTCTGAGTCTAAACTGACTACCCATAGAATTCTATTGGCACTTTTGGCATCTTATTAAGATTAACTTATGTGCTATGATTAATGAAGCATACTGAAGGGAGGAGCTCTCCCCTCAGGTCAATTGAGGGCACATTAAACTCATCCCGAAGAGAGCTCAGAGGCTAACAGTAGGGGACTAGCGGTCAATCACCATACTGAACACTTCATAGAAGGTGTTCGCCAAAGCTATTGCCCTCAGGATAAAATTCCTACTACCTCTAGGATGGTTGACCGTAACCAATTTGGGATTTGTGCACATGGTTGGCAAATTCATGAGGCAGTACTTCATGTTTAATGTGGAATTGACTATGCATTCTCTCTCAACCAACCAACATGCTCCTCAATCTTGATCTGGATAAAGCATATGATAGAGTCAGATGGGATAAAGCATATGATAGAGTCAGATGGGATTTCATGTTGGCGGTTTTGGAGAAGATGGGATTTAGACGAGCCATGTTTGGGATGGTCCGTGCCTTGCTTATGAATGCCAATGCAAAAGTCATAATCAATGGGATGGAAGTTGGGGAGTATGCATTGCAGAGATCTGTCAGGAAAGGTTGCCTCTTACCCCCCTCCTTTTTGCCATGGTTACTAAGATACTGCTAGCTAATGTTCGCTACTTTCAGGAGAGAGGCCTAATCAAAGGTCTCTCACTCCCAGAACGGGATCATAGATGACCACCCAATTCTTCGCTCTGCTGATGACAATAGTTCCATTCTAGTGTATGAAGAATCTAATATTGATGCTTTCCTGTCGGTAGTGGATGAATTTTGCCAATTGTCGGGCTTGATGACAAAAAAGCAGAATGACATTAAAAGTGAAAATTTGCAGCAAGGCAACTATGCATCATCTAGCAAGGAGGTGATGAGACAGAAGTGAGCAGTTGTTTGTGATGCAGCAAGGCAACTATACATCATCTAGCAAGCATGGAGGTGATGAGACAGAAGTGAGCAGTTGTTTGTGATGCAGCACATGCTTAGTTCCATAACAGGGGATGTGTCAGAATCTCAAGATATATGGTATGTGGATTCTGGCGCCTCAAACCACGTGACCAGTCATGCTAAGTGGTTTAGAGATGCAAAAAATAGAAAAACTAGGTTATGTAGTAGAAACAGGTGATGATACTGCGCATCCCATTGCGCATGTTGGTAAAGTGTCATTGTCTATGTAGGATGGCAAAATAAAGTACTTGGCTGATGTACTTCATGTTCTGAATATTACAAAGAACCTGGTTTCTATTGGACAAATTGTTGAGCAGGGTCTACAAGTGAGGTTTAATCCTCAAGGATGTTTTGTGGAAGACTTCAAAAATAAGTGTTACTTGGTTGTAAAGGCTAACAAAAATGGCAAGATGTTTACTTTGGATGTGAACATGCCTGAGATACAGGCAGCCATGTTTGCGCATGAAACAGGTGTCATTGCAAATATTGACATATGGCACAAGCGCATTGATCATGTGAATGTATAGTAACTGAAGTTTATGCAGGCCCAAAATATTGTTGCAGGTTTGCCAAAGTTTAAGGTTGATGGTATGCATAAGGTATGTGAACCAGGCCAACTTGGTAATAAGCAGGTCAAACATGCTTTCCCACATGAAAAGCATGTCAGTGCAAGGCAATTGGCTATTATACATTCAGATGTATGGGGACCAATCAAGACTACAACAATTACAGGTTGCAAGTACTATGTTACATTCATTGATGACCACACTAGGAAAGTGTGGGTTTAAGGAGAAAAGTGAGGTGTTTGCTCACTTTCAGAGATTTAAAGCCTTGGTCAAGAAGGAAAAAGGCATGCAAATAAGATGCCTAAGATCAGATGGTGGAGGAGAATATTTCTCCAATGAGTTCAGTGATTGCCTGAGAAAGCAGGGAATCAAGAAGCAGTTTATGTGTAGGTATACTCCGCAACAACAGAATGGTGTTGCAGAAAGGAAAAACAGGCACATTGCAGAAGTGGCACGTGCCTTGATGGCTGAAAAGAATATGCCACACTACTTTTGGGTAGAAGTAGTAGCAATTGTTGTGTACATTATGAACAGGACACCCATTGCAGCTGTTCATGGTATGACTCCTAAAAACAGAAGTTTACAGGCATAGGACCGGATGTGTCTCACTTGAAAGTGTTTGGGTGTATTGCATATGTACATGTTCTTGATGAAGTGAGAACAAAGTTTTATCCAAAGACAAAGAAACGCATCTTCATTGGTTATGCTATGGAGGAAAAAGGTTATAGATGCTATAACCCTACCACTCGTGAGATGCGAGTAAACAAAGATGTTGTCTTCGATGAGATGAGTAGCTGGTATGCACCAGTAGTGAAGGCAACAGAAGATGCAGATGTAAGAAGTGCTGATGTTGCACATGTAGAGCAACAATCACAGGTGCTGAGTGGACCTGGGGAGTCCATCCAATGTTAGCCTATGGTCAGGTAGGTTGAGGAATGATGTAGGTATACATGTATCACGGAAAGGGAAGGAAAACGTAGATCAACCTTTTGTGCCTAATCTGTGAGTAGGTCACTCATATGTGGATGGTGACTCTAGTGGCTCTGAGTAGAGCCTTAATGAGGAGTTTGGCATTCCGTCTGTGGTTACTCCTAGTGTAAGAAGAACCAGGCTGTTTTGAGGACACCTGGCAGTGATCCAAGTGTACGCACGTCTACGAGGGTTAGATACCCTATTGACAGGTTGAGATATGATTGATATACAGCCCATCATGATGCTTACATGATGGTAAAAGCAATACATGAGGTTGAGCCCACTTGCTTTGAGCAGGCAATTGGAAATAAGAAATGGGAAGATGCCATGGATGAGGAGATGGCAGCATTAGATGCAAATACAACATGGGAGTTAGTGCCTTTGCCTAAGGAAAAGAAGGCAATTGTATGTAAGTGTGTGTATAAAGTCAAGCACAATGCTGATGGTTCAGTAGGCAGGTACAAGGCAAGATTGGTTGCCAAGGGCTATGCGCAGACTTATTACTAGACTGGCGTAGTTATAGCGCCAGCACATTTAGTCGGGTTCACATTATGGACTGACCCTTGTATATTGTAGTAGTTGAGTACTAACCCATATAGTGTGTACTCTTATCTTTATGTTATGTTGGTTGAGTAAAGAAGAAGAAGATAGAAGAAAATTCAGCTATCCATCTCTCTCCTGTGTCTTGCTCTCTCTTGTGTGTGTGTGTGTGTTTGCTTGCTAGGGTTTGAAGCTCTCTCCCCCACATTCTCCTGTGTCTTGCTCTCTCTTGTGTGTGTGTGTGTGTTTGCTTGCTAGGGTTTGAAGCTCTCTCCCCCACATTCTCTTTAGAAAGGAGGGTTGGGAATCACTAATCTTCAAGTGAGCTCTCAAACCCTCACGCTCAAATGGCTACACATGATTGAAACAATGTTCCCATGGGAAGTAATTACCAGATATTTTATTTAGAACGCCTTAGGCCTCCTTGGGCGATGGCCAAACTTGTCTTGGAAACATAGGATTGCCTCAAGAGGCAAGTGCACAGTCAAACAATCAACGCTAGTGAACGGATTTGTGGCTAGGTGGTGGGAGCTCTTCACTAGGCTACAGTGGAAAGGACAAATGGCCCCTTACCGGCAACGGAGCATTGGGTGAAAGCATCTGGTGGTGGTCGATGTGCAACATGGAAAATGGCAAGCCACAAGCATTGCAGGATGTCAATCACGCTCGAAAACTGCACAAAAAGGGAGTACATACATGGAATGATCTATGGGACAGCAGAACTACCTAATGAATGGAATGGAATCTTATAGCCCATCAGTTTGGCCTTGCCCCTCCTACTCTCGCTACCCTACAAGCTGCTACGGAGGCGCTCTTGTTCCCTTGGCCAACTACACTATTCCTCAAAGCTAAAAACTAGCTCGCTAACTTGGCCACCAACAAGGAAAAACCATTGCCTGAACTAAAAGGAGCTGAATTATACATGCCACAGGCGCATTGGTTTAGCAACCTTTCTCATCGATGGAAATGCCCGAGCTCCATAGGAACCTGGTCCCAACATACGGTGGTTGTATGGTCAGCAACGCCATCTCTGCGGGTTAATGTCTTTCTCTGGAGACTCCTCCATCTCAAGCTCTCTATAAGAGATAGACTCTCTATGTGGGCCCCAGTTGTCGATTCCCCATGGATCTCCTCATAGAGGAATCCTAAAACACAACTCAAAACCTGCAAAACTAAGCCAAACAATGTGAAGGGGGTGTAGGCCTGACTCACCACCCAACCATAATAGCCGTGGGAAAAACCCACAAGTCTTGGCTGACCCCATCGAGCCACGAGCTGAGCTAACTAGCAAGATGCACCAACCAATCTCTACCTCGTGACATCCCATACCACCACATGGAGATACCCTTGTGGTCCTTGAGACTGCTACCAGCCTCACTTGCATGAAGTAGGTGCACGTTTGCACTAGATCTAGGGTCCTAAACGTAGAGCTCTCGCAACAAAGACTCGCAAGACTCTATGACCAACTGTTGTTATATGCAAATTCTAACATAGGAAGATAATCCTCCCATGAATCCTGTCTTTTGGAGACATATGCACGAAGCATGTCCTTCAAAGTCTGATTCACCCTTTCAGTAGTCTGGCCATCAAATTGAGGATGATCTATGGAACTCAGATTCAAAGTTGTTTCCAACTTCTCAAAAACAAGCCTCCAAAAGTCACTTGTAAACTTAGAGTCCATATCACTGACTATGTCATGCGATAAACCGTACAGTCTAAACAATTGCTCGATAAACTGCCTTACTAATTGCGTAGCTGTAAACAGTATTCCGTATAGGTAGAAATCTAGCCATCTTTGTCAAGCGGTCTACCACAATCCAAACAGAATCGTGGCCTTGACGAGTTCTTGGCAATTTGGTAATAAAATCCATGGAAATACTTTCCCACTTATTACCTGGGATTTACAAATGATGCAACATCCCAGCCTGTCTAAAGCGTTCAGCTTTATTTGCTTAACAAATGTGACACTTGAGAACATAATCTTCTACATACCCTTTCATTTTTTGCTAAGAAAAAGTGTGTTTCACTAAAGCTAATGTCCTGTGTACCCCGGGGTGTCCACCAGCAAAAGGGGTGTCATGACACTCCTTAAGAATCTGGGACCTAATATCCGGGACCTAAGTTTGTCATTACGGAATAGTAAACCATTTTGAATCATTCACTGGCCTCCTGTAGCCTGAATGGTAGGTTCTTCAGTCTCACTGAGTCTTGGTCAATCAATGAGATCCCGTCCTGGATCCTTTGCCAATATGGACCAAAATAACTATCAGTCCTGCAAAGCCCTCTCAATGACTGAAATAAGTCAATGGAAATCTTGGTGAATGACACAGTATTCACCTCTTTGATTTGACTAAGTGTATCTGCTACACCATTCATGGACCCCTTTCGATAGCGTATTTCAAATCAAAATCTTGCATTAATTCTGCCCATCTAGCTTTTCGTCCTCTCGAATCATCCGCCATCACGCACATACTTGATTGACTGATTTGATCAGTCATACCACAAACTTGGATCCATATAAATAATGTCTCCAAACCTTGAGAGCGTAAATGATAGCATAAAGCTCCTTATCAAGGGTTGGCCAACGAGATTGAGTGTCGTCTAGCTTTAGACTCTCGAAAGCAACAGGTCTACCATCTTGGAATAGAGCAGCCCCGATCGCATAGTCACTCGCGTCGGTCTCAAGAACATAAGGCCGAGTAGTGCTAAGATAGGGGCTTCCTTGACTTTATCTTTCAAAATTCTAGAGGCCATATCCAAGTCGTTATTCTAAGGGATAGGCTGATGTGACTTACGTCCACGGCCTTTCAACAAGTTGGTCATCGTGGTAGTGTGAGCTGAGATTACTCCCGCATAGATTTTCGAAGAAAAACAACAAAACCGAGAAAAGAACGAAGTTGTCTCACTGCTTGCGGTATCAGTCAACCCAAAACCTTCTGGACTCTGTCATAGTCAATGCTCAACCCATCTCGTGTGATCTTGTGTCCCAAGTAAATGATTTCCGTTATAAAAAAACTCACATTTTCTTAATTTAGCATACAAGCAATCCTGTCTTAAAATAGTCAAGACAATCATGAGGTGTCTAACATTTTCCTCAAGAGTATGACTATATATTAAAATATCGTCTAGGAACACAACCACGAACTTCCCCAAATGTTCACGATAAATATCATTCTGGAAAGTGGCTGGACAATCCAAAAGGTAATACAAGAAACTCGTAATGGCCATACCTAGTCCGAAAGACGGTTCTTTCAATGTGCCTTTCATAAATACGTATCTGGTGGTAGTCAGTACGTAAATCTATCTTTGTGAAAATACTTCGATCCCACTAAACGGTCAATCAGGTCATCTGATCTAGGGAGAGGATAGCGGTTCTTGATTGTCACTTTGTTCGGTCTCTTGTAATCTACACACATTCGCCAGGTGTTGTCCTTCTTTCTCCTAAAGTGACACAAGCGCACCCCAAGGTGATTTACTTAAACAGATCTGGCCCATCTTCAAATAATCTATGAGTTGTTTAACCAACTCATCTTCCTCAGCCTGGCTCATCCTGTAAGGCGCGGAATGCTAACAGGTTGAGCACCAGGGACTAGACCAATACGATGATTCACTGTCCTTTTGGGTAGTAAGCCCGATGCCAGCTCCTCCTCCTTAGGAAATACATCTTGAAATGAGTCAAGTAACTTCTTTCATTTCAAACACACTTAATTCATTGACATGCATAGTAGAAATGAGAAATAAAGAAAGTAGAATCAAAACATAGTGGAAAGCAATATACAATGAAGAATCCACTATATATCTAAAATCAACGATATTTACAAGAAATCCTTGAGAGGGATGTATAGAATCACGTTGGATACAATATTGGGTATTCCTATCTTCAAAAGAAAAAGTATGACTAGACCAATCTATTTGGACCTTAAGGGTCTTAAACCACTCAATCCCTAATAGCAAGTCTACATGCTCTAGATGCATAACATAGCACTTCATAATATCTCTATAGTCCTAAATCCGGATCAGTAGTTTCTCCACCTTTTGATCCCACAATTGTTGACCTGCAGGTAGGCGTACCTCATAGGTATGATCTCGCTAGGCGTCGTGTCCAGACCCAATTTCTGCACAAGTTTGTAATTAACAAAGTTGTGTGAGCTTCCGAGGTCCAAAAGAATGTGGATTCTATGGCCATTCACTTCTCTACAAGAAAGAGATGGTGCTAGATGAGTCGAGAAGATGTGTGGTTAGAAGCCCACTCTAGAGGTATTTTATAAGGGGCATGTGGTTAGAAGCCCACTCTAGAGGTATTTTATAAGGCCCCGAAAAGTGTTTTTTTTAATGTTGCTTTTGTGTTTTTGTTTTTTCTATTTTAAAAAAAACATGCAGGATGGCTTTTGTAAAAGCCACGCGTAAGGCTTTTAAAATCCAGACAAAGTCAAAAAGTTTTTTTTAAAAAAACCATGTTAGGAGGCTTGAACAAAAAAACACGCTGCTGTTGGTTTGTTTTTTTTTTTACGCACGCTACATGAGTGTTTTTTTAGCTGCCCCCTCTGTCACCCGCAAACAGGAGATTCGAAAAAACACCCGACTGCTCGCACGGCAGACCTGGCTGTCTGTTGCTCACGCACAGCCGACAGCCGTTTTCTCGCTCTCTCTCTTTCTCTTGCTAATTCCCAGCCGAAACGCTTTCTGTCCATCTCTATTTCGCTGCTTCACAGCCGACTGCAGGAAGCTCTTCCCAAACTATCCAAGTGGACCCTTTTTCAATGAACTCGGGTTCCAACAATGCAAACAAAATTCATAAGCTGAATTTTGGGGGGGGAAAAAAAAAACAGCGGTCCTGACGGTAGAGCTCTCGCAACCACTCGCGAGACTCTCTGACCAACTAACTGACCTTGGCCACCCTTTTATAGGCTCTTGGGGCTGGTCACCGAGCATCCACACTTGGGCGCTTGCCTGTCCACACTTGGGTGCCTTCCCGTCAGTCTAGCTCGCAAATTAGCCGTCAGTCTAGCTCGCAAATTAGCCTGCTAGCTCCAAGCTTCCCCAAGCCTCAAAGCTAGTCTTGTGTGCGTGTTGCACACAATAGATACACTCTATGCACATGACACTAGTCTCGCCAATGTGCTCATTCGGCCACACCCATAATGAGGACCCATTCCATATTTTCTCAACATGCCCAACAACCCAAGCTCTATTGAGAGGCACAAAGAAGTGGCTGGACAACAGGGGCACACATCATCAGTCTACTTGGATGCACGCGCTTCTGGGGGACATCCCAATGCTTAACCCAGCAATGCTTAACCCAGCCTTAGCTAATATCTGGCCCTGGATCCGATATGCAACGTTGCAACAGATTTGGCTCACCCGAAATCAAATTGTCTTTCGCGACGGTGCCCCCATATGCAGTGCCCTGAATGGAAGGAAGAGGTGTTAGTAGCTGAATTAAAAATTCTCAATGCCCCTTTCAAGTCGGAGCTACTGGACTCGACCAAGTGGTTACTCATCAGCTCTTTAGCCTGTTGATCACAAGCAACACTTTACCTCTTTTTTGTAACTAATCGATATTAAAAATAAAATTACCTTTTCTCTTAAAAAAAAACAATGTGCTCCTATGAGGGAACTTAAATAACGATCTGAAAAGGCACTAAGATGGAGGACTGTATGCATTGTGAAAGAAGGATGCATATATCAATGAAGGAAAATCTCAAACTAATAATCTAAATATGATGGAAGCTATGGAACATGTGTGTATATAGTTCCCGAGTGCAATTGTATGCTAGGCCAACCCATTTCAGCCATCCTATGTTGAGTCCAATTAGAGTCAACCGACCACATCATACTTGAGTAGGGCATTAATAGACTAAACAAGATACCTACTTGGCATAGCTTTCAAACCCATCTACTTGGCATAATTCAGCTGGGTGCTCATTTGGGCCCATAATCCAAGGATAGTGTGTCCTAAGAAGATATCCAAGGATAGTGTGTCCCAAGAGGATATCCCTCTACACTTCATGCGGTCTAATATAGATATATCATCATGCACCTTACGTGTAGTGTACTTGGCATGATGCCAAGCCTACCTAAGTGGACTCTTAACCATCCGATCACATACAACCTCAACGAAATGTCCAAACCGGGCTCCATCAGACATCAGACATCCATGCTACTCTACCACAAAGTAGCTTTTCCTCATAAATGGAGGTCTTACCCTATAGAGCTAGCCCATACTTGCACAATGAATCATGACGAAGGTGAAGCATTCATTTGCAACATTAGATTGACTTCGGAGGAATGCTAATTCTTATATATCATATCGAGAATCTCTACTTAGCAACTTAGACTCTCCAAATCTTTAAATAACCTTAGGCCTTTTAGACCTTTGCAGATATTCAACCAAATACAAGAAAAGATACAAGGACTATGCTCCCTCTCAAACATAGAGTGTCCCCATCACCATAATTACAAGAAAAGATACAAGGACTATGCTCCCTTTCAAACATAGAGTGTCATTCACCACAATTTCAACCCTATACCTTGGTGATGGATCCATGATACTCCAGGTGTTCCCAATCGTGACCTTCATCGGAACTTGATCACCTTGATGGACAATGGGACACGCTTATACACCAAGTAGGAGAAATAGGATATAGCAAGTGGAAGCCATGGATTTATATGCTTGCTCATTATTGATTATCACAAGAGCACATTTCTACTCCCTACAAACATAATCACAAATGTTTATTACATCCATTTTTGGCTCGTGATCAAGGCATGGGACCTATAAACTTTACATCTTCCCTTCAACAAGAAAATAGAATGGACCCATAAATTATCAAACATTTGATTAAGTGGCATGCTCCCTACTACTTCAATTTGAAGATGCTCAAATATGTTGCTCACACCCCACCGCCACCCTTACCTCGCCATCGACCTCCTTTCCCGCCGCATGACCAAGGCCAGGGCCAGGGCAGTCAGGCCCCCCAAGACAGACACGGTCGTTGAGGGCTCAGCTGAGATAGATGCTCCAGCTCCCAGGGCCTGCTCCGACGACCCAACCTCAAGTAGTGGCCCCCGTTGAGGTTCACTAGGTGACACATGAGACGACCTTTGTTGATCCTAGAAATGCCATAGGGGTCCTTTCCCCCACCATCCATGGCGACTAGGCCGCAGGTGTAAACACTCAGAGTAGGCACCTAGTGTGTCTTTCTAGGTCCTAGTGTGGCTTTCTACCTTTGTATTAGATTAGCAATGTAGCCTTTCTAGGTCCTAGCGTGGCTTTCTACCTTTGTATTAGATTAGCAATGTAGCCTTGCTTTCTACCTTTGTATTAGCAATGTAGCCTTGCCTTCTCCTCCCAGAGCGGCCTTCTAAGGCCTAGTGTGGCTTTCTACCTCTGTATTAGCGATGTAGCCTTGCCTTTTCCTCCGAGAGCAGCCAGACATGGAGGAAGAGCCCCTCTATGTTGTGTTTCTTCAATGCTGTAGCAGTTTGTGTACTCTTCTTTCTAGGCAAATCTCTTTTTAACTAATACAAGGATCTCTCTTTAAAACATTTTCAAAATGGAGTATACAAGTCTATATATCTTTATGTAGGCATTCCTTTTAATGATTTGGGTCACACTATATGAGTTTGTATAAGGGCATAGTTATTGTTGTTGATTTGCTCTATAACTGACAAAATTGCTTAATTAGTCTGTGCATTTTGTGCCATGTGTTACATTTTTGCAATCCCTTGTCCCAATGACGAAGAGCACGTGATCTACACCCGCAACAACCAAAGCCAAATACTTCATGGACCTTCAAAACATCCCTTGCCTCACAAAAGGAGTCAAATGGTCTCATATATTGTAAAGCATGGTGGCCATCTGGCCGTTTCGTCCAAGCTGTGATGAAAGATCTGTAAGTTTCTAATGACTCTTTTTCTTGTCGTTTAACAAAGGAAAGATGGCTATGCAGGAAAGATAGCTATGCTTCTCACATGTGAAGAAGGAAACATTGGTGCATTTAGGTTGTATGCTTTGGTAAAGCATGACATTATATACTTGTATCTTAGTGTGTCTTAGTTCAATATTGAATTCAATGTCTTATCCTCTGCAAGATGTAATAAGGTACTAATTGTGCAAGAGTTAAGAAGTACAAAGAGAAACACTGATTGTTTTGATGTAATACTTCCCAAAGATAGTAAGTGTTAAGTAATCTCGAACCTGCCCAAAGCTAGTAGTAATCTTAAACTCATCGATAAACACACATGTATTATAAAGGTTGTTTCCAAGCACCATGCATAACCTGCATCCGATTCCCTTTAAATAACCCATATCCAATAACAACAAATCCAAACCTCCGTTCTTGTGGCTTCTAATAGTTACGCCATGCTGTACCCAACAAATCTACCTTTACCTAACCATGATGCCCCACTGCAGGCTTTTGCAATAGTACTCAATCTCTACCAGTGTTTGACTCGTGGAGATGTTACAAATGTACTTGCAGAAAATTTGGTCCTGCTTCACCATATATGATAAATATAGATAATCAAAAGAACAACAAATGAGTTGCATGATTTGTTTGGAGTTCAATCAAATTCAAGGCTTTCAAACACAATGCAATCTGAGATTGATTTGGAGACGAATGTCTTTAGCGATACACTAGAACAATGTGTAAACCAGAGGAAGAAATGAAGCTAGCAGATGGTGATGACATATTTTATGAATGCTCTCAGTTAGGTAAGATGCATTAACAATAATTTTACCCCACAAATGCAGGAGAGGAGTTAGTACATATGGTGGGAACGGGAAGGTTTGATTCAACCATTTTTTGGTCATTTCTATCATGCCTTTTAGAGCAGAACCTATGCTGAACTGAAGTCCTGAACCGGGCAGCAAATCTAGCCAAGCAGTACGGTGCATTGGTGCTAGGTTTGGTAAACGTCTCTTTTGATTTATCTGATAGATAGATTTGATGTTTACATATCAGCTGAAGCTATGTGACAAGTAACATAACCAAAAGCCAGGCCTTCCATGGATGTATTGACTTGGAGTATTCCATATACATGCAATTGGAAAGGTATGATGGGTACCTCATCAGGAGGCAGAATATCAGATTAAGGAGGCTTGCAAATCCAAACTCCTTTCTGGGCTTCATGTTGTAAAGGCTTGCCACCTCAATTCCAACCCCACCAGTCTTCTGACTTTCCACTTTTTTGAGGTTTTCCACCAGTTTTATCATAGTTTTGTAGCTGCTCTAGTTCCTCGATGCAGGCAGCCACTGCCAATTTGGCCTCGATGTAATTCGGATATGCTTGAAGTGCGTCTTCCAATGTCCGCCTTGCTTGCTCCATAAGTTTGATTCTTTCATTACTGCCCATTGGACGCAACCAAGATCGATCTCTAAGGGCTAGACCCCAGTTTAACAAAGCTGTCAGAACAAACATTGAAATAATTACTATCTTCACTGATTTGTTAGATTATATTAATTTACCAAAAACCCTATATCACCCCACAGCTTCAAATCCGAGAGATCCTCCAGAGATACAGGATTGCCCCTCCACAGGCAGTGAATGTGGAGAGCCTCTATGCAGTCATAGATGTCAAGAACCCACTTGGATCCCCTCACATTGTATCATTGTAGCATTGTAGCAGTGGCATTTACAGGGCTGTTGTTTCTTCTCTCAGCGAGTCAGCTCTAATTGGGGTTATTTTTTATCATGCTTTTTTCCCATGATTTTGTCACTTCATGGACACATTGTAACACTTTTGGTTTCATAGACCCTTTGTTTTTTTGTTCTCTCTCTCTCTCTCTCTCTCTCTCTCCAAGGAGCTAAAGAACGAGCTTACCGGGCTCAAGGCAGCCAATGAACACCACACAGAGCTACAAACAGCCAAGCATGCCATGGAGAATGCCACACAAGAGGTAGCAGCCACAAAAGAAGAAGTGGCTGCCACCAAGTCAGAGATAAACCGAGCAAGTGCTGCAATTCAAGAGAGGCTAGAAGAAGCCTCTTCATGGGTAGAGGTGGTACAAAAGCATAAACCCATGGACAACACCAAAGCCATGATTGACACCTTAGAAGAGGAGAAGAAGAGGCAGGCCAAAGCCTTCAATGTGTGAGTCACCGGATTGAAGAAAGGATCCTCTCCCAAAGAGGATGGAGCTAGTTTGTGTGACATGCTGTCATTGATGCATGGCTGGTCGTTAAGGACCCCAACAAGGAGCAGCCTCTTCTCTTGAAGTTCCAAGGACATGCAAACCAAGAATGACTTCCTTAAACACTGGGGGAAGCTCAAAGTTATTACACCCCGAGTGATCCTTGGGGATGATCTCACACCACTTCAACTCGAACAAAGAAGGGAAGCCATGCCAGCCATTCTAGAAGCTTGCAAGGCGGGCAAATGGGCAATATGGAGAGGCTGCTCCATCATCTTAGACTCATGGCCCAAATAGGGAGGTGGGGTCTGGTGGGACCATACATGGCATACATATGGCTGTATGGGATTGCAATGGCACGCTAACCCAGGAGGTTTCTCAGACACTTACACAGGAAGGGACATGGTCTTCTACACTGAGGCTCACCAGCGTCCTGAGAGGGGGCTACCGGAGATCTCCGGATATGTGTGGGAGTCCACTTACTGTGGGGAGACAAACATGTGGAGGAGTTCAAGGTTCGGAAGGGGTGGCTGTCCTCTTTAAGCCACACCTCCGCAGCATCATTTCAGTGGCTCGCAAAGACCAGCAGGCACACTGCATGTGGTTCAAGCTTTACCTATAAAGGAGGTTCCAGTACGGTGGATTATCTCATGGGCGCCCAGGCCTTGACACGTTACATTCATAGTTTCCATCTCTCCCCGCCACCCCTTCTTGCCGATCATGCATTCCTCACCTTCTCCATAGCCATTTCTGTCCCCAAGCAGCCAGCCCTTACCCCCGGTTCATCATTCACCAAGGTACACTTTGATCATGCCCTTGATGGAGTCTACCAATCCAACCTTGATTCATACCTCTCAACTATTGATCTCTCAGCCCCCCTCTCTATTATTACTAAGCTTTCTGACCTTCTACATGATGCTGCCAGTAACTCTTTTCCCACCAGCCATCATTCTTCCTCAAAGCCCCCTCCACACCATCGCTGGTATGAAGAGGAATGCTGGGCAGTACGAAAGAGCCGCCTCCAACACAGCATTGGGCCACATCACCCCCCGTCAAGCGCAGAGGAGGTTCCAATGCTTCACTTGAGGGAAGAGGAGGGCTTTTCTCATCCAATGAGAGGATGAGTTCTATCGCTTGCTTCTTAGCAAGGATAGTGAGGAGGCTTGGAAGAAACTTCTTGAGCGCCAACCTCCTCCCATCAAAGACCCAACTGTTTGGCATAGGCATGCTCAAAGCCTATACCAAATTCCCAACACCACTCTACCAAATCTATCTCATGTTCCTTGCCCTACCTCAGCCACCTTGTTCACCATCCAAAACGTAACCAAAGCCATGGACCATGAAGACCTCCTAGCTGAGTACATCTCCCATGCCTTGCCCCTTTCCTTGCCTTATCTCTTTAACCTAGCCCTTTGCCAAGGCTTCCCACACTCTTGGACCACCAACACCATTATCCCAATCCACAAGGCCCCGGACCCGTTTGACCCTAACAATTACCGCACATCATGATCGGTCACACCCTCGCCAAGCTCTATGGGGCGGTACTGGAGGCAGAGATTAGCTTATTGGCAGAGAGACAAGGGTATAGAGCCAAGGGACAGGCTGGTTTTCGGAGAACATACTCTAGACTTGATCACATCTTCACTCTAAGGGCTATTATTGAGGAGGCCCAAGTAGGGGGGGCGCAAGATTTACTGTTGCTTTGTGGATTTCCGCAAGGCGTTCGACACTATACCAAGGGCCCACCACTTTCACAGGCTCCAAGAGCTCCGCTTGCCAAAGGAGATGATTTGGGGAGTCATGACACTTTAGTAACAGGGAGAGTGACAGTACTAGGAAGGCTGTCCGACATGGTGACAAGCACTATCGGGGTGAAACAGGGGTGGCCTCTCTAACCCACTCTATTTGGATTGTACACTGATGACTTCAGTGATATTATAGACAGATTAGGGGGGCTGGGAGCCACATTATATGGTACAGTGATACTCTCCTCTTATCTGCCGACGAAATGGTGCTGATTTCAGATTCGGTGGCTGGATTGCAGTGCCATCGAGAGGCTTTGCAGGCCTTTTGTGAGCAACGGGATCTCACAGTGAATCTGGGAAGACCAAGGTTATGGTTTTTAACACATCCAGGCCCAGAGTGAAAGCTATGAGAAGTGCCAGGAGTTTTGTTTATGGGGGTGACACAGTGGAGATTGTGGACTCGTATGTTTATCATTCACGGGACCCATTTTCAGCATGAAACCAGCTGCCTCGGCCCGCCTCACAAGGGGATATGCAGCCCTAGCCCGCCTAGAGAGAGTTTTCAGGCCCATTTCTAGGAGCCCAGAACGAAAGGGTGGCTCTTTGTCACTCTGGTGACATCGGCAGCTATGTATGGAGCAGCATTGTGGGGACCAGATCTTGGGCGGATGAGGTGGAGAGGCTGCAGGTCATGATGTACTCGAGGATGATCAGAAGCAAACCATAAGTGCCACACCAGGTTGTCATAGCAGAGTTTGGAGCTTTCCCCTTGGTAGTGGAGGCTCTCTTCCAGACAGTGACATATATACAGCGGATCTATACCCTGGGCCATGATAGAATCCCACGCTTAGAACTTGAATCATCACGGAGACTCGCAACAGATGGTCAGCCCACTTCATGGTATGCTAGGGTGTCGAGATGGTTCAAAATACATGGTTTCCATATTGACCACCATCCACCCTTCAACTATAGCTTGGATGCCCCCCTTCTGCCTCTCACACGTCAGGAGGTTACCCATATCACATGGCACGCACCCAAGCATCTTGGGACCAAGATGCAACTCTACAGAGAGGTTTTCCTACGGCTCACAACTGATGGCTTCAGAAACCTGGGTACCTATTCCGACATATGTCACATGCCGTGAGGATAGCTATTGGGCAGATCCAGGCCTCTTTACACAGGCTGAGAGTGGAGAAGGGGAGAGCTGAGGATATTGATAGAGTGGACCGCATATGCACACTTTGTTCCCTTGAGGTGGAGACTAAGGAGCACTATGTTCCTCACAGCCTCGGATCATGAGCTTTTTCTCCCACATCCAAGAAGCCTCTCGCCACTGCCTGAGAGAGGAACCCACCCAGAACCGCCCACCTCTCAGATGAGTCAGACAGTGCACACAAGAGCCTCTCCATTTCCTCAGGGTTACCATGGTTCAGACGCAGCGAGTTAGGCGCCTAAGACCTATTGGGCCGCATAGGCACTCTGCCCATCAGCTCCAAGTCTAGGAGATGCTCCAGCGATACAGAGATGCCCACACAGGACATGTGGACATTGATGCCCTTTGCAGAGTTCCTGAGGATGATGATGAGACCTCTCCACCAGCCACCCTAGCTCGATGTTCCTTGGACCTTGGGTCAACTTGCTATTGTATTCCTAAGGATGTTACTTGTATTTGTAGCTAGTAGTCTTTTTCCAGTGTTTTATTTTTTTGTTTTACCAGGATCAATGTAACACTTGGATACTTTGTAACACCTTTTTTGTCTCATAGACCCTAGTGGTCTTTTGAAGACGTTAATAAAAGTTTCTTTCTTTCTTTCTCACATTATAGAGGCCCGATATTCTCTTGGCCATCAGATCGGTATTGGCAAAGGCAGGCATTACCATTAGTTCATCATGGCTAGTTTACCTCATACATAGGGTTATATGTTGATATCACACACATATTGGTGATAGTTATTTTTCATTTTCTTTTAATTACTTTTTCCATGGCTCAGTATACCCACGGTATCATTGTATCACTCATGGTCTCATAGACCCTTGGGGAATTTGGAAAAGCCAAAGAAGCACCCCTTAGGCGGATGGGCAAAACATGGGCTGAAAGTTATAAGGGACATCCTAATATGCCAGGAAGATACACAAGATAGGGAAATTAAAGAGCTCAAGGAAGCCCATGCAACCGAAGTGGAAAAGTGGAAGGCACAGGTTGAAGACCTCAAGGAGGAGCTACATGTATGCAAAGCACAAATGAAAGAAGAATAATCCCTCCCTTGCCTTGGAGGTTGAAAACCTAAAAAACAAACTGCATGAAGGTTTAGTAGCCACAAAGAAGGAGATGGAGAAAGGGTGGGCCGCAGTGGTTAAGCAAGAAGTAGAGAAAGAATGGATAGAAGTGGTGAGAAAACTGTTAGCAGTCATCTCCTGTCTGTACACTACACACTAGGGCCTCTGTTGTGGGTGTGCCCGCCCTTTAGGTGTCTCTCCATTTTTCCTTGTATTTTCCCCTCTTTTTTGTGGTTGTGGGGCAGTAGTATGCTGGCCGCCTATTTTCTGGTCTGGCCGACTGTGTAATGACCTGGCCGACTGGTGTTTTTTCTAGTCATGAGCAGTTGGGGCTGCTGTCGGCCTGTTTTGGCTGGCCAACCAGCAGCCTAGGGCCATATATATAGATGGCCTTGCCCCCACACCTTTCGTATCATTGTATCGGATCTAATGTATATAGCAGAGTTTATACAGCTTCTCTCTCTCTCTCTATTCTGTGTTTTGCTCTCTACAGCAGTTGTCTTTCATTTCCGCTATGCATTCTAACATGGTATCAGAGCCCCAAGTGGCTTGAAGCTTAGAGACAGTGGGAGCTTGAGGGTTTATTAATTTGTGGTGCTGATTGGAGATTGCTTGGGCTGTTCGGGACTTGGCCATCACCGTTGGACAGCCACCTTGCATACTATTTGCAGCCTCTTCTTCATTTTTTTTCCCACCCACTCTCCCTTCACAAGACCTTGTGAACCCTTGAGATGGTAGACTTGCTTGAGATGGCTAAGAAGCACATGAAGATCCCTACTCTCCCCACATTCCCGGTGGATCAACAGTTGGACGAGAACAACTACGGGATATGAAAGGTAATGATGGAGTCTGTCTTGGAGTCTTATGACTTGGCTGATTTCATTGTGGTTGGTGTTCCATGGCCGGAGTTGGACGGGGAGCTTTTGCCCTCTACTAGGAAAGAACGGGAGGCTCAGGCACAGTTGTGGGATCATGTCAATGCCCGTGGGGTATCACCCATGAAGCGGATCTCCTTAGAAGTGCAGATGCGGGTGCTGAATCATGCAAAGTCTTCGACGATGGAGGAGTACATCAACAAGTTGCAGGCTCTTCAACAAAAGGTTCTTCAAGCTGGGAAGGAGATATCTTCAAAGGACATGGCCATCACTTTGTTGTCTCATTTTCCCTCTCAATACTCAACATTTTACTCCTCTTTGATCACTAGTGGGGCAGGCTCAGCACCATCACATGAGAGGAGCTTGTACCTATGGTCTCGGACCAGGAAGAGCGTTTTACAAATCCTCCACAAGGCCGAGGTTCTGAGGCCTTGACTGGCCAACGGTCGAAAGGCCATAACAACAACAACAATAAGGGCAAAGGAAGTGTTCTGAGAAGAAGCCCGACTCAGACCGTAATAAATTGAAGATCGAGCGGACCTGTAACGATTGTAGCGAGAAAGGCTACTATTGGACAAAATGTCCTAAGCGGAGTACTGCAAAGAGTGCTAATTCTTCAACTTCAGCTACAGAGACTCCTGCCTTTGTGCACTTGGAGATTTTGGACACAGATGCTCCATCTTCTTCGAGCAGGAAGGCAGTTGGTTTCATCGCCAAGGATACTCGAGAGCAACAGTGGTGCTTCCAAGCACATGACTCCTTCCCGAGAGTTTTTACAGGATCTTAAACGGAAGTCAAGTCACATTTTCATTGGCGACAATTCCACTATAGCGATTCACAGTGATGGCATGTCAAATCCCCATAGGATCACCTCGTAGAACGCTCCTTGTACAAGACTCGAAACCTGCAAACAAAACCAAGCAAACGTGAAGAGGGTGCAGGCCTGACTCACCTCCCAACCTTGACAGCCGTGGGCAAACACACAATTCTTGGTTGTCCCTACCGAGCCACAAGCTGAGCTAACTAGATGGATGTACCGACCAATCTCTACCTCATGACGTCACATACCACCACGAAGCTAGCCTCGCGGGCCTCAAGACTGCTGTCGGCCTCGGCTGCATAAAGCAGGTGCACGTCTGCACTATATCCAAGCTCCTGACCATAGAGCTCTCACAAAGACACGCGAGACTCTATGAACTAATGACTAACCTTGGCCACCCTTTTATAGGCTCTTGGCCGGTCACCGGGCGTCCACACTTGGATGCCCGCCCGTCCATACTTGGGTGCCCGCCCGTTAGTCTATCCCTAACTCAGCTCGCCAATCAGCCTGCCTAGCTCCAAGATTCCCCAAACCTTGAAGCTAGTCTTGTGTGCGTGTAGCACACGGTAGATACACATTGTGCACATGATATACTCCCCTTCCTCTAAGAGCTCACTCTTGAGCTCACTAAAAAGCCAGGGTAATCTCTCTAAAGGGTAGTCAATGTCTCCCATGTAGCGTCCTCCTCAACACGATCCTTCCACTTGATCTTGTATTCCATGATAAGCGTATTAATCTTCTTTCACGAAATCCAAGAATCTTCTCAGATTCTGTGGAATAAATGCCATGCCCTCGACATCTATGATTTCTTGAGGAGTAACTAACTGGTCTATTCCACCTAGTACTTCCTTAAGTCTACTGACATGAGGATGAACTTTCACATGAGAAGGCGACTGAACCAATTCATCGTGTAATACGAAATGGGCCACAGTATCTAGGGGATCATTTTGGAGATCCACCTATCCGTCTACATACCCTTTCATCTTTGGCCAGTAAAAAGTGTGTTTCACTAACGATAATGTCCTGTGTACCCCAGGGTGTCTAGCAGAAGGGGCATCGTGACACTCCTTAAGAATCTTGGACCTAATGTTCGGGATATGTGGTACACAAATTTTGTCATTACAGAATAGTAAACCATTCTGAATCATCCACTGACCTCCTGCAGCCTAAATGGTAGGCTGCTCAGTCATTGAGTCTTGGTCAATCAATGAGCTTCCGTCCTGGATCTTCTGCCAAAATGGACCAAAATAACTATCAGTCCTGCAAAGCCCTCTCAATGACTCAAATAAGTCAATAGAAATCTCGGTGAACGACAAAGTATTCACCTCTCTAATCCCACTAAGCACATCTGCGACAGTATTCATGGACCCCTTTCGATAAACGAATCTCAAAATCAAAATCTTGCATTAATTCAATCCATCGAGCTTTCCTTCCTCTCAAATCATCTGCATCACACACATACTTGATTGACTGATGATCACTCAATACCACCACAAACTAGGAGCCATATAAATAATGTCTCCAAACCTTGAGAGCTTGAATCACAGCATAAAGCTGCTTTAGAGCAGCCCCGATTGCATAGTCACTGGCATCAGTTTCAAGAACATAAGGTCGACTAGGATCGGGTAATGCTAAGATAGGTGCTTCCTTGACTTTATCTTTCAAAGGTCTGAAGGCCATATACAGATCGTTACTCCAAGTGATAGGCTGCTTCGACTTACGTCCACAACCTTTCAACAAGTCGGTCATCAATAGTGTGAGCTGAGAGTACTTCCACATAGATTTCCGAAGAAAAACAACAAAATCGAGAAAAGAACGAAGTTGTTTCACTGTCTGCGGTATAGGCTAGGCCAGAACCTTCTGAACTCGGTCATAGTCAATGCTCAATCCATCTCTAGTGATCTTGTGTCCTAAGTAAATGATGTCTGTCATGAAAAATTCACATTTACTTAATTTAGCATATAGTTGATTCTGTCTTAAAATAGTTAAGACAATCGTGAGGTGTCTAACGTGATCCTCAAGAGTACGACTATATATCAAAATATCATCCAGGAACACAACTACAAATTTTTCCAAATGTTCACAAAAAAGATCGTTTATCAGTTGCTGGGGAAAGTGGCTAAAGCATTGGTTAACCCAAAAGGTAATACGAGAAACTCGTAATGGCCATACCTAGTCCGAAAGGCAGTTCTTTCAACATGCCTTTCATGAATACGTATCTGGTGATAGCCAGTACGTAAATCTATCTTTGTGAAATATTTTGCTCCCGCTAACCGGTCAATTAAGTCATCTGATCTAGGGAGAGGATAACGGTTCTTAATTGTCAGCTTGTTCAATTTCTTGTAATCTCTACACATTTTCCAGGTGTTGTCCTTCTTTCTCCTAAGCAACACAGGTGCATCCCAAGGTGATTTACTTGGATGGATCTGGCCCATCCTCAAATAATCTTCGAGTTGTTTGGCCAACTCATCTTCCTCAGCATGGCTCATCTTGTGAGGTGAAATACTAACAGGGTGAGCACCAGGGACCAGGTCAATACGATGATCTACTGCCCTTTCGGGTGGTAAGCCTGATGGCAGTTCCTTAGGAAATACATCTTGAAACAAATCAAGTATCTTCTTTAATTCTTTGCTTTCAAACACACTTAATTCATTGACATCCATAGTAGGTATGAGAAATGAAGAAAGTGGAATCAAGACACAATGAAAAGCAATATACAAAGAAGGATCCATTATATTACCAAAATCAACTATATGTACAAGAGGTCCTTGAGAGGGATGTATACAATCACCTAAGATACTATATTCGATGTTCCTATGTTCAAAAAAAAAATATGACTAGACCAGTCTATCTGGACTTGAAGAGTCTTAAACCACTCAATCCCTAATAACAAGTCTACATGCTCTAGGTGTATAAAATAGCACAGACAATCAGAACATGAACTAGGACGAGAAAGTACAGTAACTGACGTACCTGTCAAAGACAACTGATTAGCTGTCTTTAGCTTGGGTCCTACATTGGTCTTTGCACTCTTTTGCTTCAGGCACTCGTTACGCATATGTCTTTTTTCTTCGCAGATGAAGCAACGTTCCTCCTTCTTGAGCTTCAAAGCCTTAAGGAGACGTTTTTTCTTTATTGGGGTCGAAGTAGAATTCTTCGAAGGTTGGTCCGAAGACTTTCCTTCTGTCGTGCTCGCCATCGGTGCTTGCGGAGAACTTCCTTTTGTGCTTGTTCCCCTGCTCGGTAACGGATTTAGACTTGGAAGAGACCATTGTATCATCATAGATGCGAGCGGAATGAATGGCCTCGTCCAAAGTTTTGCATTTGTTGTTTTTAACCTATAAACGATATGAGTCGGGTAAACCGACTACAAAGAAACCCAAAATCTGCGAGGTCATGGTCAAAGTAGCAAACCGGGCAACAACATCATAGTCATCCTCTTTCTTGAGGAATTCTTTCTTGAAGACTTCTTCGAACAAAGGGGCGAGAGGACACCCCTGACGGACTGATCTGGTCAGCTCAAAACTCGGCCCCCGTCCTCCTGCAATCAGCACCTGGCTGCGAGCTGTGGAATACAGAGCTGCCACCCCTCTGATCCATCCTGGCTCAAAGCCCAGGCGAAGCATAGTGCCCTCTAAGAAGCCCCAATCAACTCTATCGTATGCCTTCTCAAAATCGAGAAGCATCACGACCAAGTCCTCGCCAAGAAATCTAGCTCGGGCCGTCGTCTCCCAGAAAGTAAAGATGTTGTCAAGGATACTGCGCTCCTTGACAAATCCTGTCTGAGTAGCATGAATCAACTCCCCCAGGAAGGGCTGGATCCTCAAACTGAAGGCCTTTGCTAAGACCTTGTAGACAGTATTGAGGATCGTAATAGGCCTCCAATGCCGAATATCATCTGATACTCCCTCCCCCTTGGGGATAAGATAGATCAAGCCCTCTGAAAAGCTCTGCGGCATCACCCCAGTGTCCAAAACATGTTGAAAGCCCCTGCGGAGGCCTGGCCCCAAAAGGTCCCAATAGCGCATAAAAAAGGCCGGCGTCAGTCCGTCCTCCTCTGGGCAACTATGTCGCGGCAGGACCCTCAAGGCCTCGGCAAGCTCAATCTCTGACAGAGGCGCACCTAGAACTGTACGCATATGGTCTGTGACCCTCCTCTGCACATGGGCCCACACAGTCTGTCTGCAAACATCTCGATCCTCAGTGGCTGGCTCCGCTGAAAGCAGGTCACTATAAAATGCAGTGGCAATGGCTCTGATCTCCCCGAGCTCAGTAGCTACCGATCCATCCGGTCTACCAAACCTGGCGGACTCCTGCTCGCGCATGACGGGGTCCAGTGATCTCAAAAAACTCTCCAGTCACTCTATCACCAAGCTGCGTCCACTGAGAGGCCTGACGACGATAGTAAAACTCATGTCTCTGCTCCTCTACCTCTCTAACCTCCTGGCGTGCCTGGCTCAGCTGGGACGCCACCCACTCACATGCAGGCTGCTGCTCCAGAAGGCGCTGTAGCGAAGCAAGGCTGCGTCTCAGCCGTTGCTCCCGCTCGCGAATCTCTCCCAGTGGTGTCAAAGCTACAGCGTGTAGAAAAGAGCTAAGATCGATGAGTCCCTGGGCACACTGGCCCGCTGCATCCTGGTCAGAGCACTGACTATCATGCCAGATCCTCTCAATGTCCTCAGCGAGACTGGGATCTGTAAGTACCCTCTCTGGGATCCTCAACTGCAAGGTGGGCTCCCGTGTCCCCTCCTCCAATGTCAATATAACTGGCGCATGATCTGAAAATGAGGTGCCAGCGAGAATGCCGACGGAGCCCCCTCGCTCCCCTAACCAGTCGCCCACATAAAAGCGATCAATCCGTGATAGATTTGTCCCTCCCTGCCGGCGATCCGACCGAGAGAAACTAAGACTGTCCTGAGACCGGGAGAAAGCCCCATGCTGCCATGCATCGGTGATCCTCAGTGACATGCAAAACCGGAGCTCCGTGCCGTGCACTGTAACATGACTGCCTCCCACTCTATCTGCCGGGTCCTCAAGCATGTTGAAGTCTCCCCCAACACACCAATGTGCGGCCTCTGGCAATGCATCTGTAACCTGAGTCCAGAACTCTGCTCTGGCACTAGCATGATTGGGCGCATAGATGTTGAGCACACCCAATAGCTCATCATGCATCCTCAGAATGACATACTGTGCTCTACCAGGCACAATGATCCCTCGATCCACAATGGCCTGCCGCCATACATCTGCAATGACCATGCATACTCCTCCCTGTCCACCCAAAGGACCAAACCCTGCAGACCAAAAAGTGTCCCATCTACCAGGCATCACCGAACCATATCTCCGGATCCTGCTCTCACCCAAGTGGTGCTCCTGCATCATCAAAATATCAATGCTGCCACCAACCAGGCATCTCTGAAGCTCCTGCCTCAAGCAACCACGATAGCGTATAAAGTGTGCTCCGCCAAGGCCCTGTACATTCCATGAGATGATCCTCATGGATGCCCTGCTGAGGTGGATGCTGTCTCAGCCGTACGGCGGGCCTTCGCAAGCGGCTTGGATGGAGAGTAGTCCCCATCCAAACGGCTGCGAATCTGCCCACCCGGTGTACTGCAAGAATCCCGGATCAGGCGCCAGTGGTTGTGGCCCATGGCGACTGCCTCCCGCTCTGACAGAGCAACCTCGTGTATACACACATATCCAGGGTCGCGTGCTAAGTCTGCCACTATGCGCACGACCAAATGCCGAATCCCTGAGGTATCCACACTCCCGGGATCCAAGAAAAAATGAGCCAACTCCCAAAGTCGGCCTATCACATCTGTCACCTCCAGATCGCTCATGTGATGAGAAAACTCAACTGCTTGAGTCTTCAAAGTGCTGAGAGCGAGCTCTAGAGTCCACTCCCGGTCGCAAGGGCCACATAGAGGGAACGAGAAGGCCACCGCTGAGTCTAGTGCCTCCTCCCCGCGGGCCGGAGGTATCACTACATGAACTCGGATGGGTGCTGGCTCATGGGGGCCCTTTGCTCCAAAAAGCCGTGTGAAGGTATAATCAAAAGCCTCCGAGCGCTGTCTAATGCCAAGGCGACTCAGCCGACTGCGGATAGATGAAATCCGTGAAGCCCTAATCGGCATAGGTCTCCTCTGTGATGCTCGAGCGAGGTCAGTGCTCAGCGCTCTCCGGACTGCAGGTGAATCCCGGGAAGGTGAGGCGGGCGGAGGGGGAGGAGGGGGAGGCGAGGGAGGTGGAGAGGGAGCCGCTGCCGAAACCGGAGCGGAGACGGGAGGAGGCGATGGTGGAAACGAGGCGGTGGGAGGGGACGGGGGTGGGGGGGGTGAAGGTGGGGGTGCTGGCATCTCCTGGTCCTCAGTCGTCGCCGCGGGGGTCTCCTCCTGGAGGGGAGAAAAGCTGTTCCTCACGGGGACCCAGTGAGGCTGAGACTGTGGCTGCTGCTGCAGCGGTCTCTGGGCGTGCTGCTGTGGCTGTCTCCCTCGGCGGCGCCCCTGTCCAGGCTGCCACTCCGCGGTCTCTGTGGCCTGAGCAGGTGTCCCGGAGGCAGCCTGCCGAGCCGAATCTGTGGGCGGGCCATCAGTAGCCTGCTACTGTGGTGAGGGTCGGGGTCTCCTGCGAGGACAGGCCCTGGCCAGATGACCGACCTGCCTGCAAATGAAGCACTGGTTCGGGAGCCCCGAGAACTCCACTCTCTGATCTATCCACCCCCCCCTATCCTAGGTAGCTGAATGACCTTAGGAAGGGAGGAGATGTCAGACACCAACACTCTGACCGAAGGTAGCCCAGCTGCTCTGGCTACCACTGAAGCTGCTGAGATCATCACAGTAGCCAAGGCACATATGTACTACTAAACATAAACCATGAGCTAATGTCACTCAAAAAGTACAAGGGGGTATCTGATATCCAAACAACATTTGTAACAACACTTTGTGGAATCACGAAATCACAGTTTTCTTCTCTACATTGTGCACCTTCTAAGGTGCACATAGTTGCAAAACACATGGCATGGTATACATGGTTGTACGGTAGTGAGACCAGTGTGAGTTTTATCAACATCAAAATATACACAACCTGCACAATAACCTGGGAGTTTGGAGAGTAAGGTTTTCCACACTCTTACTTCCCTGGGATGGCGCATTAGGAAATAGGCAAGCCTTGCTGCGTGCCTGTACTTTGTTTAGCATGTCTTGAAGCAGGGCATGCTGCCCTGCTAGCTTCTTCTCGACTTCATGATGCACCTCCAACTCAGTCTGCAAACATAGTTGTGTGAGCAATGTACCAGTGTGAATCTATAGACAAACAAATCATGTATAAACAAAAATAGAAGACTATTTATCTCTTATCACAGAGATGTTCTCCAGTTCAACTGACCCCCCTCCAAGCATCTCCAAAGTGCCTCGTTGTGTTGCTATTTTCACTACAAGGTTGGATTTCTCAATTGAATCTTTCGAAGGCAAGGACGCCATCTTCTCTTCTGCATCTTGAATCTCCAATCTCAATGCTGACAAGAAAGTACCTACTCTCTCTACAGTCATCTGTTTCAGCTTTGCATCCTCCAATTTCTGTTGCAAACCCAAATATTCCTCCTTTGAAATTTGCAGTCTTTCATTGATGCCTTCAATCAATGAATTGAGGTTCTTTATGTCGTTTTGTGCCAACACATAATCATCATAAGAAAATGTCACACTTGCTACTATGACCAGGCTGTGCTCTTGACTGAGGGCTAGCCAGCTTCTTCACCTCCTGTCCAATGTTAGCATGGACGTTACCAACTCCATTGGTCAACTTCCAACGCATGAAGTGGGTGTTGTGTTCCTCAGCGAAGACGGCCCAAGCAAAGCTTAGCCACAAGTCTAGCTTTGTGCTTGTCCACCGACCCATCGGATGTATACTTGGTCTTAAAGACCCACTTAACACCAATGACTGACCGTTTTGCCGGCCTCGGAACCAACTCCCAAGTTTTATCCTTCTCTATGGCATCCAGTTCCACTTGCATGGCTTTCCTCCAAGTCTCCTGAGAAAGAGCTTCTTGCATGGAAGTGGGCTCTTTGTCCCGCACATAGTTGTCATGGTACGAAAATACGATACCGTACGGGAATTTTTGGTACGATATAAATTTTCTGGATACCATACGATAAAATATGGTTTTTTTTTTTAACACACTTATAACCTATGGAGTTTCAAGCTTGAATGTGAGGGAAGGTTTTGGGGGGAGGAGTCTACAATGCTTGAGGAACTAGAACATGGATATGTGTGTCTCCCAGTTGGATCTCCCCATTGTCTCCAAAAAAGAACCTGGATGGGTAATGCAATACCAAAGGTCTCCCAGTGTAGCGTTTATGACTAAGGGACCGTCCTTGCACAAATACAAAAAGTGCATCTAGGGCGATAGGTTTAGGGACTCTTCTCTAGATCAAAATGGCCATGTCCAAATCTTCTCCCTCATACATAACTTGAGAATCTGACTGTCTAGCCTACCTATACTAGGGATCTCCAAGTGATGTAGCAAGATTCTCTCATCCTACCAATCAAGTGTACACTACGAGTCTACCTTGCCAGATTTTTTAGGTCTCTCAACAACCCCATATGGAATACTGAGTGGACATGAAAGTTGCGAAGTATTGTGGGCATTTGGGATCTTCGTTAAGCAGGGTTTCTATAATTTTTTTTAGTATTTGGATATTTTTTCTCAAAGTTTGTGGGGGGGGGGGGGGGGGGGAGAGGGGGGGCTCGTACCGTACGATATCATACGGTACCGTACCGTACTATACAAACCGTATGGTATGAATGGGTTCGTACTGGTATGAGAAACAACTATGGTCCCGCATGATACGAGACATCAAAGCATAGTTTACCTGTAAGAGCTTTGCTGAATGGCTTTTGTTCACGAACTCTGTGTGATCTTGGAGGTCCGTCCTCTGTGGTCCACTCGGAGGGAAGCTTCGTAACACTTGACTCCCGAGGGGTGTCTAACAACCTCCTTGGTACTCGAATAGAACGCGGAGCCTCCTGTTGCTGCTGGGGCTCATCTCCAGCTACGGGCTCAACCTCTTCAATTTATTGAGGCTGTCTAGCTGGAAAAATAGACTAGGAATCATCCTCAGACTCATCTCGGTCTCCAAGAAGTGGCGGCTCATCAACAATGGAAGCTGGAACATGATCATCAAAGACAACATCTCTGCTGACAACAACCTCGTTCTGCTCCGGGTCATACAACCTGTAGCCTTTGGAAAGAGAGTTATATCCCACAAATACAAGCTTCTGGTACTTTGAGTCAAGCTTTCCCCTCTGCTTCTTTGGAATGTGAACATAGGCATCACTCCCAAATACGAGGAAATGGGAGACATCTTGTTTCCTGCCAAAATAAGCCTCAAATGGAGTCATCTTTGGTACTGAAATTGTTGGAGATCGGTTGAGGATATGGACAGCCGTAGCCACAGCCTCTCCCCAAAGTGGACGAGGAAGATCATGATGCTCCAGCATCGTTCTCTCCATCCCCACCACAGTCCGGTTCTGTCGCTCAACCACTCCATCCCCACCACGGTCCGGTTCTTTCGCTCAACCACTCCATTCTTTGAAGGTGAACTTGTATTAGCCAGCTCCCGCTTGATGCCATGTTCCACACAAAACCGCACAAACGCATTAGAAGAGAACTTTCCTCCTTTGTTAGCCCGAAGAGTCTTTATCTACAATCCAGACTCCTTCTCCACTATAACATGCCACTCCTTGAACCGAGCAAAAGCTTGGTCCTTCCGGGAAGGGAAATAAACCCATGTGAATCTGCTACAATCATCAACAAGCAGCATAAAGTACAACGAACCTCCCAAGGATGGGGTCTGCATAGGTCCACACAAGTCAATGTGTACCAACTCCAAAGGTTTCGAAGCCCACCTAGAAGCCGGCTTCGGAAAAGAAGAGCAACATAATACTCCTCAAACTCCACTCGGAATCCAATCTTGCAAACCTCATGCACTTACAATAGATGAAAACCAAGTGCGAAGACATAAAGAACACGAGAGGAATGCTTCTCCCTTTTGCCATCGGGAATGATCTCCATCCTGCCGTGTCATGTGCACAGTGTGTATCTACCGTGTGCAACACGCACACAAGACTAGCTTCGAGGTTTGGGGAAGCTTGGAGCTAGGCAGGCTGATTGGCGAGCTGAGTTAGGGATAGACTAATGGGCGGGCACCCAAGTATGGACGGGCGGGCGCCCAAGTGTGGACGCCCGGTGACCGGCCAAGAGCCTATAAAAGGGTGGCCAAGGTTAGTCATTAGTTCATAGAGTCTCGTGTGTCTTTGTGAGAGCTCTATGGTCAGGAGCCTGGATTTAGTGCAAACGTGCACGTGCTTTATGCAGCCGAGGCCGATAGCAGTCTCGAGGCCCGCGAGGGTAGCTTCATGGCGGTATGGGACGTCACGAGGTAGAGATTGGTCGGTACGTCCATCTAGTTAGCTCAGCTCGTGGCTCGGTGGGGACAACCAAGACTTGTGGGCTGGCCCACGGCTGTCAAGGTTGGGAGGCGAGTCAAGCCTGCACCCCCTTCACATTTGCTTGGTTTTGTTTGCAGGTTTCGAGTCTTGTACCAGGAGCGTTCTACGAGGTGATCCTATGGGGATTTGACAGTGGTATCAGAGCAAGCCTTGAGAACGAGGAAGTTGGTAGGTAGAGAAGATGAGGTCTAAGAAAA
Organism: Cibotium barometz; assembly: GCF_041138505.1. Taxonomy (NCBI): domain Eukaryota; kingdom Viridiplantae; phylum Streptophyta; class Polypodiopsida; order Cyatheales; family Cibotiaceae; genus Cibotium; species Cibotium barometz. Next base: position 41,845,832 of record NC_141066.1, read on the forward strand.
GGTATGAGTTCGAGAAGCTTGCTGTTTTTCTGTGTATACTGCTGCTTTTTCAAATTCAGCATGTTGCTTTTGCATCGTAGGAATCCGTGGTGAAGGTGTGGTCTTGTATGGGTTGTTTGCTTTGCAAGAAGAAGGGCTGTAGGTGTTTGAACTGTACGAACAGTTATGAGAGAGAAAAAGTAGAAGCCAGTCGGCTGTTTTTGTAAGAGAGAGAGAGAGAGTGAGAGAGAGAGAGAGAGAGAGAGAGAGAGTAACGCGTGGGTGGTTGTAGCGCTGCCCTTATGTGTGAAGAAGCTTGTATATGCAGCCAGGCAAGTCATCTTGCACACGTGGGCTGCTATGCACAGCCAGGCACAGGTGGTGCATTGTAGGCAGGCTGGCGCACGTGGGCAGGCGGGTATCGCAGCCAGGTGGTACATGTCTCACAGTCGGGCTGTATGCCAAGGCCCAGGCCGGGTACACACGCACAGGCAGTAGCGCTGGCAAGCGGACGGACGGGTGGCATGTAGGCGGCGCTACGTGCTGCAGAAAAACGCGAAAATCGTGGTCGCTGAATGTTTTTTTTAGCTTTTGTTTTTTTTAATTAAAAAAAAACACTACCGTGTGCTTTCAGCGTTTTCACCTGCGCCTAAGGGTTTTATTAAACCCACACTTTAGAAAGAGGGGTTTTAAAAACCCATGCTTTGCTTAGAATTGTTTTTTAAAAAATAAATAAATAAAGAAAAGCAGAATATATATATATATATTTTAAACCCAAAAAAAAAAAACACAAAAGCAAAAGCTAAGTAAGCTTTTGGGGAAGCCTATAAATTTTCCTTAAGCGGGCTTCTTGCCACACATCTCTCAAGCTCTCAAGCTCTCTTGCACTCTTTCTTGTGGAAGATCAAACTTTTCTCTCACCTTACCCTCTTCAAGTTGACCCAAGAATCCGAGTTGGAGCCCATTCCTGAACATGAAGACTTGCCGGCTACGAAAGCCACCGATGGTGATCTTTTTGATGATTTTGTTTCAAAATCAGATTTCAAAGAGTTTAAAGTTGCTCTCGAAGCTTCTTCCTCGGAACATCAAGCACAAATCGCCGCACAGATGCAGGCTTTACAAAACTCCCATCTCTTTGTTGACCACTATCCTATCTACTCTTTCGGGTATGGATACTTTGGCATCTGCTTTAGGCCCCAATATTACTCCGGAACAGTTTGGGGGCGAGCAAAAGCAACGTACCAAGGAGATAGTGGACACTTGGCTGGCAGGTCCATTTTCAGTTTCATCCATATGACGATGGCAAAAAGATCCAATTAGCAGCAGGTTTCCTCCTTGGCAAAGCTTTGCTTTGGTGGAAAGAACTCAACCCTAAACCAGCGACTTGGGCACATATGTATTTGACGGCAGAGGAGGTTGGTTTGAGAGGACTTCAGCTCCCAGTCCGGGGGGAGGACCTGCTTGATGCTGAGTTTGCAGATGACACGGGCTTATTTTTGCATGGCCAAGAGGCCAATCTTATTCGGGCTGAGCAGTCGCTCAGTCTCCAGGTTTTTAGTGCAGCTTCAGGAGCATTGATCAATTGGCGCAAGACAGTGGCCTTTTGGATCAGTAGTGCTCCCACTCCGGCATGGAGCCCGGACCCCGGTTTTAGATGGATTCCTCCAGGCACAGCAGTGCGGTATTTGGGATGCCAGATTGGCCTAGATTTGTCACCTGAGCAGCAGATTGCCCCGCTTCTTCTGAGCATTCGGAAGAAGCTATTGTATTGGAGTACAGCTCGACTATCCTTGGCTGGGAGGGTGGTGGTGGCAAATCAGGTGTTGTTAGCGACCATGTGGTACATTACGTCTTGCTGGATTTTCTCGAGCTCTTGCATCAGCCAGGTACAGAGGCTGATCAGGAACTTTCTGCGGTCTGGGCAGGACGGTCAGCCAGCTCGGGCAAAGGTTGCATGGGCAATTATTACACTTCCGCTGGCTCAGGGAGGTTTGGGCATTATAGATCCAGTCGATCAGAGTAGAGCCTTATTGGGGAAGCTTATTGTTCGAGGGTTGCTTCCAGGCGCTGAGCCTTGGAAAGAGCTCCTCTTGCAGCGGCTGCAGGCTCGGGCGCCCCCAGCAGGGGGTACTTGTGTGATATGCAGTGGAAGTCTTTGTATTGGTTGATCCTGTCACACAATATGCTCACACCGTCTTCTGTATCCTGAGTTTCGTGAGTTTAGCAATCCATTTCATTTACTTCAAACTTTAAAGAGATGAGAGAGAGATATGAACACTGTACACCAGATTGGGTCCCGAATTACCCACTGAAGGGCCCCCTATCCCGATAACGAGATAGTATTTGCTTTATTACTTTAGAGAGAATGACTTTGGACTGTAGATAAGCCAAACGCAAGATCTCGGAGGATCGGAGTATGGCTGATCTGTACACTGCTGTAGAAACACTTCGATGACTTGATCTCGAGCCTATGCACTCCTCCCAAGGGCATGAGGAAGGGCTGCACACCTGAGGCTCAAAGAAGAAGAAGGTGGACTGTTCTACACACTGTTAGAATGCTGAAAACACATATGAATGCTGAGTTACCTTCACCAGATGACTGCTGAATGTGTTGATGATGCAGAGAAGGCTGGACACTGATGCAAACAACTGTTTCAATGCTGGAAACTGTTGTAAACTGTTGCTTCAAGGCTGGATTCTGCTGTGGACAGAAACGCTGATGGCTGGAGAAGACTGTGGACTGAAACGCAGCAGCAACAGATGACTGTAGGGCTGGAAACTGTACGGCTGGAGCAAAACGCAGCACTGCTGCTGTGCTGGACCAGAAAACGCAGGTATACAGGCTGTTTGCTACTGGTTTTCAGGCGTGGAACTGAGCTGAGGATGGGGCTGAACTATGGGCATGAACTGATGCTGAATTCAGGCCGATTAGAGGCTGAGGACAAACACCTAGGGCTGGACTGAAGCTATGGTTCTCAAGGGCTGGAGAAGAAAGCTTATGGGCACTAGGGCATGGATTAGTCTTATGCTGAGAGCAAGAGAGAGAGGAGAGCTCTTAGCACAATGAAGACTGAATGAGCAAAAGAGGCTCTAGGCAAGCCTATTTATACTAACTGGAGGTTGGTCATTTAATAAAATTAATATTTATAAATGCCCAATAATGCAAATAATGATAAATAAATACTAATAAATATGGGAAAAATACCAGATAAATCCCAGTAAATTCCCTAAGGCTTTGGGGATGTTCTAAATAATGCACAGGCATATGTATGCATATTATGCAAGATGCAGAGTGCTTTCTGATGCAAACCCTAAGGCTTCTACTGACTCTACATGCATGAATGATTCTCTCCAAGTGGGTTAAGGGACTTGACTGACTGACTGACCCACTAAGGCTGAGGAATGACCTACGTAGCTCGTGCCTGACTTATCCTGGACTGAGGATGTACAATGGGGTCACGGCGTACGACAAAAATCATCCTATTGGGTTCTAAAACTGTACAAATGCTGCACTTCTGATGATGAGCCATCTTGTCACCATGCACTTAGTGCAGAGTGCATGTGACATTCCCTCCTGATTAGCTTGGCGGCAGGTTCATGGCTTCCAAGTAGTCCGCCAATAACTGGGGGTACTCCTGGAAGAACTCGTCGTCGAGCCATACGGCTTCGTGGGTGCCTCGATCTCGGAACTTCGTATAGAACTGACGAATCCGTCGACCGGAACCATGCTTCCATCGATGAAGAAGGATCTGCTCAGGCTCAATAACTTCTGCCTCGTCTACCACGTCTGGCTGCTGTTCATCTGAAACATCAAACACTTCTGGACCGACATATGGTTTTAGCCAAGAAACATGGAAAACATCATGCATTGTCCAACTGGCAGGCAATTTTAACTTCATTGAGACATCACTTATCTTCTTAACTATTGGAAAAGGGCCAAAACTACGGAAAGAAAGCTTGGGACAACGTTTGCCCACTTGTTTCAATCTCTGCTTCATGATACGCAAATAGACCCAATCCCCTTCCTTGAAGTGGACATCTCGTCTAGATTTATTTGCCTGTCTGCTATATGCTTCCTGAGCTTTGGTCAAGCGGTCTTTGACTGACTCAATAATCTCGGAAAATGCTTCCGTGGTTTTATTAGCCTCTAAAGATGGAGACACCATTCTCGTCAAAAGAGAAGAAAAACGGCGACCAAAGGCTGCTTCATATGGAGTCCGTCCGACGCTGGATGAATGAGTGTCGTTCAAGATAGCTTGGACCAACGGAAGATAGTGCTCCCATTTGGACTGCTGGTCATGACAGTATGACTTGAGGACATCGAAGGCCAACTGATTATAAATTTCTGTCTGGCCATCTGTCTGGGGATGGAATGCACTGGACAACTGCAACTTAGTTCCAAAGTTTTCAAATAATGCCCTCCAGAAATGCGAGGTAAACTTGGAATCTCTGTCTGATGTTATGGTGCTAGGCAAACCACAAATTGGATACCAATGCTTGAGAAACAGACGGGCTACGTCCTCGGCTGTGGCCGTATGCTTGCATGGGATGAGCATGCAGAACTTACTAAAGCGATCCACAATGGTAAAACACTGAGTGTTACGGGATCCAGTGGATGCTGGTAGAGGCCCTACAAAGTCCATAGATATGTCGATAAAAGGTCCGTCGGGGATAGGCAAAGGTTGAAGTAAACCTGCCTTCTTTGTATGGGGAACCTTGACTTTTTGACAAATCTTACAGGCTTGTACATGTGCATAGACATCACGCCTCATCTTTGGCCAATAAAAGGACCGTTCTAATTTCTCGAGGGTACTGTTGATACCCCTATGTCCTCCAACTAAGGAGTCATGGGCATCGTGGAGAAGAGCGGAACGCTTTTCTCGAGTAACACAGAGACGGTTCTTGTAGAACAACCAACCGTTCTGTACTGAATAGTGGCCAGGCTCAGAAGTGAGGGCCAAACTATACTGAGTACCAAACTCAGGGGAGTCGACATATTGGTCTTTCATACTATCCAAGTCCTTCCCCGTGATTTCGAGAATGGTAGCTTCTTGGACTGCCTGGATGCTGGACTTTCGACTGAGAGCATCTGCTACTGGGTTATGCTTACCAGGGATGTATTCAATCATACCTCCAAACTGTTGGAAGATTTGACTCCACCTGGCCTGTCGATCACTCCACTGGGCACTTGGCATAGTCTGAAGCCACTTTAAGTGCTTGGTGGTCTGTTTTCACTGTGAAAGCCTGTCCATAAAGAAAAGGCTTCCAATGTTTGAGCTCTGTGATCACACCCAAAAGCTCTTTGTCATATACCGAATAATTCTTTTCGGCGACATCCAACTTTCTGCTGTAATAAGCCACGGGTCTATTGTCCTGCTGGAGGACTGCACCTATGGCTACATTGCTGGCATCGGTGATGACCTCGAAAGGTTCGTCCCATGATGCTAACTTTAATACAGGTGCTTCTGAGGCAGCTTTCTGGAGTGCACGGAATGCATCAAGTGCCTTACCTGTAACGGAGACTTTCTGCTTACGAGTCTTCACCCCCTTGAGCAAGTCGGTAAGAGGTGCTGCAAGGTTGGAAAACTGATGGACATGGGTACTATAGGCCTGACAAAGACCTACGAATGACCGGATTTCTTGGGCGGTCTTAGGAATATCCCAATCTAAGATCTCTTGAACCTTTGAGGGGTCCAGTCTAATCCCATCGGAACCGATGATGTAGCCCAAATACTGAACTTCCTTAACACCAAAGATAGACTTTTTGGCGTTTATGTAGAGCTGATTATCTCGCAAAAGTTGCAAGACTTTCTCCACATCTTTCTCATGCTGCTCCGCAGTGGTTGAGAAGACTAGTATGTCATCAAGGAATATGAAGACACACTTCCCAATGTGGACTGCGAAAATCCTAGACATCACCTTATTGAACGTTGCGGGTGCATTTGTAAGCCCAAAAGGCATGACTACGAACTCGTAGTGACCACGCTCTGTCCTGAAAGCTGTTTTTGGAATGTCAGCTTCAAAAATGCGGACCTGATGGTAACCACTCTTGAGGTCGATCTTAGTGAAAAACTTAGCACCGTCTAAACGCTCCAAAATGTACTCTATCCTGGGCATAGGAAACTTGTTCTTGATAGTGAGTTTGTTTAATGCCCTGTAGTCTACACAAAGGCGTGCAGACTTGTCCTTCTTTTGGACAAATAGGATAGGTGCAGCAAATGGGGAGGAAGAAGGCCGAATGAATCCGGCTCAGAGAAGCTCAGATAACTGCTTTTCCAACTCGCCCTCTAAAGTCTTGGAAAGACGATAGGGAAACCTGCTAGGAGGGTCTGATCCAGGGACCAAATCAATGTGATGGTCCTCAAGGCGAGAGGGTGGGAGACTGGGTGGGAGATCGTCCCTAAGCATAATGTCCTGGTGTCTGGATAGGAGGTCTGCTAACTGAGGGACTGAAGATGTAAGGGATGCTACTAATGAGGGAGGGTCTGCTTGAGCACGAATATAAAGGAGTGCTCCTTCTGCTCCCTTGCGGATAGCTCGTCGGGCCTGGAGATGCGAAATCAATGGAATGCCAAGAATGCTTCTATCCCCACGAATCATGACAGGCTCAGGAAAACCTTTACAAATAGTAAAAGTGTCCTGCCCCCAATCGGGAATAGGCTCATACTGACGGAACCACTGAATTCCTAAAATCATGTCACACCCTAACAGAGGGGAGACGATGAAATCTCGTTGAAATGAGGCCTTCTGAACTTCAAAGGCAAGCTGCTGTGCCTTCTGGGAAATGTGGGTGCGAAGACCAGGTGTAAACCCGTCCACATCCAGATGATATGGGACTAAAGTGCAGTTCAATTTATTAGCCAACTGGGGAGAGATGGCGTCTTCAGAACTATCCATATCGAAAAGGGCTACAAACTGTCAGCCCTGGGCAGAGCCATAAGCTCGGATAAGGCTCTTCTGAGCAGCATCGCTCTCACCCTCCTGCTTAGCATCAAATACCACGGATGGTATAGGATGCATGGAAGGTAAAAGTTGAACTGCATTTGAGGTAGTAGGCGGGGCTGGAGGAGCTGGGGAGGCTGTGGCAACTGTGGCAGAAGGAGCTTTGGCAGCTTGTGCCGCTTGCCATTTGTGGCAATCCTTCTTACCATGTCCTATAATATGACAGAAAAAACATCTATTTTCTGACTGGTACTTCTTTTGCTCCTCTGGAGGAAGATAACCTCCAGTAATGCCTGCTTTAGCCTTTTCATCAAGGGTTTTCTTAGGTTCCTTATCCTTTTTACCCCCTGAACTAGAGCTATTACTGCTGTCCTTCTTAGCATCTTTAGAAGATGCGTTACCTTTCCCTGACTGTGCAGCTGATTGCTGCTGCTGGGGTTTGGTACTGGACTGAGATGTCTGCTTGGGCTTGCCCCCGTTGAGCTTCATTTCTTCATTCTGAGCGAGAGTCAGAGCCCGGTCATATGTACTTGGTTCAAAGTTACGAACTGTGAACCGAATGTTGGAGTCCAATCCACGAATGAATTGCTCCATCTTGGCCTGCTCAGATAACCCTAACTGCTGTGCTAAAGTAATAACCTTACCGGAAAACTGAAGCACTGGGGAACCGTTCTGTCGGAGTCCATAGAACTCGTCTTTCAGACCGGTCATGTACTGGGGCGGGAGAAATCTGGTCTTCAGGTCATGGACAAAGATGTCCCAGTCAAAGGCTGTGACACCTGTGGCCTGGTCAGTATGAATACTAGACCAATGCTGCCACCAAGTGACTGCCTCACCAGTGAGATGGGGAGCCGCTAAGTGGACTTTGTCTTGTGGGTCTGTGATCCTAGCTAATGGAAAATGAGCATTAAATTGATGAACAAATTGATTAACTGAAGAATGATCACACTTACCATCATACTTGCTGAAATTCGGTTGACTGCGAATGATGGTGGTTGCTGATGCGGGCTGCTGGCTGGTGACACCTATGACTGGGGAGACTGAGGAGAGCTGCTGATACCTCAAGTGTATGGCCTCCTTTTCCCGTTGGTGTTCGAGCAACATACGTTCTCGATCAAGCTCACGTTGGTGTTCCCGAGCGGCGAGTTCAGCCTGACGCCGGTCTTCGTCGATCCTGCGTTGGGCTTCCTCATAGTCCCGTCTTTCTTCTTTTTCTCTTCTCCTTCGGGCCTCATCCTCTCTCCTTTGTTGTTCCATCTGAAAGAAGAGGGAGATGTAGTCGGGTGCTGCTGGAGGTGTAGAAGGACGTGCTGCTGTGCTGCCTCCAAGAGTTGGAGACGCTCCATGAGTAGCTGGTTATGAGCTCTTAGAAGAGCTATGGTGTCTGCTGTAGGCGGAAGAGCAAGGTCTCCTTCGGGGGAGACGTCTTCCGGCTGATGAGTACTCGCTCCTGTAGACATGATGCTGAAGTCGGTGGTCGTGCCGGAACGCAATCTAACCATCCGAGGATGCCCCCACGCTAGGATACGGTGTGTGTGGACTATCTGAATCTGATACCAATGTGATATGCAGCAGAAGTCTTTGTATTGGTTGATCCTGTCACACAATATGCTCACACCGTCTTCTGTATCCTGAGTTTCGTGAGTTTAGCAATCCATTTCATTTACTTCAAACTTTAAAGAGATGAGAGAGAGATATGAACACTGTACACCAGATTGGGTCCCGAATTACCCACTGAAGGGCCCCCTATCCCGATAACGAGATAGTATTTGCTTTATTACTTTAGAGAGAATGACTTTGGACTGTAGATAAGCCAAACGCAAGATCTCGGAGGATCGGAGTATGGCTGATCTGTACACTGCTGTAGAAACACTTCGATGACTTGATCTCGAGCCTATGCACTCCTCCCAAGGGCATGAGGAAGGGCTGCACACCTGAGGCTCAAAGAAGAAGAAGGTGGACTGTTCTACACACTGTTAGAATGCTGAAAACACATATGAATGCTGAGTTACCTTCACCAGATGACTGCTGAATGTGTTGATGATGCAGAGAAGGCTGGACACTGATGCAAACAACTGTTTCAATGCTGGAAACTGTTGTAAACTGTTGCTTCAAGGCTGGATTCTGCTGTGGACAGAAACGCTGATGGCTGGAGAAGACTGTGGACTGAAACGCAGCAGCAACAGATGACTGTAGGGCTGGAAACTGTACGGCTGGAGCAAAACGCAGCACTGCTGCTGTGCTGGACCAGAAAACGCAGGTATACAGGCTGTTTGCTACTGGTTTTCAGGCGTGGAACTGAGCTGAGGATGGGGCTGAACTATGGGCATGAACTGATGCTGAATTCAGGCCGATTAGAGGCTGAGGACAAACACCTAGGGCTGGACTGAAGCTATGGTTCTCAAGGGCTGGAGAAGAAAGCTTATGGGCACTAGGGCATGGATTAGTCTTATGCTGAGAGCAAGAGAGAGAGGAGAGCTCTTAGCACAATGAAGACTGAATGAGCAAAAGAGGCTCTAGGCAAGCCTATTTATACTAACTGGAGGTTGGTCATTTAATAAAATTAATATTTATAAATGCCCAATAATGCAAATAATGATAAATAAATACTAATAAATATGGGAAAAATACCAGATAAATCCCAGTAAATTCCCTAAGGCTTTGGGGATGTTCTAAATAATGCACAGGCATATGTATGCATATTATGCAAGATGCAGAGTGCTTTCTGATGCAAACCCTAAGGCTTCTACTGACTCTACATGCATGAATGATTCTCTCCAAGTGGGTTAAGGGACTTGACTGACTGACTGACCCACTAAGGCTGAGGAATGACCTACGTAGCTCGTGCCTGACTTATCCTGGACTGAGGATGTACAATGGGGTCACGGCGTACGACAAAAATCATCCTATTGGGTTCTAAAACTGTACAAATGCTGCACTTCTGATGATGAGCCATCTTGTCACCATGCACTTAGTGCAGAGTGCATGTGACAACTTGGGCACCAGAGATTCGCTGGATCTTCATTGAGATGAGGAGGACAGGCCTCAGTAGAGGATGGGAGGACAGATTTGCTTTGAGTATCCTGAGAGCTTGGGAGCTGCTGAGACCGGGGCTCTCTCAGCGACCTCCTTCTTATGTTGAGCGGGCCAGACAGCCGCTCATCTGGAGCCCAGCGGTTCGCACGGAGCAGGGTCATATGCTCGGTTCTCGGCCTCGTCTAGCCTGGGGACCTTTAGCGGCAGGCCCAGCTCGTAGTTTTGGAGACTGGCAGGCTTTCTGCAGTCTACCAGAGGAGATCCAGGTGGAGAGGCTGAGTCACTTCAGAGGGGGGTTGATTATGAGGGATGATATTCAGGAGGCACTCACAGAGGAGTGGTTCACGCCTCTCGAGCCAGTGGCCCCACGGTGGATGGGAGCCTTTACACAGTTGGAGATCCTGATTGCTGTCAGAGCTTGCACTGAGGATGGCAGATGCCTCTACTATGAGATTCAGGATGAGGGCAGACTCCAGAGAGTGGAGGTGGAGTCGCCTTTGGTTGCAGAGTGCACCTTTCAGAGGATTCGGGTAGTGGCCGCCGCTTCTCGGAAGTGGCATATTGACCCCGACCCTGCTGATGTGCTCCCGGATTGGCGCATATGGGCATATGCAGCGCGCCCCTTGGCCCGGCTACAGTGGGACCCCAGGGAGTACGAGTGGCATGATCCTTATGCATCCCTTGAGGCCACAGAGATCACCTTTTTCCAGTATACTGTTCGGCTAGGTCGGCATATTTTGACGGTGAGGAGGACGGTTTCTCCAGCGGCAGCGGGGCATTGGCGACTACAGGGACTCTCACAGGAGTTCCTGGAGGATTTTTGGGCTCGGCTCTGGGCTAGTCGACAGGCCCGCAGGATCTCGACTTTTCAGTGGCGCTGGTCGCCCACAGGGACTCAGCAGTTGGTACTTGGCTTGTTTACAGCGGTCTTCCGGCGGCCTGCATCCGATGCGGCCACCCTATGGAGACACAGAGACATTGCCTTTGGGATTGCCCTCAGGCATAGCAGATTTGGCTGCGGATGCTGCGTATTCTGGCCCCCCTCTCTCCAGAGGGTATGTTTACGTGGGGTGCCGCTGCTTGGTCGACTTCGTCAGGGCCTGCTATGGGCTATGAGATGGAGCAGGGCAGTCAGGCCATCAGATTTATTAGGGGCCAGCCTCGCCTGGTTCCGGCACCGGATTTCTCGTCCGCCAGCTGGACACAGGAGAGGGATTTACGATGGGAGCTCCTCAGCAGCCTCACCATCTGGTTCACCTGGAGGGCCCGGTGCTTTACGGCCTTTGAGGGGAGATTGGAGCCACCAGCAGAGACTGTACGGGGGATTTGGCAGGAGTTGATCCACACCCTGCGAGGACAGTACGACCGCATCCGGGGAGACTCGGATGAGGCGATCTTACGGCGCCAGGCCTTCCACACCACTTGGCGCTGTGGCCCTTTCTACACCTTACACACGGGATCCCCCCGTTGGCACTACAGGCCACCTGTTTGGCTCTTCCCCCCCCCTATTGTATGATTTAGCCTCTCAGTTCTTTGTACTGATGCTTGTATTTTGCAGCACCTAGGGAGAGTCTCCCGGGCTGCCATGCTGTATTCACTGCTCTGTCTTTCTTATGAGCAGGAGAGATCTTTTGTAGCCCTACGGGCGTTTTTATATAACTAATGAAAGGATCTTTTCTCGGAAAAAAAAAAAAGCATCGTTTGTGTTAGTCACTTGCTAATCAACATATGTTATTTTGGTTATATGTTTTTTACCATCGTTAAGCTGTTAATTAACAATCCTTTTTTATCATATACTAATTAGCATACAACTATGCTAATTAGCATATAACAATGCTACCTAGCACAGTCTATGTTAAGAGGTGTGCATAGCTTTTACTTAGCATACAACTATGCTAATTAGCATATGACCCTTCTAGTTAGCATAAGCTTTTTCAGCTAGCAAATAAGACTTAGCATACAACTATGCTAATTAGCATATGAGTCTTCTCGTTAGCATATCTATGCTATTGTAGTTAGCATATGACTCTTCTGGTTAGCATATAGCTATTTTAGTTAGCATAGAAGACTATACTAACTATATGCTAACAAGCATATACTAAGCTAGTTAGCACACAATTATCCTGTGTTAACTAGTATCTAATCAGTTTTTTATTAGCATATAACTATGCTAATTAGCATATGAGTATGCTTGTTAGCATATGGCTATTCTAATTATCATAGAAGACTATGGTAACTATATGTTACTAAGCATATTCTATGCTAGTTAGCATATAGTTAACATAGACTATGCTAACTAGTATAGTCAATTTTTTTGTTAGCATACAACTATGGTAATTAGAATATGTTAGCATATGACTGTTCTAGATAACAAAGTCTTTTTTTTTTCCAAAATTTTAAAATTTGGTTTCATATAAGGACCACTATCAAAATTAAGTAGATGTTTGAACTTGGACCAGTTGTAGTTTTGCATGCTCTCTTGCCCTTCTCCGCCTTGGTAGCTGCCCACCTGCAAGAGCTCCCGCTAGCAACTGGAAAGAGGGAACATAGTCTGTGTTAACTAGTACAGTTAGTATTTTTGTTAGCATAGAACTATGCTTGTAAGCATATGGATGTTTAAGTAACATGTAAAACAATGATAACTATATGCTAATTAGCATATATTATGGTATCTAGCATAGGTAATCTGTGTTTCTTCTCTCTGTGTTGCAGAGGCCTCAAGGGGTACCTCATCCAGAAAAAAATATCCCACATCTTTGTTTACAAGAAACCCAGCTCAACAGCACTACAGTACTCAAACGTATAGTCAAAAGGGAGGTGAAGACAAGCATTCCTCTGCTGTTGGGGAGTTCCAAGTAGGATTGGAGAAAAAGCCAATATTTACTCTGCTGGAGATAGTCAACATGCTTTGGATCCCGAGTCAAAGAAGATGGAGTCTTCTACATACTCAAATAAGGGTGCGTTGGATCTTGCGAGTGTCAATGTGTTCGATCTATTCGAACCTTCGACTAGAGATGGTCAACGTGCTTTGGATGATGAGACAAAGAAGCTAGAGGCTTCTACATACTCAAATAAGACTATGTTGGATCCTGCAAGTGTCATCGTGTGCAATCTGGTAGAATCTTTGAAGAGCTCAGATAGTCATCGTGTGCAATCTGGTAGAATCTTTGAAGAGCTCAAATAGTCAACGTGCTTTGGATGATGAGTCAAAGAAGTTGGAGGCTTCTACATACTCAAATAAGACTGTGTTAGATCCTGTGAGTGTCAATGGGTGCAATCTATAGTACAAATGTCAGTGGTGTGTAACACAAAAAAGTGAAAAGATCTAAAGATCTAAAGATCTAGAGATCAAGAGTAACATGGGAAACCTGGGAAGCTACTAAGAGAGGACGAAAGTGTCCACACAGAGACATCTCTGGGCACGTGAGGCTCATGAATGTGTGAGAGGGAGTCGTGTGTGTATGAGCGCGCTTCATAGAGAGAGAGAGAGAGGTGGTGTCTATTGTGTCAATGTAACATGCGGAAGCTTCGAGGGAGATCGGAAACTTCAATACTCAGAAATCAGCACACATTTCACAACGAGATTAACACACAAAACTGAAATAGATGTGCAGAAAAATAGAGAGAGAGAGGGAGAAGAGGACACAGTATTGGGTACGGCCCCCACCAAGAATGGTGTATTTGCTTTTATTAGAATGATGTAAAATCTGAAATAAAAGACTGAACCTCAACCTTCTTGGCTGAGGATAATCCTCTGCCCTTGACCTGCAAAATCCACCCTTGCGTTACCTTCTCCTTGGCTGTCTTGGCCCCTTGAGTGACTTCAGCACTTGGTGAAATATGAGATAGGCTGGACTGAATTATGCCTTGGGTATTTACACCCCCTAAAGATGCTGGTCGGCTGGTTTATCCAGGTCGGTTTGCTGAAAATAGACCCACGACCTGCTAAAGTAGCATTAAATGCTAATAAAGCCCATTTTCACACCTACAGCCCTGGCCGCCTAGCTGGGCTGTTGTCCAGGCTGTTTGGGCAGCCCCTAAGCTCTGGCCACCTGTGAAACCGGCCTTCTAACAAGCGGTGAAACAAACACTCGGACACAAAACACTTCATCACCCATGGGAACCTGGAAAAGTAAACCAAACAGGGGAGCTAGAGTGCTCTTGCAAATAGTGCAAGGACACCGATTGGCCCCAAAACGCAGTGGCGCCCCTTGCGGTATTTCTTTACTTGATCAAATATGAGTACAAAGTACAACTCGTAGAATCCAATACCAACAGGATCCCTTATAGTTTCACCCAGGACTTCCAAATAAGAACTCTCGTTATTACAGCAAAGCATTCCATAGAGAAATCACACCTGTATGACACCTCCCTGCTTGAAAAGGTCTTCTCCATCTCTACCATGGATCCCACAAACCCTTTCCCAAACAGCAGTAAGGCTGTACCAAACCACATGTCCTTCCTATAGTCACAACTTGCATGTAACCTCGAGAAAACTAGAACCTGTTCACATGAATTCCAAAGACATGTTTTCCACATGAAACCAAAGACCTGTATCTGATAAACCATAGACCTGTATCCCATAACCATAGGCCTATTTCCTCGATACCAAAGTCTTGTTTCTTCTCGAAAACCAATGTCCTATTTCCATGACAGATAAACCACATATGCACCATCCAATCACGGTGCCAAAAACCCAGAGAGAGAAAGATAGAGGACGTGTCAAGCGATCCCTGAATACACATAAGTCCAAGATGAAGAGCAACAACACATCTCTTCCAAGAACATCATCCTGTGCATATGTAGCTTGATCCTCTGCATCCTAATCTCGTAAACAAAACCTACTTGCGAAGAGAGAGAGAGAGAGAGAGAAAGAAAGAAAGAAAGAAAGATTTTATTAACGTCTTCCAAAAGACCGAACTCGGCCTATGAGACAAATCGGAGGACCTGTATGGGGTATCCTCTGTCATCCCAACAAAATGAAAAAGTACTAAATAAAAAAGCTGAATCTGGGTGTGCAGGGGATGGAGCTCTATTACTAGGAGAATGCAAAGCTATATGCATGGAGTATACAATCATGATATGCAACCTAGCTAGCTCCATCCTGTACCATACTGGGGGTATAAAATGGTATACATCAGTGAAGGGGGTGTCCACAGCTCCCTGAAGAACATACCTGGGTGTGCTCTGAAGCGACCCAGTCGCTCCGCACCCTCTCTGTGAAACTGAGCTCTGATCTCTGTCATCTCTCTCTGGTATAGGCGTGGTGTCCGAAAGCCAGGTGTCCTCTGTCTCCTGCGGGCTCTAAGTGTCTCTGCTCTCTGGAGAGTAATTCCCTGCCGTGTAGGGGCTGGGAGGGGTATGGATCTCTGAAAAAATGTAGTAATCTGTGTCTGTCGCCCCCCCTCTGGAGCTGTCTGAGCCTGTAATAATGTCTCTCTGTGGCGCTGTATGTCTAGAATGTATCTCCCCAGTATGCGCTGGTCTGCTGTCTCAAAGATCTGGCGTAGGGAATGTGGCTCTCTGAATAAAATGGGATATCTCTCTCTGATGGCTGTATATGCTCTGCATCTGCATACATAATGCTCCTCACTCTCCACCTCCTCTCTGCACAATCTGCATACCCTCTCCTCTCGGGGGATCCGTGCTGCTCTGCCAGTCTCAATCTCCAATCGGTGTGATGAAACTCTGAGCTGACCAATAGCCACTCGGGAGCCGTGTGGTAAAAAGCCCTCCATGTATCTAGGCCTCTCTATAAATCCATCATCAGTGATACTCATGAAGTGATCTCTGTAGTATAGCATCTTCGGTGGAAGAGGCTGTGTAGGCGATATCCATGTCTCTCGTGTATAGAGCTGCCATAGATCCTGTCTCAATACTCTGTTCCTCTCACTATGAGAGAGACGGATATGTGGTGCATCCCTGTCATACTGGAATGGTGGTAGATGATCCATGTCTAGGCCATGCTGTGAGAACCAATGTGTGACCTGTGCATACCATGATCCTCTGTCTCCTGCCTCAGCCAACTGTCTAGATGCCTGAAAAGCTCTGTATGATAATCTGTCCTGTGGCATCTCTCTGAATCTGTCTAGCAAGCATATAGTCTGAAATATGGCCTCTACCATCATAGGAGGCGCAGCAAACTCTGCTCGGATAATGTCATGAGGTACTGACGGTTTGCTGCGTATCATGCGTGCCATCATGAGGGCCTGTGGTCTCTCTATCTGTGTCCACCAATGAGTAGCAAGGCCTGGCGCCCATACTGCTGCTCCATACATCAATGCCGGTGTGACTAATGTGTCAAATAGCCCCCCCTTCGTCCGGGGCTCCTGAAAATGCGCCTGGTGGCACTGTCTCTCTAGCATAGCCAATGCTGCATATCCCCGTGTCAATCTAGCTCTGGCTGCTGAACCCATGGTAAAGCGTGTGGCTGCTGCAGAGAAGGTAACCCCTAGGTACACGTATGATGTCACCACCTCCACCTGGCATCCTGCGAGAGTGAATGTCAGCTGACTCCTGCCCTGTCTCGATGTATGAAAGACCATAACCTTGGTTTTCCCAAGGTTCACAGTAAGACCTCTCTGTGTGCAGAAATCATGGAGTGCATGTAGATGCTGCTGTAGACCACCTGGGGACTCAGACACCAATACAATATCATCAGCATAGAGCATAATATGTACTGAGGTACCTGCTAAATCAACTCCATCTCCGCCTCCCCGTGTAATGAAGTCAGCCACCTCATCAATGTATAACCCAAATAGCGTGGGGGAAAGTGGGCATCCTTGCTTCACACCAATGGTGCTAGCAATAGTCTCGGACATACCTCCTGGACATCTGACTCGCCCAAAAACCTGCTCATATAATGCATAGATGCCCCATGTCATATCTGCTGGTATGCCAAGAGACTGTAGGCGCTGAAAGAGCCTCTCTCGTGGTACTGTGTCAAATGCCTTGCGGAAATCCACAAAGCAGCAATAGAGCTTTCTCTTCCTCACTCTGGCCTGATCAATCATACATCTCAAAGTGAATACATGGTCAGTGGTAGAGAAAGCTCTCCTGAAGCCTGCCTGCCCTGATGAGCGTAAACCTGCTCGCTCAGCATATAAGCTAAGCTCCTGCTCCAGCACTGCACCATAGAGTTTGGCTAGCACGTGGCCAACCATAACCGTCCTGTAGTTGCTCGGATCGAGCATATCCCCTGTTTTGTGAATCGGCACAATGGTGTGCATCGTCCACTCCGCAGGCAAACCCTCTGCTAGTGCCCTGTTAAACAGGTGTGCAAGAAAAGGAGCTAAAGAATCTACTGCATATATGAGATGCTCACCCTGCAGGCCCATATGGTCGGCGGCCCGTCCATGCTGTAGGCGGCGGATAGCTTCCTGTACCATCGAGTGGGTAAAGAAGCTAGCTGTGGTAGGTCGAGGCTCCTGTGGCTGAGGTATAGGTGGCTGCTGTGGGGCATGGTATAGACCCTCTGCATATGTGTGCCATGTCTGTGGGTCTGCAATAGGTGTCGGGGTCCGGGGCTCTCTGAAGTGCCGCCATGAGACAGGGCTATCTCTACTCATGAAGAAATGAAAGATCTCTAGCTCCTGTATCTCTGCAAAGGCCCGCCTTTTGCGGCGAGTAAGTCTCCTCATCTCTCTCCTCGACTCCTGCTCTGTGATGGCTCCCAAGGCTCTCTGTATGTGGAGTCGTGAGTATAGGGCTCTGCACTCGTCATCATACCATCTGTTCTGGGGCATAGTCCCAGGTCTCGCAGGCTCTCCTGAGTGTACACGATGTGGGAAGCTCTGTAATGCAGCCGTGTGTAGGAGTGATGCGAGCTGGGCTGTAATGGTATCCATAGATGCCAGGGGATCCATGAGTAGGAGCCCATCCTCTACTCTGCCAGTGTATATGTCTGCCATGTCATGTGTGAAGTAGATGGTAGTGTGTGGCGTCGGTATATGGGGGGCTGGTGATACTGGTGATCCGGCTAGTGAAAATGCCAAGTATGTATGATCTGCCCCAATAGGACGAGGTGGAATGGAGAATGATGTGACAAGCTGTGATGCCTCCAAAGACCCCATAATGTAGTCTACCACCGTGCCTCCGGTCCGTGTATGACCCCCATGTGGGAAGCATGTCAGCCCTCCTGATCCCGGCCACTGTAGCATCCCGTTATAAATAACGAGACGATGCCTGGCTCCCAACTCTAGTAAGTGGTCCCCATAATGCCCTCTGTCTGGTCCAGTGTCCTCTGATGCCCGACTAGCCCCTATCTCCTCTGGATCCACAGGGTGGAGGATCTCCATGTCATCATAGTCATACACCTCACACTGTCTGCTCTGTGTGTGGGCATTGAAGTCGCCCGTAAGAAATACTTCCCCTAGTGTAGAATAATGCATAATCTCCTCTGACAGACAAGTGTATGGCGAGGCTCCTATCTCCTCCTCCTGTGGCATGTCCTCTGTAATGACGTAGGAGGATCCTGATGGAGAAAAGTAACATAGAGCTATGTATATAACCCTGTCCTGTGAGAGCTGTAAGCTGATCCACATGTATCTGGCCTCTGGATCCTGTGCTACCACTCTCAGTCTCCCCTGTAGCTCCCGTCTGAATAGGACTGCTACTCCCCCCGACCCTCTCGAGGTACCCTGGCGTGTGGTCCTCCTGTATGCTGACTCCCACTGGAATCCCTCTACTCGAGGTAGCCCTCTCTCTGGGCTCTGATGTGTCTCTGTCAGAAGTATGATGTCTCTCCCCACCATAACATGCTCCAGTCGTCCAGGCTGCACCCATAGTGAACCATTACAGTTCCATACTGCTATGTGTATCTCTGTCAGTGGCCTGGTCTGTGTCTCATAGGCCCCAAACCGCTAATCCATGGGCCGGCCATCAATGATGACCCGACCATCTCGATAGAAGGCCTTCTTGCCTTCTCTCCTCGCGTGTAAGACTCGTGGCATGCAAGTTCTCCTATGCTCAAGTTGCATCCTCGTGAGATCATCATCCAAGAAAATAGGAGCTCCCTCTAAACCCCGTAGTATGACCCTCTTCCTCATGAAGGTGACCCTCTCCGTCTCTCCTGCAAACTGTAGGATGAGGGCTCGCTTGCGTGTTGAGTCTTTCCCGGCTCTCCATGCTTTGGTGAAGGGGAGAGGGTGCTCTTCCTTGTAGCCGAGCTTCATGCATAGAAGCTGTCCATCTTTCTCGGGAGTGGAGTCGGGTGTCTCGGCTATACCTGTGACTCGAATGTTGAGGCGGCGGGCATGCCTCATCTTCTCCTCCTCAATGGTGGTGTGAATGATTTGGTTTTCTTCCCTTTGAGTCTCCTCCCTCACTTCTTTACGGATGTTCTTCTTCACCACCTCGACCCATCCTGACTGCTTGGCTTCGAGCTTTCCCTCCATGTCCTTTGTGATCTCCTTGGAGATCTCTTCTTTGATGGCCGTGAGAGTGTTGTCATTGATCTCCCCTTCTTCCTTCTCAGCATTCTTGATGGCTACCATTTCCACTTTCAATGCACTCACCTCCTCCTTGAGTGCCGTGTTCTCTTGTTCGAGGTTCGTGACCCGTGCTTCGAGAGCTATGATGTGCTTGTGTAGTTTGTTTTCCACCTCATTGAGGTTGGAATCGGATGTCTTCTTGTTCTCCTTGATTAATGCCTTCATTGCCATCTCTAGGGCCTCGAGTTTCTCTTGGAGACTCGGGGCCATTCCTCCAAATCACTCTGCAGTCCTTCCCACAGGCAGGGAGGAGAGAGAGAGAGAGAGAGAGAGTTATGTTGCTGCCTTGGGGGCCTGAGCAAGGATGGGTGGGAAAAGGGGACCAGCAAACTGGGGGAAAAGTGGCGAACTGGGGAAGGGGGCAGCGAGCAGCGAACTGGAAAAGGGGACCAGCGAACTGGGGGAGAAGTGGCGAACTGGAGGGGGCAGAGAGGCGGGCAAAGTGGCGAACTGGGGAAGGGGGCAGCGAACTGGCGAACTGGGGAAGGGGGACCAGCAAACTGGCGAACTGGAAAAGGGGACCAGCAAACTGGGGGAAAAGTGGCGAACTGGAGGGGGCAAAGTGGCGAACTGGGAAAAGGGGACCAGCAAACTGTGGGAAAAGGGGACCAGCAAACTGGGGGAAAAGTGGCGAACTGGGGAAGGGGGCAGCGAGCAGCGAACTGGAAAAGGGGACCAGCGAACTGGGGGAGAAGTGGCGAACTGGAGGGGGCAGAGAGAGAGAAACCCCTCGGCTGTTAGCCCCTCAGTGCCTCCTTCGGCTCATCTCCTTCCAAGAGAGATAGAGTCAAGCGTGCTGTTAAGCCCTTGCGCCTCTGTGGCTGCCTGCAGTCCTTCTGGGTGCCCGACTGGCTGTAGAGAGTCTCTCACCTTGCGCCCGTTGCTGGCTGAAGCCCATACGTGCAACCACCTGGCGTAGAGAGCCTCCACCTGATACATGCCTGGCTGCCCTGACTGGCTGTAGCCCACCTAGCGCCTGTTTGCTGACTGTAGCCCGCCTGCCTGTAGCCCATGCACGCAGCAACACCCTGTGGCCATGTGCGCAGCAGCCCTGCCTGAAGCCCATGCGCAGCACTTGCGCCCTGTAGCCCATGTACAGCAGCCCTGTGGCCATGTGCGCTGCAGCCACCTGTAGTCTATGCGCACAGCAGCCGGTAGCCCATGAGTGCAGCAGCCGCCTAGCCTCCCTGTGTGCAACAGCCTGCAGCCCATGCGCAGCAGCAGCCGCCCTGGTCACCCTCGTGCACAGCAACAGCCACCCTGGTCACCCTTGTGCACAGCAGCAGCCGCCACCTGTAGACCATGCGAAGCAGGGCCAGCCGCCTGTAGCCCAAGCGCTGCAGCACCCGCCGCCTATAGACCATGCAGCAGCAGTGCTCAGTTGTAGCCCTTGCACACAGCACCCGGCACTCGCTGTAGACCACATGGCGACCACCTCTCCATCACATGGCCACCCTTCGCCTTTTTTTTTAAAGAGGTGATTCGCTTTTTTTCAAAAACGCCAAAAGCAACATTAAAAACGCACGACTCCAATAATAATAATGTTTTAAGTCATCAAAGGTTTAAAAAACCTTATAAACTCAAAAACTCCCTTTTGTCCTTCACACTTGGGCTGGCCACACTTATCAGTTTTCCTTTTCATATCCCACTTATGCCTATTCACACTATCCATCTAGTGCCCGTGCCCGTGCCCACCTGCTTGTTGTCCAGAGGGAAAAACACAGGGTCGTGACATACCCCCCTCTTGAAAAATAGCAAGCGTCCTCGATTGCACTCAATAACACAGTAAGCATCCAATGAAAAAAGAGTCCCCATATGGCCAAAGCAATGCCCCTCCAGTGCATCTGGGTGATGAAACAATCATACTGAACAATAAGGCCACACTGTCACATCGAAGTGACAAACAACTCTTGCTTGTTCCTTCAGAACCTGCACAGCAAAAGTCTAAAACCAAGTGGAAACACGTAACCTGTGTTAGCCAAAAACAAAACCATGCATCATTCTACATATGACAAACATATGCATGACACATATATGCATATTCTTGCAAACTTTGAGTTTTACCAAACCATGCCATTCCAAAGGAGACCAACTCCAGAAATAGCATCATCTCATGTGACTAGTACACAATATCATAGAAGTCCCATAAGCAGATATATTGTCAGCCTCCAGTACCTTCGGGTGAATACTAAGATGTCACCAAGCGACTCCTAGATGAAAAACTGAGCCTGTCTATAACAAGGGAGCAGAGGTGCTACCCCCCTCTTGAGCATCAGGCAATGCTCCAGACCCATGCTATGCTGAACTTGAATGAGCCGTCGCAAGAGTCAGCCCCAACTCAAAGGCATCAAGATAAAGCTGCAATACCTTAGGTGAATCTGCTAAGTCACCCTCCTCCATCCACTTCGCATCTATCAGGGAATAGTTCTTTAAACTTCACAAGTTAGCGACAGGAAACTTTACCTTGAACCTTTCTTTCCTTGTGTGCCAGTATCTACTCGGGAATAAGAACCTCATCAAGTTCCTCCACTTCTGGCTGAGCCTCATCTAATACATCCACAGGCACCCAAAACCTGCTTAACTCTACCCAAGTGGTAAGCACAAGTCCCAAATGAAGCATAGTAGATCACCACTGCCAAACATAGAAAGAAGCTGCCTTCCGAATCCCATGGAGCCTCCGTGAAGATACCACTGGTGACAAAATGTCGAAAGCCATAGCCTTCAACCCATATTTTTCACCATAACACTTCAACTGCTTCTTGTTCCTAGCCACTATTTCCTATCCTTGGTGTCTTTTCTCCTGAGCTTCATCTTTAGCTTTTGCTCTTTACCTCATATAGGCAAAGACTCACAATCTGCACTGCCACCTGTACTTCCGAAAAGTGCTCCTACAAATAGTACAAGGACACCGATTGGCCCCAAAACGCAGTGGCACCCCTTGCGGTATTTCTTTACTTGATCAAATATGAGTACAAAGTACAACTCGTAGAATCCAATACCAATAGGATCCCTTGTAGTTTCACCCAGGACTTCCAAATACGAACTCTCGTTATTACAGCAAAGCATTCCATAGAGAAGTCACACCTGTATGACACCTCCCTGCTTGAAAAGGTCTTCTCCATCTCTACCATGGATTCCACAAACCCTTTCCCAAACAGCAGTAGGGCTGTACCAAACCACATGTCCTTCCTATAGTCACAACTTGCATATAACCTCAAGAAAACTAGAACCTGTTCACATGAATTCCAAAGACGTGTTTTCCACATGAAACCAAAGGCTTGTATCTGATAAACCATAGACCTGTATCCCATAACCATAGGCCTGTTTCCTCGATACCAAAGTCCTGTTTCTTCTCGAAAACCAATGTCCTGTTTCCATGACAGATAAACCACAATATGCACCATCCAATCACGGTGCCAAAAACCCAGAGAGAGAAAGATAGAGGACGTGTCAAGCAATCCCTGAATACACATAAGTCCAAGATGAAGAGCAACAACACATCTCTTCCAAGAACATCATCCTGTGCATATGTAGCTTGATCCTCTCCATACTAATCTCGTAAACAAAACCTGCTTGCAAAGAGAGAGAGAGAGAGAGAGAGAGAGAGAGAGAGAGAAACCCTCGGCTGTTAGCCCCTCGGTGCCTCCTTCAGCTCACCTCCTTCCAAGAGAGAGAGAGTCAAGCGTGCAGTTAAGCCCTTGCGCCTCCGTGGCTGCCTGCAGACCTTCTGGGTGCCCGCCTGGCTGTAGATAGTCTCCTGCCCAAGGTGGTACCAAACGTTATGTACTGTACAGATCCGTACGTACTGTACGTTGTTTGGTACAGAAAAAAAAAATTTAAGGTACGTAAAAATACGTACACCATTGGTAAAAATACATAAAATCTCAGAAATTTCAGCCACCTACATAAAATTTCAGTCCATGTCCACATTGACATATAAAACTTTCGAAATAGAGACACAACAAGGTCACAAACCTACTAATTCAAAAGTGAGAAATTAGAATCACAAGTCATCAATCATACTTAATAAGTTAATCGTACTTAATACTTATTACTTAAGACAAGTCACATTGTCACAAGTGAGTCGTCCCCACAGATGGTGGGCTAAGGCTGAGAGAGAGAGAGAGAGAGAGAGAGAGAGAGAGAGAGTTATGTTGCTGCCTTGGGGGCCCGAGCAAGGGTGGGTGGGGAAAGGGGCCCAGGCCAGCATATTGCCAGCCGTACTGGGCGCGAGTGGCCGAACAGGGGCGGTGAGGGCACAGGCGAACTGAGGCAGCGGTGAGCAGGGGGCGGCCCAGGGAGAAGGCGGCGGCGAGTTGCGACAGTAGCGAAGAGAGAGAGAGTGCGACTGTAGAGGAGAGAGAGCATGGCGGCTGGCCCTTACCGGAAGGTTGAGGTCGTATGGCCTCCAGAGTCTAGATGCAAGATGCAAACACAAGACGCGGGCACGCCGCACAGAAGGAAGGGGGGAGGGGGGGGGGGGGGAACGTACGGATCGATCCGTACGTACGGATCCCCGTACGGTACGGATTGGATCCGTACGTACGTTTTGATCCTACCTTGCTCCTGCCTTGCGCCCGTTGCTAGCTGAAGCCCATACGTGCAACCACCTGGCGTAGAGAGCCTCCACCAGATACATGCCTGGCTGCCCTGACTAGCTGTAGCCCACCTAGCACCCGTTTGCTAATTGTAGCCCGCCTGCCTGTAGCCCATGCGCGCAACAGCACCCTGTAGCCATGTGCGCAACAGCCCTACCTGAAGCCCATGCGCAGCACTTGCACCCTGTAGCCCATGCGCAGCAACCCTGTGGCCATGTGCGTTGCAGCCGCCTATAGTCCATGCGCACAGCAGCCGGTAGCCCATGAGTGCAGCAGACAGCTGCCTGGCCTCCCTGTGTGCAACAGCCTACAGCCCATGCGAAGCAGCAACCGCCCTGTAGCCCAAGTGCTACGGCACCCGCCGCCTGTAGACCATGCAGCAACAGCGCTCAGCTATAGCCCTTACACACAGCACCCGACACTCGCTGTAGACCACATGGTGACCACCTCTCCATCACATGGCCACCCTTCGCCTTTTTTTTTAAAGAGGTGAATCGCTTTTTTTCAAAATTGCAAAAAGCAACATTAAAAACACTTTATAAATTCCCACACATTTTTCTAATCAGTTTTACTCTATACATGCAAAAAATCCAACAGTTAATCACTAATGCTTCTTGCATTGGTTATGCCTTGGTGAGAGCATTGTTCGTTTCTCTTTGGTTGGATGACTATTGCAAGCCTTGGAGAAAGCTTGATTACATGCTAAAGCCGTAATGTGAGTACATACTTTGAATTGTAAGAAATCAAACACTCTACTCTCTTCACATTGCTGGATTCTCAATCAAATTGTATAAGTTTATTCTAAACAAGCACTAGAATCTAGCATGTTGAAAGCGAGTTCTATTGTTCTCTGAGCGCGAGTTCCTTTGAGCAAACAAAAGAATCTAGCAAGCGTGGCAAAGGAGACCCCAAAAAGAAGGGGGACAGGCCTTGAAACATTGAAAACATTTTCTTTATGGCCGTGACTTTGAGGTTCGCACTGACCATCCGGTATTACGCTGGATTTAGACAATGCCAAGTGCACAGATTGAGACAATGCCAAGTGCACAGTGGAGTGACCGACAACACTGCTGGAGCCAAATAATCCAGCAATTCAATGGTATGATTGAGTACCTTCCAAGAAAGGCCAATCTAGTGGCCAATGCTTTGAGCAGGAAGGGACAAGTGACTTTGATTCAAACCACTAGTAGACTCGATCTTGTTGGTACATGACTAGATGACATGAAGCACACATACGCAGATTCCAAGAAATTCGGTACACAGTGGGAACAGGCATTGGATGCCATAGGACCATGCCACTTTGTGATACGCGATGGTTGGCTTTTCTACAAAGGCCGACTATGTGTCATGAAGTCGTTCAGGACAACTCTTCTCCATGATGCCCATGTGGTGGTCATAGGGACATGAATTCGACTCAAAAAAAATTGGAACGGCAATATTATTGGCCAATGATGAGGCGAGATGTGTTTACATCTGTACAACGCTGTGATATTTGTCAAAAGGTGAAAGCTCCTCGTGGGGAAAGAAGTTCAGGTTGTTACAGCCCTTGCCAACTCCTGAGGATCCTTTCCAAGATATTTCAATGGACTTTGTCATGAATCTGTCTCCCAGTCCGAGTAAGCGTAATACACAGTGCTTAACTATTGTTGATAGATTTAGCAAATTTGTTATGCTTATTCCTTGCAGGGCCAATGTGACCGCCGACGATGTTGCCCAGTTGTTCATTCGGCATTGGTACCCAATTAGCGGGATTCCTAGGACCATAGTGTCAGACCGAGATGCCAAGTTTACCAGTCATTTTTGGAGGGCATTGTTTGATAACTTTGGTACTAAATTGAATTTTTCTAGTACATTCCACCCACAGACGGACGGCCAGACAGAGATATACAACCAGTTGGCTTTTGATGTGCTGAAGTGTTATATCCACGATCAGCAAGGTAAGTGGGAATCTCATTTGCCTTTAGTTCAAGCTGTTTTGAATGATTCTTTTTCTTCAGCTATTGGCAGGACTCCATATAAGGCAACGTTTGGAAGACCT
Organism: Cibotium barometz; assembly: GCF_041138505.1. NCBI lineage: Eukaryota > Viridiplantae > Streptophyta > Polypodiopsida > Cyatheales > Cibotiaceae > Cibotium > Cibotium barometz. The sequence continues at coordinate 41,871,916 of NC_141066.1, forward strand.
TTCCAATCGTTGTTAACCAGGACCTCGTCTTCAGTACCTGAAGCGAACAGAGTGACAGAGTCTTACCAGGAAATTTTAGAGTCAGTGACAGGTTGGCTAAAGCACAAGAGGCCTACACTTGGCAGGCCAATAAAGACCGAAGGGATATGAAGTTTTCGGAAGAGGATTGGGTTTATCTTCGGATTATGAAGCAAAGGTTGAAACAGGTGGGCAAGTGGTGCCCAAAGTTGTCTTTCAAGAGCTTCAGACCTTTTCCCATCCAGAAGAAGATTAATGAGGTGTCTATGCACTTAAAGCTACCTCCAAGTTAAGATCAATTTTTGGTAATCCAACCCGCTCGCTGAAGCTCTCGCTCCCCCCCCCCTGCTCGCACTAACTGCACGCTCACCCATTCCCGCCCTCGCGTCTGCTCCTCCCCCCCCCCCCCCCCCCCCCCCCCCCCCGCGCCTGCCCTCGCATCTGCCCCTCTACCCCGCCTGGCTGTCCTGCGCGTCCCAGTGCTATAGCGCCCGCCGTCCCCTGCTCCTGCTTATTCCCCTTCGCGCCCTCCCGTCCTTCTTCAGTGCCCCGCCCCCCCTTTTCGCCGCCGTCGCCTCATCTTCCCCCCCGCCCCCTTTTTCGCGTTGTTTCCGCCTCCCCCCTAGGGGTTTTTTTGTCTTCGCCGCCTTTACCCCCCCCCCCCCCCTTTTTTTCTTTTTTTTCTTTTTTTGCCTTCCCTTCCCTGGGGCTTTCTTTTTTGCCTTCCGCCTTCTCCCTCCGTCCTTTGGGTGCAGCTCAGTTCTTGCAGGACTCTCCGCATTCGCTCCGCCTTCGACATTGCTTCAGACACTGATGGAGGCTCCTCCCGCCCCACCTCAGAGGGACTCTTCCGCAGCCCCTCGCCCGCCCCTGAGGATACCCCCATCAGGCTTTCTCTTTCACCAGAAGAGAAAGCGAGCCTCGCCGCAGAGGTGGAACGCCTCCAGGCACATTCGACCATCTGCCGTATAGTCGGCACTCGCCCCAGCAGAGGGGAGATCCGGGATCTTCTCCAGGCCCGCCTTCTTGCAGATGTGCGCAAGATCCTGGACGTTCAGCTACTGGGCCGTGGACACTACCAGATCGAGTTCGAGACAGCCCAAAGCGTGGCCAAGGTCCTCGCCACGAGTCCCCTTGACATCAGGGGTGCTCGGGCATTCTTCAGACCTTGGCAGCATGGCTTTGACCCAGCAGCGGCCAAGCAGGGAGAGCGCCTTTTCCATGTTACAGTTTGCTTCCCTGGACTCCGCCGTGAGTACCTTCCACTCCTTTCTAGGCTAGGAGCATTGGTGGGTTCAGTGCTAGAGACTGGCCCCACAGCAGCTTCAGTGATGGCCAGAGCAGCTGGGCTACCTTCGGTCAGGGTTGTGGTTCCTGACATCTCCTCCCTTCCGAAGGTCATTCAGCTACCTAGGATAGGGGGGGGATGGATTGATCAGAGAATGGAGTTCTCGGGGCTCCCGAACCAGTGCTTTATTTGCAGGCAGGTCGGCCATCTGGCCAAGGCCTGCCCTCGCAAGAGACCCCGACCTTCACCGCAGCAGCAGGCCCCTGATGGCCGGCCCACAGATGCGGCTCGGCAGGCAACCTCCGGGACACCTGCTCAGGCCACAGAGACCTCGGAGTGGCAGCCTGGACAAAGGCGCCGTCGAGGGAGACAGCCACAGCAGCACGCCCAGAGACCGATGCAGCAGCAGCCTCAGACTCAACATCACTGGGTTCCCGTGAGAAACAGCTTTGCTTCCCTCCAGGAGGAGACCCCTGCGATGACTGAGGACCAGGAGATGCCAACACCCCCTCCTTCACCCCCCCTACCGCCTCGCTTCCACCCTCGCCTCCTCCCGTCCCCCCTCGGGTTTCGGCGGCGGCTCCTCCTCCACCCCCCTCGCCCCCCCCTCCTCCCCCCCCCCCCCCCCGCCCGCCTCAACTCCCCGGGAGGCCCTGGCAGTCCCCTGGCGTTCACCTGTAGTCCGGAGGGCTTTGAGCACCGACCTTGCTCGAGCACCGCAGAGGAGACTTACCATGCCGATTCGGGCTTCACGGATATCATCTATCCGCAGTCAGCTGAGTCGCCTCGGCACTAGACAGCGCTCGGAGGCTTTTGATTACTCCTTCACACGGCTTTTTGGAGCAGAGGGCCCCCATGAGCCAGCACCCATCAGAGTACATGTGATACCTCCAGCCCGCGGGGAGGAGGCACTTGATTCAGCGGTGGCCTTCTCGTTCCCTCTCTGTGGCCCATGCAACCGGGAGTGGACTCTGGAGCTCGCTCTTAGCACTTTGAAGACTCAGGCAGTTGAGTTTTCTCACCATGTGAGCGATCTGGAGGTGACAGATGTGATAGGCCGACTATGGGAGTTGGCTCATTTTTTCTTGGATCCCGGGTAAGTTGTTACAAATACATGTCAATGACAAGAAAAGTGTTAATCTTGGAAACACTCATAGGGCATGCTATTGTAGATAGCCTCATAGGTTTTTGGAGTAATTTTGAACTTATTTCTTTTCTGCAGTATACGCGCCAGCTAACTCTATATCGGTTGCACAGTCTAGTTTCACTACAAACGTGTCACCAACTTGCAAAGCACTACTCAATACATCATGATGTCCCTCATACGTAGCCTCATCATATGCATCTTCCTCATCGGTAGGCAATGCAGAATCAGGCAAGGGCTCCAATGCGTGATAATCCCACGCTGGTACATGGGCTTTATTCACACATCTATTCCGTTTGTGATGCATACATGCGTCACAAAAGCATGAGAGATGTTTGGTGGCAAGTCTTGTAGGGTCTCGACGATTATGGCCACGAAAAGCATTCACAGAATGAGTCTTTGGAATGGGCCCACAATTCCATTTTACCTCCCTATTAACATCCCCTTCTTTACCCTCCCAAAAGACTCGTGCACAGAGCCTCTATGCAAAAGGATAGCAAGCTTCAGTCCCCTCTAAAAAGTTGGCCCTAAACTACTCAACTACATCTATAGCACACTTTAAGGTCGCCCCATCAGCCTTCAGTTGCTCATGTGTCAACGTTCTCTTTACCACAGCTCCTGCTCCCATGATTTACTATTCTAATTAGCATGCAGGTATGCTAGTTAGCATACCTGAGTGTGCTAACAAGCATACAGGTATATTAAATTGTAGGCATATGCTCACTTATGGTAGTGCTATGTGTGAACAGGGCTTAACCAAGGGAACTTTTTTCCATGTGGTTTTTCCCCTTGGACATCAAGTGTGAAAGGACACTCGTAATATTTTGTACTTCTATACTATATGGATGTGGCACACATGCAAGGGTTGACTTGCATTTTGTGGATACCACACTTTTGGCTCTCTCTCTCTCTCTCTCTCTCTCTCTCTCTCTCTCTCTCTCTCTCTCTCTCTCTCTCATTTCTGTGTGTGAGCTATTCTACCCTGCACCTAACCCTAATGTGCAGGTTTGTGTGTGAGTGTGAGTCCAACACCCAACAATTGGTATCAGAGCTCGGAGCTGGGAGCTGGCCTTGTAATTCTGCTGCTGGAAGAAACCTGCGAAATTCCGTCGACGCTGTGTTTTTCCGTCGCCGTCCGTCCGTGGATTCCATCTGACCGTTCTATCGTTGCTCCACCGTCCGGCCGCCAGAAATGGGCGGCACTAGTGGAGAGCCCATCGTCGCCGCCCAGCTCGGGAGCAGCTCTTCCATCTCTAGCCGGTGCCCACTTCCGTCGCCGCCTCGAGGCGCCTGCCGTCCGCGTCGCCGTTCCGTCCGTCGCTCCTCCGTTGCGCCTGCCATCCGGCGTCGCCCCTCCGCTCCGGCCGTGGACTCCGTCGACTCCCGTCGCTCCTCTGTTCAGGCCGTCTCTGCTCCGTCTCGACCCGCCGTCGCCATTCCTGCTCCGACCGCCGTCCGTCCTGCGCCGACGACTCCAGGCCCCCTGTGCCTCTGTTCACGCCCAGCGCTCCCTGCGCCCTCCGTGCTAGCCCACGACTGCCTCGTCGCCTTTGTTCGCCGCCAGCGACTCCAACACTTGCCGTTACTGGCTCCCGCCTGCTCGACTTGCCAACTCCAGCTCGCTTCCGTCTGCTGTTCGCCCGCCTCTGACTGGGGCCCGACACTTGCACCTGGGCCCGCCTCCACTTTGCCTCGTACCTAGGCCACGTAAGCAGCTCTGTGCGCTCCAGCTCCACGGCCCGCCGTGCTCTATGCTCCTCCTCCACAACATCTGAACGACTGGCTGCTGGCCCCTTGTCTGCTCCAAGCCTAGCACCTGCTTCCTCACACGTGCTGCCTGAAGGTATTTCTCTGTACACATTTTTGGTCGAATACAAATACAGATTTTGCAGCCCTTCCAGTGCAGGTCATATGCAGATTTTGCAGACACTTCTGTGCAAGTCAAATTCAAAGAAAAAATTGCAGGTGCAAATTGGAGGATTTCTCAATTTGTGGCAAAATTGAAAATTGCAATTTGGGGGTTTTCAAAATTGAGGTCAAAATCAGCAAATTGAACCTCTTTCACTTGCAGAAATTTGGGGCTTTTGTGAAAATTGGCCAATTAGATGCACATTGAAGCGATTGGAGTGCATAAAAATTGGGGATTTTCAGATTGGAGCATGTAATTCGGCATTACACTTGCGATTTGTCGCGTATGTATACACATTGTGTGTAATTGGACAATTTGGTGCAGGTTTACACTTGCTTTGGTTTGCAGGCATACATTTGCACAGGACATTTGGTTGCCTGGTAGTGCACATTGGTGCTTGGTTTGCTTGCAGATATATTTTGTTGACATGGCACAGAATGCTACAGATGTATTTGGTGTGCTCACCCAGGAGGACAAGCTAGATGGATCTGACTACTCCCTCTGGAGTTTCATGATCCGTAATTTGCTGGTAGCCAAAGGGCTTTGGGGCATCATGTGTGGTGATGACACACACCCACTAACCATACAACCAGCCACGCCTCAAAGGGGAGGTGCTCAAAGAGCTCCTGATGTAGAACCTACTCCCACACAAGAGCAGAAGAGATGGGACTCTAGAGATGCACAGGCCATGTCATTGATAGCCCTTTCAGTGAAAAGGACTATTATTCCGCACATTCGTTCATGCAAGACATCGAAGCTTGCATGGGACACATTGGAAGCAATGTATAAGGTACGCAACGAGGCAAGAGTTGCCTACTTGAAGAGGCAATTGGATCTTCTTTCTATGGATGAGGGTGACTCCATGGCAGATCATCTCACCAAAGTGAAAGATTTGCACGAACAATTGCTCAACATTGATGAGGTTATCCCAGACAGACAGATGGTCACCAACACTCTTCATTCTTTACGGCCTTCCTACTTGGGCTTTCACACCTCTCTCAACCTCTCAATGAGAGGAGGTGGTGATCCCGTCACTTTTGAAGAGCTGGTGGGTTTACTCTTGCAGGAAGAGCAAACAAGAGCAAACTTATCGAGCAACCGTGGTGGAGACAAGGCATTTACAGCCAAGGATAAAGGTAAAGCAAAGAGCTTTAGGCATGGGGGACAACAGCCTAGCAAGGCTGGTCATGGACAGCCCTCTTCTGGTGGTGAAAAGTCTGACAAAGGGGATGCGAACAAGCCCAAAAAGAAGGGCAAATGTCACTACTGCCATAAGCCTGGACACTACATCAGTGAATGTAGGAAGCGGATTGCAAAAGAGAAAAGGAAAGAAGCAGGCAATGCAGTAGCAGACTCTTCTGATGACAAAGCACAGCAATCAGCTAATGTAATCCAGGAAGAGTACACTTTTTTGGTCACATGCACTAGTGACACACCAAGTGCTTCAGACACTGATATGTCTTGCATTGCATCTGACAGACGGAATGCATCATGGTATTTTGATAGTGGTGCTTCGAGCCACATCACTTCATGCAAAGATATATTTCATTGGTTTATGCTTCAAATGGCCGCACTGTATCATGTGCAGATCATACCACATATCCAGTAAAGGGAATTGGTAATGTCATACTTATTGCAACCAATGGTGCCAATATATGTATGAAAAATGTATTGTATGTTCCAGGGATAAAGAAAAATCTGCTCTCCGTCTCAGCCATAAACGACCAAGGTTTAAAGGTTGAATTTGAAGACGGGAAGTGTTTGGTAAAAGACCCATCAAAGGGTTATGAAATAGTCACTTCTGGAACACGATACAAAGGCTTGTATAAGCTGGACAGCTATGACAAGCGCACTTATGATGCAAATACAGTGGCTGCCCACACTCCTGCTATGCATGATGCAGAGCTATGGCATGCTCGTTTTGGGCATGTAAATTTTCAGAGTTTGATGCTTTTGCAGAAGCATCATATGGTTGATAATATGCCGCCTCTTGAGTCTCCACCAAGACATGTATGTGAGGGGTGTATTTTGGGAAAGATGCAACGAAAACCATTCCCCAAAGATGGAGCTGTTAGAGCTGAAAGTAAATTACAGCTCATACATAGTGATGTATGTGGTCCAATGCGGACACCATCCATAGGGGGACATCTTTACTTCGTCACATTCATTGATGACTACTCCAGGTTTGCTTGGGCTTACCCTTTGAAAGCGAAAGCAGATGTGTTTACATGCTTTCGACACTTTGTAGCAACGGCTGAAAATAAGTGTGGATGTAAAGTCCAAACACCATTCAAGGATTATATGCTTCAAAAGGGCATCAAACACCAATGTACTGTGCCTTATACACCGCAGCAAAATGGTGTAGCTGAAAGGAAAAATAGATCTCTCATGGAGATGGCAAGGTGCATGGTGAAAGCACAAAATTTGCCTCACAAATTTTGGATGGAAGCTATAATGTGTGCAACTCATGTGTTGAACAGGTCTCCAACAAAAGCTTTGAGCTAGATGACAAAGCAATTAAATGCATTTTTGTGGGCTACAGCAATGAGAGCAAAGGATACCGTCTTTATAATCCAACTACACGAAGGATTTTTGTCAGTAGAGATGTGGTATTTGCTGAAAATTCAGAACAGCCCATGTACAACTTGTATAAAAACAATGATACAGGCATACAAGACATGTTTGATGGACTTTTACCCATTGCAATTAGGGGGGATTCAGATCAGCCAGCCCCTACACAAGAATATCCTCATGTAGAACATGTGGAACAGCCAGCCATTCAGCCCCCTTCTATGGAAGAAGTGGAAGATCTTGTCAGGGAAGAGCAAACAGCCATAGACACAGCCAAGTCAGTGCCAAGATGGTTGCTGAAAACTTTGCAAGAAAGCAAACTTGCAGTTCCACTCACAGGTAGAACAAGGGCTAGTTCTAGCCATGCTTTGAATACACATTGTGGGGAGTCTGCATTAGCAATGGGCAGTCTCTTTGATTCAGAAGAACCTTCTTCTTATGAAGAAGCACATGAGAATGAGCATTGGTTGCAAGCTATGCAAGCTGAAATTTCTTCTATCATGAAGAACAATACATGGGATCTTGTGGAATTGCCTAAAGGCAAGCATGTAATAGGAACAAAGTGGGTGTACAAAGTCAAAAGAAAGTCTGATGGTACTATTGACAGGTACAAAGCAAGACTTGTGGCTAAAGGCTACTCCCAGAAAAAGGGAATAGATTATGAAGAGACTTTTGCTCCTACTTCGAGAATGACCACAATAAGATCAGTGATTGCATTGGCTGCCCATAAAGGATGGAAAGTGCATCAATTGGATATCAAAACTGCATTCTTAAATGGGGATTTACAGGAGGAAGTATATGTAAATCAGCCCATTGGTTTTGTAGTTCTTGGTGAGGAACATAAAGTATGCAGGTTGCACAAAGCATTGTATGGGTTAAAGCAAGCTCCAAGAGCTTGGTATGATAAGATACATGCTCATCTAACCAGCCAAGGTTATGAGAATAGTCCAGCTGAAAGCACATTGTATGTGAAGAAAACCGATGCCGATATTCTCATAGTCATCTTGTATATAGATGACATGCTCATTACAGGTACTAGCAAAGCACAAATTTCAGATTTCAAAGCTGATTTGAAAGCTGAATTTGATATGTCAGATTTGGGGCCTTTACACTACTATCTCGGCATACAGTTTATGCATACAGATGATGGCATTGTTATGCAGCAAACTAAGTACATAAAAAGTTTGCTAAAAAGGTTTCACATGGATGAATGTAAGCCCATTTCTACTCCGGTAGAACCAGGTGTACGGCTTACTATGCATGATATTGGAGAGCCTTTTGAGGCCGGCATTTACAGCCAAGCAATGGGATGCCTCATTTACTTGTGTAACACGAGGCCAGACATATCTTTTGGGGTGTCTTTGTTGAGCAAATTCATGCACAGCCCAGGCACCAAGCATTGGCAAGCAGTCAAACGCATTTTTCATTATCTTAAGGGTACCCTGGATCTTGGTTTGTTCTATCCCAGGGGGGGCAGCTTGCAGCTTTATGCATACAGTGATTCAGATTGGGCTGGTGATTATGATACCAGGCAATCCACCAGTGGGAATTGTTTTTTTCTTGGCAGTTCATGCATATCTTGGTTGAGTAAAAAGCAACCCACTGTTGCTACATCTACTTGTGAGGCTGAGTACAAGGCAGTCTTTACAACTACAGTAGATTGTGTATGGTTGAGGAGACTATTGGCTGATCTTCGTGAGTGTCAGCAGACACCCACCACCATTCTCACTGATAGCCAGACTGCTATGGCCGTGGCACAAAATCCAATATTTCATGCATGTACCAAGCACATTGAGATTCATTATCACTATGTCAGAGAGAGGCTACATGCAGGAGAGATCAGTTTGTCTTATTGCCCTACACAGGATAATGTTGCAGATCTATTCACAAAGGCTTTACCTCAAGAAAAGTTTGAAGCTTTCCGCAAAGCTTTGGGCTTACTCTCATACAGAGAGTGATCTGCTACCTTGTACATGTTCACACTTCCACTACAGGGGGGATTTGTAGGATATGCTCACTTATGGTAGTGCTGTGTGTGAACAGGGCTTAACCAAGGGCACTTTTTTCCATGTGGTTTTTTCCCTTGGACATCAAGTGTGAAAGGACACTCTAATATATAATATTTTGTACTTCTATATTATATGGATGTGGCATACATGCAAGGGTTGACTTGCATTTTGTGGATACCACACTTTTGGCTCTCTCTCTCTCTCTCGCTATATTCCAGTTCCAGTTTCATTTTCTAGGTACCAGTAGTATCATCTTTATTTTTCATTTTTCTGGGTTTTTTTATCCAGACATTGTATCAGATCCACCATGATGTAACTTTTGGTCTCATAGGTCATTATGGCCTTTTGAAGACGTTAATATAACATTTCATTTCATTTTCATTTCTCTCTCTCTCTAGTTTCTGTGTGTGATCTATTCTACCCTGCACCTAACCCTAATGTGCAGGTTTGTGTGTGAGTGTGTGAGTCCAACACCCAACATAAATAGCATGATTTATTGTTCTAACTTGAATGTAGGTATGCTAGTTACCATGCAGTTATGCTAGTTAGCATTATGAATGTGCTAATTAGCATGCAAGTATGGTAGTTAGCATAATTAAGTGTTCTAACAAGCATGCAACATGCTAACTAGTATGTAAGTATACTAACTAACATGCAATTATGCTAGTTAGAATGCCGAATGTGCTAATTAGCATGCAAGTATGGTAGTTAGCATGATTTAGTGTTCTAACAAGCATGCAGGTATGCTAATTAACATGTAGGTATGCTAGTTAGAATTATGAATGTGCTAATTAGCATGTATGTATGGTAGTTAGCATGATTTAGTGTTCTAACAAGCATGCAGGTATGCTAACTAATATGCAATTATGCTCGTTAGCATGCAAGTATGGTAGTTATCATGCAGGTATGCTAGTTAGCATGATTTAGTGTTCTAACAAGTATGTAGGTATGCTAGCTAGCATGCAGTTATGCTAGTTAGCATGCAAGTACAGTAGTTAGCATGAAGGTATGCTAGTTAACATGATTTAGTGTTCTAACAAGCAGTCAAGTATGCTGGTCAGCATTGATGAGTGTGCTAACGAGCATACATGTATGCTAGTTAGCATTAATGGGTCGAGCAGAGAAAGATTAACTTCTTCCGTTTGTACCATCTAACTGTGCTAACAAGCATGCAAGTATGTTACTTAGCATTATTTACTGTTCTAGCTAGCACGCATGCATGTTAATTAGTATAATTAGCGAGTGTCCTAACTCGCAGGCAGGTGTCGTAGTTAGAATGAATAACTAGTATGCAAGTATGCCATTTATCGACAGTGAATGTACTATGATAGTTAGCACGTGTAACCAGTAAACAAGGTTCATGTACTTGAGGCTAATCGAGTAGATGAACCGGATACTTGATGTAACAGTGTCGTCTGATTCTTTTTCTGCAGACATCTTTCTTGTTGGGAGAGACACGTGTTTCAGATTCCCAAAAGAAGTAAACAAGTTCTTTGATTTCATCTCTTATGGCACTGCAACATGGAAGCCTCGAGCAGGCTTTCAATGAGAATAAGTGGTCACCATCATTTATCCGAGACTACACACTATTTTTTGCAATGTACAAGAAACACCTCGAAACTTGCATAACTTTGGCGACCTTTGTAATGGGCAGTTGCTGAGTACAATTCATGAGAGTAGTCAATGTACTTTTCTTCCACGAGCACATAAACCTGTAAACCAGCCCATGTGGCTCATTCATGCGCTCATAAACCTGTAAACCAGCCCATGTGGCTCATCCATGAACTCATAAACCTGTATAATAGCCTGTATGTCACATCCATGAGCGCCAAAACCTGTAAACCAGCCCATGTGGCTCATCCATGGGCGCATAAACTAGTCTTACATCCTGTATATCGCATAAAACCAAAAATTTCAGCAAGCTTTAGGACTATTTTGCTGAAAAACAGCCATCCGGGGTGTGCAAGATGGTAGAGTAGTGAAAATCATCTTCCCCAAGCTTGATATGGCTAAGGTGGGCTTAGAAATGAAGAGAAATGGAGAAAAATCAGAGTTTTCAACCTCCAAAAACCTACTTGAAGCTCAAACTTGCGGCTCGCCCAAGAAATAACTCTCATGTTCAAATAAGCAAAAAAATCAGCTCTAAAAATATCCCAGATGATAGCTCATTTCACAATGGCACTGTGGCAATACTCGATCTTTGTCGAATTCCAAAGGTAATGACACGAACGGAAATTCCATCGGAGATTGCTAAAAATAGCAACTTCCCTAAAATTTAGGAGATGATCTCTTTGTGTTCCACCACATGAGAAATACATGTAAGCACCACGTAGAAACCTGTTTCATTGCTCAATCTCTCCCAAATCCTCAAGAGTTCGCCATATACATACTTTCCACTTGACACTTGAGCTCCAAAGCCCATCTCTGTATCCAAGAAACCATCTCGAGTGCCTGGACCATGCTACGAACACTTGGTCCTTTGTACTTGATAATCCCACATTGTACATTCTTGATCTTTTGGGCATCCAAAGCCCATCCACACACATGAATTCTGGAGATGCCCAAAATAGTGATAGAGCTAATGATGATAATGGACAGCAAATGAAAGCGATTAGACCATGGTGATGTGGATCAAGGTGGAGGCGGTGGCTCTAATACCATGTTGGAAATCACATGGTACCTAAAAGATACCTAAAAGAAAGTGAAGCAAATAGAAAACACAAACATAGGCCCAGGTACAAGAGGTGTAAATGCTGGAAACTGATGTTTATTGCTGAAAACTGAGCACGAGGAAAGCCCATAGGTGCTGTACAATGATAAGAAGCAGAAGCAGCTGCTAATGACCTCAAGAGGATGCAAAAGAACGAGATGAAATGAGGGGAAAGGGGAGCCACCCTTTTATACTCCTCATGAGAGCTGGTTGGCCAGCTGTAGTAGGCTGACAGCTCCATAATAGCATAAAAATGCTATAAAAGGCATAAAAAATGGAAAAAAATGCCTAAATAAATATGCATATGTGGGGCCTCATAAATGGCCAGTACAAGCATGAAATGATGCAGTAGACCCTTTGGAGATGATATATAATCCAATCTTCTGATACTAGGCACGGGGTGCCTATTTGAGACCATAAAGAGCCTTTTGCAGAAGATACACATGGGTGTCCTCCCCCTAAATCACAAAACCAGGAGGCTGCTCAACATAAACTTCCTCTTCTAAATGTCCATTCAGAAAAGTAGATTTGACATCCATCTGGAACATGGGCCATGTAAAGTGTGCAGCCAAAGCCAAAACAATCCTGATGGTGGTATACCTGGCTGTAGGAGCAAATGTCTCATCAAAGTCTTCACCTGCCTTTTGAGCATATCCTCAAGCGACAAGGTGGGCTTTGTACTTGTCCAAAGATTTCCAACAGGTTGGTGGTGTTCCACAAGACCCAAGGGGAAAGGCAAACTTGCAAGTCGGATGCCACTTGGGGCATACCAAGAATGGCTTTTAGGCAACGGTTCCAAGGGAGGATGATCCTCCAAGGAGTGGAGTGAGAGTGCCAGACTCAATACTCAGAAAAAGAAGACCAAAGAAAGTGTTCAGGGATAGCGCAAGAAGGAAAGGAGACAAAGTGGAATGGATGCACAGATCTTCATCAAATTTGGAGTGGATTTGAATACCAGGCAAGGTTTTCAGTGAAAAGGTTGCCAAGAAGGTAAGGATGACAAGTTGGGGAGTCCATGAGGAGACAAGGGGATGATGACAATCATCCAGGGTCAAAAGTTGGAATCTCGTCATCAAGTTTAGCAGAAGGGGATGTCACGTGCATGACATGGACATGCTAACCTCCTTGCTAATCCCTAAAGGGAAATAGATAAAAAGACTTGATTATGGAGCTACAGCAGCTAAGCATGGGCAGGGAAGACACTAGAAAGACCAAGATACTGTTAGCCGTAATTAAAAAGGATTTCCTGTGTTTGCTGCAGCAAGTGGAGGGTGTTTGTCCAAGGACCTGGCCAACAGCAGGTCGGCCAGTCCAGAAGTGCTTCAAGGGCTTATAAATAGCCATTGGCTGGGCTCATTGTGATCATTCAGTCCTTCATTAGACTATGACTTCTAGGAGTCAAGAATCCTTTTCAAGGGGCAGCCTAGGGCTCGCCAAGACTTGTACTACCTTTTTTGTACATTATGAATATACTGAAAATCAGCTCTCTCGACCGTCAACCACATTTTTACATTGAGGTGCCTGATTGATCAGGCCAAGGCACGGAGGCAACGGCTCTATTGTTGCTTTGTGGATTTCCGCAAGGCATTTGATACTATGCCCAGAGAGCGCCTCTTTCGGCGACTACAGACACTAGGCATACCTTCAGACATGATGTGGGGCATATACAGGCTATATGAGCAGGTCTTTGGGAGAGTCCGATGCCCAGGAGGCTTGTCCGACACAGTTGCTAGCACCATTGGTGTGAAGCAGGGGTGCCCGCTCTCCCCCACGCTCTTTGGGCTCTATATTGATGAGGTGGTCGATTACATCACACAAGGAGGAGGTCTGGGGTTGAGCTATCAGGTATTACTGTCCATGTTATGCTTTATGCTGATGACATCGTCTTGGTATCCGACACGCAGGTTGGGCTTCAAAGACACCTTGTGGCTCTTGATGACTTCTGCGCACAGCAGGGGCTCACAATGAACTTTGGGAAAACCAAGGTTATGATCTTCCACACTTCACCCGCAGTCAGGAGCCACACTACTCTCACATTAGCAAGAGGGCAGGTTGAGGTGGTGAGCTCTTATGTTTACCTTGGCATCACATTTACTGCTGGACGCTTCTCCATGGCTCAGGCAGTCCGAGACAGAGTGACCCGGGGGTATGCAGCTCTTGCTGGCCTTGAGCGTCAGTGTCATCAGGCACATTTTCAGGAACCCCCCACGAAGGGGTGGCTCTTTGATACATTAGTGACACCAGCCTTGATGTATGCAGCAGCGGTTTGGGCACCAGGGCTTGCAGCCTCCACATGGGTACAGCTAGAGAGACCACAGATCTTGATGCTCTCGAGGATGATACGCAGCAAACCATCCGTCCCGCACGACATTGTTCGAGCTGAGTTTGCTGCACCACCTATCGTAGTGGACGCATTGTTCCAGACGATCTCCTTTATATACAGGATGAGGGAGATGCCCACGGAGAGATTATCCCGCCGAGCTTTTGAGGCATCCAGACAGCTGGCCGAGGTTGGACACACTGGATCTTGGTATGCACAGATGCTACAGTGGTTCTCACATCATGGGATAAACATTGAGCGGTTGCCACCTTTTCAATATGATCAGTCTGCTCCACGGGGTTACCTCTCTCTCAATGAGAGGAACAGAGTGATGAGACAGGACATATGGCAGCACTACATACAGGAGACATGGACAGCACCAGAGAGCCCACTACCACCGAAGATGCTGTATTACAGAGACCACTTTATGAGCATCTCAGGGGATGGGTTTATACATCGACCGTGGTACATGGATGTATACATGCCACACAGCTCTCGCGTTGCTATTGGACAGCTACGAGTCTCATCACATCAGCTAGAGATAGAGGCTGGGAGAGCGGCACGGGTTCCCAGAGCTGAGCGGATATGCAGATTGTGCCGCGAGGAGGTGGAGACTGAGGATCACTTTGTATGTAGATGTAGAGCCCACCAGGGGGTCAGAGATAGATATGCAGGATTGTTTGAGGAGCACTCTTCACTACATCAGTTGATGGAGGCCTCGGACCAGCGACAGCTTGGCAGACTACTACTAGAGTTTCATAGTTCTCGAGAGAGACTCCTCCAGACACCCGCTCCCACTAGGGGTGGGAGACAGTCCCAGCTCACAGATTTCTTCCAGAGAGCTATGCCAATGCCAGCTGATGTACCACGTGGGGTGACTGCACAAAGAGCAGAGGAATTGAGAGCCAGGAGGAGACCTAGACAAACTGGACATAGAGCACCCCGACTCCGTCACCGAGAGATAGCAGCTATCCGAATTAGACACCAGATGGAGACACAAGAGAGGCTAGCTCGATTTCATTCAGACTCAGGGTACATGTTCACGCCATTCACAGCCTCAGCATCGGCGATGTATGATATCTTATATCCCTCTTATGGCACTGGATGGAGTTAGACATAGACCTGCATAGCATGCTTGTACTACCCCTTCAGCATATACAGATGCATCTTGCCTTAGCACTCCATCCACATCCCCACCCCCCCTTATATTGTTTGTATATGGGCTCCACCGATCCATGATGATTCACAGTTGTATCCAGACACATGCACACTTTTTCTTTTCTTTCTTTTCTTCCGATGACCAGAAGAACACAGTTGTATTATTTTGTCTCATAGGCCGACTTTGGCCTCTCGTAGACGTTAATATATCTTTCTTCTTCTTTCTTTCTTTCTCTCTTCTCTCCATCTCTTGCTTGAATTTTGCATCAAGTTGTTCCAGGACAGGTGTTTAGGGCTGAAAGAAGACTCCCAAAGCTTCTGCATGTGACAATAGCATTGTGAAATACCTCATTGGGTTCCCAACCTTGATCACTAAGACACCTGATTTTCATCTCCCCCACTCATGCTAGGAGCTGAACACTCACCCCCTCTCTTTCACCCTCAAAAGCTCTAAAAGCCACCACCAGGCCCATCCAAGGTTACCACTTATACCATTACTTCCATTTCACCCATGAGCATGACATAAGTTACAACATTAACATCATGAATAAAAGTAAATGTCACCTATACAATAAATTATTTTTATTTCCTATAACTGAATGTTTGATGCCATAGCCATCACACTCACCACCCAGAGCATACTTTTTGCTTAATGCCAATGTGGCTTCAAACTTGTCTATAGCTGCCAAGTAAATTTTGTCTGCATCTTCAGCTGCATCCTGTTCCAAATTTAGCCCATAAAACATACATTAGCAAAAATTGGAATCCTTAAGTTTCTTGAACCATTTATTATCAAAAAAAAAAAATCTAATTAGACTTTGGCATATGCTTAATTCTAAAAGTCATAACCTTGCATGAACTCCTGCAATATGACTCTATACCACAAAGGCCTAGTCTCCTTTACAAGAGACCAAAACCCCCAAAGACCATATCCAAACCGGCTTGGAGCCTCCATACAAGAAAGTAAGAAACAACTTACCCCAAGGGCAACAGCCATTTAGGTCAAGGAACTGCAGACCGGGTCATCATCTTCACTAAACAATAAGTCAATTGCTTTATCACTAGCGTTGACATGTATAGACATCAATGCACCTTCTGTAGAGAAATGTCTACGTGGCATCCAAGTGCGGGATGCACGTGACAGCCTAACTATAATAATGATCCATGCTTAGGACACCTAGGAATGCATTGATTATTACATGCATCAGCTCCAAAAGATTCACAGACATAAACCATAACCATAAGGTACTACAAGGTTACGGTCTGGTGGAGGAATAGGTCGTTTTGAGCCCTAATTACGTGAGCAGAATAACCAGAAGAAACGGCATAGATGCGTGCGTATGACAAGAATAACAATACCCAAAGCATTGGTGTCACGAACCCCTAATTTCTTGGACATGCAGGTCATGTTAATCCTATGCATGCGTATGGATCATATGGGCAAGGCCCATATGGAGTCCAAGGGATGTTTTGGATTTCGAGCACGACAAGAAGGAGATCCTCAAGATGTTTTGATCTCACGCACTGCCCGGTGGATATCATTGGATGTCCTAGATCTCAAGCAAGGCCAGTGGAGATCTTTGTATGATGTTTTGGATCTCAGGCAAGGCCTCTATGAAGCCACTTATGCAAATCCAGAACTGCTGAGGAAATGCACATATGCTAGCTGAAGATGTAAACCGGCCTTCAGAAAGCAAAGGGCGGTGGAACAAACATTTGCACATAAAACACTTCAACACCATTGAGGACCTAGAAAAGGAAAACAAACAAGGGAAGCTAGAGTGCTCCTGCAAACAGTACACGGACACCGATTGGCCCCAAAACGCAGTGGCGCCCCTTGCGGTATTTCTTCAATTGATTATAAGAGCTTTGATTACAATATAAGGCTGGTAACTTAGCCGTCCCAGTAGAACTCCTGAAGCCTGCAAAGAACCTGCATCTGGCTTCTAGTCCACACGGCATCCACAAACAAGTCCAGCCATTGTTCACATCGAAAGACTCTCACATTGAGTCTCCATACAGAAGCTTTCTCCCATGATCAAGGCTGCCACAACCATCCATAGCCTCTCACACTATGAACAGCATCACACCCTGACACATCCAGTGCTTCTGCATCACAACACAGACTCCCAAACTGTCTCTCAAAAGAGAACTCGTATCACAGCACAGCATACCATACAGTCGACACACCTGTACCAACCCTCTCTACCTTTCAAGGGTATATCCATCTCTGTCATGGATTCCTTGTCCCCTGTCCAATCAGTAGCAAGGCTGTACCAAACATATGTCCATTCCTGTACCCTTTGCCTGCATGTGACCTATCTCCTCGAGAAACCCAAAAACATGTCTCTTCGAGAAAACCTACGACATGTTTCCACATGAAACCCTTAGGCCTGTTTCCCTTTGAAACTTCTGTCCTGTTTCCACACATCTAGTTACCTGTTCCCTCATGAAACATCTGGCAACATAGAGATGCCCATAACTGTAGGTCCCACTGTTCCTTTCTAGCAGGAAGAAAACAATCCGCTCCATGAGCACGCAGCTATGCGAGCTTGCATCACTCCCATGCCAAGAAACATAACCAAATGACCTGTACTTGCAGCCCAAAACCCAAGTACGTTGCTGAATTTGCAACCAAACAAAAACAGCCCATAAACTGTCCTGTTTCCACCCTCTGAACTGCCAAACCCTTCCTCTCACAAAGGGCTAGAGATAACCACTCTGTAACAGTCTTGAGCCAGTGAAAAGAGAGACTCCGAAAGACATCACCTGCAGTCCCACTTGCTCACAAAGAAAGAGAGACTTACAGTCTTTATGTCGCTTTCCACAAAACAGAAAAAGACACGAGGAAAAGCCCCGTTGTGTCCTGCCTTCTTGTCCTGCAGTCCACGCCTTTGTGTCCAACTCTGCCTGTATGGACAGCAGCGCAGCCATCCAGATTCATGCCAAAAGCAAAGGGGAAAGAGGGATTCAATAAGCGCCAACTTCTGTCCTGTCCGTACAGTCGTACAGATCTGTAGGTATTCCCCTGTGCGCAGCCAGCATGCAATCCACTTCAGAAGGTAAGCATAAGAGAAGCGCAGCCCTGCAGCCCCTGAAAGAAACGCAGCCCTGCAGCCTGTATGCGCCTCTTTTTCAGATTAGCTCTCCTCACCAGCAGCCTGACCTGCCACGTGGACTGTACCTGCACATGCGCCGCCTCCAATCCTGCAGCCGCCGGCCTATCCCTGCAGACCTGCGTAGCCACACACTCTAGCCTGCCGGTATGCAAGAGAAGGAGAGGGAGAGATAGAAAAGCCAACGCAATCCAGCCAGCATCTCTTCTCCTCTCCCAAAAAACACATGCGCCTCATCAAAGGATAGGCGCCTCTTTTGTCTGCCAGCCCCCCTTTTTACCAAAAAGCTCACACGTGGCCCCAAAATAGCATAAGGGCCACGTTTTTCTTTATAAAAAGCATTAAAAATGATTTTAAAGGTTTTTAAACCTTTTAAGCTAAAATCTCTTTGCCCCCTTTCACACATGGGGTTGTCCACACATGGGCTCCCTTTTTGACTCCAACCTGATGCCATTCACACTGTCCACCATGTCCCCTTGCACACCTGCATCTTGTCCAGAGAAAAAACACAGGGTCATAACATACCCCCCTCTTGAAAAATGGCAAGCGTCCTCGATTGCACTCAATGGCACAGTAAGGCATCCTATGAGCAATGACACCCCATATGGCAAAAACAATGGCCTTCCAATGCATCTGGATGATAAAAACAATCATCCTGCACAATAAGCCACACTGTCCTCTTGCTTGTTCCTTCAGAACCTACACCAAAAGTCTAAAACCAAATGGAAACACGTTAACTGTGTTAGCCAAAAACAAAACCATGCATCATTCTACATATGGCACACATATGCATGACACACATATGCATTCGCAAACAATATGCTCCTCAAAATGCTCTACCTACTCCAAAGTAACAGTCTAAGGGCTGCTCGCAAGCCTTACGCCCATGGGCATCCCACAGGACCCACGACTGAAGGTAAAACATGAGCATATGAAAGCACTCAATGCATCCAAACACTACATCCACTAAGTACTTTCCCACATATGTCTCATGGCCATCCCGCAGGAGTTACACCCAATGGTGCATCCATGAACATAATAAAGCACTTGATGTATCATACCAACATACATGCAGCACATGACACAATGCAGAGTATTTCCCAATGTATTCTCAATGATACTAGGATCCAATGGCACCAGAATACAAAAATACCTCTACCTCTAAAAGTGAATGCATACATGCACAAACAGAGTTCGATCCATATTTCCATCAACCAAACCAACTCTAGGACTGCTCGCAAGACTTATGCCCTCCATAGAGTTATCCATAGTTGCAGTTAGAGTTCCAGGTGCCCGCGACTGTGAACCATACTCAACCATCATCTCATGTGTCTAGAACACAAGATCATAGAAGTCCCATAAGCAAATGTACTGTCAGCCTCAGTACCTTCGGGTGAATACAAAGATGTCACCAAGCGACTCCTAGATAACAAATGAGCCTGTCTGTAACAAGGGAGCAGAGGTGCTACCCCCCTCTTGAGCATCAGGCAATGCTCCAGACCTATGCTCTGCTGAACCTGAATGAGCCGTAACAAGAGTCGACTCCAACTCATAGGCATCAAGATAAAGCTGCAAATCCTGAGGTGAATCTGCTAAGTCACCCTCCTCCATCCACTTCGCATCCATCAGTGAACCTCCTTCATCCAGTTCGTATCCATCAGTGAACAGCTATTGAACTTCACAGGATAGCGACGGGAAACTTTACCCTGGACCTTTCTTTCCTTATGTGCCAGTATATGCTCAAGAATAAGAACCTCGTCAAGTTCCTCCACTTCCATCTGAGCCTCATCTGATACATCCTCAGGCACCCAAAACCTGCTTGCACTCCACCCAAGTGATAAGCACAAGTCCCGATGAAGCATAGTAGATCACCACTGCTAAACATAGAAAGAAACTGTCTTCCGAACCCATGAAGCCTCCATGAAGATACCACCGGTGACAAACTGTCGAAAGCCATAGCCTTCAACGCATCTCTTGCACCATAACACTTCAACTGCTTCTTGTTCCTGGCCGACTACTTCTTGTCCTTGGTGTCTTTTCTCCTGAGCTTCATCTTCAGCTCTTGCTCTTCACCTCATATAGGCAAAGACACAAAATCCTGTACTGTGTCCTGCACTTCCTTTTCACTTTCCTCATGTTGAAGCTTTTAATGTGACTCTCATGAGACAACCACGAGCTCGCCCCCTTGGGAAAGTTGGCGATTGTCCCAACCAAAGCAACCACGGACTCGCCTCCTTGAGAAAGTCGACGATGTGTCCCGGCAACGGAACCTTGTAAACCGGCCTTCAGAAAGCAAAGGGCGGTGGAACAAACATTTGCACATAGAACACTTCAACACCATTGAGGACCTAGACAAGGAAAACAAACAAGGGGAGCTAGAGTGCTCCTGCAAACAGTACACGGACACCGATTGGCCCCAAAACGCAATGGCGCCCCTTGCGGTATTTCTTTAATTGATTATAAGAGCTTTGATTACAATATAAGGCTGGTAACTTAGCCGTCCCAGTAGAACTCCTGAAGCCTGCAAAGAACCTGCATCTGGCTTCTAGTCCACACGGCATCCACAAACAAGTCCAGCCATTGTTCACATCGAAAGACTCTCTCACATTGAGTCTGCATACAGAAGCTTTCTCCCATGATCAAGGCTGCCACAACCATCCATAGCCTCTCACACTATGAACAGCATCACACCCTGACACATCCAGTGCTTCTGCATCACAACACAGACTCCCAAACTCTCTCAAAAGAGAACTCGTATCACAACACAGCATACCATACAGTCGACACACCTGTACCAACCCTCTCTACCTTTCAAGGGTATATCCATCTCTGTCATGGATTCCTTGTCCCCTGTCCAATCAGTAGCAAGGCTGTACCAAACATATGTCCATTCCTGTACCCTTTGCCTGCATGTGACCTATCTCCTGGAGAAACCCAAAAACATGTCTCTTCGAGAAAACCTACGACCTGTTTCCACATGAAACCCTTAGGCCTGTTTCCCTTTGAAACTTCTGTCCTGTTTCCACACATCTAGTTACCTGTTCCCTCATGAAACATCTGGCAACATAGAGATGCCCATAACTGTAGGTCCCACTGTTCCTTTCTAGCAGGAAGAAAACAATCCGCTCCATGAGCACGCAGCTATGCGAGCTTGCATCACTCCCATGCCAAGAAACATAACCAAATGACCTGTACTTGCAGCCCAAAACCCAAGTACGTTGCTGAATTTGCAACCAAACAAAAACAGCCCATAAACTGTCCTGTTTCCACCCTCTGAACTGCCAAACCCTTCCTCTCACAAAGGGCTAGAGATAACCACTCTGTAACAGTCTTGAGCCAGTGAAAAGAGAGACTCCGAAAGACATCACCTGCAGTCCCACTTGCTCACAAAGAAAGAGAGACTTACAGTCTTTATGTCGCTTTCCACAAAACAGAAAAAGACACGAGGAAAAGCCCCGTTGTGTCCTGCCTTCTTGTCCTGCAGTCCACGCCTTTGTGTCCAACTCTGCCTGTATGGACAGCAGCGCAGCCATCCAGATTCATGCCAAAAGCAAAGGGGAAAGAGGGATTCAATAAGCGCCAACTTCTGTCCTGTCCGTACAGTCGTACAGATCTGTAGGTATTCCCCTGTGCGCAGCCAGCATGCAGTCCACTTCAGAAGGTAAGCATAAGAGAAGCGCAGCCCTGCAGCCCCTGAAAGAAACGCAGCCCTGCAGCCTGTATGCGCCTCTTTTTCAGATTAGCTCTCCTCGCCAGCAGCCTGACCTGCCACGTGGACTGTACCTGCACATGCGCTGCCTCCAATCCTGCAGCCGCCGGCCTATCCCTGCAGACCTGCGTAGCCACACAGTCTAGCTTGCTGGTATGCAAGAGAAGGAGAGGGAGAGATAGAAAAGCCAGCGCAATCCAGCCAGCATCTCCTCTCTTCTCCCAAAAAACACATGCGCCTCATCAAAGGATAGGCGCCTCTTTTGTCTGCCAGTCCCCCTTTTTACCAAAAAGCTCACACGTGGCCCCAAAATAGCATAAGGGCCACGTTTCTCTTTATAAAAAGCATTAAAAATGATTTTAAAGGTTTTTAAACCTTCCAAGCTAAAATCTCTTTGCCCCCTTTCACACATGGGGTTGTCCACACATGGGCTCCCTTTTTGACTCCAACCTGATGCCATTCACACTGTCCACCATGTCCCCGTGCACACCTGCATCTTGTCCAGAGAAAAACACAGGGTCATGACAGAAGATGTGAGGATCTTCTATGCTACCTTGGACTGAAGCACGGAGTGCTTGAGGCTGATTGTAGTGCTCCAAGATCCCTCGGGGATCTCAAGCACACATGTTCTCTTTATCTGCTTTGTTGAACTCTCGTGAATGATGTGATTTATGTAGGAGCTACTTAAATAGGGACTATTTCTGTCAAATCCCCACCGGATCTCCTCGTGGAACGCTCCTGGTACGAGACTCGAAACCTGCAAACAAACAAACAACAAGGGGGGTGCAGGACTGACTCACCTCCCAACCACAACAGCCGTGGGCAAGCCCACAGTCTTGGCTGTCTCCACCGAGCCACGAGCTGAGCTAACTAGGTTGACGTACCGACCAATCTCCACCTCACGACGTCCCATACCGCCACGAAGCTACCCTCGCGGGTCTCGAGATTGCTGCCGACCTCGGCTGCATAAAGCAGGTGCACGTCTGCACTAGATCCAGGCTCCAGAGCATAGAGCTCTCACAAATCACACGAGACTCTATATGACTAATGACTAACCTCGGGCACCCTTTTATAGGCTCTTGGCCGGTCATCAGGCGTCCACACTTGGGTGCCCGCCCGTCCATACTTGGGTGCCGCCCGTTAGTCTATCCCTAACTCAGCTCGCCAATTAGCCTGCCTAGCTCCAAGCTTCCCCAAACCTCGAAGCTAGTCTTGTGTGCGTATAGCACACGATAGATACACACTATGCACATGACATACTCCCCTTCCTCTAAGAGCTCACTCCTGAGCTCACTAAAAAGCCAGGGTAATCTCTCTGAAGAGAAGTCAATGTCTCCTATGTAGTGTCCTCCTCAACACGATCCTTCCACTTGATCTTGTATTCCGTGATAAGCGTATGACGCAATCTTCTTTCACGAAATCCAAGAATCTTTTCAGCTTCGTGCGGAACAAATGTCATGTCCTCGACATCTATAATTTCTTGAGGAGTAACTAACTGGTCTGTTCCACCCAATACTTCCTTAAGTCTACTGACATGAAATACAGGATGAACTTTCACATGAGAAGGCAAATCCAATTTATATGCAACTGAACCAATCCTTCGTGTAATACGAAATGGTCCACAGTATCTAGGGGATAATTTCAGAGATCGACCTGTCCGTAAAGTCTCGGAATCTTTCGGAACTCGCAAATACACCATTGTTCCTTCAGAGAACTCTCTGGGTGAACGATGTCTATTAGAATAAAATCTGTATCGGTCTTTAGCACTTCTAATAGATTCTTTCGCAACTTGTAACATTTCTTGCATATCTTGCAAAAAATTACGTGCTGCATCATGCTGAAGTCCTGAGAATCCTACTGTAACAGGTGATCTAGGTTGAAAACCATACATAAGCATGAAAGGATTAAAACCTGTACTCGTATGCTTAGTACTGTTATATGCAAATTTTAACATAGGAAGATAATCCTCCCATAAACTCTGTCTTTTGGATACATATGCTCGAAGCATATCCTCCAAAATCTGATTCACTCTTTCAATCTGGCCATCAGACTGAGAATGCTCTGAGGAACTCAAATTCAAAGTTGTTTCCAACTTCTCAAACACAAGTTTCCAAAAATCACTCGTAAACTTAGAGTCCCTATCACTGACTATGTCCTGCCGGTAACCCGTACAGTCTAAACAATTGCTCGATAAACTGCCTTGCTAATTACGTAGCTGTAATAGTCTTCCGGGTCAGTAAAAATCTAGCCATTTTTGGCAAGCGATCTACCACAACCCAAACAAAATCATGGCCTTGATGTGTTCTTGGCAATCCGGTAATAAAATCCATGGACCCATTTATTACCTAGGATTTGCAAAGGATGCAACAACCCAGCCTGTCTAAAGCGTTCAGCTTTATTTGCCTGACAAATTTGACACTTGAGAACATAATCTTCTACATACCCTTTCATCTTTGGCCAATAAAAAGTGTGTTTCACTAACGCTAGTGTCCTATGTACCCCAGGGCGTCCAGCAGAAGGGGCGTCGTGACACTCCTTAAGAATCTTGGACCTAATGTTCGGGATCTGTGGTACAAAAATTTTGTCATTACGGAATAGTAAACCATTCCGAATCATCCACTAGCCTCCTGCAGCCTGAATGGTAGACTGCTCAATCATTGAGTCTTGGTCAATCAATGAGCTCCCGTCCTGGATCTTCTACCAAAATGGACCAAAATAACTATCAGTCCTGCAAAGCCCTCTCAATGACTGAAATAAGTCAATAGAAATCTCGATGAACGACAAAGTATTCACCTCTCTAATTCGACTAAGCGCATCTGCAACACTATTCATGGACCCTTTCCGATAACGGATCTCAAAATCAAAATCTTACATTAACTCAGTCCAACGAGCTTTTTCCTTCCTCTCAAATCATCCGCATCACACACATACTTGATTGACTGATGATCAGTCAATACCACAAACTTAGAGCCATATAAATAATGTCTCCAAACCTTGAGAGCATGAATCACAGCATAAAGCTCCTTCTCAAGGGTTGGCCAACGAGATTGAGTGTCGTCTAGCTTTTTACTTTCAAAAGCAACCGGTCTATCATCTTGAAATAGAGCCCCGATTGCATAGTCACTGGCATCAGTTTCAAGAACATAAGGCCGACTAGGATCGGGTAATGCTAAGATAGGTGCTTCCTTGACTTTATCTTTCAAAAGTCTGAAGGCCATATCCAAATCATTACTCCAAGTGATAGGCTGATTTGACTTACGTCCACGACCTTTCAATAAGTCGGTCATCGGTAGTGTGAGCTCAGAGTACTCCTGCACAGATTTCCGAAGAAAAACAACAAAACCGAGAAAAGAACGAAGTTGCTTCACTGTTCGCGGTATAGGCCAGTCCAGAACCTTCTGAACTCGGTCATAGTCAATGCTCAATCCATCTCTAGTGATCTTGTGTCCCAAGTAAATGATGTCTATCATAAAAACTCACATTTACTTAACTTAGCATATAATTGATTCTGTCTTAAAATAGATAAGACAATCGTGAGGTGTCTAACATGATCCTCAAGAGTACGACTATATATCAAAATATCATCTAGGAACACCACCACAAATTTTCCCAAATGTTCACGAAAAAGATCGTTCATCATTTGCTGGAAAGTGGCTGGAGCATTGGTTAACCCAAAAGGTAATACGAGAAACTCGTAATGGCCATACCTAGTCCGAAAGGCGGTTCTTTCGACATGCCTTTCGTGAATACGTATCTGGTGATAGCCAGTACGTAAATCTATCTTCGTGAAATATTTCGCTCTTGCTAACCGGTCAATCAGGTCATCTAATCTAAGGAGAGGATAACGGTTCTTAATTGTCAGCTTATTCAATCTCTTGTAATCTACACACATTCTCCAGGTGTTGTCCTTCTTTCTCCTAAGCAACACAGGTGCACCCCAAGGTGATTTACTTGGACGGATCTGGCCCATCCTCAAATAATCTTCGAGTTGTTTAGCCAACTCATCTTCCTCAGCTTGGCTCATCCTGTAAGGTGGAATACTGACAGGATGGGCACTAGGGATCAAATCAATACGATGATCTACTGCCCGTTCAGGTGGTAAACCCGATGGCAATTCCTTAGGAAATATATCGTGAAACGAATCAAGTATCTTCTGTAATTCTTTGCTTTCAAACACACCTAATTCATTAACTTCCATGGAAGGGATGAGAAATGAAGAAAGTGGAATCAATACACAATGGAAAGCGGTATACAAAGAAGAATCCATTATATTTCCAAAATCAACTGTATTTACAAGAGGTCCCTGAGAGGGATGTATACAATCACTTAAAATACTGAAAAGAAAAAATATGACTAGACCAATCTATCTGGACTTGAAGAGTCTTAAACCACGCAATCCCTAATAAGAAGTCTACATTTTCTAAGTGCATAACATAGCATTCCAGAGTATCTTTGTAGTCCTGAATCTGGATAGGAAGCATCTTCACCTTTCGATCCCATACTTGCCTTCCCGTACGTAGACGTACCTCATAGGTATGATCGCTTGGGTGTCGTATCAAGACTCAATTTCTGCACAAGTTTGTAGTTAACAAAATTGTGTGAGCTGCCAGGGTCTAGAAGAATGTGAATTCTATGGCCATTCACTTCTCCATAAACTCAGAGAAGATCATGCAAGCCAAATACTTTAGAGCTGAACAGACAATCAGAACATGTACTAGGACGAGAAAGTACAGTAACTGACGTACCTATCAAAGACAACTGATTAGCTGCCTTTGGCTTGGGTCCTGCGTTGGTCTTTGCACCCTTTTGCTTCGCGCACTCGTTACGCATGTGTCCTTTTTCTTCGCAGATAAAACAACGTCCCTCCTTCTTGAGCTTTAAAGCCTTAAGGAGTCGTTTCTTCTTCGCTGGTGTCGAACTTGAATTCTTCGAAGGTTGGTCCGAAGACTTTCCTTCAGTCGTGTTAGCCATAGGTGCGGAGAACTTTCTTTTATGCTTATTCCCCTGCTCGGTAACGGGTTTAGACTTGGAAGAGACCATTGTATCATCATAGATACGAGCTGAATAGATGGCCTCGTCCAATGTTTTGCATTTGTTATTTTTTACTTATAAACGGTATGAGCCTGGTAAACCAGCTACGAAGAACCCCAAAAGAGTAGTGGGATCCATCTTTGTAGCTTTCATTTGCAAGTCCCTAAACTTCTGGAGATAGACCTCATAAGTGAGGTGCTGCGAGGTCATGGTCAAAGCTGTAAACCGAGCAACAACATCATTATCATCCTCTTTCTTGAGAAATTCCTTCTTGAGGACGTCTTCGAATTGTGCCCAAGTTGTTGGCTTAGGGTTGAGTTCCTTCCACCAAAGCAAAGCTTTGCTTGAGAGGAAACCTGCTACTAACTGGATCTTTTTTCCATCATCATATGGATGAAACTAAAAATGGACCTGCCACTTATGTAGCCATGTGTCCACGATCTCCTTGGTACGCTGCTTTTGCTCGCCCCCGAACTGTTCCGGAGTAATGTTGGGGGCTAAAGCAGAGGCCAAGGTATCCATACCCGAAAGAGTAGATAGGGTAGTGGTCAAGAGAGAGATGGAGTTCTGCAAAGCTTGCATCTGGGTGGCGATTTGTGCCTGACGTTCCGAAGAAGAAGCTTCAAGAGCAACTTTAAACTCTTGGAAATCTGATTTTGACACAATCGTCAAAAAGATCAGCATCGGTATCTTCCGTAGCCAGCAAGCCTTCACGTTCAACAAGGGGCTCCAACTCCGATTCTTGGGTCGACATCGTGAAGAGGGCAAGTGGAGAGAAAATTCGATCTTTGCACAATAAAAGTGCGAGGGAACTTGAGAGCTTGAGAGCTTGAAAACTTGAGAGATGTATGGCAAGAAGCCCACTTAAGGGGTTTATATAACCTTCCCCAAAAGCAACTTGAGCTTTTGCTTTTGTGTTTATATATATATATTCTGCTGTCTTTAAAAAAAAACACCTTTAAACCTTAGAGGGGCCTTTAAACTCTTTAAAAAAACAAAAGCACCCAAATCGTCAAATGCTTTCTCTGGTTTTTTTTCCCCCCTTGGAATTAGCGCCGTTGGCCTGCTGCTTTCGCCACCTGCGCTACTGCCGTCACCGACCGAGCTACAGGCGCCTGCTTTGCTGTCGTCGGCCACCTCGCTGCCATCCACGCGTTCCAGCCAATGCCTATGCTCAGGCGTCCAAGGCGGCCTGTGCCTAGGCTTGGCCGTCTGGCTGCATAGGCCCAGGCGCCCGCCAGCCTGGCCACCTGGCTGCATAGGCCTAGGCACCTGGCCGCCTGGCTACGTAGGCCTAGGCACCCGCCTTTCTAACCGCCTGTGACTTCCGGTGGCCCACGTCCAGTACGCCAACGCCCGCCAACTTTCACACCTCTCGCACGCTCTCTCTCTCACGTTCAACAAAAAAAAACGAACATGCTTTTTTTTTCTGTTTTCTCTCAACAGTTCATGCAATTGCACAAACACGAATCTTCAGCCTTCTTCTTGCAAAGCAAAACAACTCTACCATCTACCTACACCCTCATCACGGGTTTCTTTGATGAAAAAGCACATACTAACTGAAAAAATAACAGCATGCATAGAAAAAACAGCAAGCTTCTCGAACTCGTACCTCTTCTTCGACCTCATCTTCTCTACCTACCGACTTGCTCGTTCATGAGGCACGCTCTGATACCACTGTCAAATCCCCACCAAATCTCCTCATGGCACGCTCCTAGTACGAGACTCGAAACCTGCAAACAAACAAACAACAAGGGGGGCGCAGGCCTGACTCACCTCCCAACCACGACAACCGTGGGCAAGCCCACAGTCTTGGCTGTCCCCACCGAGCCACGAGCTGAGCTAACTAGGTTGACGTACCGACCAATCTCCACCTCGCGACGTCCCATACCGCCACAACGCTACCCTCGCGAGTCTCGAGATTGCTGCCGGCCTCGGCTGCATAAAGCAGGTGCACGTCTGCACTAGATCCAGGCTCCAGACCATAGAGCTCTCACAAATCACGCGAGACTCTATATGACTAATGACTAACCTTGGCCACCCTTTTATAGGCTCTTGGCCGGTCATCAGGCGTCCACACTTGGGTGCCCGCCCGTCCATACTTGAGTGCCCGCCCGTTAGTCTATCCCTAACTCAGCTCGCCAATCAGCCTGCCTAGCTCGAAGCTTCCCCAAACCTCGAAGCTAGTCTTGTGTGCGTATAGCACACAATAGATACACACTGTGCACATGACAATCTCCTGCTGGTCAATGATGATAAAGGGCTGTCGGCCTGCTTTTTATGCCCACGACCTGATTTACACAGCATTTAATGTTGCGCCTCACACATGTGCTGGTGGCCGATGCTGTTTGGTGACAACTATGCTGGCCGATTGGTACTAGATGGTTCCCCTAGTGGCCAACTCGGAGTTTAGGGCTTGCCAATGCTATTTGGCACCCTACACAAGGCATAAATCATGCCTTGCAAGTCCCATGGGCTGGCCCATTTCACATGCTCTAATATGTTTTTTTTATACTTGTGTTATGCAACTACTAGACTGACTTTGACATGCCCTAACCTCAGATGACTTAAATGCTTCTATTCTCCAAGTGGGTTAAGGGACTGACTCTGGCACCTAAGGTCCTAAGGCTAAGGCTAGGAAAATGACCTATGCAGCTCGTGCCTGACATGTCTAGCAGACTGTGCTCACCATGGGGCATAGCATACGACAAATAATCTTTAAAAGGGTATTAATGTTGTATGATGTTACATAAAATGCTGACCTAGTGTGTCACATAGCACCACAGTGTAGGGTGCATGTGACATTCCCTCCTGCTTAGCTCGGTGCTTCCATGTAACCCGACAATAACTGCAGCTACTCCTAGAAGAATTTTTCATCTATCTGTACGGCATAGTCACAGGGGACGGAGGGGACGGCTGCTTGGAACGCAAGGACGGCGAATCGGGACGAAACAACGACGGGGACGGACGGACGTCCCCCACGGCGCGTTTCTCACAGGGGACGGCGACGGGGACGGGGACGGCACTATGAGGGGACGGCAGAGAGCCGTTGTTGCTGGCTGTCCTAGAAGAATTTTTCATCTACTCCTAGAAGAATTTTTCATCTATCTGTACGGCATAGTCACAGGGGACGGAGGGGACGGCTGCTTGGAACGCAAGGACGGCGAATCGGGACGGAACAACGACGGGGACGGACGGACGTCCCCCACGGCGCGTTTCTCACAGGGGACGGCGACGGGGACGGCGACGGGGACGGCGACGGGGACGGGGACGGGCGGAACAACGACGGGGACGCCGCAGGGACGGGGACGGCACTATGAGGGGACGGCAGAGAGCCGTTGTTGCTGGCTGTTTTTTGGCCGTTGCGCTTGCCATTTTTGGCCGTTGCGCTTGCCGTTTCTAGCCATTTATGGCTGTTAACTTGGCCTTGGGCCTTGGCCCTTGAGCCTTGAGCCTTTGAGGCTTGGCCCTCTCTCTCTCTCTTGCCCTTGAGGCTTTCCTCTCTCTCTCTCTTGCCTATCTATATAAGAACAAGCCTCTACAAGGCTACACGCACACACAACTCTCAAGGCTCAAGCTTTCAAGGCTCAAGCTTCTTCTAGCTTCCAACTTCCAAGTTCCAAGCCTCTAGGCTCTAGCCTCTCACACAAGGCCCGCGGGCCGCCGCCCTACTATCTAGATTCTAGAATCTAGACTCTCTCTCTCTCTCTCTCTCTCTCTCTCTCTCTCAAGCCTCTTGAGTCTTCCAACTTCCAAGCCTCTAGGCTCTAGGCCTCTTTCTCTCTCTCTCTCTCACGGTTCACCTCTCCCTCAACTTTCAAGCCTCTTGAGTCTTTCAACTTCCAAGCCTCTAGAGTCTAGGCTCTAGCCTCTAAGCTCTCTCTCTCTCTCTCTCTCTCTCTCTCTCTCTCTCTCTCATTCCTCAAGGCTCAAGAGACAAGCCATCTTCAACCATGGCATCCTCCTCACGTGCCGGGGCTTCTCGTAGAAGGACAACGGGATGGACATGGTGCGAGGAGGTTAACTACACCACATCCGTTCATGGAGGCGGTTCTCGGCCATGGGTATGCAAGCTTTGCCCGTACCGGCGAACGGGTGGTGCCGACAAAGTGCGAGCCCACCTCTTGCATGAGAGTGGGCATGAGGTGAGGTTTTGCACGAATGTCACGCCCGAGAAGAGACAGGAACTTCTTGACAAGCTTAGCATCTACGAAGCGGTCGAAGCGACAAGAAGGACACCACGAGTGGCCGTGGATCCCGCGACGATGGAGAGAGGAACTCAAGCCTCTACAATGGAGTCATGTGGTGGATCGGCCAACATTGTAGAGAAGGAGAAGCGCATTGTAGAGCAAGCGGCCAACAACATAAAGCGCCAATGGGAGAGGAACGGAGTCTCCCTCATTGTGGATGGATGGAGTGACACCCGCAAGAGGAGTATTCACGGCATGGTTGCATATTCCCGCGGAGAGATGTACTTCATCTCATCTCATGATGCATCCGGCACTGGGAAGAGCGCGGATGTGCTTGCGGCGGAGTGGGCTACCACCATGGAGATCGTTGGCCCCGAGCATGTAGTGGGCTTTGTTGCGGATGGGGAGCCTTCCAATAGGGCGGCGGGAGCTATTCTCCAAGGTATGTATGGACATGTCACGGTGTCCTTTTGTATGGCTCATTGCCTAAACAACCTCCTCAAGGACATCGGGGCATTACCATGGATCAGCCCGCTCATTGAGGAGGCCAACACCATGGTCTCCTTTGTTCTCAACCACCAAAGACTTCGGCATGACTTCAACAAGAGGTCCTGTCTCTCTCTCCTCAAATATTCCGACACCCGGTTTGCCTACATCTTTCTCATGTTGGGCCGGTTGAAGGATTGTAGCGGTGCTTTGAGGGGGCTTTTGCTTAGCGACGAGTTTGTCGCCATGCAAGAGTCCCATACAATTACTGGCCAAGAGTGTAGGCTACAGGTGGATGACGCTTCTTGGTGGGAGCGTGTGAAGACCACAGATGCTATGGTGAGGCCCATAGTCCACCTATTGAGGATTGTAGACGCTATGCAACCATGCATAGGCAAGGTCTACGAGGCCATGGATCGCATGATAGAGAAGTTGAAAGACTTCGTGCCTGACGAAGACAGATACGAGGAGATCCATGCCTTGTGTCTAGGAAGGTGGAATTCCTACTACTCTCCATTGCATGCAGCCGCTTATGTGGTGGACCCAGAATTCCAAGGCAACAAGCAGGAGAGCGACCGGGAGGTGAGCGCTGGATGGAGGATCATCTTGTATCGTCTTGTGCCTGATGCATCGGTTAGGCGCAAGATCAGGAACCAGCTTTCGATGTACACGTCATTTCGTGGCTCCTATGGCTGTCATGATGCACAGGTTGACCGCTCCAAAGTTGGTGCTCCTCTATGGTGGGAGGACTTTGGTTCAGATGGACCGGAGCTGCAGCAGCTTGCCATCCGCATACTTAGCCAGGCCGTCAGCTCCTCTTGCTTGGAGCAACTTTGGAGTACCTACAGCCACATTGCCTCTCGGAAGAGGAACCGACTCGGGGTAGAGCGTGCCAATGACCTTGTCTTCGTCAGCGTGAACTTGCGAATGCTTTGCAAGAGCGTGACCAAGAAGGCAGATTCCTTCACCGAGTGGGAGATGAGTCAACAAGAAGAGCAACAAGAGGATGAGGTGCAGGAGCAGCATGCCAGTGAGGATGAGACTGAGGATGAGCTTGATGCTTCTTTGGCACAAGCTACCCATAACCATGAGGCGAGCGAGGCGAGCACTTCACGTGGATGATCATTCATGGTCCATGGATCATGATTCATGGGCCTTACTACTTAGCTCTAGCCTCTAGCCTCTAGTCTTCAGCACTTTTTTGTCATTGACTCATTTGAGTCCGTCCATGTATTCTGCCTCCTTAAGGCTTAGTCCTGACTCCTGACTCTTGAGTCATGACTCATTTTGTATCTACTTAATTATTAATATGACTCAAAAGCTTACCATTTTAGTGTAAATTTGTGCTCATTTTGATGTACTTCTAAAGTAGAATAAGTGTAGAGTAGAAAAATTATTAAAAAAAAGTATTTTTTGAGTGCCGTTCCCTCCCTCGTCCCCGTTCCCTACTTATGGCCGTCCCCCGTCCCGTCCCCGTCCCCCGTCCCCGTCCCCCGTCCCTTGTGACTATGCCATACGGCTTCATGAGTGCCTCGGTCCTTGAACTTCATGTAGAACTGTCTTTGTTTGCGACTGGATGTTAGCATTATTCATCTCCTGGTAGTGTGCCCAAGTTGTGTATCAGGGGTGCCCACATTTATCCCAGGCAACACCCCTCTACTCAGGGCCCTCGGTTGTAGGGTTGGTCCCCCATTTTCACATGTTTATTTTGTCCAATCCTGGGTCTTTTTTCTAGAGCAAGTTGGCCAGCTCCAGTAGGGGCTATATAAGGCCAGCTCCAGTAGGGGCTATATAAGGCCAGGCTCTTACTCACTTGTAGACACCTTGACAAGGGCTTCCAGGCCCGGGTCCTCCCTCAGGGGAGTTGCTCATCATGCCCTCACTTACGGAGACCACCCCTTGCACAGGGCTGTTTTTATCATTGCTTCTTCATCATTATGCAGATTTGTTTTCTGTCTCTCTGTGCCTATGTCTCACGCTTTCCGTTGCGCATTTTTGACATGGTATCAGAGCACCGGGTTGAGGCTCTTCTACAGAAGGTGTTCTGGTTTTTTTTTTGAGAGAGAAGGATTTCTGCATTTTTGACACTGCTGGTTGCAGAGGAGGAGGGAGCATTTTGGTCTTGTCTAGGGCTGCTGGAGGAGGTACAGGGCAGCCCCTACTGGCTGCGTTTTCTGCAGGTCAGGGGCGGCCAGAGTAGGTACCCTATTGGCTGCGTTTTCTGCCCTTGTGAGCAGGTGGAGGGTAGCCAGTATGGCTGCGTTTTTTTTCTGAAGGTGGGCAGCCTGGCTGCGTTTTTTTCCAGAGGAGGTGCTGGGCAGCACAGCAGCGTTTTTCTCCAGAGGGGTGTTGGGCAGCACAGCAGCATTTTTTCTCCAGAGGAAGTGCTGAAGGTGCTGTGTTTTTCTCTTCCCTCTCTTCTTCTTGGTACACATGCTGCCGACTGGTTACAGCAGCATTTTTTGCATTATCTCATCTGCGTTTTTGGAGGCAGTGGAGGCAGGTGTTCTTTTCCAGGAATGGTGCCTTCCCACATGACCTTGAGCCCTTGCTCGGCCAATCTTTGCTTTGTCAGAGTTTTCAGACTCATGGGTGCACACTTGGATTCACATCCTCGAGGTGTGTGTGGAAGATAGTTAGTCCTTTCTCGATAGTAGAGGGGGTCTATGAGTTTGTGCCAGTTCAGCATAGTTTTGGTGGTGTACAGGTGTTTCCTTTAGGTTCTCAGGGTGTTCACCTTGAGAGGGGGATGTGGTTACTTGGTAAGGTGAGCCACTCCTATTCCCCAGGCAGATGGCCTTCTAGATTACAGGATACAAGCACGGGAGTCTTCATCCCTAGGACAAGCATTGATTTGGGAGCTTGGTGTACAGGTTGAT
Source organism: Cibotium barometz (assembly GCF_041138505.1). Classification (NCBI taxonomy): domain Eukaryota; kingdom Viridiplantae; phylum Streptophyta; class Polypodiopsida; order Cyatheales; family Cibotiaceae; genus Cibotium; species Cibotium barometz. The sequence goes on from NC_141066.1 coordinate 41,906,454, forward strand.
ATCTTCATTCATGCAGAGGCAAGCTAGGTCATTTGGTGATGAGAGCTGTTGTCGAGGTTCACAGGTACTTGCTCAGTTGTGCAGGATGGGAACAGGATGCATGGCAGGTGTACAAGTTCATTGGGTACAGGTAGGTACCAATGGAGCAGCAATTTGGAGCAGATGATTGACATCAGATTGTGCTTTGGGATGATGAGTTGTGGATGGTTGGTTCCACATGGACACGTGACTAGTTGGTTGGGAGCTTGCCAGCTGGGGGTGTCAAGTTTTGGCAAGAGAGCTTTCTTGAGCTCAGTGCCATACTTAACACCAAAGAGCTCACAGGGTGTTGCCATGTGATTGGGTGACTCATAAGGGTCTGTGAGTAGTAGTCCCATCACGCGACGGCGAGTTATGGATTCACGTTTTAAAGGTCATGTGCCAGCTACAGTGCTGGAGGTATGTTTCTTCCACTTGGAGTGTTAGCAGGACAGAGAGGCATTCTTGGACCGAGGGATACATGGAGATCCAAAAACCTTGTATCTAGAGATTGGTGCTCAACAAGCTCAGAGCTGAAGGCTTGAGTACCAAGGCTGATGTAGACATTGTGGACCTCTAGTGTCATGTGCATGCTGGCCCATGGATAGGCCCATGGACATACCCTGGAACTAATCCTGAAGGGGCAACCACAAAAACAGATTAGAGCTAGGATTTTGAGCACAAAGTGCAGATGTGGCAGTAGTGGATTAGGAGAAGCACATGAAGAGGATGATGTCGTGCATGAAGGGGATAAGGATGTCCTATCGGCTGTACCAAAGGGGCTGTCGGCTGCAAGACAAGAGCTATCGGCTGCAAGACAAGAGCTATCGGCTGCACGCAGGAGAGTCAGTTGTAGGGATGCTATCGGCTCTGCAGGCGCATAAAATGCTTATGCTTTATAGACCAATCGGTTGGCCGACTGTTGCATTCCAAGTGTCCAAGAGGCCTATAAAAGGCACATGTGCTCATTGAGTAGATCATTCTCTCCCTTACGGAGTGGGTCAAGAACTAGGACTGTTTTGGTGTACTACACCTTTTCAAGAAGGTAGCCTATGGCTGTAGATGTAGGGTACCTTTTTGTACCATATGAATATACTGAATTTCCAGTTTTCTCTCTCTCTCTACTCTCCCTTCTATCTGTTTTGCATCAGCATGTTCTAAGTGGTGTTTAGGGCTGAAAGAAGACTCCCAGAGCTTCCGCGTGTTACATTGGTATCAAAGCATCAGGCTCAGCAAGGCTAAACACTGATTCAGTCCCATATAATGGTGTATAGGTCCAAGGTACATGAGAGTGCACGGGTACGAAGCCCAAGGCAAGGAACACAAGATCGGGAAGAGCTCCCAGGAGGTTTGTTGGTGGTGCTCCACAAAGCCAGAGGGGATGGCAATCCTGTGAGCCAAATAGGTTCTCGGGCAACGGTCCCAAGGGAGGATTATCCTTCCAAGGGGTGGAGAGAGAGTGCCAGACTCATTTCTCAGGAATGAAGACCAAGACAGTGTTCAGAGTCGGGGCAAGAACGGATTGGGGACTGGATGGAACAGATGCATAGATCTTATTCAGAGTCAGAGTGGTTTTGGAGACCGGATATGGATGGATGACAGAGGGACTTCGGGAAAAGAATGGGATGATGACAATCGTCCAAGGACAGGTTGGAATCCCGTCATCAAGTTTAGCAGAGGGGGATGTCATGTGCATGCTAGCCCATGGACATACCCTAGAACTAATCCTGAAGGGGCAACCAGAAAAATAAATTAGAGCTAGGATTTTGAGCACAAAGTGTAGATGTGGCAATAGTGGATTAGGAGAAGGACATGAAGAGGATGTTGTCGTGCATGAAGGGGATAAGGATGTCCTGTCGGCTGTAGCAAAGGAGTTGTCGGCTGCAAGATGGGAGCTGTCGGCTGCACACAGGAGAGTCGGCTGTACCACGGATGCTGTCGGCTGCAGGCGCATCAAATGCTTATGCTTTATAGACTAGTCGGCCAGGTTGCATTCCAAGTGTCCAAGAGGCCTATAAAAGGCACATGTGCTCATTGAGTAGATCATTCTCTCCCTTATGGCTGTTTTGGTGTACTACACCTTTTCAAGAAGGCTGCCTATGGCTGTAGATGTAGGCTACCTTTTTGTACCATATGAATATACTAAATTTCCAGCTCTCTCTCTCTCTACTCTCTCTTCTATCTGCGTTTTTGCATCAGCGTGTTCTAAGTGGTGTTTAGGGCTGAAAGAAGACTCCCAAAGCTTCTGCGTGTTACATCTAGGGTGTCTAGGGGGGGTGCCAACAGGGAGACAGTTTGGCGGTGTTCTCTAAGGAGCATATTTTTTCTTGGAGGTAGAGAGTCAGACGACATCCTTTCTTGGGCTGAAGAGGGAGCACATTGTGTGGACTGGTGTGATACAGATTGGATTGGAGATTGGACATCTGGTGGTTCATTTTTTGGATTTTGTTGGACTTTTGGATCGGGAGCAGTTTCTTGGAGTAAGTGGCAGAGGCGGGAGCAAATCGACTTCTCGACTTGCTTTGGAGGTTTCCTTTTCCAGCTCCTTGGACAGGTTTCTCTCCCAGGATCTGAGAGGGGCTGTTAGCATTATTCATCTCCTGGTAGTGTGCCCAAGTTGTGTATCAGGGGTGCCCAGATTTATCCCGAGCAGCACCATATTTTTCCCTCTACTCAGGGCCCTTGGTTGTAGGCATTTTCACATGTTTATTTTGTCGAGTCGTGGGTCTTTTTTCTAGAGCAAGTCGGCCAGCTCCAGTAGGAGCTATATAAGGCCAAGCTCTTACTCACTTGTAGACACCTTGACAGGGGCTTCCAAGCCCGGGTCCTCCCTCAGGGGAGTTGCTCATCATGCCCTCACTTACGAGGACCACCCCTTGCACAGGCTGTTTGTATCATTGCTTCTTTATCATTATGCAGATTTGTTTTCTTTCTCTCTGTGCGGCAATGGGGTTATTCTTGCCAGGGATGTATTCAATCATACCTCCAAATTGTTGGAAGATCTAACTCCATCTGGCTTGTCTGTCACTCCATAAGGCACTAGGCATGGTTTGCAGCCATTTAAGTGCCTGATGATCTGCCTTGCCTTCCGTAAAGAAAAGGTTCCTAATACATTTGAAGACTGGATTGGTCATTTGAGAAAATGATTGGATTAAGGCTATGCAAGCAATTAAACATCGGATAGCAGTTGAGGTATACACTTTCTAACGACAAATTGTGCAAACAACTTCATGAAAATTCTACATATAGATCATTAGGAGCACGTGTTCGTCCACTCAAGCGCACCACACCTCCTCAGGGCAAAGATTGAATGGGAATGCCCCACTCTACGAGAAGCCTTTGTAAGGCCCTTGTTATGGCAGAAGCCAATTGAGCAGTTCAGCCTGGATCCACCACACCAACCAAACCACATGGAGCAATGGGCCTGATGAAAGGCTATTGGCAGAGGCATATTGTTGTAGAAAACTAGTACATGGGTAGGAAACTGGACACGCTAGGACTGTTAACACAATATGCCAAACAAAACGGCTGTTAGGGTGCCTCTGGGTACCAGACCAGCAACAGCAGCCTAACAACCTAGTCAGCCCAAAACTGCCCCTCAACAACTGCAGACTGACCATGCTGGCTGGACAACAACCAGTAATATAAAATGGGCTCCCCCTCAAACCTCATCCATCCACCTGCCTCTCCGCTGACTGTGCAGTCCAGCAAGAAGTCTTCTTCAATACCCCAGAAAAACACACATTTAGCCATAAACAGAAGGAAACATTGCAGCTATGTCACACAATCACTTTGCCATAGGCCACTTTGGCCATCAGCAGACCTCTCTCGGATCATCGTTATGTAGCATCACAAGGATACTTTAGCTTATGTAGCTAGTTTCGTACAGTTTTTTCTTTTCACGGTTCAGTATTCATCATGAATACATTGCACTACTTTTTTGGTCTCATAGACCCTCTAGGTCTTTTGAAGACCTTCATATTTCTTCCTTTCTTTCTTTTTTTCTCTCTCTCACACACACACATGTGTGCATACATGTGTTGCAGACATGCACTTATGTCTCACACATGGAGGCAAGGTATTTGAGTTGAAAAATGACCATTTGGAATTTGAAAGAATCTGGAATTTCATAAACAATGTGTCTTCTCTTTTGTGAAGAGGAAAAGTGAAAAGAGTACCTCTTGACCTTCTGCTGCTATCAATTGGGCACGGTAAAAGAGTGCCAGGCCCCAATTGTACAGAGCACAGTCATCCATTTTGTCCATGGAAAGCACCATATGATACTTTCGGCCAGCCTCCACCAGCAGCTCCTCACATTCTTCGCATATTTTTGGAATGGCACGCTCTATGGTGGCCACTTTGGCTCGAAGTTTCGAGTTCTTGCGAGGTGGTTGTGTTCTTGCCTCTAGAAGCATGTCTCTCAGCTCCTCACTCAGTAAGAGTTTCAACTTCCCATGCACAAGAAGGGTGTTTCCCCATGCGTCAATGGCTGCCAACCTTGATGGGTCAATGGCCATGGCCGAGGCAAACAGGGCTGCGGCCTCCTTAAGCATGCGCTCCGCGACACCCACCTCCAACCTACCATCCAAACCCTGCTCCCCTTCTTTCAACAATGCTGCACCCACATCCATGAGCCTCTCAAACTCACCTACCTGTGTAGTCTCCAAGCCTGCTTTGCGTGATTGTGATGTCTGATGCATGTTGGGTGCATTCATGCCCAACTTCAATCTAGTGTAAGAGGCTGGGCTTTCATGTGTCTGATAATTTTCTTTTCTACCACCACCCAGCTCGGGGCCATCACTACTATAGTCCTCTAGCTTGCCATAATCACTACCATACCCATGTGGCTTGGAGTCATCACTACCATACACATGTGGCTTGGGCTCATCACCACCATACCCATCCGGCTTGCTATCTAGATTGGGGTCGTCGCCACCATACCCAACTGCCTTGCAGTTATCGATATCTAGATTGGGGTCATCACCACCATACCCAACTGCCTTACGGTAGTCATCATTACCATAACCATCTGGCTTGGGGTCATCGCTACCATATCCATATGGCTTGGGGCCATCACTACCATACCCATCCATCATAATGGGCGGTCTTCTGTCAAACTTGCTTTGCACAAGTTCAGCTGAAAGGATTCTTTTCCTTGAGAAATCACCTCTGGATTGTGCAGCCCTGATCACTATTGTGATAAAAGCTTTCCTGTGATCTCTGCTACACAACGGGGGTGAGTAGAAACTGGTCATTTTTCTAGAGCAGGATGTGAGCTTTGGAGCTAGGATGCCCCTCTGAGCTATTTCTCTGCTGCATGAGTTTAGTACAAAAAATGGGGCTTCGGTTCCCTTCCAAGCCCGGTCTGCATCATGCAGGGGGGGCCTTCCAAGAATCATGTTATGCTAAGCATATACAAGCTTCCAATTCCATCAATCTGCCAGTCGATTTGCATTTTTTTTTGGACATAAAACACCACGCGCTACCTTGCAAATCACCATTTTCCTCCTCCCTTTTTTCCCAGAAGTATCGCGATCTCTCTCTTTGGGAGGTGGAAGCGAAGTACCTTTACCTTTACGGATGAGGAGAGCTGGAAGTAAGATTCGATCACCAGACCTTACCCAAGCATACACACGTAAAAATTTCGCATTAAAATTTTAAAAAAATACCTTTACCTTTCATTTTTTTTAAGAAAGAGCATACGTACCCTTCCATTTCCCCACCTCCACTCACAACCTTTTCCATTTTAATATCTTTCTTACTTTATTGTTAAAATATAAATCGAACTATATTTTATTGTTAAAATATAAATCTAATTATAGATAACTTGTAATTTTAATTCTAAGAAAATGGAAAGAACCACGTGGCACTATGTGGCCCATGCACAATCTCTCTCTCTCTCTCTCTCTCTCTCTCTCTCTCAATGAGAGCACCCAAATACATTATTTTATAGATCAAGAGCACTCCATTCACAATCTCCAAGTGACACCTACCATGTCCCTTGTACCACACGTGGCTCCATGGGATCATTCAAAATATATCATCCATGACATTATTAGGAATCTTTACCCCTTTTCACATCTTCTTACAAACTTACATTCACCAAATCCCTAAACCACCTTAGGCCTTTGAGTATATGCACCAAATACACGAACTATAACCCCCCTCAAACACATAATCTCCATCACCACAATTTCAACACATGATTAAATGGTACTAAGATCTTTGGATCTTAATCAATCCAAGAGAACTCCCTTTGGATATATCCATTGGAGTTTATTTCCCTTAAACATACTAATATTCAATATTGCTAAAAAAAACTCTCATAACACTCTAATGACATTGTTGGTACAAATATCAAAAATTTCATCCTTAATCATACTTTTCCACTCTTTCTTTTTGAAAAAACACAAATGATGTTTCCATAGGTGGAAGTGATACACAACTACAGTAAGAAATTAGTCACAAGTTTTATCCTACTCCTCATGCCTCCTTTAACTTTACTTCCTTCAAAGGTATCTAATATCAAGTGATCTATACTACTATAAAGCCTTTACTATTTGTAATTAAAAGGCCATTAGAACACAGCCTTACTATATTCTAACGTCTTGTTTCTGTTAAATCCATATCACCATGAACACACTCGATATCACTCCATGACACATCAATATACTATAAGGTATTGATTAATATAATTAAAACAACAAGATGCCATGCATTACCACGCAGTTTCTTTGTGTTTTCTTAGTATTCTACTATCTGAAACAATTAAACTTAGAACTCTACGACATCGTAGGGTCTCTTCTCTGTTAAATTCATAAGGTCTCTTTTCACTAAATCCACCTCATCTACACGCTTTCAACGCCTCTTTTGCATGTCATTGCTCAAGTTTTGAGACACATCAATATATATATATATATATATAAGAAATAACCAATGGAATGGAAATGGAAAGAGAGTGCTCTTTTGTAAAATAATGTGTTTGGGTGCTCATTGAGACACACACAGACAACACACACACACACACACATAGATTTGCTATGGATCAGAGGTTTGGTTTATGGTTATCATTGTGCTTTTATTTCAAATAGTATTAATTACCATTGTGATTTTATTTCAAATAGTATTTAATTATCATTGTGATTTTATTTTAAATAGTATTTAATTATCATTGTACTTTTATTTCAAATAGTATATTAATTATCTTTATCATTCAACCATGAAGAAAGTGATTTGCTTTAATCCAATCTAGCTTTGATTTTGCATATATGATATCAAATTTGCTTAGGGTAAGATTAGTACTAATTAGGATCAAGAATCTTTAGGGTTTAGGAGAGTTTGATTTCCCATTGCCTTTCGCAATTGCATACTATGAGCACTCTCCTCTATGTAAATTGTGGGTGTGGTGGCATCGAGTTTCTCCTTCATAGTAAAAATAACTCATCAACACAACAAAAATGGCATGTGGTGAGTCTCAATCCTTGTGTGGCAACATGAAACAAGAGGGATAAGATTCTCCTTTTGAAAATCCCTATGGTATTACATCCTTAGAAAGAGACTTTAGTATAAAGTGTCTCACAAATAAGGGGTTAAGATCCTAGTGTAAAGAGACTTGACATAGTGAAAGTCAAGAGCCTTGCCTATAGCGATTTAAAAATAAGTTAAAAAGGGGGAGTATCAAGTGAAAAGATCATGATCTTAATAATACATCCCATATCGGTCCACTTATAAAGTAGGTAGACTTTACTCTTGGACACCCTATCCTCACATTACGAGATAGGACCCAAGATGAGCCCACATAGCTATGTGAGGTGGGGTATCCACATAGCAACTTTTAATACATCGTTATGGGTCAACAAGTCTACATTTGGGATAGTGACACCAACTATGGCCATGGACCTACACGGTCATGCCATGGCTTCCCTATGTATATAGGCCTATATAGTAGCCCCTCCTCTATATAGGCCTATATAGTAACCCCTTTTCTGTAGGTATGTATGCCTATATAGTAGCCCCTCCTCTATATAGGCCTATATAGTACTTCTCTATATAGGCCTATATAGTAACCCCTTCTCTATAGGCATGTATACCTACATGGTCATGCCACGGTTTCCCTCTCTATATAGGCCTATCTAGTATCCCCTTCTCTCTATATAGGCCTATATAGTATCCCCTTCTCTATGTAGGCTTATATAGTAACCCCTTCTCTATAGGCCTATATAGCAACCCCTTCTCTATAGGCCTATATAGATACATTTCCAACCCCTTCTTTACATAATTTATCAATCATCACTGTGAGTTCACCCACTAACTTCTACTAGCATACAACCTTTGTCTCAACAATTCCGGATCAGCCACCATAAAAGCTCCCTTCATAGGAGCATACGTGGTTGTGGGGCTTTGCCAACTATTATATCACTTCAATAATACAGTATTCTTCTATGTCTCTATTTTTATGCAATTTGACTTTTAAGTTCTGTGATGTAAAAGATCCTTCTTGTGAGTGTTCTCGTGTATACACCCAATGTTGTGCATGTTCTCTTGTATACACAACACATGTATCCTTAGAGCTTCAGCTCGAGCTTTAGCTCAATATAAAACCTCTTTGATGTGTAAGAAATGGCATCTTTCGCAAGACCTCACCACCATTCAGTACTAGTGGAAAGCTTAATTACACGAACTATTCTCTCTTGAAGTTCAAGCTCCAGTCTATTCTATCCTCCTAAAAGCTTTGTGACATTGTTATTGGTATTGATCTACATCCCCACCAATGAAAGGATGCATATGGCAACCTTGTACCACCTAATGCCTGACCTTGTTCAAGCTTACAAACAAAGGGATGCATATGTGCTCTCTGCACCATCATCTCTAGCATGCTCACCATGGTTCAACATATCTCTATGGCTATAGAAGTGTGGGCTTTATTGCAAAGTTAGTATGAGACCACAAATCTCTTAATGATTCAGAGCACTTGTTAAAATGGCTTGCATCGGTTGAAACTGAGATAAGAATTGAAGTAGTTCAGAATAGGTTGAGGATGTCTGAGGTTTTTACAAGAAAAGAGGCATAAAGCACAAGCTCAAAACTGCTCACCTCCACAATTTCTCAACAACAACTGACCTCCACAACTACTAACAACAACTCACCTCCATATAACAAAATGGCATTGCAAATTGTGTTATTATGGAGATGGCAAGTGGCATGCTTTTAATGGCAAGAATCTTCTTAAATCCTTGAAGGCTGGCAGTTAACATAATTGTGTATATTCTCAATGGGAGTGCAACAAAGGCAATCAAAGGGATGACTCCATTACAGGCCTGCTCTGGTAAGTTCCTTCACTTGCACACTTGAGACCTTTTGGGTGTGAATGTTATGTACATGTTCCAAATGCTTAAAGAACCAAATTAAAAGTTTTTGGGTGTGAACTTTATGTACATGTTCTAGATGCTCAAAGAACCAATCAGATACAAAAATCTAGAAATGCATCTTGTTAGGTTACAACATGGAGTTGAAAGAATATTGTATCTATGACCCTAAGGCAAAGGAGATCATAGTGAGGAGGAGCTTCCTCCTTCTTCATTGTACAACAAGGAAATCACTATAGAAACATAATAATAATCTCCACATGCAGTATGAAATTCCTTGCATTTCGATGGACGGCAACCTGTGCCATTTCCTATAGATTGAAGATGAAGAACAAGTCGTTTGCTAAGTGGTATAGGTAACTTTTGGATAGAGAAAACCCTTTGACCATTAAGGATGCTCCTTAAGATGTTCACAAATCTTAAAGTTTAGAGCATTTGACTCCTCATAAGATGTTTGTAGAGATCAAAGGTTAGATCATTGGCTCCATTTCCTATTATGGAATTGAATTTTGAAGATGAAGAACCAAAGCAGCATGCTATGCCATAATGGGTAAGGTGTTCCGTAAAAGTGATATAGGAAACTTTTGGATGGAGAAGAACCTCCATCCCATCAAGGATGCTCCCCAAGATGTACACAAATCTAGAAGGTTACAGGAGAAAAAATAAGGCTCAGGAGAACCTTGTGAACTATGCTCTCATGTTAAACATACATAAGATTCAGGAGCCTACCACCCTTACTAAAGCACAAGGGGTGGACGGAAGCTATGCAAGTATAATCTGACTCCATCCTCAAAATCCACACTTAGGATCACCCTCCAAGATGCAAGGTAATTGGCACTAAGTGGGTTTACAAAGCAAAATACAGGTTTGATGGTACTTTGGAAAAGTACAAGGCTTGGCTTATAGTGATAAAGTTTTTGCATAAGTTCAAGGTTTTGCCTTTTAGGAGACTTTTACTCCTGTAGCTAGGTTGAAAGTTTTGACTTTCAAGAGACTTTTTCTCCCATGAGGCTCGGTTGATCATAGTGACAAATGTTTTTGTTGAAGGTTTTGACTTTTTGGAGACTTTTTCTCCCACAAGGCTCAACTAATAGTGACAAAGGTTTTGCATACGTTGAAGGTTTTGACTCTTAGGAGGATTTTGTTCCCATATCCAAGTTAACCACATTCATTACATTAGGAGCGCAAAGGGGGTGGCTTATTCTTCTCCAAATGGATGTAAAATCAACTTTATGAACCTCAAGGAGGAGGTATATGTGCTACAGGTTTGTGGTTTCCCAATTTTGAAATCAAAGTTTGTAAGTTACAAAAAGCACCCTATGGGCTAAAACATGCCCCATCTACATGGTCCCAAAAGATTGATGCTTATTTCATGAGTTTTGGTCTCTTAAGAAACCCTTAAAATTGAGAACTAGTAGAAGCCAAATAACATTTTCATCTCTCAATAGAAATATGCAAGTGAGATACTTGGTACTTAGCATGATCGAATGCAAGGCAGTTGATGGATGTTGACCTGAAGCTATCTCGATGAAGACACTTGAGACCTTGTGTATGAGACCCTATATAGGAAGTTGGTCGGTAGTCTTAGCTTGTTTTATATTATGTAATGCTAGATGAAACATCAATGTTACTATTAGTGTTTTTAGCTAGCTTTTAACAAGCCTTCAAAGAACAATTAGAAGGTATTCAAGAGTAAGACATCACCTATGTTATGGGCAAGAACCTTAGTGGCTTCTATGACTTAGATTGGGTAGGTGATTTAGACATCACACGCACTTAGTAAATACACTCACAATAGTAGGATATTATTTTTCTCTTGGTTTGGGATGCATTTCTTGGATCAATAAGAGACAATCCACTATTACACTCTCATTAAAAGAGACTAGGTTACAAGCTACTTACATCATGTGAGGTTGACGAGGATAAGATATGGATGTGGTGGTGCACAGATAATGCTACAATGTGATAACTAGAGTTATATGGCCATTTCTCAAACTCATGTGTTTCAAAGAGATTTAGTATCACTTTGTACATGAGATCATCATGTTTAAGGAGGTCGAGATGGTCTATTGCAATGATAGAGAATTTTATAGAGATCTAAAAATGCTCTTAATAGAGACCAAATAGAGAATTTTATAGACATCCTCACACTTTATATGAGAGCTCATCACATTCAATGAGGTCGAGATGGTCTACCAACAATGACATAGAATTGTATAAACATCCTAACATAGCTCTTAGTAGAGACTAAATAGAGTGACATCTTCATCCACTCTGCATCGGGCAAGAGAGGCAGTTTATCTTTGGGTGGATTGATGGACAATGTTGAATAGCAATGCTCCACCCTTATATTATATTGTCTAAGCATTGACAATATCTAGCTCATGTTTGTACATAGGAGTAGTAACCACGGTATGGTTATATTCACGATGACTAGATGTTTTAGAGATGGCTTCGATTCTCCTTCAATTAGATTTGGCATACTCCCAAATAGACTACATCTGGCCTTGGATGCCAAATGCCTTAAATATGTCTTAGATAAGATTTTCCATGGCCTCTTAAGCACCAAGAGACTTGAAAAATTCACACTGGGTGCTAATTACTAACCCAAATATGCTCCAATGGGGACTAAACTTTGCAAGCATGTGGGGGTGGGTCACCCCCACATGCTCGCAAAGTTTGGTCCCCATTGGAGCATGTTTGGGTATAATGGTATGGGTAAGACCTAGATTTTCCATGGCCTCTTAAGCACCAAGAGACTTGAAAAATCCGCACTGGGCGCTAATTACTAACCCAAATATGCTCTAATTGTGACCAAACTTTGCAAGCATGTGGGGGTGGATTAGTAACCACGGTATGGTGCTCGACATCCCTATATTCACATGAGATGATGACTAGATATTGTAGAGATGGCTTCAATTCTCCTTCAATTAGATTTGGCATAGTCCCAAATAGGCTACATCTGGCCTTGGATGCCAAATGCTTCAAAGATGTCTTAGATAAGATTTTGTTCCAGCGTATGGGCTTTCTTGCCCTTGGTGGGAAGGAGCTAAGACCCATACATCCTAGATCTCAAAGGCAGTAATGCTCTTCCATCTCGGCCTCCATAGAACAAAGTCTACAGTTCCTGTCCGCCCCTCACAATGCACTCTACTCTCCCCGTCTCCACTCTTGGGTGGTGAGATAAGACCTGGATCTGCCCCGTAGCAATCTGCACGGCTAATCATATTGACTGAGGGATTAGTGAAGCTAGAGAAGTACAAGGCTGTTACATGTGGGTTTGCGTGTATTTTAGTTGCAATCGGGGCTTGCATAGCATGTGTGGGTCTTAGCTCCTTCCCACCAAGGGCAAGAAAGCCCATACGCTAGCGTATGGGCTTTCTTGCCCTTGGTGGGAAGGAGCTAAGACCCATACATCCTAGATCTCAAAGGCAGTAATGCTCTTCCATCTCAGCCTCCGTAGAACAAAGTCTACAGTTCCTGTCTGCCCCTCACAATGCACTCTACTCTCCCTGATTCCACTCTTGGGTGGTGAGATAAGACCTGGATCTGCCCCGTAGCGATCTGCACGGCTAATCATATTGATTGAGGGATTAGTGAAGCTAGAGAAGTACAAGGCTGTCCAGTTTTGTCCGTGGATCTTAGCTCCTTCCCACCAAACAAGGGCAAGAAAGCCCATACGCCAGCATATGGGCTTTCTTGCCTTCCCTGTGCTCCATAAAGTCACCCAAGCCCATCATGAGTTCATTATGAGCACATCATGAGTTCATTATCATCAAAGGCCTGCATCAAGATGCACCGAAGGCTGCAGAGGATGCTCTTCTCCGCACATAGTTAGACTTTCAAAAAGCATCACTCACCGAGGCTACCATCCCCACATTGCAAGAGCAACTCAGAGATGTTGAGGCATGTGCAGCCTAGCCTCCATCCACTCCCTCGGGTCCCTCCTCCACCACATTAGAGTAGAAGGTGGATGCTAAGGGCATGGTTTCCTTATTGCCACCAAGGGCATGAAAGCCCATATGCCAGCGTATGGGCTTTCTTGCCCTTGGTGGCTGGCATATGGGCTTTCATGCCCTTGGTGGCAAGTTGCTAAGGCCACAGACAATGAGACCTTAGCCCCTAATCTTATGATAGGTAAATTTATTAGGAGTGAGTAGAGGAGTTTAGGATGCTTGCCACAATGACCATGATCTTGATTACCTCATGGCCATTTTGTGGCCATGATCTTAATTTTCTGAAATGTTAGGGAATAATCATGCCTCCACGAAAGACAACAAGCAAAAAAACATAGGGAGTTCGGGTCTCTTACAGTAAGATTTCAAATTCAATTGTTGCAGCTTTGATTTCTTGATATGTTCGTGTGAACTAATGATTTGGAATTCAGCCAACGAGCAAGGAGAAAGGAGTGTGTGCATCTAGTCCTACAGCAGATAAGAGTGGCGGCAATGATTTCTCTCCTATCCGGGTTCTTGTTTGTATGCTTTTTCTAGGGAATATTTTATGTTGCTTATATTGAGTTTGCCAGTTTCTAAGTTCTGTGTTTCAAATGTTGTTTGTTTTGTGTTTGATTAATGTCTTCCTAGGTTTCTAAAAGAAGACATAAAGAACAAGTACCCGCTAGCAGCACTATGCAGTCCATGTGTAGTGAGAAAGAAGAGCAAGGGGAAAATGAGGTGGTGGAAATTATGAAAGGTGGAGATGTATTGGCTAAATGCAGGGTTTTAGATGTTTCAAGGTGCCCACCCATTCCCCTTTGTAGGATGTTTCCATACCCTAGGGTTCGAGGTTTGAGAAGCGACACTTCGCTACTCAAAATAGCCTTAGAAGGTGAAACTTAGTGTCTAGAGAAGGGTCTTTTCATTGTCTCTGTTGTCTCCCCTTGTGGTGTTGCAATTCCGGTGACAAGTGAGATGAGGGCTTCATGGGATGCCCACTGGCAGGCTATAGATAAAGAGTTTGAGAATGAGTTGAGAACCAAGAAGGGGTTGTCTTTTCTTTCCAATAAAATGTTCTATGTGTGGGAGGGGAACCATCGCACAGTGGCTTGGATGGAGCTCATTACAGAGAAATATAAAGATGATAAAGAATGGCATTTGAGGGTCTTTAGCACTGTTGTTGATCCAACTAGACTCAGTGAAGTCTCCTTGCTTGCTGGCTTTCTTCGCATGAATGAGTAAGTTCCTCTCAAAACACAATGCGCATGTGATCCTTATCATTAAATGCATTTCTATTAAATTTTTATTTTTTTGGAAGCTTGAATGAGCATGCAGTCATAGTCACAAATTTAAAGGATACATTGGTCAATGCTGCAAATATTTGTGAGTGTGACATTAAATCCTATTTGCGAGAGCAACCTGCTAATGTGGCTAAAAACTTGGAAGCCAAAAAGAAGCTTGAATCAAAGACTTCACTCCCATGGTATCCGCTGGCTAGAGAGGATTTGGCCCAGCTTGTTTACCAGGTAGATATATATTTGGGCTCTTTCTTGTTATGAGAGGATTAGAAAGTATGGTATGCAATGATTTCCCCAAAATTTTGTAGGTTGAGTTTCAAAAGGAAGTAAGGACCAAAGTAGTTGAAGTGACAAAAGGTCTAAGTGCGGAGGAGAGGGCTTTAAAAGAAAAGGAGATCTCCACTGAGTTGCGACGAAAGTACACTGATCGTATGCAAAAAGTATTGCAATGTTTGATTTGTTTAAAATTATTATTGTTGTGTTTGTCTCCTACTAATATGAAATGGTTTTGGTGTATTTATTAGGTTTTGAATATTATTAATCCATCCCTTGGCAAGGAATGGAGAGAAACTTTGTTTTCTCTTCAATTTGATAGAACGGACACCATTGTGGGTATTGAAAAGTTGAATTTGATAGCAATCTCTTCTATCAGTGCGGAGAAAAAGATAACTTGGTTGAGATTGCTTGAGAGTTCAAGATCTGTTCACAATACCCATGGTATGCCATCAACAAACACAGAGTTCAGAGCGTAAGAGTTTTTCACTTTTCTTGCTTTATCTCTATGCTTCATAGAAAAAAATTATCTTCGCTTTGCATGTTTTCGTGCCTTTCATTATTTCTATCATTGTAGGTGGTTGTCAAGGAAACTGTTGCTGGACATGATAGAAAAGAATGCACTTCGTTCTTTGGAGCAAGAGATAAGAATAGTAGCTACCACAGAGAATCCAATTAATTTGCCCGATGAGCCATCTCTTCATGTTTACTTTTCATCCATACGATATGAGGGTAGAAAATATATTTTTGGCAACATTAAGAAAACTGGTGCTAAAGAAAAGTCCAAAAAAAAGAGGGTCAACCTATTCAGTCCCATCTTGATGCAGCCGCTTGTCGGTTGCTCTATCGGTTGGTTTTCTATTTTAATGCCTTTTGTTTGACATTGCAGTGTGTAGTTTGTGTTGGCTTGGATAAATTATCTTTGAATATTCTAGGTATTTTTTGCACTTGAGAGACCTCAAGCTGCTTGTTAATTTGCCCAAGGCTTGTAAAACATGGGTGGATATCACTAACAAAGAGTCCACTATGTATGGGGAGAATATGATTGCTCTCTCACCTTTTGAGATTGAGACATGCCCTTGGTGGATTGACATGCCCTCGCCCCATGTATTGCCAAGTGAGAAAGCTAAGTTTGAGGAATGGCAAAAATCAAAGGGAAAGGGTGCAAGTGGTGGCTGTCTAAGTCAAGGTAAAGTGGCTTCCACAACTGTCTCCTCTCTTTCCTTAAGCTTTACTTTTCTAACAAAGAAGTGGTTTTGAAGGTGATCAAATAAGGGGCAAGGAAGCGCAAAGGGGTGAGCATGCTCAAAGAGGCAAGCAAGCTCAAAAGGGCAAGCAAGCTCACATTAGTGAGACACAGAGTACATGTGACTTTTGCTTATTTCACTTTGCAGATTCATGTCTAGCTATCTATGTTGGATACTTTATATACCTTCCTTGTAAAATAAAGATTTATGTTTCTTTGTTTGTTTTGTTTTAGATCGTGAAATTTTTGTTGATGACAATTCACCACCACTCGATGTTGGTATGCAAGGTAGCTTTCATAGTTGTATACTTCTTTTTATGGATATACGCAAGTCGATTGTTTTGTATGTTATGCTTGTTGTTCATTCATTATACTTGCTGTGATTATTTAGGTCCATCCTCACGTCCTAGACCACCATCCCAAAAAGAATATGTGCCACTCTTGTCCATACAAGGGGGGGCTTCTTTGGATCGCTCTATCTTTTCATTTGGATGTGGAGATTATATTTCTATGGGTAAGGATTTTGCATCCTCTATTAGGAATGAGGATTATGCAAAGATCCATACATTTTTTTCTGAAAACAATAAATTGGGGGTGGAGTATAAGAAAAAGAAAAAGATGGTGGCATGGCCTGCTGACTTTGTGCTCTTGGATCTTCCCATGGACTCTACGCATGGACGAGACGGTGTTCCATTGTGGACTCTACGCATGGACGAGACGGTGTTCCATTGTGGAACAAGGTGTCGGAGGATCATATTCAGCATGGGCTTGGAGTGGCAACAGCTTGTTTGGCGGACTCAGGATGGGTTGTTTATCTTGCCTCCATTTCAGGTGATTCTTTCAATCAAAAATATGTAAATAGGATTGTTAGGTACTTGTGAATAAGATTGTTAGGTAATTGTCAATGTTTAAAATGTATTTCTTTCTATCAGGGGACTCTCCCTCGTGGGTGGAGAAATATGCCCCGCGGTGTGAGCTGGAGATTGTGCGTAGATTCATAGTTGAGGACTTAGCCTTCATGGATGAGGTTACGATTGAGGGTATTGCCGTAGAGGTATTTGACATGGTTATTGTACACTTAGTTTTCTTGGTGCTTTGTTGTTCTTGATTAGTTTGTGACATGTCTCTATTTTTTGTCATTATTGTGCGACAGATGGATGCCTTCTACTTGTACATGCTACGACGTCGAGGCTACATGGCCTCTTTACGTCTTCAGGAGAGTGCCACATTACGACATGATCATGGTGTGCAATTCTCGCGGCATGTCATTCATCACTATTTGCTAGATACTGCGAGGGTATTGGAGGCTAGCGAGGAGGCACATTTGAGATCAGATGTGCAGCAGAGTGTCGGATTTGTGCGATGCTTTCTAGAGGCTCTTTGTCCTCCCGGAGGATTGGCTTTGGAGATGGGTAGTGGTACGGCCCCTTTGATGCGTGCATGCATCGCATCTGGCCACCCCTGTTATTCTTTTGATAGTGACCCTGACATTGTTGGTCGCATTCTACAACCTTTGGTAGAGGGACCTTCTGCAGGCACTAGAGATCAATCCAGCTCAGACGAGGAGATTTCAAAGAGTGACCCAGTGGGGATGATGCATATGGCTGCCCTTTTGATTAGTATGGTTACTACTATTGACATGTTTTGTCATGGTTTGTTAAGGTTACTACTATTGACTTATTTAGGACATTATATGCACTCTAGGAGGATGATATGCTTTTGTGTGTGAGTTTTTGCCATGTGCTTTGAAATGTTAATGAAATGCAGTTTATAAAATTCTTATTGTAGTGTACTACCATGTTATGCGGAGGAAGTTGCAAGGGAGATGAGCAAGGATGCCTCCTATGATACAATCAAGACAAAAACCAATAAAGGGAGAAGAGTGGGATGTTGTTTTGTAGATGATGAGTGTGGAGAAGAGAGGGTGTGAAGTGTATTGAGCTTTTGGTGTTGTGTTAAGACAATGACTATTGTGCTAAGACTATGAGTATTGTATGGGTTGGTTTCTCAAATTTGATCACCTCGGGTCTTTTAATCTCTATCATATGGTTTAATTATCAAATTTGAGCATGCATGGAGTGTTTTTTTATCGCTTCAAGTCGTGGTGTTGTAAGGTTTGAGAGTTTTCAATAAACAAGTAGAGTAGATAAGAGGTGTGATTTTGGTTCAATAGTGGTTGAATTCTATCACTTCTCTTCGTGTTGCTCTTTTTTACTGCTCCGCTCGGTCTTTGCATACTCGGTTTCTATCTCTGCTCGGTTCATGCATGCTCGGTTTAAAGTTAAACTCCAACTGGTTTAGCTTCTAGCTTCTAGCTTCAATTGTATCTCATGTTGCACAGCTGACACCCCCCTAACTTGTGTATAAGAGGAGATGAAGAGATATGGAAACTATTATAACATAGTAAGATACTCTTTCTTCTCAACACAATAGCCAGATCCTTGGTAAGCATTTTCTGTAAGACTTCTTCCTTATCTGACTACACTTCATCCTCATCTTTTTACTTCTCCCCTTCCTCTACACACACTTGTAAGGACATGCACATGAGATCAGAATCTAGCTCTATCAGTTGAACTTCCCCCTCATTATCCTCTGAGCTATCATCCTCTATGGAACTTTCTGGAATAAATTCCCTCCCCTTGGCCATGTCATATCTGACTTGTTTTTTGGTAGGCTGATCCAGCCCCAAAATAAGGTGTCCTCTCCACCAATCTTGTCCTGCTCTCATTGCTATCAGCCATGGTCTCCCCAAAATTAATGGATAAGCTTCTATCCTTGCCTGACATGACACGAACATCCAGCTCAACTTCCTGTCCAAAAAGTGTCTCCTGCAACCTCTTTACCACTCCCAAATATCTGACTTTTGTATTATTGGCCATTCTAACTCTAAACTCGGAAGGTGCACTCACCTTTGGTCTTAAGGCCTCCATAGTTTGTTGGGTCATTACACAAACCTGGGCACCACCATCAATGTATACTTTGGGAACTTTAAATTTGTTCTCCTAGGCATCCATGAGACAGGCAGATAATCCTTATCTCCTTTAACACATACTATGTTCACCTGACCTCCTTTCTTCTCCTTCTTGGAAATCCTTATGATGACCAGTTTGCTCCATGTTCTCTTGAGTTTAGGGCATAACTACAACAGATGGGGCCAAGTCAAAGTGGGTCCCTTGTGCTGGAGATCCCTCTTTAGATCATACTCTTCCTCCTCAGCTCCTAAGGGAAAATCTTACATTCCAATACACCTTCTAGGTCTACTCTTCTTCTTACCATCTTTAAATTGGTCCTCCACTTGCTTTCCCTTCCTCCTCCTGGATGGTCGTGCTTCATCTTCACCCTCTGCACCCCTACTTCTTTTGTTGGCTAACATGTTAGCTTCTTCATCCATACCAATTAGATTAACTTCACTTTGTCTAGGCCCATTGTGTGACCGTGGGGCTGAACCTGAGGTCTCGGTGGATTTGGAATCTCCTCTTCCCTTCTGACATATTGCCTATTCTCCTTTGTAGGTGCTAGAGGATACACATCTCCTCCCATTCTCCTGGGGGATAAGGACACTGAGAAGAGATATGACCCCTTTCCATACAATTGAAACATTAGACATTCATGTTGGGTCCTCCTCTACCTCTGCCTCTCATTTCTGCCTCCTTGCATCAAGCTTAGATTCCAATTCTCCATTTGTTGAGTCAGCTGATTTTAATACCTTGCATCAATTGATCAATAACTACTGGAACTGGAGTAGTCCTCCCTTCCTCTATCCTTCTCTCTCCAGTCATAGCAAGTCTATTCTCAACTAGAACCTCCCTTTGTTTCTGAGCCAACCTCTGAAGCTTCCCTTCCTTCTCTCTTATAATCCTTAAGGCTTCATCAAAGGTTCCTGGTCTTTTTAACTCTACCTTCTCTTTTTTCAGAGATCAACATGAAGGGACTAAATGAACATATCCTTTTTAAGGAGGACAAGCGAGTGCTCTGCTCCCAATGAAGCATCCCATCTTCCCCACAGATCCTTAAAATGATCTATAAGTTTATCAAACACATCAGATAAACTATGCTTCAATTTTTGAATGTCCTGCCCTATAGCATCTAGGGATTCACCCTTTTTGTAATGTTGCACCATCTTTTGGCATCCCCCTTCAACAGCATGGACATCACTATCAATTTGCTGCCATCTCAACAGCTGACGCTTCTCGACTTCTGCCAATAGTCTAAAGGGTGCCTTGGAAGCCCTCCTCTATAGAGGCACCAAAACAATGATGTGTCCAAGAGAACTACCTTTATAGCCCCATCCGCCGAAGTACACCACCATGGGGAGAAAACAATCAACAGCACCACAACCCAATAGAAACAACAATAGAGGGCACCAACCCCCAACTAACAACTCCTGATCCTCAATTAGGATAATAGAAAACCTCGACATCCTCCCAGCATCCCTATTCAGTTCAACTGCCTACTTAAATTGTACTCTTAGGTCAGCTCTCACCTCCAACACCTTTAATTTTCCAACTAAGAACCCCTCCTGACTTCAGCTGACTCCCAATTGACCAAATTCCACTCCAGCTAAGAACCCCTCTTAACTTCAGCTGACTCTTTGTTGACCAAATTCCACTCCAACTGACTTAAAATTGATCAGATTTTGCCTTCGAAGTCCTCTACTTATTCCCAGACAAAATCATGTTCTCCAACCTCCCAAAATATCCTCCTATGGCAGCTAGCCTCAAATCCTTGTCTCAGAAGCTCTCTGAACCAGTCAATTACCCTTTGTTGGCACTTCCCCAACTCCCTTTTCTGACTGCTCTACGTGACTGTTCGAAATAGAGTAAACCAACCTCTGTGTCAAATAACTTCTTCACTACATTCGTTGACAACTCTAAACCATCAAGATGATGCACCAAATTGATCAAGATATCACATTACAAGATCTCTGCTCTGTAGAGTTGAGACCCACAACTACCTCCAAAATGATTGTACCCAACCAACCAACTAATTTCACACAACTGATGCAGGAATCCTCTCCTCTCTGTCAGCTAACACCTCTAGAGCCTCAAAACCCCTTAACCAAACCAGAATCCAACCTTAGAACCACTCAGCTGACAACAAGAGTCTCCCTGTTGCCATAGAAACCTTGTCAAACTACAAAGCCTTCTAACAACTGAAAGCTATCCTCTGACAGGCCTCCAATAGTCAGTAGAAACACAGAATCACTTCCTCTCAACTAATACAAGTTAGATTAAGGTTCCTACTCATGCTGACAAATTTGATGTATAGCTGATTGTGGTTAACCCCAACACAAGTTTACTGACCCAGCACGGACTCAACTAGAGTCAGTTCTTCACTCATAGCCTTAGGTTCAATAAAACCCCATCCAATTGAACCAAGTCAAATAGAAGAACTCTCTAATTCCACACAACTTGACCTTCTGTGAATTTAAGAAAACTGGGCAAACTCACAACAAAACTTGAGAGTTTGGGAATTGAGCAGATGATAGTACACATCAACAAATCAAGAGAACTCTCACACAAATAACATCAACAGAACCCAAATTTATATTCTCAACTCTAACAATATCATCAATAACCAAGATCTTCTTGTATGCTTCAACAATCCAACACAACTGGAGTGCTTTGAGCAATCCTTAATCTTATCCAAGTTCCAACAGTATTGCCACCTGAGAGGTTCTAGGACACCACTTTCCACACAGAACCCTTTGTGTCCTCTGCAATCCCTACTCTGGATAGATGTAAGTCTCCTTTAACTACACCTGCATTGCCTTCTTCTCAGAACAAGCCAACTTGTATCCAACAGACTTCACAATAAACTTCCAACAAAAAAACAACTCTCTTGTCACTCTCTTCTTCAACACACAATAATCTCTCAATGCTCCAAAAAAACATACAAGCTTTCTCTCCTTCTCCTCTGCAATTACGCTCTACTCCATGCATACTCTCAACTACTCTACCCAATCTTGTCAGCTATTCTCCATGCAACAGTTCTAGCTTCACCTAACAGCAACAAATAATAGCTAGTCTACTAATATGCAAATATCCATGGAACAATCATATACTTCCTAAGGTCCCTAACCATATCCAATTTGTTGTTTTTTCTTCTTGGTGTCAAGGTGAACATCTCCATTGAGCTTATTCCCTTGGCCACAAAAAATCCCATCAGCGTCTGCATCTTATCTTTATTCAAAGGTCGATCTTGCGAAAAACCATAAGCAAGGTATGGAGACATTTCATCCCTCCACTACGGTATACCATGTCGATCTTAAATAAGCATGCATTTAGGAGATCATATTCCGTCGATTCCTATGGCATGCTCGCATGAAGTTAAACTCTCCAAGAGTAGGAGCAACCATCTTGTAATCCTTCCCATAGATTGCAGGGCTTATTAACAAGATATAACAAGGCCTAATGATCCATGAAGAATACAAATTTGTTGGCCAAAAGATAGTGGATGTACTTTTTCATGGCATAAACTATGGCCAACCCTTCCCTCTCTGTGATGGTGTAATTTATTTTTGCCTCATTGAGTTGTCTACTAGAAAAACAAACATGATAGTCCAATTCATTGTGCTAGCACACACCCCCAATGGCAAAGTTTGGTGCATCAATATGTATATAGAAGATTAGGTCTTAAGGTTGGTGCACTTGCCAAGGCCTTCTTAAGGTCATTATACGCTTGTTGATATTGCTCGGTCCATTCAAAGACTACAAGTAGTCTATACAATGGATGTGCAATCTTTGCATAGAATACTATGGACCTTCTATAGTACCCAACATGTCCCATACGTATCCCTTAAAATTTGTGGATAGTGGGAGTTTGAGAATCAACTTGACTTTTCTTTCATTCGTAGAGATGCCATTTTCAGACACAATGTGCCCCAATATAATACCATGCTTGACCCAAAAATTGACATTTCCTCGTCTTTTGTGAAAGAACCATCGCAAAGGACCATCTTCCGGCTCTCAGCGGAGCCAGCCACGGAGGCACGTGATGCCTGCAGACAGACTGTGTGGGCCCATGTACAGAGGAGGGTCACAGATCGTATGCGCACAGTTCTGGGTGAGCCTCTTTCAGAGGATGAGCTAGTTGAGGCTCTGAGGGTCCTTCTGCGCCATAGTTGCCTTGGGGAGGACGGTTTGACGCCAGCCTTTTTTATGCGTTATTGGGACATTTTGGGGCCAAGCCTCCGTAGGGGCTTTCAGTATGTTTTGGACACTGGGGTGATGCCACAGAGCTTTTCAGAGGGCTTGATCTTTCTTATCCCCAAGAGGGAGGGAGTGTCTGATGATATTCGGCAGTGGAGACCTATTACGATCCTCAATACTGTCTACAAGGTCCTGGCCAAGGCCTTGAGTTTGAGGATCGAGGCGACGGCCCGAGCTAGATTTCTCGGCGAGGACCTGGTTGTTATGCTTCTCGACTTTGAGAAGGCATACGATAGAGTCGATTGGGGT
The DNA here is from genome assembly GCF_041138505.1 of Cibotium barometz. NCBI lineage: Eukaryota > Viridiplantae > Streptophyta > Polypodiopsida > Cyatheales > Cibotiaceae > Cibotium > Cibotium barometz. The sequence continues at coordinate 41,930,052 of NC_141066.1, forward strand.
TTCCTAGAGGGCACTATGCTTCGCCTGGGTTTTGAGCGAGTCTGGATTCGAGGGGTGGCAGCTCTATATTCCACAGCCCGTAGGCCAAGTGCTGATGGCAGGAGGACAGGGGCCGAGTTTTGAGTTGACTAGATCAGTCCGTCCAGGGATGCCCTCTCGTCCCATTTCTTTTTCTCTTCTTTGCTGAGGCCATGAGTATTTACTGACACTAGAGGAGGTTGGTTTGAGAGGACTCCAGCTCCCAGTCCGGGGAAATGACATGGGATTATTTTTGCATGGCCAGGAGTCCAATCTTCAGAGGGCAGAGCAGTCGCTGCAGGTTTTTGGGATAGCTTCGGGAGCATTGATCAATTGGCGCAAGATAGTGGCCTTTTGGATCAGTAGCGCTCCCACTCCGGCATGGAGCCCAGACCCAGGTTTTAGATGGATTCCTCCTGGCACACCACTGCGGTATTTGGGATGCCAGATTGGACTTGATTTGTGACCTGAGCAGCAGATCGCCCCGCTTCTTCTGAGTATTCGGAAGAAGCTTTTGTATTGGAGTACAGCTCGGCTATCCTTGGCTGGGAGGGTGGTGGTGACAAATCAGGTGCTCCTAGCGACCATGTGGTACATCACGTCTTGCTGGGTCTTCTCAAGCTCTTGCATCAGCCAGGTACAGAGGCTGATCATCAGGAACTTTCTTTGGTCTGGGCGGCAGGACAATCAGCCAGCTCGGCTAAGGTTGCTTGGGCAGTTATTGCTCTTCCACTGGCCCAGGGAGGCTTGGGCATTATAGATCCAGTTGATCAGAGTAGAGCCTTATTGGGGAAGCTTATTGTTCGGGGGCTGCTTCCAGGCACTGAGCCTTGGAAGGAGTTTCTTTTTCAGCGGCGAGACGACTGCAGACTAGGGCTCCTCCAGCAGGGGGCACTTGGGCACCAGAGATACGATGGATCTTCATAGAGATGAGCAGGACAGGCCTCAGTAGAGGATGGGAGGACAGATTTGCCTTGAGCATCCTGCGAGCTTGGGAGCTGCTGAGACCAGGGCTTTCTCAGAGGCCTCCTACTTGTGATGAGGAGTGGGCCAGACAGCCGCTCATATGGAGCCCCACGATACGCACTGAGCAGGGTCATATGCTCGGCTCTCGGCCTCGTCTAGCCTGGGGACCATTGGCGGCAGGCCCAGCATGCAGTTTTGGAGATTGGTAGGCCTTTTGCAGTCTCCCAGAGGAGGTCCACGTGGAGAGGCCGCGAGTCACTTCAGAGGGGGGCTGATTATGCGGGATGACATTCAGGAGGCACTCACTGAGGAGTGGTTCACGCCTTTCGAGCCAGTGGCCCCACGATGGATGGGAGCCTTTACACAGTTGGAGATCCTGATTGCTGTCAGAGCTTGCACTGAGAAAGGTAGATGCCTCTACTATGAGATCCAGGATGAGGGCAGACTTCAGAGAGTGGAGGCGGAGTCGCCTTTGGTTGCAGAGTGCATCTTTCAAAGGATACGGGTAGTGGCCGCCGCTTCCCGGAAGTGGCATATTGATCCTCCAGACCTCGCAGATGTGGACTCTGATTGGCACATTTGGGCATATGATGCGTGCCCTTTGGCCCGACTCCAGTGGGACCCTGGCGAGTACGAGTGGCATAATCCTTATGCGTCCCCTGAGGCCACAGAGATTACCTTTTTCCAGTACACTGTTCGGTTGGGGAGGCATATTCTGATTGCGAGGAGGATGGTCTCTCCAGCCGCAGTAGTGGAGCATTGGCGGCTGCAGGGACTCTCACAGGAGTTCCTGGAGGATTTTTGGACCAGGCTCTGGGCTAGTCTCGACAGGCACGCAGGATCTCGACTTTTTAGTGGTGGCTGGTTGCCCGCAGGGGCTCTGCGGTGGCACCTGGCTTATCTACAGTGGTCTTTCGGCGACCTGTGGCCGATGCGGCCACCCTTTGGAGACACAGAGACACTGCCTATGGGACTGTACACAGGCGCCGTAGATTTGGCTGAGGATGCTGCTCATTTTGGTCTCCCTCTCTCCAGAGGGCATGTATACGTGGGGTGTCGCTGCTTGGTCGACATCATCAGGGCCTGCTCTGGGATACGAGACGGAGCAGGACAGCTAGGCTATCAGATTCATTAGGGGCCAGCCTCGCCTTGTTCCTTCACCGGACTTCTCGTCCGCCGTCTGGACACAGGAGAGGGATCTACGATGGGAGCTCCTCAGTAGCCTCACCATCTGGTTCACCTAGAGAGCCCGGTGTTTCAGGGCCTTTGAGGGGAGACTGGAGCCACCAGTAGAGACTGTTCGGGGGATTTGGCAGGAGCTGATCCAGACCCTGCGCGGACAGTATGACCGCATCGGATGCGGTGATCTTGCGGCGCCAGGCCTTCCACACCACTTGGCGCAGCGGCCCCTTCTAAAAGCTACATGCGGGAGTCCCCCGCTGGCATTACAGGCCACCTGTTTGGCTTTTCCCCCCTCCTATTGTATGATATAGCTTTCAGTTTTTTGTACTGATCTTTGTACCCTCTTTGCACCTAGGGAGAGTCTCCCCAGCTGCCTTGATTGGATCTCTGCTCTGCCTTCTTACGAGCAAGAGAGGTTTTTTTGTAGCCCAGTGGGCGGGTTTTTTTTAAACTAATGAAAGGATCTTTTCTCGAAAAAAAAAAGGACCATCTTCCGGTGTAACAACAGAGTCAAGACGCATGGACGAGTTAGTGCACCCACATTGGGAAGTTGCATTTGTGGCTCAAATGCAAGACCCAATGACATGCTTCGGCAAGGCTAAGGTAAGTTCTTTACTTGAATAATAGATTACCATGATAAGCTATAAACGAGTTTTTATTTGAGATTGAAAACCTACTTCCATTGTCTTGTGTTTACCTTATTGGTCTACCTGTGCTAGATGAATGTTTAAGCCCAAAATCAAGTTATAGAGCCCATGAGCACGAATTGCATTCCACCCCTACAAAGCTTCATCACATAAACTACAAGCTAGCAAAGAACCTTAGCATGTGCTAGAGAAAATTGGAGCATGAAGTCTAGAGGACATGGGAGCAATACACAATCAACCAACCTAGTTGTACTGCCAACTGCCCAAGACCTTAGAGACTAGACCATTTCTTTGTTTGAGTGTGAAAACTAGTCATTTGTATATGCATCAGTTTTTACAATAAGCAAGATACAATCATTCCTTTGCAATAGTTTGCTTGTGAGCTCTCCTTCTTCCCTCTTCTTGATTGTTTGCATGTTATCGAGCGAATTATTACATGCTTGATGAATGCTTATTTGAATAGGTGTGATTATAGGTTTCTCTTTTTCATTAGCTGCTTCTTTCCTCACCTTTTGTGAAAGAACCATCACGAGGGATCGTCTCTTCTTGACCCCATCTAGGCATTGAGAGCTCTGGTGTGACAACAGAATGAAGACGCATGCAACTGCACCCACATTGGGAAGTTGCATTTGCGGCTCGAAGGCAAGACCCGACACCACATGCTTCGGCAAGGTAAGTTCTTGACTTGAACAACATATTACCATGATAGGCTGTAACATGAGCTTTTATTTGAGATTGAAAACCTACTTCCATTGTCTTGTGTTTACCTTATTGGTTTACCTTTGCTAGAGGAATGTTTATGCCCAAAATCAGGTTATAGGGCCCATGAGCACAAATTGCATTCCACCCCTACAGATCTTTATCACACAAACTGAAAGCTGTCAAAGAACCTTGGCCTGTGCTAGAGGAAGAAGAGCATCGAGTCTAGAGGACATGGACCAGTACACAATCAGCCAACATAGTTGTACAGCCAATTGCACAAGACCTTGTGTTCCTTGTGTGCATGATGTTCATAAAGATATATACTACCCCATTGTCTTCAAGTTATCAAGAATAACTTCACCAAGACTCTTGGCACAACCTTAGTTAACTCAGTGGTACTTTCACCTACAAATGACATCAATAAACTCTAGAATAATAAAAGATATTGTGATGAAATAATTCTTGCAAATTTCAGCCATATGCTTAGTACGTACACAGCCCTAAACTTTTACATATATACAGAGTCCTTGGTCCAAATAATCACAAGTCAAAGGCAATAGCCCCAAAGAACACCTGCACACTAGTAAGAGGATACTCACAATGTTGAGAAAGCACAACACCCGCTTGTTGTACTCAGATCGCATAGCTCTACACAAGGTTTTCTCAAGCTAGCTAATGCCCTCATAGCATTGAGGCTTGCTAGAAAACTGCATGCAAATTCAAGTTATGTACCCACTTCATAATTTCACTTCATGCAAACCTTGCCCCACACGGCCTTGGGAAAAAATCACTGCCGTAGCCAAGCATCGTAAAATGATGCTGCCAACTTCTGCAGGCCATGCATAGGGCAGATGGAGTTACTCTCAGGACACATTGTCCTCAGGTTGTGAGGCTTGAATGGCTGTGACTCCATCATTATGCCAACACAGCACTAAGGGTTTTTTTTCCTTGCAACGATGGAAGCTAGTCGTCTTATAAAGGTCTTTTTCTTGATTTTATCCTGTTCTTTTGTTAGGTCTTCTAGTGGTAAGACCCTGTTGAGCCTTTCTGAAGCAGGTACCTTGAGGCTCAAAACCTGGGCCAAAGAGTCCAGACCTACCACCTTTTTTTCTTGGAAAGATAGAGGCATGCCTTTGTCTTGAGTAACAACTTTGGCAGCCACTTCCTCACTGCTAAGTTTTCTTTGAGAACTCTCAGCTGTGGCCTTTTTGGGTTCAAGTGTAGTGTTTCCAGCTCTCCGCCATGGGTCATGCTCGGCCCGCCATTTCCGAAGCTCCCCCTCAGCCGCCAGCTTTGCTTCCTGGGCGTCGTCCGCTTTCTTCTGCACCTTTTGCAGCTCATCCCTACCCATCTCTGCCTCCTTGACAGCATCATGAAGTCTTGACTGAGAACCTAGTTCGCTGACCTTAGCTTCCTCCACCTGAGCTAGAACTTCTGCGACTTTCTTGTCGGCAAGATCCTCGGCTTCGTGGGCTGCTTGCTTCAGAGCGCTATACTCTTCAAGTGAGATAGTGACCCCTGTCCCTCCCTCTGATTCTGATTCCATGTCAGCACCTTGTGTTTCTGACTCTGTCAAAGCTTTGAACTCAGCCAAAGCCATGGCTTCTGAGGCCCGGGCTGCTTCTGAACCCTTCAAGGCTGCTTGTTGCCTACTTATCGCTGTGCTAGTGGCTGCCTTGGCTTGTTCCATTTCTTGCCTTGCTTTATGCGCTTTTTCTTTTGATGCCTCTGCTGCAGCCTTGGCTTGATCAGCCTCAGATGCCACCTGTTTTATTGCTGCTGGCAGGGTCTCTTTCGCCTCTATCGCCCTTGCTTCACCTGATTGAGCGGCCACCAGTAATTCCTTAACTTTGTGCTGATCGTCTTGCAAGGATGCTAGCTTTGCACATGCCATCTGCTCTTTCTCATGCATGCTGTCAAGCTCCATGCGACCTCTTTCCCTGTCTGACTTGAGCACCAGGACTGCTGAAGAGAGTGTGGCTACACCCTCTGTTGCCTTTTCCAGTTTTTCCTTCAACTCATCAAGTTCTTCCAATACTTTGCCAAGTTTTCCAACAGTGCCCAGCTCTTCAGATTTGGCCAGCTCCAGCTCTAGCTTCACCTTTTGGATCATCTGATGAGCTTCCGTGGCAGCTATGACTGCCGTGTTTCCCACTCCTTTTGATGCTGTCAATTGATCTTTCAGCTGCATTGCCATCGCATTGGCTTCTTCTAGCTTTAATTCCAGACTCTTTATTTCTGCTGATTTTCTCTCCATGAAATCACTGGTCACCTTGTCCTGCAACTCAACTTTGTCACCAGACCTCAACAGCTCCACCTGCTCCTCCGCATCCACAAGAGCAATTTGAGCAGCAGCCACAGCCTCATTAAGAGATGCCTGCTCTTCAGCAAGCTCATCAACCCTCTTCGATACCGTATTCAGAGTTGTAAGAGCTTCTTGCAGTCCTTTCGCTGCCACCTCTTTAGAAACCCTTTCTGAAAGGAGTTCCTCCTTCACACTTTCAATCTCTCTGAATATTGTCTGCAGTGCGACCATTGCATGCTTGTCCATAACAGATGTCTCTCTGTTCTTTGGTGGTTCAGCAGCCTCTGCAGCTTTGGGCGGATGTACATGCTGATAATCCAAGATGTCGGTACCTTCCAGTGTTCTGGCAGATCCTCGAATCAGCTCTTTTACTTTCTCCAATTCAAGGAGGACAGTAGCCGTGGATGCCTGCGTCAGAGAAAGCTGCTCTTTGTATTGAGCAAGGTCCTCTTGGACCTTGCGAAGTTCGGATTCTGGTGCCATGCGCCTCTGCAATCCAAAAGAAGGTAGTTAAATACTTCCTCTTAACACAAACAAAACACAACAATGAAACAGAGAGCTGCAGGGCATGCAAATAGGCGACCTAGTCTTAGTCCACAAAGCTTACCTCCACACTAGACATTTGCAGTTGAGGCATTCGTGGTTGAGACTTCCAGTCCATCCTCTCCCCAAACAAACTGACGGCTGCTTTCACGGATTCAAATGGTGCAGCCGTATCAATTTCTGCTTTCCTGAGCTTTTGAGATGATAGGGCAAAAGTTGTAGATTCTCTGGCGGTAGCCTCCTCTGTAAAATATTTCTTTAGAAATGAGGTCTCACTTCTAGCAACACAATGCCACTACATTCTCTTGTCCCCAGTTGGGGAGCACATAACTTATATCACTTAACTACTTAACTGACCACAAGAGTACCATACTGCAAACCATCAATAAAGCACCACAATGTGCTAAAAATGGCTGGGCCGCATGGAGGAGAAACTCACATTGCAGAGCTTATTTGTTTTTAAGCTGGATGAGTCACAATTGAGGTTTGCAATTAGTCTCGTACTGCTTTATTAGCTAAAGGCAGGACCAATCAATGCAGAAACACATTGATATACATAATTTCAATTAAAAATACGCCAAATGCCTTCATTCTTAGGCCCAAACGGAGATTAAAACAAGATTAACACTTGATTAACAAGATGGGATTAGGGATTAATCACAAGATGAATAAACAAGGGGCATGAGATTAGATAAAAAGATTAGGCATACTTTGCACTATAATAATGGTCCTTTTTATAGGAGAGACCCTATTATACGAGGTGTGTGCATATGCTGCCACCATACATGCCACTGGCAAGGCATGATGCCAAGGTGTCACCTTTACAGATCATTGCTTACATAAGATCCTTCTAAGGGGCTGTTCCCAGAGATAAATGAACCTACACACTAGAACCACTTTATTTAAAGCCTACAATACTAAGTTTAAGTGCCAGTTTACAGAACTGGCACTTGTCCATTCCCACATTAATCATTATTAATATTTAACATTCACCATAATCACGTGGATATGAAACAACTAACACAGATTTCATCACCGCAAGCATAGCTGAATGTATGGGAACTTTTACCATTTGGAGACCATCACAAGAACCACGTCCTATAAAACCGTGGACGTAAAACTGTACCCTACTAACACTTTAAATAATTTTGGTGAAAGCTATGTTGCTCTAATTCGTGTTTGTAGGTTCACACTTCCTTAAAACTAGAGTGAACATTTTGTGTTAATAAGGACACCTAGTTATTTTAATTCGGGTATGGACCCAAATATTGGGCATTTTCTTTTTAAGTGTTTTTTTCTAACCTTCCACGGGTGCCCTTATACATATGGTGGCTGGCTGCATGTATTTTATCAACCTTGGGGTGAGGGATCCTTATTTTGCATAATCGTGGCCAACTACCACGTGGACCACCCCACCATCCCCTTCGCCAACCTTCTACTCCTCGTGGTTGCATAATCGTGGGGGATCGTTTTCCCTCTCCCGCATATGCGCATACAGCCAGCTTGCTCTCGTGGCCCCATGCAGCTGCTCGTCATCACTCTCTTCCTCTCTCTTGTGTGTATTTACTAGATGGCATTCATAATAGCTGATGGCTGTTCAAAATCGTGATCTTTGCTCCCCTGCATAGAAGAGTGGAAGCTCGGTGGATATAAAAAAATCGGTAACTTCAATGTTCAGAATTCAGCAATCTTTCTCGACAAAGATAACGCACAACATAGAAAAAGATGTGTAGAGAAATGAAATGAAATGAAATGATATATTAACGTCTCTAAGAGGCCATAGTGGCCTATGAGACCAAAACTGAGAGTACATCTGAAGTTGGTGTCTCATCAAAGAGAACAACTAAATGAGACTAAAAAGTACAATAAACTGATTGTCCTACAGTTATAAGAACAGAACTATAAGACTCTGAGATGATACTGAGTAGAAAATACTGAAAAATGTATATCAGGTAGATCCATGTATGCTGATCAGTTGAAGTGTTGCCCTCTCCTTAGATCAAGTATCTCCGCCATGGCGCTATCTAGAATGGAGAGGTCGTAGAAGCGAGGTAGGCGCCTCCGATGCCGAGCAATAATGGCTCTGATCTAGCAATGGTGAGGATGCCGTGGTCGGGATCTTGGTGGGCGTGGCCGACGAGCAAGACATAAGATAACTGCTCTATCAGTGGTGACTCCCTGGGAGCATCGTCGGTGCCCTGATGGCCCAATGGAGAGAGAGAGAGAAAGAAAGAAGAAAGAAAGATTTTATTAACGTCTTCCAAAAGACCAAACTCGACCTATGAGACAAATCGGTGTACCTGTATGGGGTATCCTCTGTCATCCCAACAAAATGAAAAAGTACTGAACTAAAAAGCTGAATCTGGGTGTGCAATAAGTACAATGAGAGAAAGAGAAATGAAATGAAATGAAATGATATATTAACGTCTTCAAAAGGCCAAAATGACCTATGAGACCAAAAAGGTTACAACAATTGGTGGATCTGATACAATGTCTGTGTAAGAAAAGCTAAAAACAACTAACTGAAACTGAAATAACTATTGAGGAAAAGTACGGTACTAGGAGCTCCTAATGGATAACATCTGGGAGGAAAACTCCAGCAACAAAGGTAAGCATCATACACATCACTATCCAAAGAAGTCTCTCATCGGTCGATGGCGGATATCCTCAATGTCCTCCATGGTGAGTACTCTGATTGGACGTCTCCCATGCCGTGCTAGTATGGTCCTGATCCTCTGTTGTAGTCTCCGCCGGTGTCGAGATGGGCCTCTCATCTTGGGGCGCCTGGACCGCCCCAGCTCTATAGCCCGATCAATCAGTGTACCTCTAGTGCGGCTATACTCTGGGGCTAGCTGCAATGCCTGCTGGCCTGACTGCTCAATCTCTGGTCGAAAGAAGTCTGTAATCTGCCTCTGTAGGTGTCTCTCCCTCTTTGATCCCCTCCCTCTCAAGAGACCCTCTCTATGTCTACGAAGCTCCAGCAAGTATAATCCGAGGCATCTCTGATCCTGGTATCTCATGACTCTAGAAAGTGGTCCGAAACCCTCTCTAAACAGGCAGTGAAAACGGCCTCGTATCTCATAATATACTGGACAGTGACATATGTAATGTAACTCTGTCTCTGGCTCCATCTGGCATAGCTGACAAATCCTGGCCTCAACTGGTACTCCTCTGAATCTGCGAGTCTCAATCTCTAGCTGGTGTGAGGATGTGCGCATCTGACCAATAGCACACCGTACCCCATGAGAAAGATGAGTATCCATGTAGCTGGGTCTAATCACAAACCCATCCTACGTGAGCTGGAGAAGATGATTGCCATCTTCGTACCAAGCTCCTGTGTCGGCTATATCCATGTCCTCCTAGTGTCCAGCTGAATCAAGTCCTGCCTGATAAGTCTGGTAATCTCTGCCCGTGTGAGAGAGAGGGAGGGTGCATCCAGGCCTTTCCATACTAAAGCCATGCAACTGGAACCAAGCTGTCATCTGTGCATACCAACATGATCCGTCTCCCTGTGATGCCAACTGTCGTGAAGACTCCAGGGCTAAGCGAGCATATCTGTCTCTAGGGAGAGCCCAAGTGCTATGTATAAAGGAGACTGATCGAGTGAGTGCCTCTACTACCAATGGGGGGGCAGCCATCTCTGCACGGATAATATCATGTGGTACGGAGGCCTTGGCCCTAATCATCCGGGAAATCATAGAAACCAAGGGCCTCTCCATATGTCTCCATTCATCAGTGCTACCAGCTCGACTGTGGTGATCTACTGAGGGTCCCCATATCTCCACTCCATACAGCATGGCTGAAGTGACCAAAGTGTCAAAGAGCCAGAGCTTTGTTCGAGGTTCCTGAAACTGAACCTGCGAACACATCCTCTCTAGTCTCCCCAATGCTGCATAAGCTCTGGTCAATCTGGTCTCCGTTGCTCTCCTCAAGGAAAATAGTGGGCCACTGAAAACCACACCAAGGTAAGTATATGCATCTGTTATATTCCACTGTCTCCTGACCATATGTAAAGGTGGGTACTGACCTCCAAACCCACTGTGCTGTGGTGTTAAACACCATCACCTTGGTTTTACCAAGGTTAACAGACAATCCACTGTCCTGTGCAAAGGTGTGCAATGCATCCAAATGACGCTGCATCCCCTCTGGAGAATCTAAGATCAGCACAATATCATCAGCATACAATAACAGCGGAATCCATCTCCCTGCTAGCTGTGCTCCTCTGTCACCCTCCCGCTCTACATAGTCTGAAACCTCATCCACGTACATCCCAAATAAGGTGGGAGAAAGGGGGCAGCCCTGTTTCACCCCAATAGTGGAGTGAACCATCTCAGATATACCCTGAGTAGTACGTACCTACCCCACAACTGTCCTGTATAAAGCCATGATTCCCCAAATCAGCTCTGTGGGCACCCCCATCTCCTGTAGTCTGCGCATCAGTCTGGCTCTCGGTACTGTGTCAAAAGCTTTGCGGAAATCCACAAAGCAACAATAAATCCTCCTGCCATATAATCTGCCCTCCTCAATAATAGCTCTGAGTGTCAAGATATGGTCAAGAGTGGAGAAACCTCTCCTGAACCCTGCCTGCCCTGATGCACGTATGCCCTCTCTCTTTGCCCATCTACTCAACTCCTGCTCAAGAATAGATGCATATAATCTATAGAGCCAATGTGTGACCAATCATGATGGTACGATAATTCCCAGGAAGCATGGGATCCCCTAACTTGAAGATAGGCACAATCGTGGACATATTCCAAGTCTCAGGAAAACCCTCACACATGGCTCGGTTAAACATCATAGCAATAAGCTCTCTGGCATGAATAAAGTGCTCTGCTACCAAACCATCATGATCATATGCTCTCCCAGTCCTCATCCTGTCAATAGCTTTCCTTACCATCTCAGCAGTAAAGAAAGCACATGTCTCTGGGCATGGCTCCGATGGGTCTGGCAGGGGCGGCTGTCCTGCTGCTGTGTACAGGGATGCTGCATACTCACACCAAATCTCTGTGGAGGTAATGGCTGGTGATGGTGAATGCTCATGGAATAGTCTCCATGCCTCGCCTGAGTCCTAACTCATAAATAACTGATACAAATCCCTCTCTAACTGAGCAAGATAAGCCCTCTTCTTCCGTCGCACTAGGTGCAGAACAGAGTATTGGGTCCCAAATACCCTCTGTAGAGCCCCCACCATGAATGGTGTGTTTGCTTTATTAGAATGATGTACAAATAACGCAAATCAAATCTGGTCCTTGACCTGCATGAATGGGAGAATTAGGGTTAGAGTTATTCATGTGGGAGACATACACAGAGAGAACAAGGGAGAGAGAGAGAGAGAGAGAGTTGTGGGGATAAGTCAACTCATGATATGAGTGTGTGACTCCCCTATCACACATGTATATTGCACTAGTACACATAGTGCACTTAGTACATTAAAAGTACTAAGTGTACTATGTACTATAACTTATGGGCTTGTACACACTATAAGGGTGGGCATAGTGCCTTTACCCCAACAACCTCCCACTTAAAGGCAAAGTGCCCTTAAGTAAAGGAAAAGAAAAAATCAGCATGTACATGATAATATACAAGGCCATATCAAGGCTGAAACTCGCCTCATCCCCAAGTGTCTGCAATGAGCAAACCGCTCTGGAGGCAAACTCTTTGTCAACAGATCAGCCGGGTTGTCATCCGTATGAATCTTAACAAGCTGAATTTGCTTGTTCTCTATCACCTCTCTGATGAAGTGATACTTCACATCCACATGCTTCGTCTTTGTCAACAGATCAGCCGGGTTGTCATCCGTATGAATCTTAACAAGCTGAATTTGCTTGTTCTCTATCACCTCTCTGATGAAGTGATACTTCACATCCACATGCTTCGTCTTTGCATGAAAGACAGGGTTCTTTGCCAACTGGATGGCACTCTAACTGTCACAATGCAACAATGGAATATCCCCTGTATAACCCAAATCAACCACTAACCGAGATAGCCATAATGCCTCCTTGCAAGCCTCTGTGGCTGCAATATACTCGGCCTCTGTAGTAGATAAGGCACTGCACTTCTGCATCCTGGATATCCATGACACAGCACCTCCTGTGAATGTAAACACATAACCGGTAGTAGACTTCCGGTTATCTGGATGACCGGCATAATCCGAATCCATGTAGCCATGCACTAATGCATCCTGTTTGCCAAAGCAAATGCACATATCCTGTGTGCCCTTCAGGTATCTCATGACACCTTTCACTGCTTCCCAATGCTTCTTGCCAGGGTTGGCCATGTATCTAGAAACCACTCCCACTGCAAATGCAATGTCCGGCCTAGTAGCAACCATGGCATACATGAGACTGCCACAAGCTGAAGCATACGGAATCTTGGCCATATCAGCCCTGTCTCTATCTGACTGTGGGCTGTCCATAGCACTGAGTTTCACATATGGAGGCAAAGGAGTACTAGTATTCTTCCCCCCGTCCATATTGAACCTCTGCAAAACTTTGCCAATGTATTCCTTCTGAGACAAATACAACACATGCTGATTTCTGTCCCGAAGTATCCGCATACCCAAAATGTGATTTGCATCACCCAAATCCTTCATATCAAAGGTTTCATGCAGCTTCTTCTTCAAGGCATCCATCTCTTTACGAGATTTCCCGGCAATCAACATATCATCAACATACAAGATGAGGATCAATAGACTGCCATCCAAAGCTTTCTTGGTGTACAAGCAGTGATCTATGTCACTTCTCCTGAATTTCTGAGATTTCATGAATGTATCAAATTTGTGATACCATTCCCTTGGTGCCTGTTTGAGCCCATAAAGACTCTTTTTCAGCTTGCATACAAGCTTCTCCTTTCCACTCACTGCATAACCCTCTGGCTGCTGCATATATATCTCCTCATGGAGATCACCGTGAAGAAAAGCAGTCTTCACATCCATCTGAATCAAGTCCAGATCATCATGCGCAACCAAAGCTAACACAGCTCTTAAGTGTGGTCATTTTGACCACTGGAGAGAAGATCTCATCAAAGTCCACACCATATTCCTGCTTGAAGCCCTTAGCCACTAACCTGGCTTTGTATCTTGGCTTTGCATCAGGTGCAACTTTGAGCCTGTATACCCACTTGCATGGCAAAACCTTCTTGCCTGCAGGCAAATGCACCAACTTCCATGTTTCATTTTTGTGCAGAGAATCCATCTCTGACTTCATGGCACGCTCCCAAAGAGCCTTGTCTGCCCTCTGTAAAGCCTCTTTATAACATGAGGGCTCCCCACAGTTAGTAAGCATCAAGTAGTCAACCCCTGGAACAAACCTGTCAGGGCCTCTGGAGGGTCTTGTGGACCTCCGTACCCAATGACCATCATTTGCAGGTTGCTGTCCAGCCTGCATATCACCCATTGGTGGCTCCTGTTCCATGCCATAAGGCTGAAAAATCATGCCCGGTATCTCCTCTAACTGTGGTATATCCATAGGGATATCTTCTGCCATCTCTGGCTGTCCATTTGGACCATTTTCAGCACCATTTAAGGGCTGGTTTTCCTGCTGTAATGGCTGATTTACAGCCCTTTGTTGTTGTCCATGATGTCCATCATCATCAAAGATGACTCTGCCAGGCTCCTGTTGCCTTGCAGGCTCCTTATACATGCATGTTTCATCAAAAATGACATCATTGCTGCGTATAATCTTTCTATTCACGGGATCCCAAAGTCTATACCCCATTTCACCTCTGTCACCATATCCTAGGAATATGCATTTGTGAGACTTAGGATCAAGTTTGGTGCGCATTTCCCTATTTGTGAGACTTAGGATCAAGTTTGTGAGACTTAGGAATATGCATTTGTGAGACTTAGGATCAAGTTTGGTGCGCATTTCCCTACGTATGTGCACCTACGCAACGCAACCAAACACTCTCAAGTGCTTGTATGACGGAGGCTTCCCTGTCCATACTTCCTCTGGCACTTTCCCACCAAGCCTCGTGTTAGGTGACCTGTTTATAAGGTGAACGGCTGTCATAACAGCTTCAGCCCAAAAACCATGAGGTAACGCAGCATGTGACAACATAGAACGAACCTTCTCCTGAATGGTCCTGTTCATCCTCTCTGCTGTCCCGTTTTGTGGAGGATCATAAGGAGTAGAGAGCTCCCTCTTGATGCCTTTAGCATCACAAAAGTCCTGAAACTGTTTGGACATATACTCTCCACCATTGTCGGAACGCAAAGCCTTCAGTGTTTTGCCAGTTTGATTCTCAACATGAGCAACAAACTTCTGAAACACTGAGAATGTATCACTCTTCAAACGAAGAGGATAGACCCACACCTTGCGTGTGGCATAATCAATAAAAGACAAAATATTTTGCCCCTCCCAAAGAAAGCTGAGGCATCTCACATACATCTGTATGCACAAGCTCTAACTGAGCATCTTTCTGTCCAAGAGCTTTCTTGTGGGGGCACTGTAGTTGCCTACCATATATACAATGCTCACAAAACTGAAAACTTGAAAACTTTAGAGAAGGCAAGTAACCCAAACGAGACAATTGCTCCATTCCTTTGACACTCATGTGTCCCAACCGGCTATGCCACATAGAGATTTCCGGCAGCTCGGTTGCATTTACATTAGCATGGTGACAAACACCTACATGCATGAAATAAAGAGTGTCCACCTTAGAGCCTCTGGCAACAACCAGTGAGCCCTTACTAATTTTCCACTTTCCACGACCAAATGTGGTAACATAATCAGCATCATCAAGCTGTCCAGTAGAAAGTAGATTCTTCTTGATCTCAAGCACATGCCTGACATCATGGAGCATAAGCTGTGAGCCATCTGAAAACACAAGCCTCACATCACCTCTGCCAAGAATCTTGCATGCATGGTTATCACCCAAATAAACCACTCCTTCATTGCCAGCAGTATACCTGACAAACAAGTCTCTGCAACCTGTGACATGAAAGGAGGCACCTGAATCAATGATCCATGAGTGCATACCATGACCACCTGTAAGAAGTGAATGGGCATCAAGTGAAGACGTAAATAGGACCTCATTCTCACTGCCACCTGCATGTGACACATTGATTTCTTCAATCTTGACTCCACTTTTGCCCTTTGGCTTTACATCTTGGGCTTCATCTTTCTCTTTGTCTTTGCCTTTTCCCTTTTCCTTTTGATCATTTTTCCATTTGTAGCATTGCTTTTTAATGTGTCCCTTCTTGCCACAATAATGGCATTCCAAATCCTTTTTGAAGCAAGACTTGCTCCTTCCCCTTTCTTGGCTTTTCCCCCTTTGCTGGGATCTCCCACGTGCATTCATTGCATTGGACTTTCCAACAGAGTTGTTTTTCCTGTTCATCTCTTCTTGTAGAAGAGCACCCTCAACATCTGCATATGACAGCATAGCATGCGAATTGCTAGTGGCTGTCCTGAATGTGTCCCAACTCTCTGGCAAAGTGCATAACAAAAAAGTGGCTTTGAACTCATCGTCCATTGCCAACTTTTGATTAATGACCTGGCTGACAATACCATTAAACTCATTTAGATGGGCTGTCATAGACGCCCCTTCCTTCATCTGAAGACCTATGAGTTTCTTCAACCAATACACTTTACTTGAGGCACTTTGTTGGGCATACAAGTCCTGCAATCTCTGCCACATTCCCCAAGCTGTCTTCTCTTCACGAATGCTGAAAAGTAATGAGTCTGACACAGACAACATGATAGTAGATCTTGCCAGCTCATCCATATCTTCCCACTCTTCAGCATTAAGAGAAGCGGGCATTACACCCCTTTCTTTGATAGGGTTGAGCTGCTTTTTCTGGAGCAACACATTGTAGCACTGGGTTTGCCAAATATCATAATTATGCGAGCCTTCAAGCTTCTTGATGTGAAGCAATGAAGAGCTCTCACCTGTGGTTGCCATAGCAATATGCAACCTGTCAATGCCTGACTCCCTGCAAAATGTGCAAACACTGCACCAAAAGCACACAAAGTGCTCACAGTTGTTCTCCCAAGCTTTATCTCCCACTGCGGAAGCAAGAATGCAACTTTTCTCCCACTTTATGTGATGAAATCACCAAAATCTGGTTGCTGCAGATTTTGGACAACACCTTAAATGTGCTCTATTGCCCTTCCAAAGTACTGTACAACACTACCAATTGCTCAACAATGATGTACCAAACCTGTACCGGCAAGTAAAGCAAATGTAAATGAACCTTTTGCGCACTCAAATCAATGTGCAGCCATGCCAAAACTTGCACAAAGTTGTGTCAAATCTGTACCAGCAGGTACAATAGCAATAAATGCTCTCCTGGCTGTCCAAATGAGTGAAAATCAGACTTTTACAGTCCCGAACACTGCATACAACAGTCCCGAACAGAAATTGGGCAAAAGCCCCTTGACTGCAAGCTGATTTTTGAGGATTCAAGGCATAAATGTCTTGCCTGCTGCTTTGCCAAGCTCAACAAACATACGAACTTGAAAAGCCCCTTGATTTAAGATCAATTTCTGATCATACATGGTACATTGACGCACATGAAGACATCCAGAGTGTTCACGATGCTTCCCCCTGGCCACATATACATCCAAATAATGAAAGCCCCTTGATTTACAGGCACATTGAGTGCTTGTCAGGCATCAACACATTGTCCACAGCATCAACTGCGAGTGCCTGCATGCAAATCAACCCAATCGGCACAAAAGCCCCTTGATTTGCACTGCAATTTGCTGCAATTTTGCCCAAATGTGCGATTTCTCACATCATACAGCATGTATGAGTGCTTAATTGCACGATTACATCAAAAGCCCCAAATTTCGACATCCAATTTCCTGCAAATTAATCCTGATTGTGACCAATGTCACCCGATTTTGCCAATTTTGCTCAAAATTGAGCAATTCGGCACTTGTATCTGCTCAATTGATGACTGTACTTGCTCAATTGCAAATCCCAAAAAAAAATTGAAGCAGAATACCTTGTAATTTCTGATTTTTCTTTTTGTTGCAGGAAAAAAAAGGTTGATGAATTTGGTGCTGCTATTGATGCTGATGCTGATGCTGATGCTCCTGCAGCTGTAGCTGATGCAATCGGGGGAGAAGCAATGAACGGGGAACTGTTGGTGCGTAGCCCTCTTGGTTGTGTTCAACACAGTAGACGACCACAAGCTGTGACACGCGTAGCTCTCTTGGTTGTGTTCAACACAGTAGACGACCACAAGCTGTGACACGCGTAGCTCTCCTAGTGGGCGACAGGACCTCCACGGGCGCAGAAGACGTTGGGTGACGAGTTGCTCCACGCGTAAGCTTTGTTACGCCTTGCAAGTGATGAGCGAAGTGCATGTGGGCTGCTCGCCAGAGACCGTGTCCTGCCTTTCGCTCTTCACAATCGCTCGTAGGCGTGTTCGATGGACGACTTCGCCTAGCTGCCTTCGCTAATGATTCAACGCCCGCCACCTTGTGTTCGCTCCACGCTCGACGCATGAAAGCCTTCGCCTACTGCAACCAGGCGGATACGTAAGCCAGTGATTTCATCACATGCAGTAGGCGCCTGACACGCCTGCCCTTTGTTACGCTACTGGCTGGAGTTTGGATGGGCAGCCCACGCTGGCTGGGCTGCCTACGCCCAGCTGCTGTAGGTTAACTGCGCTAGGCAGCCTGGGCAGCCTTCTACGAACGCTCACCTGATTGGCTGGGCAAACCTCCCTCTAGCGCCACTGGACAGATGCTGGTCACCGTGCTTTCTTCAACGAGAAGGAGCTTCTGGATATGCGCCTGATTGGCTGGGCAAACCTCCCTCTAGCTCTGATACCAGTTGAATGGGAGAATTAGGGTTAGAGTTATTCATGTGGGAGACATACACAGAGAGAACAAGGGAGAGAGAGAGAGAGAGAGAGAGTTGTGGGGATAAGTCAACTCATGATATGAGTGTGTGACTCCCCTATCACACATGTATATTGCACTAGTACACATAGTGCACTTAGTACATTAAAAGTACTAAGTGTACTATGTACTATAACTTATGGGCTTGTACACACTATAAGGGTGGGCATAATGCCTTTACCCCAACACTGCACTCTTCACCTTGGCTGCTAAGAGCTCCCCTGCGCTGGCCTAGCCCTTGGAGCACACAACCCCTTGTAAATAATGAGATGAGTAATTGAAATCTATGCTTGGCTATTTATAGCCTTTTTTGGTGCTGGTTAGCTGGCTCAAACAAGGGTTGGCTTGTTATTAATATCCCACAACCAGGTCTGCCCTTTATTCAAGCGATTGTTTCACACCATGCTTTGTTGACCGCCTTGCGTTTGCTGTCCAGGCCTGCCCTGGCTGCTGGGCAGCCCATATGCCCTGGCCACCTACAGTCCTGGCTGCCCCATGGGCTAGCCGCTGGGCTGGCCTCTAAGGCAAGTCGGCTGGCTGGCCAAGCCCCCATGGGCTGGCTGACTGAGCCACCTGGTGGGCAAGGCCATGGGCCCCTTGGGCACTTGGGGTGGCCTAAGGCCTACCCCTTGCCCATTCACGGGATATAATACCCCTTTCTGGGGTAGCCATAAGGGTTGGCACCCTTCTACATGCTTCCTATACAAATGCCTGTCATCTAGTTGCAAACCAAACACTCAGGACACCTAACATCATTCCAGAGGGAGACTCACAGTTGGGACTGGCACTGCTTCATGTGCAGGACAACGCACACCTGACCAAGACCATGTACAGGACTTGTACACCTGACCTTCGACGCTTAAAGTGGAACCCTAGCTAAATCGAGGGACATTGTCCCGAAGAAAAATCTTCTAGAACTTTTCATGGAGAGCCTAGTACTTCTTGGAAGCACCGACACCGTCAGGACAGTGTGGATATAAATCATCACGCATTGTGCACCTTTCCATATTTGTTGTTCAGCTTGCAAGTGGCTTATGAGAGGAAAGTTCCGGAATCCTGGTTCACACTTAATGGTCACTGGGGCTTTGGAGTTTGGACACATTCCGGTTACTTCGAAAAGTGTGCCTGTCTCAATCAATGTCTGGCTACAACTTGTGAAACCATTGAATTTCCAAAATTACATCTGCTCCTACAAGAGGGGCAACCATAAAGTCTCGCACAAACTCTATGCCCTAAATCACTAGCTTGGAACCTTGAGCTTCAAACTTGATGCTCATTGCCCCATGCCGGTGCTAAATGAAAGAGTGCAGAGAGCGGAAGCAGAGTGGCACTAGAATGTGTTGAACAAAGAGTGCAAGAGAGAGAGAGATATGGAGAGAACTATGCTGAATATACTGAAGCAAAACAGTCCCAAGCAAGAGACACTACAAGTCTCATAAGTGAGGGAGAAAAATATGTACAAGACTCAATGAATAATGAGAGGCCAACCCCACCTATTTATACGTGAGGAGGGCTGGCCGACTCGAGCTGAATATGCTGGCCGACTGGAGCATATGAGCTGGCCGACTCGTAAAATACCAAAAGGGCTGGGGAAAAATTCAGAAAAATATGTAAAATAGGGCTGGCCAGCCCACAATCAAGGGCCATACAAATGGGACCAAAAGGACACCAGAAATGGGCAGAAACTGGGGATGAATATGCTAACACTCCCTCTCAGCACCAGATGCTGAACATAACTCCAAGAAGCCGAAGAAGTCATCCTCTGTCAAAGACAAAAGAAAGCAGTAACAACAGGTACCAAGAAAGCTCCACAAGCAATCTCCACAGCAACTCAGCTACAAAAGTAACAGAACAAGCAACCAGATACACTGTTCTTCTAGAAGATATCAAACATGAAGGTTGCATTGTGCTGCTCCAAATATCGGTGCCAAACCCAAATATAAACACAGTGTCACAGGAATCCCTAGAATCCTGTAGCTCCAAGAAGATAATACCCTCAAAAGAAACAGAGTCCATTTGGTCCAACTATGTACCACCAAGAGTAGCCAAATGCTGTATAATAGCACCCTCCTCGAAGGTCAGCATCGCCAGATGTAAAAACTCAACCGCCCCCTCTGAAAACTGATGTCAGGACTCCACAGGCCCAACCAAATCCAAATCCCAATCCTTCAATCCCTGGAAGTACCACTGTGCCCCAGGCACGGTCACGGACACACCTGACCACAATCCAGAATCCTCACACACAGTAACAGGA
The DNA here is from genome assembly GCF_041138505.1 of Cibotium barometz. Classification (NCBI taxonomy): domain Eukaryota; kingdom Viridiplantae; phylum Streptophyta; class Polypodiopsida; order Cyatheales; family Cibotiaceae; genus Cibotium; species Cibotium barometz. Next base: position 41,950,524 of record NC_141066.1, read on the forward strand.
AGAGGAACATCCACTCTAGTAGTAACTGAAGTAGTAGTAGCCTCTTCATTAGCATCACACAGCGTAGAAGAGGCTCCTCCATAGTAGGCAAAGGGACCAGCAACACATCCTGGTTACTGGTAGACGAAGAAAGAATCGGAGGCGAAGCAATAGGAGACAAATTCCCCTCAGAAGATGTGAGCAAAGATAACCCACTGTCTTCTTCAAAAACATTACCAGAGATATCATCCTGGCAAGGAGAGTATGCACAGAAACTCAAGGCAGGGCAACAGGAGAAACAAACTCCTTAGATGCAATGAGCAAAACTGGCCCACTATCCTTCACAAGTCTCATAAGTGAGGGAGTAAAATATGTACAAGACTGAATGAATAATGAGAGGCCAGCCCCACCTATTTATAGGTGAGGAGGGCTGGCCGACTTGAGTTGAATATGCTGGCCGACTGGAGTATATGAGCTGGCCGACTGGTAAAATACCAAAAGGGCTAGGAAAAATCCCAGAAAAATATGTAAAATAGGGGTGGCCAGCCCACAATCAAGGGCCATACAAATGGGACCAAAAGGACACCAAAAATGGGCAGAAACTCCGGATTAATGTGCTAACACTAAATCCCTCAACCTTCTTGTCTACCGAAGTCAGTAGAAACCGGGCTCGCCGAACGGCCTATACCATTACCACGTCCTCCGTGCTGCCGCTGTCAAACAAGGCGACGATTCTCTAGCCACCTATGTAGCCAAAAGTCTTGAGTAGTTCATTGCACTCATACTCCTGGTCTTGGACACTCTTCTGCTTATCTTCGAGCTTCCAACTAACAATTGCACCAACCAAAGAACTCGGGTCCAAAGAACTAGGGACGACTGTTGGGGTCTGTGTGGGAGCGGGGCTCAGCAGAGAAACCATGGAGGCTGGGAGTCTGCGGAGTGGTAATCTTCTTTGGACAATCCTTAGAAGTGTCCTTTTGTGTGACAAAAGGAACATCTGCCCTCCTCCTTGTACTGAGTTGTCTCTTCTTGACTCACTTTCCCACCAGTCTTTCCTGCTTAGGCTTTCTAGTCTAGAGTAAGCTTGGCCACAATAGTCGAGTTCTTGGAGCCAGAGGCTCCAGTGATCTGGCCTGGGAAGACCCTGCCTGGTTCTAGCCTTTTCTCCCCTAGGCAAGTACCTTGAGAGTGGAAGACTAGGAAGTCTTGGGCTTTCCGTCATTGTACTTCATTTCAGCACTCTGCACAAGCAAGAGTGCATCCTCTAAGATGGCTGGCCGAAACATACGCACCACCCATTGGATTTGCATGTTCAAGGCCATAAAAGAACTGTCGTTTCTTGTCATTGTCATAAATGTCTAATTGCAAACAGAAGTTTGAAATTTTATTGGCAAACTACATGACTAGTTGTGCATCAAAATGCGCCTCCTGAACTCATCTTTGAGTCACTCAAGGTAATGGAGCGATAGAAACTGCCGCTTAAGATCTAAGACAAACTCGTCCCAGAAATTAGCTGCCATACCTAATTTGGTGTAGGCTCATGAGCCCACTGGGTCCACCATGGAATGGGATCACCTTCTTAATACCACCTAGCGAAGATCACTTTGTCAGTATCGTTTTTTTTTTACAATAGCAAAATAAGCTTCAAATTGATGCAACCAAGAATAAAGAGTTGTGGGGTTGAGTTTACCTTACTGAAGGTCATCCTCTCGAGAGGATGAATTGAGGATGAAGCTCATGTCACTCTTGCATCTAAGGCTACAAGAAATCTTTCATGCTCCACGTGTCACCTAGCGTCTTCTTTCGAAGCAGCTTAGGACGCTGCCACATGATCTTCCATCAATCGAATCTCCAATGCTCACAACTGCCACTCGAGTGTCGAACTCAGCTACCCTTCACGAGGGTTATCAAGAAGAGAATCTGCTATCGGGATGTGGGAAAGAGAAGGAGAGAGAGGAGGAGACAGAGAAAAAGGGGCTAGGAAACGAGTTCTTTCTTCTAGGGACAAGATCTGTGCCTTCTACTCTTCCAATTTGGTGCTCTGGTCTGCGATTGCTCGCATCATCGTCTGGAACATGTCGTGCACACTCATGTTTGCTTCCCTCAAAGGACTGCTTGGTACTCCTTGTTTTGAAGTTCTTTGTTCTCTCTCTTCGTGGAAGCTCACCATAGTGCGAATATGCACTTCCTTTCCAAAACGCAATAAAATCATCCACTATGCGTGTTGGAGACTTTCCGGAGGCTTCTGAAGGCTAAAAACCAACTGTCCTTCTAGGGAAAGGAGTCACACCAAAAGGAGTGGTCCTTCGGAGTCTAGAAACCGGTTCTTTTTTCTAGTTTTTCTAGCTGAATCTTCACACTTGAAGAAGGCTCTGATACCAATGTAACACGCAGAAGCTCGGTGGATAGAATCGGTAACTTCAACGGTCAGAATTCAGCAATCTTTCGCAATGAAGATATGCACAACATAGAGAGAGATGTGCAAAAATAGAGAGAGAGAAAGAAAGAAAGAAAGTTATATTAAACATCTTCAAAAGACCCAGTGGGTCTATGAGACCAAAAGAGAGAAAACAAAGAAAGAAAAGAAAAGATATATTAAAGTCTACGGAAGGCCAGATTGGCCTATGAGACAAATCTGTATACAACAAGTCCATGTCCTAAGTATCATGGAAAGAAAAACTGAAATGAAAAGCTAATCCTAGTCATATGCAGCTTACTATGAAGTCACTGTCTAGATGAACAATCATGATAAGTGGTATACTACTAATTCCACCCAGTGGAGATGGTGGGATATAGCACATCATACATGGGGCATGGGGCGAGGACTCTCACATCTATTGTGCCCTGGTGTAGCCTCTGGACCCTCTCCTCCATAGCTCTGCAGTATCGTGCTTGGATATGGGCAGACTTGGCTTGATGGAGTAGTGGTGGTCTGCGTCTGGGTTGTCGTGGTCTCCTGGTAGCTCTGATCTTCGAGGCTCTCTGTAGTGTGAGCCCTTGTCGGGAGGTAGATGATACAGGGGGAGGGAGATGTGGCTCGTTGATAGGCCTGAAGAAGCTGATGATCTGTGGCTGGGATCTTTGGCTCTGCACTTGTAGAAGCCTCTCTCTATGTCGGTGTAGCTCAAGGAGGAAAAGGCCTAGGCATCTCTGATCAAGATACTCCATCACCCAACTAAGGGCTAAGTGGACCAAAACCCTCTCTGAACAAGCAATGGTATCTCTCTATGATCTCATAATATACAGGACATCTACATATGTAATGCTCCTCTGACTCACCTCTCTGTTGCATAATCTGCATACTCTGTCCTCTCTACGGGTCCGAGCTGCTCTCCCTGCCTCAATGTCCAGAGTGCGAGAGGAAACTCTGATCTGACCAATAGTCACCTTCATAGTGTGAGACGTGTACATCCATGTAGCCTAGTCGTCTGACAAGTCCATTCTTTGTGAATCTAAGGAAATGATCTCTTTAGTACTGCATCTTGGTGGGAAGGGGACCCGACCAAGTCTCCCTGGTGTCATAGTTGTTAGGAAACGCATTGAAATGGTTTTGAAACGTTTCCTTGTAGGAAACGTGTTTCTTTCATGCATTTTTTTGAACTTGTTTTTTTTGCCCCAAATCCAACGTCTAAAAATCGTGAATATTTTGATAAAGATGTTTCTCTCTTTCTAAATTGTCACAACTTACATGTAGGCTTCAAATTGACGTTTCCATGTATTCTATGCATTTAGTGTTATTTTTACATATTTTATACAGTATATATTTGAAATTTTGTACATGCAAAAACCTGTAGGTAGGAAACTTTGGGCTGATTTTACGAAACCCGTTTGAAACTTTTAGGAAACCCGTTTCAAACAACCCCCTAACTACTATGCCTGGTGTGCATCTAGATCAAAGCCTGTTCATCTAGACAATGACTTCATAGTAAGCTACATATGACATATTGTATCACATATTAAAGCCTATTCATCTAGACAGTGACTTCATAGTAAGCTGCATAACATCATAGTGTATTTTCCATATCCATGTATCACATATTGTGTATCCAAGAATCGTGTACAATATATTGTGTATTGTGTATACAAGAATCATGTATATTGTGTGCGCCAGAATCATGTGCAATTTGCATACAAGAGGGGCTTTATATAGCCATCCAACCATGTGACTCTTGGAATACCCATGTGACTATTGGGCTACCCTTGTGACGATTGGGCTCCCATAACCTCCACAAGATCCTAACTCCCCACTAGCCCTCTTGTAACCGCTTCTTGATATGACATCTTTTAATAACTAGCCTATGCTAATGCTACTAATGCTAGGGGGTGTTCACACCCAAGCTAATGCCAAAATGCTAAGGGGTGTACATGAAACATTGGCCGCCAGTCACTTGGTTCAAAACTCCTCTTACAAGAGTCATGTCCATGACACTCCCCCACTATAACTATTGCTATCCTCCATGGCTTGAACAGCTCTATCTTTAGGAATCTCCTTGCCCTTTTGCTATTGGACTTTCTATAGAGTTCCAGACTTGGAGCTCTCCCACGTCTCAAGGGTCCTAGGAAGACAACCTGTATTTGAAAGATCATGGAGTTGATATGCACCAACATTTGCGTGCAAGGATAGATTCAAACCATCCACAATGCTCAACTTGCTCCAATTGTCAGATGGCCATCGGGAGTATGAGCAGAAGCTGCTAGAAACATGACAAGTAGTCAGTTACTTGCTCACCTTGCTTTTGGGCAAAGCACTCCCATTGCAGCTTTAGCTCACAGGAATAGTCCACAAGAATAAACTGCTTCAAGACCGTTTGAGCGGCGGCCATCCCAACATGCCACGGAGTGGTGCCGAAGGTGGTCTTCCCACCACAAGAGCCCGGCACCTATCAAAGCCGTACACACCAAATGGAGCCGAAAAAGATCTGAACCACCTGTTGTCGCCAACGTGGCAGCCATCTCACAAGTCCAACCAGGAAGAATGAGTGTTAAGGAGATGCATGTGTGCACGTCTCAACTTTTTCATTTCCTGGCTTGAGCACACACCAGGGGTGCTTCATTGAATTAGGCCACAAGCACGAACAAAGGAAGTATTCAGCCAAGTCTCTAAGGGAGAAAGAAAGAAAGTTCTATTAAACGTCTTTAAAAGACCATAAAGGTCTATGAGAAATAGTTACAAAGTTGTGTTACAAAATCTCATAACATATGCAACGAAATGGATAAAAGAAAAGTTGTCTACCTTAAGCCCAAGGCCCAAGGGTCTTGGACTGCCCATACATCATGTTAGTGTTGGTGTGCCATTACTATCCACATCCACATCCACATCTATTAGGTAGGATACTTCCACTACTAGGGGAGGACAGTTCCAATGTCGATGTAGATTTCGGATTTGGAGCTGCGCATAGCAGGGCCTCTCCTCTATGATATCGGGGTCGTCGTACCATTGGATTTGGCAAGCCCTCTCGATAGTAACTCCCTGTGGGTATGTGTGCTAGAAGGTGTGCCTTGGCTGAATGTCCTAGTCATGGGCATACCGTCGTGAGGATTCTGTCATGTGTCTCCTCTTGGTCTATGTGCTCCACATAGCGTATCTCAGTGGTGACGCATCTCCAAGAGAAATAGGCCTAGACATCGATGGTCCTCATAGTCCATGATTGGAGAGTGGGTCAAAACCCCCTGAATAGGCAATTGTCATGTGCACACAAGAACATGGCTGATCTCCAGGCTAATCCCTGATTTGGGCAGTAGACAAACATTGTTTTAGGGCACTAGCAAGGCTTAGGAGAATCCCTAACTGGGCAGGATAACACTCGGCCTCGTGGACAAGACCTTGCAGATGAAGTCAATATGATTATTTTGTTCGATTGCTGTCCTTGTGTAACCGCTCCCTACGGTAGGCCTACAAATCGGAAGATAAAATACACATTATTAGATCACTTAACTAATACAAACAATGGAACAATACTTGTAACATTAAAACTGGAAATGACAAAGAACACTTGACACCACTGGGGCCGGAAAGGGTGCCCCCCCCTCCCCTCAATACAGTTTGTATTTCTTGGAGTATTTATATGTACAAGTGTTCAAGGGTCCCAAGGCAAAATTTATCCATAACATGGAGTGAATACAACTGAAACAATAAGATTTCTATCGATGAAGAATCGGTTGTCGGAGTAGACCAAATCATAGGCAGTCTCCCACCTTCATTGGGTGAACATCCGCCCCCCCCCACTGGTCTTCCGGGACCGTGCACCAACAAGCACGCCCGTACTAACACCTGGCAGGGTGAGGCACCGCAGAGAGAGTGATACCTGGTGCTCCCAAGTAAGCTTTGCTCCCAGTTTCCCTCAAACCCCATTGACCTTCACTAGCTCCTCTGAATGTGAGGGCGCGGTCAGGGTACTCACGAGGAAAGATCACCATCCCAGTGGCCTTCCATGGTGAAGGAAACCAATGGTGATGATTACCTACACAAGACTTGGAAAATCAACATTTAAATTTAATCTTATCTGAATTCGAATTACAGAAACAAGTATCTGATTTAGATATTAAATATTATTAGACCTTAATCAATGGTAAATCCTTGGGCACCTACATTGAAAGGTGTCCAGTCATAAATTTAAATATGTGTGAACACCCAACCTTGTAAATATTAAGGTTTACACTACTTTATAGATTTTACATTTAAAAAAGACCAAAAAGACAATACTTACCACCTATTCACATGCCACACCAAGTCGTCAGCAAACAGCACACCAAGTCGTCAGCAAACAGCACACCCACGGTACACTAGGGATGTCCCGTCTAGTGTACTGGCACGTCATAGCAAGTTCGAATGACTGGGTAAGGCAAGGCTACAGGACACTTCATTGATCCTTTCAATCACTTTGAAGGGTCCATAATATGGAGTAGAAAGCTTGGGATATAATCTCTCTCGTCCTAGCCTCTTCCGAAGCCTAGCTTTCTCAAATTTCAGCAATACCCAATCACCTTCCTTGACTTCCATGTTCCTTCTATGCTTGTCGGCAGCCCTCTTATGCTTATCTTGAGAGCGTACAATGGCTGTCCGAACCTAAGCAAAGGCGACATCCAAATCATGCCCATACTCATCGGCTACAAAAATCTCATCCTTTGTACGAAGGATGGGTGGCAAGATCACTTTGCCATAAATAATCTCAAATGGGGCCTTTCCCGTGGAGGCATGTACCGTGTTATTGTAGGCAAACTCTACAAGTGGAACATACTTCTCCCAAGCACTCTTTTGATCTGCCACATAACACCTCAACAAATCCAACAGAGCAGAATTTGCAACCTCACTTTGACCATCTGTTTGGGGGTGATAGGCAGATGAGAACTCAAGCTTAGTGCCCATGTTGTCAAATAGAGCCCTCCAAAAGAGGCTCTTAGTCCTGGGATCTATATCCACAACAATGGACTGAGGCATACCATGATGCTTGAATATGTGAGTAAGGAAAAGCTTCACCATATGATTGGCTTTAATGGTTTTCTTGACGGGCAAGAAGTGAGCTTGTTTGCTAAACCTATCAACTATGGTCCAAATAGTATCCTTCCCATGTGGGGATCTAGGCAAGTCCATAATGAAGTCCATAGTAATGCTTTCCCATGGCTGCGAGAGAATAGGCAAAGGTTAAAGCAAACCTAGAGGCTTTTGCCTATCAAATTTTACTTTTTGGAAAGTAATACATGCGCGTACATAAACCTCAATGTCTTTACGCATGCTTGGCCAAAAGAAATATCTTTCTATCATGCATATCGTAGGTAAAATACCTCTATGACCAGCATAAGGTGGAGCGTGACATTCCTCCATAACCTTTGGACGCATACCTGATAGAATGTGCAGCGGAAGAAGCGAAAGTGGAAACACAGGAGAGAGAGAGTGAGAAAGAGAGATAGGGAGGAAGCACAGGTGAGAACCTGCTCTCAATATCATCACCAAAAGGAATACATGTCCCAAGCAAGAGGGGAGAAAACCTCGTATGTGAGGGACTGCAGTAAACAATGCTAAGCAAGCAGTGAGAAATTAGGGAGGCAAGACAGCTATATATATGCCCATGAGTAGGCAGCCGATTGGTGATAAAATCCTCCACGACTGGGAAAATACCCAAGACTCCATAAAATGGGAAAAATATAGGGGAAAATATATGTGAGGGGTGACCAGCCCCTCTAACTATCATGGTCACGCCTAGAGGCTATAATAGGACACCAAACAGGAAGCCAACAAGAAGGGGATGATATTTAACACCCCCTCTCAGCACCGGATGCTGAGTAAACTCCAAGAAGCCAGAGACGCCGTCCTCGATTAAAGATGAAAGACTACAGAAACACGTACCAAGAAAGCTCCACAAGCAATCTCCTCAGCAACTCAGCGACAAAAGCAACAGAACAAGCTGCCAGGTACACCGCTCCTCTAGAAGAAAACAACCATGTAGGCTGCGATGTGCTGCTCCAAATAATGGTTCCAAACCCAAGTGTGATCCTGTATATAATCAATCCTGGGAGAAGCAAATTGCTCCTCACTGGAACCCTCAAAAGAAATAGAGTAAATCTGCTCCAACACTGTACCAAGAGTAGCCAAATGTTGTACAAAAGCATCCTCTAAAAAGGTCGGCATCGCAAGATGTAAAGACTCTGTAGAAAAGATGGGATCCATGTGCTCAAACTCTGTACCACAAGTTGCCCAATGATGTACATAAGTACACGCCACTGAGACGGGCATCGCAAGATGAAAGGACTCCACATCCCCCTCTGAAAAAAGATATCGTCAAGCTGGTACAAGCCCAACCTGATTCTGATCCAAATCCAAAAAACTCTGGAAGTACCACTGTGCCACAGGCACAGTTAGCAACCACAGATCCAAAGCATCCTAGGTCCAAAAAACTATCCTCCAAAACAACAAACCTGTAGAACTGGCAAGCGGAGGGGCATCCTCAGAAGCATCACAAAGAGAGGCAGAGGTAGACTCCTCACAATGAGGAAGGGAAGCAGGAATATAAACTGCAGTGGTAACATAGCCCTCAAAAGCATCACTGATAGCAGAAGATTGTTCCATAAGTAGAATCAGATTCCAAGAATCAACAACAAATAAATGATCCATGTGAAAGGATCACACCTCAAGGGCAAAACACCCTCCTTGTTCTGCAAACACTGCAAAGAACACAAGCTCGGGCAAAATAAACTCTACTCAGGATCTCTGAAAAGATCACTACTCTCCTCCAAAATCTGTAAACTCCTGTCACAGAAGAAAGTCTCCACAAATACAAAACAGCTCCCAAACTGATCCTCAACTGAAGTAGCTGGAGATAGGGCCCCCTTGAGTGTAGAAAACTCTTGTGGGAAGTAAAACGCAGCCAAAACACTGCTATCCAGCAAAAATAGCACTCCACCGCCAGCAGAAGGCAAGGAATATGGAGAAACCGGGAAACCATGTAGGCCAGGAACAAAACACAGGTATAGATGCTCCAAAATCAGCAAAACGCTGACTGAAATCAGAAATTCAGAATCCTCCTCAAGTACCAAACTGCCTCCAAAGCCACAATCCAAACAAGAAACCCCCTCTGCAAGTGATTTGTGCCCACTGGAGAAGAAAACGCAGCCAAACAAGGTGCTACAAACCTGAAAATTCAGGCCAACCAGTGTCCACACCTCCTATGAGGAAAAACGCTGAAGAGAAGGTCCCTTCGGATCCAAAAGATGAAGCCCAGGTGAAGGTAGAGCTACCAGCAAGATCAGTTCATAAAAATGCAGCAACCATGGTTGCAAATCTGAAAACGCAGAGGTATTCGGGGCAGTAGAAAGGTCTGAATCTAGAAACACAGAAGAAATAGGTACACCCAAGCCTCAGATCAGCAAATCAGCATCAGAAACCTATAGAAGAAAAAAACGCAGCAAATATGCTCATGCTGGCCTATACAAAAACAGGCGACCAACACTACAGGTGGGGGTATGAATGCTGCGAACCGCAGGAAACTGCTGTAGACAGCCACCTGTAGAAAAACGCAGCACACTAGGTGCTGCTGCCCTAAAGACAGTGCATAAAACAGGTGTGAAGGAAGTCTCAGGAGGTCAAACCGGCTATGGATGACCACGGGTTGCTGAGAAGAAACGCCTGGAAAAGGCAGGCGACCAGCAGCAATGCTGAGAAAAACGCAGATCTACCCACCTTGCTGAAAACGCAAAAAAGCAGGAGGGAGCATCCAACACTAAAGATCACTGGCGCTCTGATACCATGATAGAATGTGCAGCGGAAGAAGGGAAAGTGGAAACACAGGGGGGGGGGGGGAGAGAGAGAGAGAGAGAGAGAGAGAGAGAGAGAGAGAGGAGATGGAGAGGAAACACAGGTGATGGAGGTTTTTTCCCCCAGTTTAGCTTAGTTACACTTATAAACAGTTTATAAGTGTTTTGGTCCACCCGGCACATTTTATGGCCGGACATGTGAACACATCTTTTTAGGTCACTTTATTATGTGGCTATTGTACTTCACATTATCATCTGAATACACACAAGAGTCGTGTTCTCTCTCTCTGCTTCTCCACGCTTGTGTTTGCTGTACCTCCAAACCCTAACCCTAACAGCCCATAGCCTTCATTTGGTATCAAAGCTTCCAGGTTGACCAGCCCTTGCCCTGCCCGTACTGTTCATCACCACCTTCCGTACTGCACTGCCCGTATAGGTAAAGCTTCGCCTTCAACCTCCCGTACACTGCAGCCTTTTAAGTCTGTACGGTCGAAACAAGCCAAGCCATCAAGCTTATCCAAGATGTCATCTATACGTGGGATTGGAAACCGGTTCTTGATGGTGAGCTTGTTTAGAGCTCGATAATCCACACACATGCAGAATGATCCATCCTTCTTTTGCACAAGAAGCACAGGAGAACAAAAGGGTGAGGAGCTTGGTTGAACCAAACCCTTTTCCAAAAGCTCATTAACCTGCTTCATGATCTCCTCTTGTTGTGCGGCACTCACATGATATGCGGGTTTGTTAGGTGGGGAACTACCTGGCATAAGATCTATGCGATATTCCTCGGGCCTCTCAGGAGGTAGTTCTGCTGGCAATGCATCGGCAAAACAATCGTTAAAGTTTATATGCATTAAGAAAATTCAGTCTATCTTGAATCAATACATCCACATTCACATGACTGTTCAATCTTGTCACGAACAAAAACCAAATACGTGGAAAGACTCTTTTTCATTGCCTTATTAATTAATTTGGATGTGAGATACTGTTAGCAGTCATCTCCTGTCTGTATATTTACACCAGGGTCTCTGTTGAGGGTGTGCCCGCCCGATTTAAGTGTTTTCTCATTTTTCCCCACTCCATATTTTTCCCTATTTTTTCCTCAAGTGTGGGAGGTTGTCCTGTGGGGCTGTTGGCTCATCCAGATGGTGGCCGACTGATTCTGCTGCCCCCAGGTTGTCCTGGGGCTCACCGCCCCTCTCTGTAGTAGCTGACCGACTTGACCTGTGTGCTGGCCGACTATGAGTAGTTGGCCGACTGTTGTTGCAGCAGGTCGGGTGACCTACAAAGGGCTGTCGACTGGTTTTCTACAGGCCGACTGGCTCATAGGGGCCATATAAAATGGCCCCTTGCCCCCCCACAATTTGTATTCAATATTCGGGATTTTCTTGTGTATATAGTAGAGTTACACGCTTCTCTCTCTCCCCCACTATTGCTGCATATTCTGACATGGTATCAGAGCTCTAGGCTCTTGGAAGATCTTGGAAACTGTGTGAGCAAGAGGGGGGCTGTTTTGTTGCTGATTGGTGGACTGTTTTGGACCGTACGGGAAGAGGAGAAGCAAGAGGAAGGCGGGCTGATTTACTGGACAGCCACTTGCAAATTTAGTTACACCCACCCTTTTCAGTTACACCCCCACAATGGCAGATTTACTTGAGATGGCTGAGAAGCATGTGAAGATCCCAACGCTCCCCACATTCCCAGTGGACCGTCAATTGGACCGGAACAACTATGGCATATGGAAGGTTATAATGGAGTCTGTTTTGGAGTCTTACGACCTTGCTGATTTCTTTGTTGTTGGGGTTCCATGGCCGGAGTAAGAGGAAGGGGAGTTACCCCCTATTCGGAAGGAACGTGAGGCACAGGCTCACTTATGGGACCGTGTCAATGCCAGGGTCCGTTCTTTCATTTTCCTCAATTGCACACCACAAGTAATTAATCATATCAAGCATATAACGCTGGCCAGAGGTATATAGCAATATCTGGCTTCTCTTTACAACAGGGTATCACCTGTGAAGAGGATCTCCTTGGAAGTACAAATGCAGGTTATAACCGCTCCCTACGGGAGACCTACAAATCGGAAGATAAAATACACATTATTAGATCACTTAACCAATACAAACAATGGAACAATACTTGCAACATTAAAACTAGAAATGACAAAGAACACTTGACAACATCACTCGGGCCGGAAAGGACCGGCCCCCCCTCAATACAGTTTGTATTTCTTGGAGTATTTATATGTACAAGTGTTCAAAGGCCCCAAGGCCAAATTTCTCCATGGCATGGAGTGAATATAACTGAAACAATAAGATTTCTATCGATGAAGAATCGGTTGTCGGAGTAGACCAAATCACAGGCAATGTCCCACCTTCACTGGGTGAACACCCGCATCTCACTGGTCTTCCGGAACCGTGCACCAATAGGCACACCCGTACTAACACCTGGCAGGGTGAGGCACCGCGGAGAGAATGATACCTGGTGCTTCCAAGTAAGCTTTGCTCCCAGTTTCCCTCAAACCCCATTGACCTTCACTGGCTCCTCTGAATGTGAGGACGCAATCAAGGTACTCATGAGGAAAGATTACCATCCCAGTGGCCTTCCATGGTGAAGAAAACTAGTGGTGATGATTGCCTACACAAGACTTAAAAAAACAACATTTAAATTTAATCTTATCTAAATTTGAATTACAGAAACAAGTACCTCATTTAGATTTAAATTAGGATCTAAGGAGAGGAGACTATCCCCTCTAATGTGGTCCTGGTTGGTACAAACAGCAACAAGACAATCGGAAGAAGAGGTGGGGGCTGCAAAAGCAACTAGTTCTAATGGCGGGTACAACAGCAACAACCGACAGGTGTGAGGGCGGGTACAAGAGCAGCAGCAACAAGTGCTGATGGCGAGTACAAAAGCTGCAGCAACAGATGTTGATAGCGAGTACATGAGCAGCAACAGCCAGCCCATTTGATAGCGGGTACAGGGGCAGTAGCAGCCGGATGCACATGGCGGGTACAGAAGCAGCAGCAATCGGCCCGTTTGATGGTGGGTACAAGGACAGCAACAACCGACCCATTTGATGGCGGGTACAAGGGCAATAGCAGCCGGGTGCTAATGGCGGATACAGGGACAGCAATCGGCCCGTTTGATGGCGGATACAGGGACAGCAGCAGTCGGGTGCTAATGGCGAATATAGGAGCAGCAACCGGCAGCAGGAGAAAACCATTCACCCTCCTCCAATCTAGTCGGCGCTCCCTTTCCATCCACCACCCCCTTACCACCGTCCACGTGCTGGAGAGAATTTTTCCCCATGCAATCCTTAGTCTTTTTTTTTTTCCCGAGAAAAGATCCTTTCATTAGTTATATAAAAACGCCCGTAGGGCTACAAAAGATCTCTCCTGCTCATAAGAGAAACAGAGCAGTGAATACAGCATGGCAGCCCGGGAGACTCTCCCTAGGTGCTGCAAAATACAAGCATCAGTACAAAGGACTGAGAGGCTAAATCATACAATAGGGGGGAGGGAAGAGCCAAACAGGTGGCCTGTAGTGCCAACGGGGGAATCCCGTGTGTAAGGTGTAGAAGGGGCCACAACGCCAAGTGGTGTGAAAGGCCTGGCGCCGCAAGATCGCCTCATCCGAGTCTCCCCGGATGCGGTCGTATTGTCCTCGCAGGGTGTGGATCAACTCCTGCCAAATCCCCCGTACAGTCTCTGCTGGTGGCTCCAATCTCCCCTCAAAGGCCGTAAAGCACCGGGCCCTCCAGGTGAACCAGATGGTGAGGCTGCTGAGGAGCTCCCATCGTAAATCCCGCTCCTGTGTCCAGCTGGCGGACGAGAAATCCGGTGCCGGAACCAGGCGAGGCTGGCCCCTAATAAATCTGATGGCCTGACTGCCTTGCTCCATCTCATAGCCCATAGCAGGCCCTGACGAAGTCGACCAAGCAGCGGCACCCCACGTAAACATACCCTCTGGAGAGAGGGGAGCCAGAATACGCAGCATCCGCAGCCAAATCTGCTGCGCCTGAGGGCAATCCCAAAGGCAGTGTCTCTGTGTCTCCATAGGGTGGCCGCATCGGACGCAGGCCGTGCAATCCTTAGTCTTAAATATTATTAGGCCTTAATCAATGGTTAATCCTTGGGCACCCACATTGAAAGGTGTCCAGTCATAAATTTAAATATGTGTGAGCATCCAACCTTATAAATATTAAAGTTTACAATTTAAAAAAGGCCAAAAAGGCAATACTTACCACCTATTCACACACCACACCATAGTCACAAGGAACAGGGGACGGTAACGGGGGATGGGGACGGTAACGGGGACGGGGGACAACCATAAGTAGGGAACAGAGACGGAGGAGGGAACGGCACTCAAAAAATACTTTTTTTTTAAGTTTTTCTACTCTACACTTATTCTACTTTGGAAGTACATCAAAATCAGCACAAATTTACATAAAATGGTAAGCTTTTGAGTCATATTAACAAAATACACCAATCAAAGAGTGAAGGCGTTAACGGTTGATTGTATTAATAATTAAGTAGATACAAAATGAGAGAGAGAGAGAGAGAGAGAGAGAGAGAGAGAGAGAGCCTAGAGGCCTAGAGGCTTGGAAGTTGGAAGACTCAAGAGGCTTGAGGGAGAGGTGAGAGAGAGAGAGAGAGAGAGTCTAGATAGTAGAGAGTAGGGCCTTGTGTGAGAGGCTTGGAAGTTGGAAGTTACTAAGTTAGAAGAAGCTTGAGGGAGAGAGACTAGAGAGAGAGAGAGTTACTTGAACTTTGAAAACTTGAAGGGATGTGTGTGTGCTTGTAGCCTTGTAGCCTTGTTCTTATATAGATATTAGATAGGCAAGAGAGAGAGAGAGAGAGAGAGAGGCAAGGGCAAGAGAGAGAGAGAGAGAGAGAGAGAGAGAGAGGCAAGGGCCAAGCCTCAAAGGCCAAGGCCCAAGGCCCAAGGTTCAAGCCTAAAGGCCAAACCTCAAGGCAAGAGAGAGGCAAGGGCCAAGGCCCAAGGCCCAAGCCTCAAAGGCTCAAGGCCTCCCCAAACGGCTAGAAACAGCCAAGGCAAACGGCTAGAAATGGCCCCGCAAACGGCTAGAACCGGGCAAAAGAAACCAGTCTGACTGCGCAGAATGGCTCCCTACCGTCCCCCCACAGTGCCATCCCCCACAGTCGTCCCCGTTCCTACTGTCGTCCCCTTCACCGTCGCTTGTGAGGGACGCCTCCAAGGGGACGTCCGACCGTCCCCTGCCGTCCCGTTCCTGAACCGTCCCGACTCGGCATCCCTCCATTCCAACACTCCGTCCCTTCCGTCCCCTGTGACTATCCACCACACCAACTCGTCAACAAACAGCACACCTAGTGCCCACAGTACACCAAGGGTGTCCCTGTCCAATGTACTGGCACGTCATAGCAACCAAACACACGAAAATAAGTCATGCGAAAACAAGTTTATGCATGCAAACATGAATGCATGTGCACATGTAATGGACGAAATCTCCCTTTCATGAAACTTGTACACGAATTTCTTGTCAGGCACAAAATTGGCGCAATAGAAATGTGAAGTCATGGTCTTCCTATGGAGTGACAATCCCATAGGCAAAACACAAATCCCGGCACAGGCCTTCTTATTATGGAGTGACAATTCCATAGACAAAGGTCGGCACAAATATCAGTCCTACCATGGAGTGACAGTCCCATGGGTAAGATGCAATTATGGTCATACACGGGTGGCAACAAACAGGCTTCCGTCCATATGGCACAATACTGGTTACACACGGGTGGCACAAAACTGGTTCCCGACCATGTGACACAAGATGACTGACCCTTTCACATGGGACACTGGCCTAGCCACATGTGAACATGGTACAAATCTGGCCGCTCTATGGAGTGACAGTCCCATACAAGTGGCTCCAGAAATGGAGATGGACCAAATGGTGACACCTTGCTGCTAGCCGACAGCAGGTTGGCCACTTTATGGGAAAGTGAAGAGCCTATGTAAAGGCTAGGCCAAGAGATAGAAGGTCATCTCACCCCTTTGAAGCAAGTCAAGAATCAAGCATTAGAAGGTTTTTATCTGTGGTGTTTTCTCATGGACGGTTGGACAGACGGAAAGTGTTGGATCAGGCAAAATTTGGTCATCTGCATGTTTCTTTGCATGTCTTTGTGATGATGCATTGAGGATGGCATGTGAGCATTCGCAATGGACGCAAAGTGGTCTCACAATGTTTGGGATCTTGGGATCGAAAATCAAAGGCACAAGGGAAAAGAATGGTTGATGGAAGCCAATATCGAATATCAAAGGCCCAGGATATCTTGGATGAAGTGCTCAGATCTTTTCCTTTTATGGAAGGGCACTTTATATGGACACTGTACAGCTGAGGACAGCTGCAATGCAAGTGGGGCATGTAGAGGCCCGTGAGCAGGCACAGATGCCACGAGGCAATGATGACGCAGCAACAACACATGGCAGGTCGTGGACCTGGCCGACATCAGTAAAACAAACTGACCCATAGCATCTGTGCATATATATACGTGGGTAGCCAAATCATTAAAATCGTCTACTTTCCTCAGCGTTGGGGACTTCTTAAAACGTTTCTCTATAGGTGAAGTGCTAGCCAAGAGTGTACAGTAAAGGTCACAGGGCTGCAATTGATGTTTCTCTATAGGCGAAGCGCTAGCCAGGAGTGTACAGTAGAGGTCAGATGTTTTCACTCAACCACATCCATTGTACTAGAGATTGAAGTATATTACTTCTTCCTTGTATGTAATACAAACAGTAGTTTAGGACTCTTGTTTGTGATGTGTGTGATTCTGCCACACTCTTCTTTCTATCTTTGAAAACCCTAGCACATAGGCACAACTGTTCTACAAAACGTACACAACCCAACAGAAGGAGCCTGATTGTTAATCATGAGACTCTGGGAGAACAAGTGAGCGGTATCAAGTGCATCAACCGTTGTACTACCATCTCCATCTTCATATTAGTAAAGAAAATACTCCACAGAAGGGAGGGAGAGAAGTTGCAATGGGATACATTTTCTACAGTTGGAAACTATTCTGAATGTTCCATGATACAAAATCAGTTTTCCTCATGCTTCAGTTTTTGGGCATTTTTTAAAGGCCATTGGAGAGAGAAGGGTTCCTAGCCATTGGGACCCAATGTAGTTTCTTGTACATGTGAACGTTTGTATGTTTTACATTCCATTGGAACTATTCTCCATTAGACCAGTTAAGAGGATGACCTTGCCATGGATTATCATGAATCTTGACTAAGGATAGAGATTGAGCAACATTTCTGGAAAAAAAATAAACATCTCCACATAGAAAGTCTAAGAGTTCTTATGGGCAACATAATCCAATATAGGGTCATCTAGCTTAAAGTCCCCAATGGAAGATGAAGATGCAACTTGCAAGGGCCATCTATCACTCTAGTGTTAACGGGAAAAATCACAACTGTTGTAGGGCTCAAAGAGCCTCTCTCCTTCTGATTATCTGGATGTCTCTGAGATTACATCTTGCTTATCAAAGAAGTCAAGGAGAACAATCAAAGTCAACAAGATCAGGTGGCCTACTTAACTCATTTGGTACCATGATCTGAAGAACAAGAAGGCCAACACCAAGTGCACAAATTGCAAAATAAATAGCCATTTAGCTAAATATTTATGCCCATGTGGAGAAGCCACCAGGTTTTTCAGTTCCAGGGTGTAAAGCACTCTACAGGCTGAAATGCGCACATGAACATGGTACCAACAGATTGGTGACTTCTTCCTTGACATGATTTTAATTTTTGTTTTTTTTCCCTATTTTTAACACAAGGGGAAAGATTACTTTCCAAAAAATGCTGAGCTAGATGCAAGGATAAAGCTTTTCTTACCTGTAGAAGATCCATCAACCTCCGCTGAGGCAGCTGTCTCTGAAACCCCTCTTGTCTCTTCCCTTGTGTAAGGTTCTATTTTATCATCAACAGGTTGACTTGATAAAGTGTCTGTGGCGTGTTTTGCCAAGTTGACACCATCCAGCTGTGGACCTTGTATCTTTTTGCTGGTAGAAAAGCCCAATGACACATGATTAGCGTCCTGCTGCAATGATGTTGAAGAAGCTTGCTGCTCTGTTGAAGGTTTGATGTGATGCTCTAATGATGGCTCGTTGTGATGCCACTCTGCTGATGGCTCAATATGATGTACCTTTGTTGATGATGGCTCAATGAGATGTTGCTCTGTGGATGGCTCAATGTGACGATAATCTGTGGATGGTTCCATCTGATGTTGCTCTGGTGATGCATTCGTCTGGCATTGCTCTGCAGATGAGTTCATCTGATGATGCTCTGTTAATGGGCTCGTCTGGTGTTGCTCTGTGGAAGACTCCATCTGATGTAGCACTGTAGATGGGTCTGTCTTATGAGGCACTGCAGAAGGGTCCATCTGATGTTGCACTGACAATGGGTCCACCTGATGATGCTCTGTGGATAGGTTCATTTGACTCTGCTCTTTAGCGGATGGGTCCATCGGAGGCTGCTCCATGGATGGGTTTATCTGATGTAGTTCTGTGGAAGGGTCCATCTGACGATGCTCTGTTGATGGGTCTGTCTGATGGTACTCTGCTGATGGGTCGATTGGATGTTTCTCTGTAAGAGACCCAACCTGATAGTGCTCTGCTCCAGGTTCCATGAGAGATTGTTCTGTGGAGGGTCCATTACGATGTTCCCGTGTAGATGGCTCGATCTGATGTTGCTCTATTGGACTCTCATCAGCTTTCTGTTGTTGCTCTGTTGAATGCACAATTTCCTGTAGTTGCTCTGTGGAAGGTTCAAGCCTATGTTGCTCTGCTGTTGGCGGCTCCATCTGCTGCTGTTGCTCTACTGGTGTTTCCATGTCTGCCTCCAATGGATAGAAAAGATGCTAGATGATGGGCGACGGTAAGGGGGAAGTTCCGTGGTCAGCCAGAGAAATGGTTTTTTAAGTGTTTTTGTAAATTGGGCAACTGAAAAAATGCCGTGTTATCCTTACCACGTTATACACAGGCGCACAGAATCTAGCTCGTCACGCGTGACGCGTCCCCTGCAACGTCGTCAACTATGACGACCGCGTTAAAACAAACGGCGCTCATTATTTTTTGCGACTTATTTATGAACGGCCAAAGCATAAGCCTTAATTCATTATAGCTGTCAACATAGATTCAAATTAAAAAAAAACATGGCTTGGCTCACACAAAAAACTAATAAATTCAAACTTAAGTTTGCTTCAAAAAACATCCCCCAAACAAACCACATATGTTTAGATCTATAAATTGCCAAGCTCAACATGCTCCCAAGCGTCCACAAATGGTTTAATAAGTTGCTCGATAAATTGCTGAGCAAAACATGCGCCCATGTTGTGAAGCCACCCTACTCATGAACATCTTAGATAAGGCATGGACATAACACATAAAGTAGTTTCATCTCAAATTCTTAGAAAATGCGAAGCCACCCTTAGAAAATTCTTAAAGCAGTTTCATCTCAAATTCTTAGAAAATGTTAAGCCACCCTTAGAAAAGAACACATAAAGCAGTTTCATCTCAAATTCTTAGAAAATGTGAAGCCACCCTTAGAAACCCATAAACCATGAACATCTTAGCTTTCTAAATAGGCATGGATAAAATACAAAAAACAATTCCATTTCAAGCCATGCAATTTTTTACAAAATGTGTGACCAAAAAAGGTGGCCCCAATAGATAAATTATGTGTAGAGAAATATAGAAATGCAATAAACTATTGATGTAGCAAAAAGGCATGAAACAAACTTTAAAAATCAACTCAACAAATAAAGTCAGATATTGGAAAATAACATGAGGTAATCATATGTGATCGTGGAAGACTCTAGAGGATATGAATAATATATAAGTTCAAGAGTGACTATGCATGGATATGCAAAGAGTGGGCCCTTGGAAAGTGAGCGTATCATTTTAATTCTATCATTTCAATTCACTTGTCTTTGAATTTTTTCTCTCCATGCTTACTGATTTGAAACATGCCCTTTTATCCATCATTTTACCATAAATCATTATGGTTCTCCCCAGATATATGTGTTTGATCATTATCACCAATTCATGCATCAACCTCTTCCCACCATGTAGCATTTGTACTTCTGCCACCATGACTAAGAAACCAACATTGGTAATAATGCTAAAGCCTTGTGTGAGATGTACATCGCACTATTTTCAAATCATTGTTTTATGTGAATAACTTAGAAGGTGCATACTATTTGTAAACATAAGGTTGGATATCAATGTTCCACCCTCATATTAGGCCATGTTTGTATAGCCCCCACGATGAGGACTAGCCATGATTGAGAAGCATGGGTGCTCAGTATCCCTATATTCACACATGATAGTGGCTTAGGAGGCCAGATGGCTAATTTGGCACACTACCAAAAATAGGCCACATACTAGTGGACCATTATCCCATAACGGTCTGCATATGGAGTAGGTAATCTTTGCCACATCATGTCCTGACATGACGAGGTCAAATGGGGCCCAAGATGAGCCCAAATGGAAGTGGAAGTGGGGAAACTATGTAGCATCTTTTGGTTTATCTATATTGACACCATGGATGGTGGCACTGACAATGATCGCAGACCTATGCAGCCATGTCATAGAGGTCAACGTAGATACACAACCGGCCCCTTTTCCACATAGTCTCACAATCATCACTGTGAATCCCATCGAAGCTCTTGTTCTTCACAGCAGCACATGGGTGTGTGTTGGGCTTTGCCATCTTTTATATTACATGAGTAATACTACAATATTCTTATCTATTGTAGTACATGAGTATTACATGGGTGTGGGGCTTTTCAATCTATTATATTACGTGAGTATTCCTACATGTAAGGCTTTGCCATCTATTTCTACATGGGTGTGGTGGCATGGGACCTCATGTACTTCTTGAAGAATTAATCAAAACTCACATATACATCAAGGAAATAAACCATAGAGTTGAATCAAATTGAAAAGATTGAGCATAAAATAGAGTAGACATCACCATCACCACACTATTATGTGTAATCTCCCCCCTCATGCGTGTAGCTCCCACTTCCACGATATAAGTATTTTGAAAATTGTATTCAATATATAGCCCAAGGAGCTAATAATAGTTGTGCATATAAATTTGGGCTTACTTTTCCACTTTTACAAAAATAGCTTAAGCACTAAAGCTTATCCACACTCCAAGTGTAAAATAACTAAGACTCTTCTAGCATATATGTTAATAATATAACAATGCCACGCACAAGCATGCATAAATAATTTGAATGATCTTTTAGCACGTGACCAACAAAAATAACTCATAAAATAACCTTGTGCACATTCACACATTCCATTTATTAAGCTGGTTTCTACACACAGTTAATTAACCATATTTTTCTATGATTAGTGTGCATAAAAAATATAATAAAATTTATACCTGTATAACAGTCCTCCTGTTTGAGGAGCAACTGTCCTCAATTGTGTAAAAGGAATCGAATAACACAAAATGCTGCAACAACAAGGTGTTCACATCACTCTAATGATGATGACATAACCTACAAGGTAAATTCAAAGGTCCGAACATGGCTCAGAGGCTGATCATGCATGGCTTATAGGTTATTATGGACATGGAATACCACAAACATCCTAGAGGTTCTGTGACACCGAGCATGACTTAGAGGCATAAAAGCATGGCTCTGAGGCTCGAGTGAACATGGACTGCTTCAATAAAACTTGTGCAGGACCTAAATTGGTGACCCTCACACTCATCATCAAATCACATGTAATAATACGAAATAATAATATTCCGAGATGATATGATATAGAAAAGATCCTCATGTGCGACACACGCATTGCTCATCATCTATCTCACAAATGTAAACACATTAGTTGTTCCAATTAATTACCTTCTCTACAATTAATCCCAATTTAAAACATTAATAGACACAAACACAACATACACTCACCACTTGTTTCACTTACGATGAGAGCATCATTATACACATCATCTAGCATGGCGTGTATTGCCACTTGTTACACTTCAATTACATGGCAAACCACTTATTACATATTAATTAGCATGGCACATCAATTGTATAAACCACTTGTTATGCTTCGACCGTGTGCAGTTGTCTAGCATAGTCCACTTGTTTCACTTTGACCACAATACAATCGTCAAGCATGGCACTACTTGTTACACTTCAACAACATACACTCGTCAAACATGGTCTCAAGCTATACCAATAACCCTAGGTAGCTAGTATTTAATGTGATGTCACCCACGATGCCAACTCACTAGGACGGCACACTAGCGTTCCCATTCAGCTAAAGGGTGGACATTATGTAGCATCCCTCCTGCTTGGATAAGCAATTGACCTCACTTGCATGTTTGCTTATTGTGAGTAAAGAAGATCATTGTCTTACTATATACAAATTTTAGTATCTTCTCTAATTATAACAAAGAGACATTGTATCAAAAACGACTTCTATGTATAATAAATTCTAGTGTCCCATACCACCATAAATTATCCCACATAAATATAGAGATAAGTATGCATCGGAATCCTTCACATAAGATTAATCTTGATGGTGTCCCATACCATATGACTAATACATAGTGAAAAATTCATAGAGCATAGTTCGAAATGGAAGGGCTAGTGTAAAAATAATCAAATGAAATAAACATCTTACCTTAGGAGTCAGAATACTTGTCGTAGTAAAAGTCTTCTTCTTTGTCATTCAATTTTAGGACCCTTTTTTGGTAAAATAATTTGAGAAGCTATAATTTAGAAGTTGAAAAAATAACAAACTTATCTGATTTTCATTTGTTGGAAAGATGATTGGGATTTTAAGTAGAGAGTGTGCTTAGCAATTGTGAGAATAGGCCCCTGATCTCCTCAATGTCTTGATTGCATCCATAATGGTCGGATTATGATGAGAATTAAAAATTCATGAAAGTGGTTTTGGGAAGAAGAAGGATGGTGTTGGGATTCACATAAGTGGTTTTTGAAGAAAAGGTGACAATCTCTCTATTCCCTTGATTCCAATCTTAATCCGATGGCTTAGAAATTTCCCATAAAACTTCCAAAAAATGTCTTAAGCCAATTCCTCTCACCCTTGAGGATTTCATCTCATTACACCGACATGAGGAGACATGGATGTAGAGTTGCAATGGTGGTAACTAGAATTTCTTTGCCTATAAAAGAAGAAGGGTAAGGATTATAACTCTTCAAATCAAAAGAAAAAGATTAAGTGTTTGTATTATAACATAGAAAGGGCATATAACCAAATAATACATGAATAAGTAGGTAAACACTGAGGATGGCACTCTTAAGACAAAAAAAGAATCTAATCATGCTATATAAATAGAGTTATTTGTTGCCATTAAACCATTGTGTAGTGACATAACCAATGTTACAACACATGATTCTTGGATCATCCGAAAATGGGGCTTTTAGGCATATGACTAGTCACAAGGATTGGTTTTCCTCCCTAAAGCATGTTGTCAAAGCGACATCATTGTGGGGCTTTTAGGCATATGACTAGTCACAAGGATAGGTATTCCCCTAAAGCATGTTGTCGAAGAGAAATCATTGTGGGGTAGTAGAAGACAACGATGTATAGTTCCCAACAATGAAAAGTAAATGTACTATTTCACTCATGTCTATCAAATGTTCCTTGGGTTCTAGATATAAAGAAAAACCTTCTTTCTATCTCGGCCATCATAGACCATGACTTATGGGTTTACTTTAATAAAACTTGGTTTAATAAAATGGGATATTCATCCTTGATGGAGAGGACTATTCTCGTATAAAAAATGGCATGAAAGAGTTATAAAGGTGTTGTCCTATGGTTGTCTCACATGTGTACAGGGGGTGCACATGTGTGGGGTTTTTATTTTTTGGGAGTGTACACATGTGGATGGGTGTGTATTGTGTGTGTGCACAATCGGGTGGTTTAGGAGTGTGTATGTGTATGTGTGCACATGTATGTAAGCAAACGTGTGTTTGTGCATGTTGTAGGTGGATGTGTTTTGTGTGTGTGCATGTGTTATTATATTTATGCACATATGTGTTATGATATTTATGTGTTTTATGTGTAGGTGGATGTGTTTTATGTGTGTACACACGTGTGTATGCATGTGTTATCATATTTATGTACGTATGTGAAAATGGGTGTGTGTAGAGAGTGTGCAAAGTGTGTGCTTTGTGTGTAGAGAGTGAGCAAAGTGTGTGCTTTGTGTGTGTGTACATGCATGCAGGTGTAATCGCGGGATTGCAAATGTACTCATTAGTTTTATATGTTTACATGTGCTTGTGTTTTTAGTTTTTTTTTGTTATTTCTAGTTTAGTTTTGGTTTTTAGGTTTTTAAATCATTCCCAGTAGATGTATCTATACTCTTGGTTGGGGGTATTATGTCACATATGTACAACAAGGGTATAAAGGTTACAACTTACCATGTGGGCTTAATGAGTGAAGATGACAAAGAGCTTACCTATCCATGATGAAAGATTGGATGTCAATGTTGGTATCGTTAGTTGGTTTGCTTGTCTGAACTTTGGCCTTCCATAGTTGATGAGTTGGTGTAACAACATGACACATGGAGGAGGTATAGGACGATCATCATCCCTTTGAGCTTGAGCTTTACTTGGTGGTGCTTTTCGTTAGTTGGTTTGCTTGTCTGAACTTTGGCCTTCCATAGTTGATGAGTTGGTGTAACAACATGACACATGGAGGAGTTATGGGACGATCATCATCCCTTTGAGCTTGAGCTTTACTTGATGGTGCTAAGGGAGTGTGTGTGTAGCTCTCGTGGGAGCATGGCACCAAGGGTGACTTCTATGATTTAAAATGATGGGGGTACGACCACCACACATTGACTTGATGAAATGTCATGGGCTCTCTCGACTACTTAGTGGCATTGGCACATGAGTCAAGGTGGCAATATTGCTCTCCACTCTTGCTTAAACTTTGGGGGTGGCATCTAGGACAAGGCTTTGGGTCTCCACACTTACTTGGATTTGATGTTTGAGGGTGTGTTTGTAGAGGCACAATTTTCTTTGACCTTGGAACCCAAATGTAAAGGTTCCCTTCGTAGAAGCTTTGTTGGGATCCATCAAAGTGTTGCCTATTGGCGTGCAATGGTAGGTGTTTGGGCTATCGCTCAACTTTTTTTTTTGGCTTAGCAAGGTTGTGGGATAGACAACGAGGTAACTAACCTCTCTATGAAAGGGTTTCCCTTGAGGTTATGCCTTGTTGCAATTTGAAGGCCTAGAACCAAGTGTTCTATTGGCATGATGATGTCAAGCTCAAATGTAAGCTAGAAAGGTATGTTGTTATTGATATCCATCTTTGTGTATAAAAAACACACACACACAAGAGTAGGCAAGCACAAAAGAGAGCTGGATGACTGAATTTTCTTCTATTATCTTCTTTTCTCTACAATAATAAACCAAAGATATAAGAGTACATACTTAAGGGAAAGTACTTTCCGACTATAACACATAATGGTTCGTCCATAGTGTGAATATAACTACATGAGTTGGCGCTATAACTATGCCATAACTCTAGTACATTAAAGTGGTTGTCACACAACCTATAAACTAGTGGTTGTATATCACCCATAATCTCATAAACCATGTTGGTGGCATAAGCATGGAAGTACCCAGGCAGGTCATCAATGTTTGCAACACTAGTTGAGCTCGATATCTCAACATAAAACAATCTTTAAGAAACAATACAGGCTCAAAATTAACATTATAATTGATTCCCAAAATGGTTAAGGCACAAAAGTGACTTAAGGCTAATTTTTAAATGAAAATAAGGCAAAATCAACTTATAATTCCATGAAACTTCAACTGTAAGGCACAAACTTAACATTATAATTGATTCCCAAAATGGTTGAGGCACAAAAGTGGCTTAAGACTAGTTTTTAAATGAAAACAAGGCAAATCAACTTAAAATTCCGTGGAACTTTAGTCGTGATAGAAGGAACATGCCAAGACTAGTGTGTTGTAGCCATTTTAATATGTGCTAAGGGAAAGTCAACTCACCAATTCTCCATTGATTATGATATTTAATAGAAAATTTACTCATCTACACAAAATTTAATCATGTAAAACCTCCACAACCTCATAATAATCTCCACTTCAATGAACATTATTTTCATATTTTCATTTGAAACCCTCGAAATAATTTGAAAAATAAATAACATCTCATGAACAACTACATAACAAAAAAACGTAAACAAATGGTGAATAACTATAGAACATTATTGAATTTATTATTTATTTTAGATTAAAATTAAATTATTTGTTACTTATTTATCTAATTTTTTAAAAAAGAAGAAGAATATGACAATTTTAAAAAATATTGGATTTTATTATCTTAGAAAAATAACCACCACTAGGTGTATTTTTAATATGTTATGTTGTGTTTGGATTCATCTATGTATCTCTTTTATTTGTTGAAAGAGAAGAAGATAGCCGAAATGCCAAAGCAAATATGCTAGATGCATATAGCAAAAAAATGTGTCTAGAAAATGTTCTAGATGCATCATCGTTTATCTTACCCCCAAGTATGCATACACTCCCACAATGGGAGATTGACAGCTATTCTTTAGGCAAGTGATGAGGGATCTTGCATGCCTCCAAGAAGGTGGTTGAGGTGGACAATGAATAACCAGTGCCCTAGCCCCCTCTACCCTTGACTGCTCACTCTTTGTGTGTTCTCTTCTCCCACTCCATCACATTGTGCACCGTACATGACATAGTCTATGAATAAATAAATAAATATAATCTCATACATATGCTTGGCCTGTGTGACTAAGAAAGAGGAGAGAGAGTTGAGTTGAGAGTCGAAGAGAGAAGGAAGTAAGAAAAAAAAAGAGCAAGCTC
Organism: Cibotium barometz; assembly: GCF_041138505.1. Classification (NCBI taxonomy): domain Eukaryota; kingdom Viridiplantae; phylum Streptophyta; class Polypodiopsida; order Cyatheales; family Cibotiaceae; genus Cibotium; species Cibotium barometz. The sequence continues at coordinate 41,977,636 of NC_141066.1, forward strand.
CTAGAACCTGCTCAAGAGTTGGTAAGAGCTTGCCAACAGCATATAGGAGGGTGAGACTCTAACAATCCCTACTATAGGAGTAGGTATAATCTAGATGCCAACTTTATATTGCTTCTTAGAGAGGACCAAGGAAGGAACCAACCCTTTCGATTTCCCAAGAAAGAACCTCTCCAAGAGAGAGAACTCAAAACAAGATCCATTTGACATAAGATTTAACACCATTATCTCCAAGGTTCTAGGAGATAGTTTGAGAATTCCACAACTGGGAAGGGCTAGTGCACTCGTATACCATTGCACGCTAGATAGATACATGAGTGTGAGAACAAAGACATTGCTAATTTCTCTACCTTCCTTTCTTCTCAAGTCCAGATCCTCGTTGGCTCCTTACTTCAAGGAAGCCCTAGTTTATGAAATGAATTAAAGGATTGGATGGAATGAGTGCCATGGAAGAGCAACCACCCCTAGAGTCCTTAGGTGAGTTGGAAGAAGATAAGCATGCCAAAGAGGTAACAAAGCCATAGAATCTCCCTCCCTAAGGTGCTAGAAGTCAACAAATCGGGTCACTACTTTCAAAGTGACAATATAAATGTGGCACTCCTAGTGTAGTATAAGAACTCATAGGTCATCGCCGTCTTGGGATGGTGGAGATGCTGAAGTCAACATTATCACAAAGAAATTTTGCAAAATGTGGAAATTTGTTGGTGCTGATGGAGCCTTTGGAAAACCCATGGGACTTTTACAAAATCTCAAGATAAAAAATATTTGGATTAAGTTTTTGCCACTCTTTTATGGTGATAACTTCACTCCTCCATTTTCCTCGATCTCCCACCTACTCATTTTTGTTACCTCACATGTTTCACTCTACCTTCTCTACCACCACACCTCGCAATCGTCATTACACTAGCCATCATGCTACACCCATTATAGTCTCCCACCTAATGGTCCTTGTTACCTTCCATGTTTCCCTTTGCCTTCTCTACTATCGCACATCACAATCATCCTTAAACTAGCTACCATGCTACACCCATTAAAGTCGTTGTGCTATATCCCTTACCCCCTGTCTTCTTTTGCACCACACCTCAATTTTTGGGCCTTTTGAGTGCCCTAGCCACCTCCTCTTCCTACTGTTCACTCTCCAAGTGTTTTTCTCCCACTCCATCTCCTCGCCCATGAATGATCTCTCTTGTATTTCATTAAACATGCCATAGCCTATGTGTCTGTGTGCACGCATTTGTGTGTATGTGTACACACACACACACACACACACACACACACACACACACACACACATACACACACACACACACAGCTTTGGATAGAAGATGTATGGGATTTATATATGGCCTAGGTGGGATGATTTTCTCTTTTTTGTCCTTTAAATCTATTATGTTTGATATCCAATCCACTGCACTAACATTTCAAAGTAGAGAATATTGTTTCCAATTCCCTTGATTTATCATCATCAACTACTATAGCAACACATCTTCTCCTTGATCGTAATCCTTCTATTAGAGTAACAACATTTGCATAAATATAAACAACATGCTAGTGCTCTCAACACATAATTCTGTTTAAATTTCTTTGATAAAAACAACATACTAATGTTCATGACCATAATTCTATTGGATAACACTATGGGTATAAATACAAAACAACACATCTACCATAGAATTCTAATAGAATTTATCAACATAATTCTATTAGATTAACACTATGGGCATAAGTACAAACAACAAAATTCTATTAGAGTAACACTATGGCCATAAGTGCAAACAACACTATTAGAGTAGCACTATGGGCATAAGTGCAAACAACACATTTATCACATAAATATATTAGAATTCCTTTAATAGACAAAGGGTCCTTAAAATCATACTTATTAAAGTGGATTTTATCCATTACTATCAGCCAAGATAAAAATTGATGGCTTCCATGATATATTCAAAATCATACTTATTAAAGTGGATTTTATCCATTACTAGAATTAACCAAAATAAATATTGATGGCTTCCATTATATGTTCAACTTTGATTAGTTGATTGAAAGAACTTGTCAAATGTTTGTATCAAATGTATGTATTTAATGTATCATCCTTGCTTTTAAATTCCACAATGACAACAACAATGAAGGATTTAATAGTTTACCTTTCTCTTTTTTCTTAGAATCATATTTAAACTTGCCTAAATTACTATGTATGGGTTCCTTTTAGTTTAAATCCCATGAAGAGGACCAGCACAATCTATGTAGCTTCATTGAAAGAATCTTTTGTGAAAATTGATATATATTTCGTAGTGGTGACAACATCTAGGAAAGCCCCAATGAAAATAGGACCACCGATTATAAACAAAGTGCTCTAATTTTTTTTAAAACTTTGATCCAACATCAATTATTATCCACCATGAAAGGAAATATATCTGTGTGTCTCTAAATCTTTTGACTTTTGATATACGTAGAATGAAGGAGTAGCCTTTGTGCTATTGCTTATCCTTTATCTTATAATTAGCCCATGGTACACTTTATTATATACACCATCCCCAATTTTATATTACCCAATTTTATATTCAATGCATACTTTACTTCGTGCTAAATCATTCTTATAGGATGCATCTTTCATATCTCTATCACTCAAGATTTCTTGTTATAAGAATTATACCTCATGTGGCTCATACATCAAAAAAGGATTGAGAAATTTTATATTTCTCTTTTCGTTTGTGCTATATGCTTTTGTTTGACTTTATTTCTAGATACATAGATTCTCATAACTTTAATCTATTGGATGTTATCTTCTCACGAGATGTGGATATCATGCTTTTTTAATCCTTTCTAGAGTATGTATTTCTGTAAAATCTTGACACAAGCAGCAACAAAACATTAAAGCTACTTCTTGATTCAATTTTGGAATTATTAAAAACAAAAAAAAGAATGTGAAAGCTATGGTAAGCTCAACTCCCATACTTTGTTAGCTCTATACCCCTTTTAGATATTTACACTAACTCTTGGTTTTTGTGGTCAATTGAATGCCTCCCATTGACCCCTAATGTGTGTTAGATAGTTGATTCACATAAAGATATTCAAACCATGTCCTTGCTTTGATTATTAACAATGATTTTACATATCTATATTTGTACACTATCTTTGTGTTTTGCACTCTCTTATCTTTAAGTCCTTGTAAATTTTTTGCATCTCATCTATATTTGTACACTATCTTTGTGTTTCCACTGTCTTACTCCTTGTAAATTTTTTAAACCTCTCTAGGATGTTATTATACTTTATGGACTAGATTTTTCCTTATAGTCTTTACTAGCTTTTAGGTCCACTACACCATAACATACAAAAGGCAAGTACTATATATTATTGTACTTTTTTTGCCAGCAGTACAAGGCATGGAGTACTTCTGAATCCACCCCCTCAATTACATTTCGAAAAACACCCATGTCACCATATTTTTGGTCCCTACTTACAATATCTTCCAATGTGGAGGTGAATGTCATGGATAGGATCAATCATTTGTCTACGAAAACCATCAGAGTTGTTTGTGGTTATGACTAATTAAATCAATGTCTACTTCCTTATGAACATTTTTGTGGAATGTACTTTCCTTTTTGGAGAAATTAATACAAAATTTTTACAATATATAATATGCATGGAGCATTTTAGATAATTTTATGACCAGCACAAAAATACGAATTTAATATGCAACTAGAAAAGGTACTATGGAGCTTAAACTCAATGTCAATCCATGCATACGAGACCATATACAAGAACTTATAAGAAAACTTCTCAAGTACTATAGGGTTCAAACTATAGTTTAAGCCTTGAAGCACATATGGATATAGATTGTAGTGTATAAATATTTATCACATGTGTGAACTACAATAGTTTAAGCCTTGAAGCACATATGGATATAGATTATAGTGCATAAATATTCATCAAGTATATGGACTACAATACACTCAAAAGGACACATATATATGGACTACTAAATAAACTCAAAAGGACACATCTCTATGGCTACCAAATACACTCAAAAGGACACACCATACATTGTTTTAGGTCAACTATGATTTAACAAAACCTAAAGAAATATTAAATGAATGGATCAAAACCTAAGGTTGAGCCTAAATGACTTTGTGATTAGATTACATAACTTAAATGGTTTAATTAGACCCAAATGGTATAAATTTGTGTTATTAAAAAATAACAAGTTAGTTGAGCCTAAAGTATAGTCATTAGTAACTAGTTGTGTCATTTCCTTTTTTACCTCCTTTTAGATTTATCTTAATATAAGGATAGAATATATATACTTCCTTCCCTCTAATTTATATCTTCTAAATATTGCTCAAGTGTATAATCTTTAGGTATGGGAAGGGGTTATGCAAAACTTATGAGAGCTCACAAATCCTCTAGAATTATCAATGAATGAATGTGCATCAACCTTCTTAGAAGCCCTCTCTACTAGCAAGCTAATTGCACCAAGAAGCAAAGAAAGAAAGCACCATCCATGTTATTAAAGACAAATCTTTCTAAAGATTTATAAAATTTATTACATTTAAGTCAATTCCATTGTATGGAGAGGGTTCTTGTGGGTTGCTTTCTATGCCGTTGGTCCCCACACAAGTTGAGGCCTTCGGAGGGATACTTGGTTGGTAGCCATGGTGGCTTCCTTGGGCTTTTTAAAGACACCCACATGATGGGTTTTCCATCATAATATCCTTGAGATTGAACAGGTGCTTAGGCACTCATTCTATATGACATTGGAATACAGGGAATTAGTGCTTGCGCACCATTTTTTTTAATGACATAGAGTACAAGGAATTGGTGCTTGGGCACCCATTTTTTATGACATAGAGTATAAGGAATTGGAGTACATGGAACTTATGCCATAGAGAAACCAAGGTTGAAATACAGGACATGGAAAAGGAGCATGTGTGGAGGACCTAACCCCAAAAGAGCCAAAAGCTACAAATGATGTGAATGCAATCACCTCAAAGGCTACCCCTCAAACCACAAAATCCACATGTACGATACATGATACAAAAGCTCAAAAGAAAGTTTGTTCTCATCACATGGACAAACATATGAAAACCTGATGATCCAAAGAAAGTCAGAAGATGAAACAAGTTCTAGTATGTCACTTAGTCCCTCAAACCACAAAACCCACATGTGCGACACATGATACAAAAGCTCGGAAGAAAGTTTGTTCTCGTCACATATCAAACATAATGAAAACCTGACGATCCAAAGAAAGTCAGAAGATGAAAGAAGTTCTATTACGTTACTTAGTGAGGACGAAAGAAGTTCTGACTCGTCACTCAATGTACCTCCCAATACAATCACAAACCCATAAGTGGCCCAACCACCCCTAATTGAAAATCATAATCATATGACATATGTGGAACATAAAAAGAAAGCTCAGGAGAGCCTGCTTAGCATTGTTGCGTATCATACAGGATCACCGGTTATAATTGAACCTCATAATGTCAAACCTACAAAAGCAACCAAAATACCAAAATCGGAGGAGTATCGCTTCCCCTTTCAAGAGGAAGATGTAATCGCTATAGAAATGAACTCATCAAGCCCAAGAAGAGTCATAAGGGAAAGATTGTATGAATGATGTAGTTGAAAGATCACCTGAGGAATTCGATGAATCCCTTACAAAATTTAAGCAGTTTCTCAAATCCTCATTTGGAGGAGTGACCTTTTCTCGTGGGTGAAGCTAGCAAAGCTTCTTCCCTTACACCTTTAAAGGCTAACCATGAGTTATACCAAGATCTCTAGAGCTACATAGAACAACACTGTAAGGATTTGCAAGTTTCCAAACAGACCTCAGTTTGAAGTTGTCAACAAAGGATCGAGTGTGCCACTGTACACATTGGGCACTCTTGAAAAAACCGAGAGCCAAGAAGAGGATGAGAATGAATGGGAATATAAAATTGAAATGGGAACTAAAGCTGAAACAAAAACTCAAACTTCCATGGTTCCGCTTGAGGATTCTATCATGGTATGGTTAGATTTCCCTATGGGCAATGATGTTAAGTACAAACACGCATTAATTAGCCCTTGAGCTAGTCATAACATCACGAGACAATAGACACTTAGGTATTATTAGGATAACTTAACATCATGAGACAATAGACACTTGGGTATTATTAGGATAACTTAAAATCATCCCTAAAGACAATGGTTTTGTAAGAGCTGCCAATGGACAAAACATTGAAGTTCCAAGTTGCTTTAGCTATGCCACTCAAATCAATGGAAATGTGGAATTTAGATTCCATGCTACCCTAGATCTCCCTTAAGTATGATGTCATCATGGGTGGAACTTGGATACGTGACTTGTGGTATTCAATTGGCGAATCCATGCAAACAGTCACCTTGACCACTTCTACAGGCATTGTGAAATTGCTCTTTTACGGGAGGAAGAGACCTTGGAGGAGTTAGAACTTCCAACATATCTTACTCAGAATATCCCAAGGGGGTTATGGTTTGATTTGAACTTCACAATAAAATCACCACAATCCAAGCACAACTTTATCCACAACGAGAATACAATCTCATGACCCTCGAGTTATGGGATTTGTTTGGTCAGCCGCTCATCTTAAGAAAATTCCATTCACACAAGACATCAACATGCCATGTTTGAACAAACAATGTATATAGAATCTAACCCCCTTTCTTGCAAGTTTTTGTGGTTGAGTATGTGTTGGAATCAGATGTGATCTTGGGGCATAAATGGACTCTTGCTGCCCAAGAACCACTTTGCTTTGCTAGCGGCGATAAGGTCATCTCATGATGGTCAACGACACAAAGTTGACAATACCATACTGCAAGGAAGAGGATCCAACCCTAATGGATTTCTATGATGTTGAATGTAAAAAGCTACAAGCCTCTCCCTCGGAAGCCTCTCTACACAAAAAACTATCATCTACATTAATGACCAACTCGGACAAAGCATCTAACCCTTCAACTCCATCCTCACCAACAAAGTCCAATGCCAAAACCTTGCAATCGACAGCAGCCACTTTTGAAGAAGTCCCCCAAATGTAACCATCTATCTATCTCCCAAAGGGAACTCAAGGGAAAAGCCCTGGAGCCAATGCCTCTTCATCAACCAACCTTGTCAAAAGAGTGGCATGCTAAATCAAAAGCATCATCATCGAAAGAAACTCCACAAGAGACCCAATCCTCATCGTCAAAAATGCCCACAACCTCAGTACCAACTAATGTGAAGGACGGTCCCAAACCTTCCACTTCATTCAAAAAGAAAACTCCCCATGACAGCCAAAATCAAGGTATCTTAATGGTATTAAAATGTGGGTGGAAAAGCAGCTACTTATAGCTTAAGGTTACTACAAAGCTGCCAATCCAATTTGGGTGCCTTGATCATCAAAGCCTCTTCTTCAATGCAAAACTCAAAGGCCAAGGAAGAATAAAAGTACTCCACAACATCGTCCACTATGCTAGTCCCTCAAAGAACTCCAACAACTCAACAAGTGTGGGTAGCAAAAAGATTATTGTAAGCACAAGGGTACTACCAAGGTAATACCAAGGCTTGGATTTCCAAGCGCATCAAGAAGTGCCCCAAGTCTGCTCAAATAAAGAAGCCTCAAAGGTATCAACCATTAACTCCTAATATAGGTGCTTGGTGAACGTGCTTTAAGAACAAGGGTATTATGATGGTAATCCCATCATATGGTTACCAAGATCTAATAACAAGAAGAACCGTTCCGCCACCTTCAATCCCAAAAGCTTCACCTAAAGTTCAACAAGAATGGAAGGCCAAGCAAGCCACTCAACCCCTATTTTGCATACAACACATTCACACGAGCTTGCATGTCTAGTTAAAACCAATTGCATGTCTAGTTAAAACCAATGGCAACCAACCAAAAGCTATACTTCTCGCCTTAACATCAATTGAGTCACAAATTCAAGAATCAATCCCCAAGTCTGCAAAATAGAGACTTATGAGCGTATCAAGAACAAACTCACAATTCTCTTTTCACCCCTCTAGATGAGAAGCATGAGTGCAGAGGCTATGCGGACATAAGAACCTATTCTCTTAAAAGGGGAGTAGCCACAAGAACCCGTTGCTCGCAAGGTGGTAACAAAAAAAACAACAACAAAAAAGCCCAAAAAAGAGAAAAAAGAAAAGAAAAAGATAAAAACACAAGGGAGTCACACAAATAGCCTACCTAAAAATAGTAAAATATTACAAGAAACTCCCAACAATCTTCAATAGCCATTACATTTTTGTTAAGCTTATAGCTTACTATTATTTTGGCTAAATTAACCTAGTAGCTACTCCATGAGTACATATCCATACTCATGCACTAAAGGACATTTGCATCGGAGCCTCACCATTGTCAACTTTCTAGTTACATCTCTGGACAGGGGGGCCATGGTGGGTGAAAGCTTGGTCAATGGTAAAACCCATCGCCTAGAATTTTTCTTCAAATTGCAAACCTCTCCAAACAACAACTAGAGTCTTCACAACACATTGATCTCTAATCCTTCGTGAAGATATCTAAATTATCCTTGCAAGTTGACGTAATTCTTTCATGCTTCACCAACAAGTGGTTACTTCAACACGCAGCAGCACAATAAGAGTCTATTTAACTCGTTTAATGTACTTTATGTTTATTTACTTCATAGAGTACTTAAATATACATAAAAGCAAAAAAAGCACATGGGAAGATGCATATAGGAACAAGTCCTACTCAACAATATTTGACAAGAATCTTTCCAGAAAAAGGGACATCATCAAAGGCCAAATTCTTCAAAGGATTAGTGTCGCTTCAATGAATTAGATGAGGAACTGAGAATCACAATCTCATTTTGATGACTTTGTCTATGTTCCTCCGAATCCTTACTTCTCTTCTCCCATTATTAACATCTCTTAGATTCCCAACTAACAAAAATAATATGTAACTCTGTTTTTGATTGCCAACAAGTGAGCAAAAAATAAACCTACAAGAAAAAAAATGCTCACAAAAATATAAAAATGCAATCACTCATCGCGAAACCCCCACCCCATTAGGAATTCCCACTTATCACTAACCTTACCAACTAGACTTTCTTATTCCTTCCAGAGGAACAAGGACCATTGAACGCCACTCAACATCAAAAGCCATCAACAAAACTTGTCAATTCTCCCCATACAAAGGTCTTCAACGTGATCGTAAGGACGTGATCAACATCAGGAAGGGGCGAATGTTAACCCATTCCTATTAAGGAATATCTCTCATAATACAAAAAACTCTCCCATTGTGCAATACAGTCTTCCTCTTGTTGCTAATCCTCTTACTAATTTCTCTCTAATCCATGCTAGTGTGTGTGAGTGAAGTGAGGTGAGAGGAGGGATGAGTACATGTAGTGCAATGCGGCGGTCTGGCAACGCTTGCAGGATACATGGTGGAATTGCTTCTCAAAGAGTTGTGGAGCTTGGAGACCTCAAGGGTTACAAGCTTGGCTAATGGAAAGATCCCTAACAACAGTTGTGGTTCACCAGGTAATCTTCTTGTTGGATGTGTTTCAACAAGGGTTTGGGTGAGCCATAACACTTGCTTATAATTTATGATAAGCTGTTAGAAATCCTTTTAACACTTCTTACATAACACTTATGCACAAACCTATAATCTTTAGCATAATGGTATAATAATTATATATAATTAAATAGTCACACAATAATACATCTATTAACAACTCGCAAATCTCATATTCTTCGCACAAACTATTTTACAACCAAATTTATATCATAACTTTCTTTGCACCAAACCATAAATTGGGCATACACAACCTAAAATGAACAGTTTCATAAAAGTGCATGTGAAAAATTTAAAGAGCCAAAATGGCCTCAAATTAAATTCTAAAATTACAATATGTTACCCCTTTGTTTCACCCATTGAAGGGTGCCTCAAGATGTGATAGTGCACCTTACTATTGTGCCATTTTTAGGAATTTTTTACTAATTTTAGTAAGGTCTACTAAAAATAGGCAGTGACTTAATAGTGTTAGATTGGGACCAAATTTGGTATGAGTGGAGTCGAAACTGATGTTAACACATATGTAAGCTCAAATTTGATCTCTTGCCTAGGTACTTGCAAAGATTTTCTTTTAAACTAAAAGGAAAGAGCTGAAGTTACCCTTACCCATTGTACCTTTTCTTGCCTCTTGATCTCTTCACACAAAATGGTGCTTTGATACCATGAGAAGAATGTCGGGAAGAGGGTGAGCTTGAGCTCCTTGTAAGCAAACACACACACGAGAGTAGAAAAGCACACACAAGAGAGAAGGATGGCTGAATTTTTTTAAAATTCTTTTCTCTTCTCTACAACCATAACATAAAGAGATAAGAGTACATGCTATAAGGAAAAGTACTCTCCTACTATAACATATAAAGGTCGGTCTATATTATTCTTTTATTTTCTTTACAACCATGAATAAAGATATAAGAGTATATACTATAAGGGAAAGTACTCTCCTACTATAACATATAAAACTTAGTCTCCATAGTATAAACCTGACTACATGAGCTGACGCTATAATTATGCCATAACTCTAGTACACCAAAGTGGTTATTATCACATAGTCTATAAACCACTATTTCCCATAATCTCATCAACCCAGCTAGTGGCGCAAGTGTGGAAGCTATCACCCAGGCAGTTCATCAATGTCTGATATCTCAACAAACCTCCACTCATATTGTCAAATATGGCTTTGATGGTTGAGATAATGAAAGTACATGAGTTAGCCACCACAATTTAGAGGGGAAGCATTAGGGGGCCCATATAGTTAGAGTATGACTTAATTATGAGAACCACACTTGAGATCTTATGGATCATCCTTTAAAATGGAAAATTATTAGCAAATGAAAGTACATGAGTCAGCCACCACAATTTAGAGGGGAAGCATTAGGGGGCCCATATAGTTAGAGTATGACTTAATTATGAGAACCACACTTGAGATCTTATGGATCATCCTTTAAAATGGAAAATTATTAGCAACAAATGGGTTTAGAGAAGACTAAGTACAAGTCTATTGATGGTACTACATTGGATAAGGCTTTCGGTGAAGGATTTTACATAGGTCGAATGGTTCGATTATTACAAATGGATGTGAAGTAAACATTTCTAAATGGCCATCATAACAAGTAGGTTTATGTGACACAAATCCACATAAAATCGGGTGGCACAAATCCACCTGGGTTTGAGATGCTTAGTTCAGAAAATAAAGTGTACAAACTCCGAAAGGCATTATACGGGCTGAACAATAGGGCCCTTGGATATGGTACTATATAGATGCTCTCATTGTAAGTATTGGTATTTCTAAAATCTTATCACATAGATGCAAATTCGTATATTGTCTATGAGCAGGTTAGATACATGATCATTGTCTTACATGTGGATAACCTCATTATGATGAATAACTATGAAGAGAAGATCCAGTGGTGGACACAAGAGATTGTTGAGTTATGTTTGAAATGACCTTGGGCTTATGCATTCCTATTAGCATTCACTTGATAACCACAAAAGCCGAAGGATTTTTAAATGTTAACATTTCCATAAAAAATAATTCCTTGGTCAGGAAGGTGTCATGCCTACAGGTTCCATGGAAGAAGAGATGATTCTAGGACGATCTTGGATCTATGCCAATAAATGCAATATCCAATGGGAATAATGAACAGCATTGCTAATAAGCACAAGCGAGAAGGTCATATCCATACCCTTATGGAACTTGACAAAGAGAGAGAAGCACATCATAACTGATGAACAAACAACGAGTGTAATGGCAACACCTCAGAGGACCAAACCAGCAACCGTTTCGCGAAGCTTACCCACACAATACCCTACATCTAAGTGTACATAGAAGTGGGTTCCCAAACAAGATGGATAACATGAATCAACTAACAGATCAACCAAACAAGATGGATACCATGAATGATATAAAGGACCCAAGAAGAACCTCTTGTGCATCAGTGGGTTCAAGGTGTGGTTTATCTAATGCTACCCAGGTTTCATATGAGATCAAGTTATGACTTGACCCCATATCTATTAAGGCAATGCTTGTTGCATGGCCTTTAGCTGTATAGTAAGTCCCACCTTGAGTCATGCTAGCTCAATGTTTAGTTCCCCTTCGTCCAAAAGGGTCACAGAAGCCATGTTGACATGTATCGGCTTTGGCCTCTCTAGCCTTAGCCTCTTCTTGTGCTTGTTGCTGTATCTTTTCTTTTGCAAGCTGTTTCTGTTGTTTCAAGAGGTGTTCTTGCAATAGCATCTCTTGGGTCAATGGTCCAAAGTATTTTTTTAATTTACTTCCATTGACATAACCCTCCATTTGGAATTTGAACAGACCCCTGAGGTGTGATTTCCTATACTTGTAATGGTCCCAGGCCTCGGTATTTAGGTTTCTTTTTCCTGGCACTACCAACACCATACATGAGGACAAGGTCCCCTGTTTCAAGTTCTTTTTGCTTAAGGTTTTTGTCGAACCAATGTTTCCTACGTAATTTTTCAACCATGAGTCCATGTGATGCTATCATTATGGTCTCATCAAGCTTCTCTAAGTCAATTAGCCTTTCAACTAATACATTCTCCTTTAGACGCTCTTGTACGGCAATTCTTAAGCTTGGGACTAGGTATTCCATAGGCATAACTACTTCCACACCATAAGCTAGACAGAAGAGAGTGTAACCCGTCGCTATCTTATATGATGTTAGATAGGCCCATTGGGCTGCTTTCAACTTATGTTCCCAGTCTGTTTGACTTGCTTCCAAGATTTTTGTCAAGATAGTACACAAAATATTGTTTGTACTCTCTGCTTGACCATTGGCCTGTGGATAATAAGGTGATGGAATCACTAAGAATCCCGCAAGTAAATGATCAATCACCTCATTGATAAAATGTGAGCTACGATCACTAACCAATTCTAAGGGCAGCCGAACCTTGAGATGATCTGCTCATATAAAAATTTTACAGTTGTTCATGCATCAGCTCTCTTTGAGGCTCTGGCTTCTTCCCATTTTGTGAAATAGTCCGTGGCCACGATCACGTATCGGGCTTAGGATGGATGTGCCGCTGGACTAATCGGTCCCACAAAATCTATTCTCCATTTCTCAAACGGTTGTCTCACAATAATAGGGGTGAGCGACATCTTGTCCTTTTGTTGTGGAATAGCGAAACATTGACATTCTTTACATCTTTTGACAAATTCTATGGTGTCTCCAAATAACGTAGGCCACCATAGTCTTGCTTGAAGCACTTTTCGAGCTGTGATTTCTCCAGCAACATGCTCGCCTGCTATCCCTGAATGAGCTTCTTCCAATATGGTGATGAACTCATCCTCTCTAACGCATCTTATGAGCACATTATCTTTTCCTAGCTTATATAGTTCTCCCGCAATCAGTTGATAAGGTGCAGCTAGCTTGATAAGCCACCACATTTTATCTTTGTTCAAAGGTATTTCTTATGGAAAACCATAAGCTAGATACTCTGAGATTTCTTCACTCCATTCGGGTACGATGTCCAACTTGAATAAACAAGCCTCAGGGAGATCATCATCAACACTAGTTGCTGGTTCCCCATTTGGAATTCTTGACATATGGTCGGCCAACACATGTTGTGTTCTCTTCCTTATCACCCGTGAATATAAAGTAGAATTCCAATAAATAATAGTAACCATCATGTGATTCTCCCGGTGGTGCAAGGTTTATTACTAGGTATAGTAAGGCTTGATGGTCCATGAAAAATACAAATTTGTTGGCCAAGAGGTAATGTCGATATTTCTTGATGGCATAAACCATGGCCAATCCTTCTCTCTGTGTGGTGGTGTAATTCACCTCTGCATCATTTAGTTGACAACTAGCAAAGTAGGCTGGATAGTCCAGCTCCTATTACTGACAATTTTTAATATTTTTGAAAAGAATAAGACTTAGTAATGAAATTATGATAGTATAACTATCTTTTAACCTTAAATCCAATTTATGGATTTAACTCATAAGATTACCATAATTTACTAGCATATATAAGTATAAAAATCCATTTTCTTAACCTCTAGCTTCACAAGCCTAGAGTTTGATTTGTGAATTGAGAATTTCTCCATGAGAAGCATCAATTGAATAGAGAATTTGTCATAGGAATGACCATTCTTTGGGGGAGAGAGAGATAAACATAAAAAGCATCCTAAATTAAGCATAAATATAAACTTTTCTTAATTATTCATTACAACCTTAAGAAAATCTTGATTTGCATTATAACCTCTTAATTAAAAACTTCTCAAGCTTGAGAGGGGTTGAGAAGTGAGAAACATTGAGAATAGTAGAGAAAAACCATAAAATTACACTTTATCTCTTGTTTTTGCTTGCTTCTCTATCATAGAAGAAGCCCCCAACTAATCACTTGGTTTGTGTGTTGAAAGGAAAGCTCCAAGGATGGTTGAAGAGAGAGAGAGGCTCCACTCTCTCCAAAAGTAAAGGATTTTTAAGAGATAATAAAAAAATATCATTATTTTAGTATAATACTAGCATGTTATAGTTCACAGATTTTTTTACAAAAGACTAAGGATCTATTTATAGGTGAGGGAGGCCTCTAACCAAGTCCAACTAGGTTCTAGAATTTTCCAGGTTGAGTTTGGCTGAATTTAGACAAGATTTGGACCTAGTTTGGCTCCCTTTTGATTTGGTTTGATCCAAGAGAGAGGAGAGATAAAAATATCACAATTTTTTTGAGTTAAAAACTCCACCACATGTGTGAAATAGGTCCCTCCTTGAAGTCCCCCCTTCTCTTTACCAAGGTGTCAAAAATGTATCATTATACCAAAATATCTCATTTTTTTATCTCATAGTTTTTAACTATAATATACCTTGTACTCAGTCAACTCTTCATCTTATGTGGGCATTTACTCATTTTTGGGTATTTTCTTTTATTCATTGGATTTATCTCCTCCCCACACTTGGATTGATCCTATTGGCCCATAAGAACCTTAATTGGACCATAATCCAAAAATTTCTGAAAATCTAGACCCTTAGGCTAAGGTCCTTTATACACATTTTCAATTAATTCCAATTGCACATTGGAAAGTTCTTTTTGAATTTCTATTTCAGGGGAAACCATTTTAGAGACTAGGAGGATTTTTATATCCAAAAATATCTCAATTCTGGACTACCTCCCTCTAGACGTTTTCTCTCTCCAGGCCAAAACAGGATAAAACAAGATCTTTCTTCTATTTCAGAGAGGGGAATAATTACAAGATCAAAAGGGGAGGTTCTTACACCTGTACACCTCAAAAGCTGGAGGGAGGAATCTTACAGCTATAGTACCTTCTCTGTACTTGATGTCTCCCCTCCTAATTCCTCATCAATGAACTGCCAATTAACCATGCAGATAGAGGTCGTTGGAGACGGTTCCAGATTCCAAAGATTGGGTTCCCTTGGGCTGCATCACATCAATGCTGGCCAACACATGCATCCAGTTTTCACTAAAGTCCGGAGAAGGAAGTGACACATACATTTTCATTTCCTCTTCATCTTTGGAATCTCCCTCCAAGGGTTGGTATATTTGTATAGAGGTGGTTCGTTCCGTTGTGACCGAATCATTACCAAACAACTACCCCTCCATGGGGTGTGCTTTCCATGTTCTCAGATAATCTTTAAGGTTTGCGAATCCCTACGTACATACACATGATCCGAGGCCCAATCATGCACCAGTTTGGATTCCCTCATGAAGGGTCTCCCCCCAATATTATGTCATATGAATCAGATGGGCGCAAGAAGTCCATGACCATAAATGTATGATGATAGCGAAACGTAAAGAGTATGAATTTAGCATTCTCCAGAAGCCCAACGGGCCTCGAAGATGTTCCGTCAGCCATTTTAACGATTAGATTTGCTTTTTTTTAGAGTGGATTTTTCCAGTTTTCCTAGCAACGTTTTGTAATGATGCTAACTTCTACCCCACCATCTAGGATAGCCAGTGCCTAGTACCCATTATGGTGAATCAGAATGGTAGCCTTTGTGCCATCGCTTTTGTAGAGTAGCATCCCAGTTGGTTAACTGGTATCTTAACAACTCGGGTTTTCCTTGTATGCCTCAAGGTCCTTTCTGCGAGAGGTGGCAGAGTCTCATCTATAGTGTCGGCTGGCTGTCTTCTACCCATTCTTTTACATCTATCCATACGGTTGGTGAATTGTGTAACAGTTGTCCTAATAGCATTTATACAGGCGTGCACAACACAGCCACGAGACTTCCTATGTCTTTGGGCTCTTTGGAGATAGAGGGGGTTCTTCCCATGTATGTGTCTCATATTCCTCCACAGCGGGGAAGGAATGGACGGACTCCACCAACCCATTTTCCTCAAACATTCTGGACAATGTGTTTTCTTGGGACTCCTCTTATGTTTCTTTCGGATTTGGGGTTGGCACATCTAATTCCCTATCAACGGGTTAGCTCATTTTGTGGATAAACTATATCCCTTACTCGGTTGGCCCTCAGCTTTGGCTTCATGAAGCCGTTGGCACTCTTTGACTAAGGCCTTGGCATCTGCATCAAGAGTAGCAGGTCGGGCTAGTACCAGGTAATCATGCATTTTGTGGTGTCTAACCCCTCTCTCTGGAAGCAAGGCAACAACTGATCATCAATTAACCTCTCCCGAAGTTTGCACCTCAAATTTAAGTACTTAAGACAAGAAACGTAGTCTCTCATTGATTCATCTTCCTTTTGTTTGATATTATGTAACTGTGCCACAGGGCTCCATCTGTCACCACTTCGAAAAAAACTAGGTACAAAAACATTCTTTAGCCTTGTGAAGTTAACCTTATCCTCAGGCTTAAGGGTTCGGAACCATTGATGAGCTTTTCTTTCCAAGGTTAGTGATGAGAAGGCATGTATCATTATCACATCACTAACTGGCCCGAAGGTTTCACATGTGGATTCAAAAATCTCTACATGTTGGATAGGATCCCCATCCCGAGAGAAATTTTGAACAAGTTTTGAAATGATATGTGATTTCATCTGGGAAGGTCAGGATTCTAGAGCAATGCCTAGTTCTCTGACCATCCCCTGGCCCATCTCTACCGCCATATTTAGCAGGTCTGTCCTTGTGGCTACATTAAGGTCCATGGTTGGATCCATCCTAGGCCTTTGAGGAATTTCTCCCCCCCTTCCTAGACCTCGTCCCCTTCCTGTATTGGCTCTTCTAGGTAGTACTGGTCCATGGGATGGTCGAGTCGCTGTACCTTGGAGTGACTCCCCATTAGTCGCCTTCGTACGTCTTTGCAAAATCAAGAGTTCCATGTCTTGTAGGAACGTAGGGTGATTGATCATCTGCTCAATATCCTTTTTAGTGTACAAACGGTCCTCTACTTCACCTGCCATGCTCGATAGGTTACCTTCCTCTTCTATGGTTGTAAACCCTTCCTCCATTCTAGATTCCTCGTTTATGGGTTCTAAGTTTGGGATTTCTCCCTCACTTCTACCCCCCATAACTATTTCTGGTTCCTTCCCTCGTGAGACTGGAGTGGGTTAAAACTTCTCATTTCCTTTTGCTCGGCTCTCGTCCTTCAAGTATCGAGCTCTTGTTTCCTTAAGCTCAATTCTCATAGTTGGCGTTCCACCTCACTCCGTTTGAAGTCTAACTCTACTTCCTCGGTGATGGAGAAGAATATTTGACCCGTCCTGGCCGCACTTTCTATGTCTCGTCTTATTCGGGGGGTGCCGGTATTCGACAGCCTAGAATTCGATGTTTGGATGGGCACTTCTTGTCGTGGACCGAGACCAGCGCTGGTTGACAGACCCACGCCCACAGATTGCGCTACTTCATCATGATTGGTTTGGAGACTGAAAAATCCCCGAGCGATATCACTCTTATAGTCCAAATTGCTGTTGAATGGAAGATTCATTGGGGGCTTTGAAATTAGAAAATCTGTGAGACAGGGATGCCCTCTGGATCCCTTGATATTTGCTATCGCTTCCCATCCCTTGATTGTGGCTTTGGAAGATGCATGTGTCATGACATCGAAATTATCAGGAGCCTAGAGAGATCAACCGTCCGGGCAAGGCACAGGTGAGGTTTAGGGAAGCCAAAAATGACTCGATACGGCAGACTCTAGGTTCACCGGGCACTAAATAAGAGTGGCCCGGCACATGTGAAGGGCAAGTAGCCAATAAAAGAATGGGGTCCAAGGATAGAAGGTCTTGTAGTTTTTTGGTTGTGGTCGGGAGGAGAACAAGGAGCTGAGCACCCTTGCCTTGGGAAGAAGTTGTGCAGCTAAATGATTTGTAGCGCCACCCTTTTCATCTTATGAGTGTTGCACCTTGTGGAAGTGCAAAAAAACAATCTAGATCTTCCATAGCCACCATCGTTGCAATACAGCCCACGCTTTGTAGCATCGCAGGAAGAGCCGCGAGAAACAATTGGCGGGCCGGCACACCAACTAGTGTGGTGTACAAAGCAGCCATCGGCGCGGCACACTGCGCAACAACACAATCAATGCACATAATCAACAGAGTCGACATCACAGCATCGAGGATTTTGTGGCTACACAGACGACCCAGTCGACAGTCGCCAACCGGCTTTGCGAAGAGAGAAAAAAAATAGAGATGTCGTTTGAGAGACAAGCCGCTAGCCACAATCACCTTGTTGGAAGCCGCTGTATTGTAGAGCTTCACCAAAATTCAAAAATTCTTTTTTTTTTAGCGAAAAAAGAAATTTTAAAGGTTTTAAACCTTTGAAGTTTAGAGCCTATTCCCGAGGAGGAACTTCCAAGTGAAGCTTCAAGGCTATTTTTACAAATATCGGGAGGTACTCTGCAACAACAACCCTCAGCTTTTCATACTGCACCGGTGATTTCACTTTGAGCTAGCATTCCGATTTCTTTCCTAGAGCTTGGGTGCTTGTGTTTATTCTCTTACATCGCATTTAGAAGGTTCATATGGAGTCTAATAACCCTAATGAGTCTGTAAAGGGAGATCCTAGTTGTTTGTCAGACACGAAAAAGGCAGTGGTGGCCGATCCTGATGTCACGATGACTGAAGATGATTTCCTTGATGATAATTTTGTCAGCACTAAACAGTTTAAGGCTCTGGAATCCCGTACTTTGGACATTGAGGACAAGTACGATAAGATACTCCTCTTTCTTCAGGAGTTAAAGGATAACATACAAGCTTCTACCACTAAAAGTGCTTCAATGGGAGGGATGCCACTGGCTTCCGCCCAAGGAGGCAATGCAAATGTTGGTACATGCTCTTGGATTCTTACATGCTAGATGGATGCTTATTTGAATAGGTTTGATTGTAGGTTTTCCTCTTCCATTAGCTTCTTCTTCACCCGCCTTTCATGAGAGAGAACCATCATGAGAGGGTCGTCTCTTGATGCCTCCATCTAGGCATAGAGCTCTCTCCCTTCACCCCTTTAGCAAGGATGCGACAAGCAAGCCAGTGTACCCACATAAAGCAATTGTAGTTTGTGGCTCGAAGGCAAGACCCAACAACACATGCTTTGAGGTTAAGGTAAGCTCTTTACTTAACAGTATAGATGATACACATGGATGGCAACTTCACACTTAATGCCACTTGCATGGTTGATGAGATTACAGTTGATATGCCATCAATGGTTTATAGGATGTGTGACAACAACCACATTGCTTTACTAGAGCTATGACATAGTTACAATGCCAAGTTATATAGTCGGGATCACACTGGACCTTGTATATTTTAGTAGTAAAAAAAATTCCCTTATATAGTATTTACTCTTATCTTTATGCCATCTCATATAGTCGAGATCACACTATGGACCTTGTACGTTTTAGTAGTAAAATACTTTCCCTTATATAGTATGCACTCTTATCTTTATGTCATGGTTGTAGAGAAGTGGAGAAGATAGTGAAAAATTCAAGCATCCATCTCTCTCTTATGTGCTTGTCTATTATTGTGTGTGTGTGTGTGTGAAGAAGAAAGCTTGCAACAAGGAGCTCAAGTTCACCCATCTCTTGCATTCTTCTCATTGCCTTGCATTCAACCATGCAAAATGTCTTGAGTACCTCCCCTACATATTTCTGTTGAGAAATGAAAATATTATCTACCTTTTGCTAAACATCAATCCGCACAATAATATATAAGCCTAAGATTATATGTCTCAAACTTTGTTGTTTTTTTTGGTGATTTCTTATCAAGATAAGGTCCTCTTCATAGAGAACATAGATCATATACATACCCTACTCACAAAAAACTTATAAATTTACATTTGAAGAGTTATATGTCTGAAACTTTGTTGTTTTTTTGGGTGATTTCTTATCAAGATAAGGTCCTCTTCATAGAGAACAAAGACCATATACATACCCTACTCACAAAAAACTTATAAATTTATATTTGAGGAGTTATGTAAGAGACCAATTCTCACACAGAAGCATCAATTCCTTGATTGAGCACTAGTACCATGTGCGTCTCAATTATGGCCCATTCTTGAGCTCTAAAAAGTCGGCAAGCGTTAATGGCTAAATCCGCTTTGATGTACACATGTTTCTTACTGACTTTATGCTTGAGGGTTGAGAAATTTTGAACGGTAAATTAAAGTGGGTCCCATGCACATTTCAAAAATAATATGGAGTTGTTGATTTAGATTCTATCATTGTTTGACATCACCCGTGTGTTGTCCTTTATTTGTGACAACTCATGACCCTTGTAAATTAGGCCATGTGCTTAATTTAGACATGTGAGTAACCACCATCTACCATTATAACCCTTTAAGGTTATCGTTTTAAATCAGAGAGCCTTGTATCTTGGCTAGAAAAGTATCAAATCATCTCTAAAATTTTGCAAAGAAATTGTTAGGAACCTTCAAGGTTTTTCAAGGTCACTCCAAGCCTATGTTGCATTATTTGCCACACATTTCTTAAGCAAATGGTTCCATGTAGTCATAACAAATTGTATTCACTAGTTTTGTATAAAAACCTAAAGGTGCACTCTACATTTTTGATTTGTTTGAAAGCTCGTCATTTTGAGAGAGAGAGAGAGAGAGAGAGCTTGGGGAAGGTACTCCATCTCCCCTCTCAATATGTGTCATTCAATGTGAGCCCATCTTATGCCAATGTGAACGCTCCAGATTATGTTGTTAATTTAATTTCTATTTTACAATTTAAGTTTGGTAATTAATTTAGGATTGCCACGACATTAACTTAAATAGTTTTTAGCTTGTAATTTAAGTTTGATAGTTAATTTAAGATCATCATAGTGCCTTAATTAGTTCTTAATGAATATAATTAGTCCTATACTACTAGTTTTATTATTTTGAATTATTAAGCATTTTATTTAAATAATAGTAACTTATTAATCTTAAATTTTGATTAATTTCAATTTAAACAATTTATGTGTGTATTTTTAACATGTGAATTAGGCTAGTGTGACCAAGTGAGACTCCTAATTGGACAGTTTGAACTGTTATGCTTATTTGAATTGGGCTAGTGTGCACATTCTATCCTCTCTCTCATAGGCCAATGTGAACATAGTAATTCTACGTTAGATCATTATGTTTTCTACATGCTCTTTCCCCTTAGGCTATACCCGTATCTAACACAAAACAAATTTCTATTTTCAAATACGATACTAACTTATCTTCAAACAAACAAAAGCACCATGCTTTTTATTTTCAAACATGGTACTTATTTTACTAATAATAATAATAATTTTTGTCTAGAACGCTGTACACTGTCCAGAGTTCGAACCTTGACAAATAGTCCAGCATAATTACGGTCTCACAAAAACACTTGCTTTCCCACTTATTTTAGGCTGCCTGCTGCTCTTATTCTCCTGCACGGAACCCCCAAAAGGGAAATTTGATGCCTGCTGCTCCTACTCTCCTGCACGGAACCCAAATTCGATGCACAATTCCAATGACTACCACCAATCGCCTAACTCAACAAAATAATCCATACGTTGAAACATCAATCAATCAATCAATCAATCAGCTTCAAACACACACACACACACACAGGCTCAATTCGCTTTCTCATTTTTCAAACATACCACCTCACATTTCACTAAGACAATGAGCGTGCATTCTCACACTCCAACATGGTTGGTTGGTGTAGGGAAAGGCCGTCGCCTTTCCCGGGCGGAGAGGCCCCCTTCCGACCGGAAAGGCCTCCCGACTGCCTTTCCCGGCCGTCATGGTACTGGGGGAGTGGGAGGTCAGGTGGGCGAGGTCCACTGTCAGACTTGCTCACTCGCAGAGCGCAGGGAAGCTCTGAGATGGAGGGGAGAAAGGCGGAGGTGCTGGTCTTTGCAGCTCATCAATTGCTTCATGTTCAAGGAGAAGTACATCCCCACTTGCTGATGTTGACAGATCTCCAGCGTTCCAGCTGCTGCTGATGTGGCGAAATCCAGTTTGATTCCAGCTGCTGCTGTTGTGATTGGTTGGATGGGTCATTGACATGTCAGAATCTCCTTGATTATGTGATTAAAAGGACACTGATTGAACGGTCTGTATCATCCCTCCCACGACCCCAGACCATGACGGATACCATGGTCTCCCTATTATTTCTCAAGAATGGGTTACAATAAATACCTCATGCGTGAATATGCATTAACAAGTTACTGCATTCAAAGGATATAAGGCTATGGATAACTACTTGAGCAAATGTGAATGTTCTCAATGCAAAAGAAACACGTAAATGACCATGGAATTGTTCATGGCCTGGTGGTTTGGGGTCTGTTCCCAATGGAGCTTCACTTGACAATAGATGGAATGACAAGCAGAGGCAAAATGATATGACAAGCCCACCCAAGTACTTAGAGCAATGCAGTCAAAATCTCTGGAGCCCCAAAAGAAGCTTTATGTTGATCACTCAAAAAGCCTGATATTGAGAGCATGCAAGCAGAGAGTGCTCTCGGATGAGAGGTAAGAGCAAGCAAAGCAAGAGAGAAGAGCACTGAAATAATGGGAATTGAAGGGGTTGGCAAATGAACGAGGGCATCACGCAAAACTGTGAAAAGGCATCGAGGTCGAGTATTAAGAGCGAGCAGACCAACGTTGATAAATCTCTCTCTCTCTCTCTCTCTCTCTCTCTCTCTCTCATTTTAAAGCTCACAGAGAAAGGAGAGAAATGCAAACAGAGCTTACCACCCTTGAGCGCAATAGCCCATGCCAGCTTGGGAGCAATCCCCTTCCTTGCGTGCACTACGTCATAACCCATGTGACCAGAAAACATAAGTGTCTTGAATTCTCTTCCATTGTCATCAACCGTCACATCTACTGTGAGGTAGCCAGGAGGTATGTCAGAAGTGTCTATGACCGGAAACTCCAATAATGTTGGGCCTCGCGGACCAGGAACATTGAATCTGTTTGCCTGCCATTGGCCATCTCCACTGAACACACAGAAGGCTGTAATCCATCCCCACTGAGATAGGTAGGGCCAGACCCATTGCTAGTGTAATGGCAAATCTGGGACCAGAACTTTAGGTCAATAACTCCCCTACTGGTCTGTACCAGTTGGCTTGTGATCTTCTTGAGCATGGAAGCCCACGCAGAGCAGATTTCCCCAAAGCTCTGTAGCTTTTCAACACGGTGATGGATCTCTTCCCAGTCCTCTACAGATCCTGCAAGGGTGACTTGAGGGATCCCACAGCAAAGACAATACTTGTAGCTGAAGTATTGTTTCATGGTTGCCATGAGGGCCACGCTCCCAACAATGGTGTCATTGTGGGTGGTGGTGGAAAAGCGGGGAAGGACCCAATCACAGAGGCTAGGGTCCTTGAGGTTTCCCTTGAGCTCCGTGGCCATGTTGTGTGCAAGGCGGCCGTAGTCGGCAGTCTCTAGTGTTCCGAACTCTTTGACGACGAGCTCCTTCTTGCCCGTGTGCTCTACGAAAATGGACCTCATGGCCTCTGCGTTGCAGTTGACGTGAATCCCAAACTGGATGATGATGGCCAGCCACACATCGTCCGGGCGGATGACGAGGTTGTGGTGCTCGTTGTAGGCCTTCACAACCCCTTGCACGAAGCCATTGTCGGAGGGGCGGAAGTCAGCGCGCTTCCAGGGGCTCTCCTGGAGGATTCTCTCTCGCTCGTACTCCCGAAATTGGTACAGATAGTGCAACTGAGAAGAAGAGGAGTGGATTCTCACAGCTTCCGCAGGATGGCCTGCAACCTTGAATGTTACCCCCCCGGAAGACATGGTAGTGTCTCTCCCGGATGAAAATAACGGGAGAGGTTTTCTATATATATATATATAGAGATCCAAGATCTCTCTCTCTATATATATATATATAGATCCAAGATCTCTATATATATATAGATATATATATAGAGAGATCCAAGCCGAGAAGAGGATGAAAATAACGCGGAGCAGAAAACCACGGGACATTCAAGAAACCAAGAAGAAGTCAAATAGAAAGTAAATAACGCAGAGTCCCAGTGCTCACGAAAAAAAGTGTATTTTATCAACAAGGCAAACTTTGGACTTAAAAAAGGGGGAAAAAATTTTTGTCTAATCCTTTATTTATATTCACGGTAGAACAAAAATCTTCCTTTTTTAAAATTTTTCAAGCAAGGGTTATGTATAAGTATGTCCTTATTTTAAAGGACATAGAATATATATAATATATACCTTTTAAAAAATATATAATATTAATAATACATGTGTGAGTAACTTAGGTTCCACACATTTAATAATCTCTACACATTTAAAAATATATATAATATTAATAATACATGTGTCCCTTTCTAAATTTCTAATATTACCTTATCGCTTTCTGGAATCTGCTAGTCGTCCACCAACGACTCCAACCTTACCACTTGCGTTTCAGGGCCAGGCCCCAGGCCTTCTCTTCGAAGTCCGCTGTGAGTGCTCTTCTTTGCACAGCAGCGTGAGGAGTCCAGAGTCCCAGTGCTCTGCTCCCAGCATGAGGAGTCCAGAGGCCTTCTCTTCGAAATCCGTTGAGCGCTCTTGTCTGCAGCGTGCATGGCAAACTTTGTCCAGTCGAGCATGCTTAACATGTGTGGCTTTACAAAAAAAAAGGACGCACCTTCCGTATCCAAGAAGCGAAGACTTGGTAGTTCTGGGGAGCTCTCAAGTGGTCCTTCTGATACTGTTGAAATTGCTAATTTTTACTGGTTGCTCTTCCCTTTCATGTGACGCTTATCACAATGATAAAGCTTGTGCAATGTTTGTGCATTATATTAGTGAGTCCTTACTAAGGTCACAGCTAGAAAAGCTAAAAAAAGGTCACAGCTAGAAAAGCTAAAAAAGTCTTCATTTTTTAGCTTGATGCTAGACGAATCGATCAACATAGGTATAAATCAAAATTTGTTTTGTTTATGCACCGTACTTAGAAAATTATGAGCCTATGACAATGTTCTTGGGACTGTTGGAATTGCAAAGTAGCACGTCATCTTGCTTGTATGACTCTTGCATAGATTTCATGGTGCAATATGGCTTGGATTTGAATAAGCATATATGTTTTGGGTCTGATGGTGCATCATCAATGGTTGGGCATCATAACAGGTTAACGACCTGCTTGAAAAGAGCTAATCCATTCATGCAAGCATCCATTGTATTGCACATAGGACTAGTTTATGTTTGGCTGATGCTGTAAAGGATTCTAGTATTGCACAAGAAATTGATGCTTGCTTGAATTCAACTGCTGCACTCTTTTCTGCAAGTTTTGTCAAGAAAAAAGCTCTAGAAAGTATACAAGATGAGTTTAATTGTGCCATTTTGCACATGAGTCGCATCCACAAGGTAAGGTGGTTGGGTAGACAAATGGCTGCTACAAAATTGTGTGAGTCATATGAGGCACTCCTGGAATTTACGAGAATTGAAAATGTTACTCGATTTCAGACGCTCTCAAGCTTTGAGTTCATGTACAATGTTCATTTTTTGGCTGATGTTCTAGATAGACTTGCAATTCTTAGCAAAGTATTTCAACACACCTTTGTAGATGTGAGCTCTATTGTTGGAATCATTGATTGAGAGACATTGATTGAGAGACTGAGATAAATGCACTAGAGTCATCTTTCTTGGTGGATCCTATAATTGATGTGAATGCATGTACTGAAGATCGACATGAGTTTCCCATTATTACAGAGTACGGGCCTCCTGATGGCCAACTTCATGCTCTACGAACTTCCATTCGTCGAGGCTCTATGTATAGGAGCATTCATATCCACAGGAAGCAGGATGGGTCTGATTTTCTTAATTGTATGTCATTTCAGATATCTTTTGTTGAATCAGTAAACAGCTAACTCGAAAGATCATTTTTCTGATAATAGCATCTTATCTTACTTTAAGGCATTGTCACCTTGTAGTTTTCCTCATAGTAAAGTGGCCTTTCAACAATTTGGGAATCGTGAAATTGACATGTTTGCATCATTTTATGGGGTTAGAAAAAATCATTGGGTAGGAGAGGAATTGGATTTTATAGTTGGAGATGTTCGAGGACATCATGAGCATATTTCCTCTTTTTTTGGGATCAATATTAATTATATATATAAACTTAAAAGATCTCCAAAAATACTGAAATACAGCAAAGTAAAACCTAAACTTCCCTACAGTCCTCTACAAATCACTTTTGTCTTCATTTAAAATTTTACAAAGAAAATCCCATCTCTCCTCCTCCATAAAAAAACTAGAATGCTCCCAAGATATCTGATAATCCAGCAAGATACAGGCCTACATCATTGCTTCATTTTAGTACAGCCTCTAGGGGATTACTTTCCCAACATTCCCCCCTTCTTGGACCATATCTTGACAGTGGGTCTGGTTCCCACTAGATTCTTTATAAAGGCAACAAAAGTGTGCTCTGAGTTCTCGGCCCGAATCTGGGGAGTCTCTTCCTCCCTTCCCAACACCTCACCTACAGCATACAAATCAACATTAAGGAGTTCACTCCCAGTATGATTAAAGCTTCACCAAAACCTGGGCAGGAATCAGATGATGTTCCTCTGCAGATTCAGTAACAGCACATCCAACTCAGTACATCTTGTTGAGATATCGAGCTCATCTAGCGGTGGACACTTATGGCCCCCACACTTACACCACTGGCATGGTTGGTGAGATCATGGGTGATATGCGGCCAGTGGGATGACAGGCTGTGTGACAGCCATTCTAGAGACTGGCATAGTTATAGCGCCAGCTCATTTAGTTGGGTTCACACTATAGAGAACCCTAGTATGTATTTGGTTGAGTACCTTTTCATATGTGAGTACTCTTATCTTTGTATATCGTGTGTTGAGTGTTGAGTGAAGAAGAAGAAGATTTTCAGCCTCTCACCTTGTGCATTCTCTATTAGGGTTTTGTGAGTGTGTGTGTGCTTGCAAGAGCTCAAGCTCTTTTCTCCCCTGCATCTTTTCATGGTATCAGAGCCTGGTTCATGCTAAGGGCTGAGCTGCAAAGCAAGAGAAGCACAGGAAGCGGTACGAGGGTAAGAGCTTCAACTACTCTTCCCTATTTGTGTTGGCGACTACACCCTTGTCGTCGGGAGCTCTACGGGAGGCACCGGCAACGATCTCTGATTGAGGAGCTTTCTTCGCGGGAGTAAAGCTATAGGGCAATGGACATAATTTTTTTTGGGCCGAAAACGCGTTTCAGGCGCGTCAGGACCTCCGTTTTTCAGTTCGAGCACTGCGGGTAAGTCATCCATTCTCTGCAGAACTCTGTTTTAAGAACTGCAGGAAGGCAGATTGGCTGTGCAGACACTGTGTGTGCTGCAAGGAGGTCACCAGTTGCCATTGGGTGTATGTATGTACATTGAGGTCACTAGTTGTGACATTTGAGTGTACTACAGTACTGCTGCAGAAAATATAGCAGTTTGTGTAGGACAAACCAGAGTGCTATTCTGGTAAATTTGTGTGTCTGGCAAGATGTCAAATGATGGCATAAACCAGATTGTTGCTGAAGCTTGATAAGAACAACTTCCATGCTTGGAGGTTCACGTTGACGAATTTCCTGATGGGAAAGGGTTATTGGGACTACATAGAAGGTGAGCATGAAGAGGCACCGGAGATACCGAAGATCAATCCGACTGCTGCAGATGTGAAAGAGTTCAAGGACAAGAACCAAGGAGCCAGGAAAGTTATGTATTGGCTCTCTATCAGTATACAGGACACCATGATTGGGCACATACAGGATGCAAAGTCCCCCAAGGAGGTGTGGGACACCTTGGTAAAACTCTATGAAACAAATACCAAGGCACGAAAGATATAGTTGAAGAATGAACTTCATACTGTGGAGAAAAAGAGTATGTCTGTGAATGACTATGCATTAAAGGGTATTGTGGAATCCCTTGCATCTATTGGTGTTTCAGTAGATGATGATGATAAGGTGGAAGTCTGTCTACGTGGTCTCAGGCCACAATACAAGGCGTTCAAGACGTCCATTCAGACTCGAGAAAACATTCCAAATTTCACAGATTTAGTGTCTATGTTGATTATAGAAGAGAAGAGCTTGGGTGAAGACCAACAGTCTTCACCCAACAAAAACAGTTCAGAGCAACAGGCCTTCTACACAAGTTCAGGAAGAGGACGAGGTAGAGGAGGCCATGGACGCGGTCAAGGAGGTGGCCGAATAGGTAATCAGAATTATGGATAGCAGTAGCAACAACAACAGTCCCAGAATTCACACAACAACAACACGCAGGTGGAAGAGGCCAATTCAGAGGCAGGGGGAGTCAAAGAGGTCATGGAAATTGGCAAAGACAGTATAATGATACACGTGGATGCTTTTATTGTGGTAATCCTGGACATGTGCAGGCAGATTGTTATAAGAAGCAGGCTGACATGCAAAATGGGAAATTGCAGCAAAACAACTATGCATCCTCGAGCAGAAACAATGGAAAATTGCAGCAAAACAACTATGCATCCTCGAGCAGAAACAATGAGGATAATGAAAGGTTGTTTGTTATGCAGCATGTCGTTAATGCCATGTCTGAAAATGTTGAAGCAGCACATAAAGATGATGTATGGTACGTTCATTCAGGTGCTTCGAACCACATGATTAGTCATGGGGAGTGGTTCAAGGAGATGAAAAACCTTGAAAGACCAGGTTTTGTGGAAACAGGGGATGACACTGCTCATCCAATTGCCCATGTTGGAGATGTGCCATTGTCTATGCAGGATGGCAAAGTGAAGTACCTTGTTTATGCAGGATGGCAAAGTGAAGTACCTTACAGATGAAAAACCTTGAAAGACCAGGTTTTGTGGAAACAGAGGATGACACTGCTCATCCAATTGCCCATGTTGGAGATGTGCCATTGTCTATGCAGGATGGCAAAGTGAAGTACCTTGCAGATGTACTTCATGTTCCGAACATAACAAAGAATTTGGTTTCAGTTGGCTAGATAATTGAGCAGGGTTTATAGGTTCGGTTTAACCCTGATGGTTATTATGTTGAAGACTTTAAATACAAGTGCAGGTTGGTTGCAAAAGGCAACAGAGTGGGCAGAATGTTTACATTGAATGTAAACATGCCTGAAGTGGTGCTGCAATGTTTGCAAATGGTTCAGGAATTGTTGCAGACACAGACATTTGGCATAAAAGAATTGGACATGTGAATGTGCAGAGAATGAAGTCTATGCAGACTAAAGGAATTGTAACAGGGCTACCAAAATTTAAAGTTGAAGGTATGCAGAGAATATGTGAAGCATGCCAATTTGGACAGCAAACAAAGCATGTATTTCCACGTAACAGATATGTGAGCAGAAATGTACTAGATGTTGTGCATTCAGATGTATGGGGTCCTACGAAGACCATGTCGATGGGAGGCTGCAGGTATTATGTGACATTTATTGATGACCACACAAGGAAAGTGTGGGTATACTTCATGAAGGAGAAGAGTGAGGTGTTCACTCACTTTCAGAATTTCAAAGTTATGGTTGAAAATCAAACAGGGAAATATGTAAAGTGCCTAAGGTCAAATGGAGGGGGAGAGTACTTCTCCAATGAGTTCTCTGAATTTTTAAAGAAAAATGCTATTCGGAGACAGTTTACACATGCAGATATACCCCGCAGCAAAATGGAGTTGCTGAGCGAAAAAACAGGCACATTGCTTGAGATTGCGCGAGCATTGATGGAAGAGAAGAATATGCCACATAGCTATTGGGCTGAGGCTATTTCTACAGCAGTTTACATCATGAACAGGACTCCAACTGCAGCCATACATCGAGAGGAGAGGTTTACTGGCAGAAAACCTGATTTGTCTCATCTAAAAGTTTTTGGATGCATTGAATATGTGCATGTGCCAGATGAGCTGAGAACTAAGCTGGATCCAAAAGCTAAAAAATGTGTGTTTATTGGATATTCCCTTGAGCAAAAGGGATACAGGTGTTATAACCTTGCTACACGTGAGTTGAGGGTAAGCAGGGATGTTGTCTTTGATGAGATGAGCAGTTGGTATGCTGCTGAAAAAGAAGCTGTTGGGGCTGATATGAGTGGAAATGTGGTTGCACAGAATGTAAGTCAGCAATCACAGTCTTTGAGTGGACCAGGAGAGTCCTCATCGAGTGGTTCAGTTGATAGACCATGGAGTGGCAGGCTGTGTCATAATACCAGTCCTATAAATGTGATTAATATATCACATAAAGGCAAAGAGAAAGTGGTTGAGCCCCTTGGTATGCCTGACATTTTTGCAGGGCATTCTCATGTTGCTGGTGGAGAGTCTAGTGGCTCAGAGATGAGCCTTGATGAGGAGCTTGGGATCCCAGCTATGAGAACACCTGGTGTAAAGAAGGCTATGGAAGCCATGAATGCAAAGCTGTGAAGATCTGGAGAGTGAAGAACCCTGTGCAGAGGTTTACCTATATGATGGTTATGTGGCACATCACTATGTATACATGGCAAAGGTTGTGCAGGTTGTAGAGCCCACATGCATTGATGAGGGTTTGGAAATGTGTATTGGGAGAAAGCTATGGATGAGGAGATGGATGCACTATATGGAAATGAGACTTGGGATTTAGTGCAATTGCTTGAAGGCAAGAAAGCCATTGGATGCAAGTGGGTGTACAAAGTAAAACATAACAGTGATGGAAGCATAAGCAAGTACAAGGCTAGATTGGTAGCCAAAGGATATGCGCAGACATATGGCATTGATTATGAGGAAACTTTCAGCCTAGTTGCCAAGATGGCAACAGTGAGAGTTGTGATAGCACTGGCTACGTCAAAGCAATGGTCTTTACATCAGATGGATGTAAAGAATGCATTCTTGCATGGGGGTTTGCAGGAAGAGGTGTATATCGTGCAGCCACCTGGTTATGAGGATGTGAGTCACCCCGAGCATGTTTGCAGGTTGAAGAAAGCCTTGTATGGCTTAAAACAAGCACCAAGAGCATGGTTTGACAAGGTTTCTGAATATCTTGCAACTATTGGCTTTCATGTAGCCAATGCAGATTTCTCGCTGTATGTGAGACACGGTGATAGAGGGGTTGTGCTTGTTGTCATCTATGTAGATGACTTGATCATTACGGGGGACCATGATGCAGAGATCTTTGATGTAAAGATCTTGCTTAGACAGAAGTTTGAGATGAAGGATTTGGGGGAGCTCGGATATTTC
Organism: Cibotium barometz; assembly: GCF_041138505.1. NCBI lineage: Eukaryota > Viridiplantae > Streptophyta > Polypodiopsida > Cyatheales > Cibotiaceae > Cibotium > Cibotium barometz. The sequence goes on from NC_141066.1 coordinate 42,009,162, forward strand.
TTGGGTATTGAGGTGATTAGGTCACCACATGGTATTGGATTACTGTAGAGACAGTATGGCTTGGACATGTTGTCCAAGTATGGTATGACAGGCTGTAAGCCTATCTCAGTGCCATTGGATCAGAATGGCAAGTTGAGTGCCGATTCAGGAGAGATTTTGGAGGATCCTACTATGTATAGGCACATAGTAGGAAGCTTGATCTACAAGACGATCACCAAGCCAGATTTGAGCTATGCTGTTGGGTTGGTGAGTCAGTTTATGTAGGTTCCTGGGAAGCCGCATTTGGATGCATTGAGACGCATACTGAGGTATGTGAGGTCTACTTTGCATTGTGGACTATTTTATGAAAGTGGGACAGAGATATGTGTACATGGGTACACAGATGCTACTTGGGCTGGTAGTATCTCAGATAGAAGATCTACTAGTGGCTTCATGTTTTCTTTGGGGGGAGTGTTGCTGTGACTTGGAGCAGCAAGAAGCAGCCTACGGTTGCTCTATCCAGTACTACAGAGGCCGAGTATAGAGGTGCTGCTATGGAAGCATGTGAGGTAGCTTGGTTGAGAAAGCTACTTGCAAATTTGGGTTTATCAGTGGATAGACAAGTTGTCATTTTCTGTGACAACATTAGCAGTATACAGTTGGCCAGGAACCCAGTTTTTCATGCTCCCACGAAGCATATAGAGGTCCACTACCATTTTGTTAGAGAGAAGGTCTTGGCAGGAGACCTTGACCTTTTTTCTGTCAGCACACAGGATCAGGTAGCTGACATCTTCACCAAAGCATTGTGTACACCGCAGATTCAGGGCTTCGCTTGGTGTACATGAGATGGAGTTGAGCTCGAGGGGGAGTGTTGAGATATCGAGCTCATCTAGTGAGGCGGTGGACACTAATGACCCGCCTGGGGGACAGACCCCACACTTACACCACTGGCATGGTTGGTGAGATCATGGGTGATATGCGGCCAATGGGATGACAGGCTATGTGACACCCATTCTAGAGACTGGCATAGTTATAACGCCAGCTCATTTAGTTGGGTTCACACTATAGAGAACCCTAGTATGTATTTGGATGAGTACCTTTTCATATGTGATTACTCTTATCTTTGTATATGGTGTGTTGAGTGTTGAGTGAAGAAGAAGAAGATTTTCAGCCTCTCACCTTGTGTGTTCTCTATTAGGTTTTTGTGAGTGTGTGTGTGCTTGAAGAGCTCAAGATCTCTTCTCCCTTACATCTTTTCACATCTCAGCTTATTCACATTGCATACAGACCAGCACATTCACACACACTTATGCATCAAGTTTAACTCTTACAAACTAGTATATGAGACCTTCATAAAAACAATGGCATTCTTGGTGGACCAGATTTTCCACAGAATACAAGCTCTGATAATGTTAAATAGCAGCCCAACATGTTTATCACACTGAAAGACCATTTACCCAAAATCTAGTCCCCCCAGAATGTTTGAATGCCCAAGCCCTTCTCAATCCATTTAGACAACTTTGACGTGATTGCTGCACAATCCCAAAAAGCATGTTTACCATCCTCAACCGAGGATCTACACCTCGGGTAGATACCACTAGAGATACTTCTCTACTGAAGTTTAAAACTAATATAGGTAAGGCCCACATACCAACCTTCCACATAAAGACCTGGAATTTCTTAGGTATTTGACTATCCCAAAGAAGTTTCCACCTCTTTTTCCAAGAAGAGGGGCTCCAATTGACTTTGCAAATTTTATTGCAATATTCCACATTGGCATCCCCCCGTCTCATCAATGAGTACAGTTCTCTGGTTTTGCCATCCTTTAGCTTGATACCATTGAGCTAAGACCAATCTTTAATCTAAACTGAGTCATCAGTTTAGTAGAGCACAGCTCCCTTTGAATCAGATCAAGTACCTGAGCTACCAGGTATGTCTCCCTACCAGATAACTGAAATTCCCAAGTTATGTGGTCCACATCTTTCTGCCCTACCACATCCCAATCCCAACAATCATCCAAGTACCTAAGGCCTTTGTTATTAAGCTTCTTAGCTAAGGATATGTCAAGTAAAGCCAAAGGGGAATTAAATTTGTGTGTCCACCAAATACCCAAGCTGATCATAGAATTGCCAGTCACTCTATGTACAACCCCCATACCAAGTCATGAGACCCAAGCAGTCTTTCCATCTTTCGCATAGAATTTTACAGATTGCAAAGCTAGTAACATTAAGAGGGGCAAAGAAAAACAGTTTATCTTTCCAACTTAAGTCTAACCATTTACGTTTAGCCATCACATCAGAAAGCTCAACAAATTCCCTCATCATTAATGTCCAAGTAGTAGTCTGAGACAGACATTTAGAAAGCATCAAGGCATTCTTTGCAATACAATGAGTAGGCATATGAAGAATACCAATGCCACCTTCTCCTTTTGGAACTCATAGTTTATCCCAGGCTAACCAAGATAAGGTTTTTTTGGTTCTATTACCATTCCTCCATAAAAAGTATCTAATAAGCCCTATGATTTTCTTCCAATGACACTTGCCAAAATCCAACACTGGGCAAAGAAACATAATATAAGCATTCAACACTGTGTTGTAGATATCAACTCAGTTATGAAAAGGAACTATAATACCCTCCCATTTCATTAGTTTTTCCAAGAACCTATTTATTGCCCAATCCATCAACTATTTATTAGTTACCCCCACTCCAAAGAGGATTCCCAATATCCTGACAATATGACCCCCTTGCACCACCTCACAACCCCACCTTTGCATATCAAAGTCATTATCCTCTGTTAAACTAATAATTATAGATTTCTAAATATTGCATTTAGAACCAGAAATCATGCACTATGTCTAGAGCCAGTCTAACATTATTGTTCTTAGCTCTTAGAAAAAGTAGGGAGTCATCAACAAAACATTGAATAACTAGTTGATCACTATGCCTAAGTTTTAATCCAGTGACGTTCCCCTCTCTGCATGCCTTCTCTAAGGAAATCAACAGAGGATGAGAGGCAATGGCAAACAAAAGGGGGGCCAAAGGGCAACCTTGTCTCACTGATCTATTAATATGAAACCCACCTACAACTCTTCCATTCAACAGCACATTGGAGAATCCACCCCAAGCAAGAGTATAAATGCAAGTTGCTATTTATGTTTTCATCTCATCTCCATATGTATGTTTTCTTATGGACATATGCATTTAAGGGTGCTTTCTAAGTGGATTTCTTGTAAGAAACCATAGGTGATATACCTTGTGAAAGCTTCCTCTTGCTTCCACCGAACATTGCTCATCTTTCATGAGCAAATCAGCACATCCCTCCATTTGATGTGCACATTCATGGGATCCTTTCCTTGCCCACAATGCTTGCCCCTTGCTTGGACAAGCCTTTCACCTCCTCACATGCTCTTTGCCAACTTGCAAGAGCTATGGGGTTCACTCATCCCATAAATCAGCACTCCTTCTTTACATTGAGCATTCTTCCATGCTCAAACCAAAAAATTAATGAGGCAAAATCCAAAATACCTTCACAAATCTCTTCTTGGAAACTTCTCCTTGACGATGATGGACTCCATAGCCTTCATAATGCTGAAATCTCCATTTTCAGCTTCCATGATGAGCAGGCTTTCCATGTTGCAAAAATCCCATTTTCAACTCTCTTGGTGGGCTCCTTGTTGCAAATCTCCTCTCAAATCCTCACAAATGCAAATCCAAATGATAATATGAGTGTGCATAATTTACTGAAAATATTGCTTTAATCAAAGAACTCATAACCAAGAAAAGCTATACATAAATAATCACCATGACCAAGAGCCCACCCAAGCTATGATACCATGTTAACAATCCAAAAATGGGATTGATCATTGAAGGACATAGATTAAGCATAAGATTTAGGTGGGTTAAACCACACTAAAAACTCCATGAGAGAGAGAGAGCGAGATCGCACACTCAACACTTGATCTCTTCTATTGCATATCTCAAGTGAACCATACAATGATATAGACTTTCTAGCCTTATCCCACTTTACACATCATCATCCGTGTGGCAACTCCTTTTCCACTCTTTTGGTCAACACTCACATACCATTAAATATTACATGTGGCATTCCTATCTTGCCATAATATCTTGCACCTTTAGGGTGCTTTCCCACATACACACAACACCACGATTACATCTCTCAACAAAATATATAAGGCATTTTCTCATAATGAAAAGACACATCCCCTTCGTGCTATTGAGAGCTCTCCCTTTGTGTCTTGATAGAGATTGAAGGAGTGAGAGAATTCTAGCATTGTGCCTCTTTTATTCTTGTATGATTCATGCTTGTGTGAGAGTGAGAGAGAAAGTGATTGCCCTATGCAAAGGTGTGAGCGACTCCATGATGACAGTGTGGAGGTGGAGCTTGGAGTTTGGAGCTTAACGAGCGAGCTTGGATGCCTCAAGGGACTCAAGATTGAAGCATTGGTAAGTACCCTCCTCTGATAGTTGTGATCTATTGCTCACCCATTAGGTGAATGTGGAGTTCTCTCTTGGAGGTCTGATAGCCCATAACATTTTTGGCACTGCTGCCAGGGATTCACCTTTGTTTCTTCCATCCTCTTGGAGTTTCAGCTCCCATTGCATAGGATTCATTATTGCCCTTGCATTCTAGTAGTGCATTGTGTGAAAAATGAATAGATAAGATGTGTGTGGTAGAAAAAAATTATGAGAAATTAGTTGTGATGATGTGTGTGTTTGTAGTGGAGTGGTTTTAAGATAAGGCTTCACTACTTGTTCTCGTTAATTTTTATATTCGCATCATTAAAACCACCAACATGAATGTGCAGGTTGGTGTACTGTTTTCTTTCTGTTTCAAAAAATTCATAAAAATAAAAAACATAAGGGACCATTGACTATGCCAAGAACTTGCATTTCATTCCTTAGGAGTGGCACAATCGATTTGGTATCAATTGGATAAGTATTACGCACCCAAAGTCACAAAAATTTGATGCGAGAAGTTTCATGTGAAAGTGCAGAAACGTCGTTCACGCCGTGAACCATTTCCTGCAGTTTCACCCAATCGCTCACAAAATCAGTGCCGTAAATTAACATTGAAAATCATGGGATTACCTTTCCAAAAATAGAAAACCTTATCCTGACACCTTTGACACCTTGAAATCTGTCGAAATTTTTGAGCACGTGAAAGTTCAGAGGAAGGCGTTCACAACGTGAAACGATCTGAAGCTATTCATGGCGTGAAACCCTTACTAGTTCTCGATGTGAACCCCTTGGAAATTGTTCACGGCATGAAACCCTTACTGTTTCACGACGTGAAACATTTTCTGCAGATTCATCGGGGTAGACCAAAACCAATGATTGGACAGGACCAAGGCCACAAGGGTCAGTTAAGGAAGGCGTCTTATACCAAAAAGAGGGAATCTAACCCGAAGGGTAAAAAAGTTTGAGCATGCGAAAATGCAGGATAACGTTCACGACGTGAACCATTTCTTGTAGTTTCACGACGTGAAACACTCTCTGCAGTTTCACAGCATCTGAAATAGAGCGATAGAATCAAAAGCAAAATCAAATTGGGTTGACAAATAGCTTATCAAATCATACATACATGCACTTAAGATCCGAAAAACTCATTGGAGATGATCTTACGCCTGACGATAGTGCATCCAATCACCCAAGATCTTCCTACCAAAGAAGTGTGGGATCATGACATTCCGCAAGCACACACCTGAGTGTTTTAAGAAACCTGACCACCATTGAAACTAGTAGCGAAGACTCCATGGAAGAAGGGCTGAGATATGCTGGGTTTGGGGAAGAGGAGATGTTGAGATATCGAGCTCGTCTAGTGAGGCGGTGGCCACTGATGACCCGCCTGGGGGATAGGCCCCACACTTACACCACTGGCATGGTTGGTAAGATCATGGGAGATATGCGGCCAGTGGGATGACAGGCTGTGTGACAGCCATTCTAGAGACTGGCATAGTTATAGCGCCAGCTCATTTAGTCGGGTTCACACTATAGAGAACCTGTGTATGTATTGGTTGAGTACCTTTCATATTGTGCGTACTCTTATTCTTGTATATGGTGTGTTGAGTGTTGAGTAGAGAAGAAGAAGATTTTCAGCCTCTCACCTTGTGTGATCTCTATTAGGGTTTTGTGAGTGTGTGTGTGTGCTTGCAAGAGCTCAAGCTCTCTTCCCCCCTGCATCTTTTCATGGTATCAGAGCCTGGTTCGTGCTAAGGGCTGAGCTGCAAGCAAGAGAACCACAGGAAGCGGTACGAGGGTAAGAGCTTCAACTACTCTTCCCTATTTGTGTTGGTGACTACACCCTTGTCGGGAGCTCTACGGGAGGCACCGGCAAATGATCTCCGATTGAGGAGCTTTCTTCGCGGGAGTGAAGCTATAGGGAAACTATACAGTCCTACGGACTACAATTTTCAAGCCGAAAACGCGTTTCGGGCGCGTCTGGACCTCCGTTTTTCAGAAAGCAGGCGATTTCGAGCACTGCGGATAAGTCATCGATTCTCTGCAGAACTCTGTTTTAAGAACTGCAGGAAGACAGATTGACTGTGCAGACACTGTGGGTGCTGCAAAGAGGTCTACAGTTGCCATTGGGTGTATGTATGCACATTGAAGTCACTGGTTGTGACATTTGAGAGTACTACAGTACCGCTGTGTAGAAAATACAGCATTTGTGCAGGAAAAACCAGAGTGCAGGTTCTGGTAAAATTGTGTGTTTGGCAAGATGTCTAATGATGGCATAACACAGATTGTGGCTGAGAAGCTTGACAAGAATAACTTCCATGCTTGGAGGTTCAGGTTGACGAATTTCCTGATGGGAAAAGGCTATTGGGACTACATAGAAGGTGAGCATGAAGAGGCACCGGAGATACCGGATATAAATCCGACTGCTGCAGATGTGAAAGAGTTTAAAGACTGGAACCAAGGAGCCAGGAAGGTTATGTATTGGCTTTCCATTAGTATACAGGACACCATGATTGGGCACATTCAGGATGCCAAGTCCCCCAAGGAGGCGTGGGACACCTTGGTAAAGCTTTATGAAACAAACACCAAGGCACGTAAGATACAGTTGAAGAATGAACTTCATACTGTGGAGAAAAAGAGCATGTCTGTGAATGACTATGCGCTGAAGATAAAGGGTATTGTGGAATCCCTTGCATCTATTGGTGTGTCAGTAGATGATGATGACAAGGTGGAAGTCTGTCTACGTGGTCTCGGGCCACAATACAAGGCGTTCAAGACGTCTATTCAGACTCGGGAAAACATTCCCAACTTTACAGATTTGGTGTCTATGCTGATTATCGAAGAGAAGAACTTGGGTGAAGACCAACAGTCTTCACAAAGCAAAAACAATTCAGAGCAACAGGCTTTCTACACGAGTTCAGGAAGAGGACGAGGTAGAGGAGGCCGTGGACGCGGTCAAGGAGGTGGCCGAACAGGTAATCAGAATTATGGCCAGCAGCAGCAGCAACAACAACAGTCCCAGAATCAACAACAACAACAACACGCAGGTGGAAGAGGAAAATTCAGAGGCAGGGGGAGTCAAAGAGGCCGTGGAAATTGGCAAAGGCAATATAATGATGCACGTGAATGTTATTATTGTGGTAAGCCTGGACATGTGCAGTCAGAATGTTATAAGAAGCAGGCTGACATGCAAAATGGGAAAGTGCAGCAAAACAACTATGCATCCTCAAGCAGAAATAATGAGGATAATGAAAGGTTGTTTGTTATGCAGCATGTCGTGAATGCCATGTCTGAAAATGTTGATGCAGCACAAAAAGATAATGTATGGTATGTGGATTCAGGCGCTTCGAACCACATGACGAGTCATGGGGAGTGGTTCAAGGAGATGAAAAACCCGGAAAGACCAGGTTTTGTGGAAACAGGGGATGACACTGCTCATCCAATTGCCCACGTTGGAGATGTGCCATTGTCTATGCAGGATGGCAAAGTGAAGTACCTTGCAGATGTACTTCATGTACTGAACATAACAAAGAATCTGGTTTCAGTTGGCCAGATGATTGAGCAGGGTTTGCAGGTTCGGTTTAACCCTGATGGGTGTTATGTTGAAGATTTTAAAGACAAGTGCAGGTTGGTTGCAAAAGGCAACAGAGTGGGCAGAATGTTTACGTTGGATGTAGACATGCCTGAAATGAGTGCTGCGATGTTTGCAAATGGTTCAGGAATTGTTGCAGACACAGACATATGGCATAAAAGAATTGGACATGTGAATGTGCAGAGATTGAAGTCTATGCAGACAAAAGGAATTGTGACAGGGCTGCCAAAATTTAAAGTGGAAGGTATGCATAAAATCTATGAAGCATGCCAATTTGGGAAGCAAACAAAGCATGTGTTTCCACGTAACAGATATGTGAGCAGAAATGCACTAGATGTTGTGCATTCAGATGTATGGGGTCCTACGAAGACCGTGTCTATGGGAGGCTACAGGTATTATGTGACTTTCATTGATGACCACACAAGGAAAGTGTGGGTATATTTCATGAAGGAGAAGAGTGAGGTGTTCACTCACTTTCAGAATTTCAGAGTTTTGGTTGAAAAGCAAACAGGAAAATATGTCAAGTGCCTAAGGTCAGATGGAGGGGGAGAATACTTCTCCAATGAGTTCTCTGAATTTTTGAGGAAGAATGGTATTCGGAGACAGTTCACATGCAGATACACTCCGCAGCAAAATGGAGTTGCTGAGCGGAAAAACAGGCACATTGCTGAGATTGCGTGAGCATTGATGGAAGAGAAGAATATGCCGCATTGCTATTGGGCTGAGGCTGTTTCTACAGCAGTATACATCATGAACAGGTCTCCAACTGCAGCCATACATGATGTAACTCCAGAGGAGAGGTTTACTGGCAGAAAACCAGATTTGTCTCATCTAAAAGTCTTTGGATGCATTGCATATGTGCATGTGCCAGATGAGCTAAGAACTAAGCTGGACCCGAAAGCTGAAAAATGTGTGTTTATTGGATATTCCCTTGAGCAAAAGGGATACAGGTGTTATAACCCTACTACACGTGAGTTGAGGGTAAGCAGGGATGTTGTCTTTGATGAGATGAGCAGCTGGTATGCTCTGGAAAAGAAGCTGTTGGGGCTGATTTGAGTGGGAGTGTGGTTGCACAGAATGCAGGTCAGCAATAACAGTCTTTGAGTGGACCAGGAGAGTCCTCATCTAGTGGGTCTATTGATAGACCATGGAGTGGCAGGCTGCGTCATAATACCAGCCCTGCAAATGTGATTACTACATCACGTAAAGGAAAAGAGAAAGTGGTTGAGCCCCTTGGTATGCCTGACATTTCTGTAGGGCATTCTCATGTTGATGGAGAGTCTAGTGGCTCAGATATGAGCCTTGATGAGGAGCTTGGGATCCCAGCTATGAGAACACCAGGTGTAAAGAAGGCTATGGAAGCCATGAATGAAAAGCTGCGAAGATCAGGGAGAGTGAAGAACCCTGTGCAGAGATTTACATATGATGGTTATGTGGCACATCACTATGCATATATGGCAAAGGTTGTGCAGGTTGTAGAGCCCACATGCATTGATGAGGCTGTTGGAAATGTGTGTTGGGAGAAAGCTATGGATGAGGAGATGGATGCACTATATGGAAATGAAACTTGGGATTTAGTGCAATTGCCTGAAGGCAAGAAAGCCATTGGATGCAAGTGGGTGTACAAAGTTAAACATAACAGTGATGGAAGCATAAACAGGTACAAGGCTAGATTGGTAGCCAAAGGATATGCACAGACATATGGGATTGATTATGAGGAAACTTTCAGCCCAGTTGCCAAGATGGCAACGGTGAGAGTTGTGATAGCAGTGGCTGCGTCAAAGCAATGGTCTTTACATCAGATGGATGTAAAGAATGCATTCTTGCATGGGGATTTGCAAGAAGAGGTGTATATGTTGCAGCCACCTGGATATGAGGATGTGGGTCACCCCGAGCATGTTTGCAGGTTGAAGAAAGCCTTGTATGGCTTAAAGCAAGCACCAAGAGCATGGTCTGACAAGATTTCTGAATATCTTGTCACTATTGGCTTTCATGTAGCCAATGCAGATTTCTCATTGTATGTGAGACATGGTGATAGAGGAGTTGTGCTTGTTGTCATCTATGTAGATGATTTGATCATTACGGGGGACCATGATGCAGAGATCTTTGATGTAAAGATCTTGCTTAAATAGAAGTTCGAGATGAAGGATCTAGGGGAGCTCAGATATTTCTTGGGCATTGAGGTGATTAGGTCACCACATGGTATTGGATTACTACAGAGACAGTATGGCTTGGACATGTTGTCCAAGTATGGTATGACAGGCTGTAAGCCTATTTTTGTGCCATTGGATCAGAATGGCAAGTTGAGTGCAGATTCAGGAGAGATCTTGGAGGATCCTACTATGTACAGGAGCATAGTAGGAAGTTTGATCTACATGACGATCACCAGACCAGATTTGAGCTATGCTGTTGGGTTGGTGAGTCAGTTTATGCAGGTTCCACGGAAACCGCATTTGGATGCAGTGAGACGCATACTGAGGTATGTGAAGTCTACTTTGCATTGTGGACTATTCTATGAGACTGGGACAGAGATATGTGTACATGGGTACACAGATGCTGATTGGGCTGGTAGTATCTCAGACAGAAGATCTACTAGTGGATTCATGTTTTCTTTGGGGAGTGTTGCTGTGACTTGGAGCAGCAAGAAGCAGCCTACGGTTGCTCTATCGAGTACAGAGGCCGAGTACAGAGGAGCTGCTATGGCAGCATGTGAGGTAGCTTGGTTGAGAAAGCTACTTGCAGATTTGGGTCTATCAGTGGATAGACAAGTTGTCATTTTCTGTGACAACATTAGCAGTATACAGTTGGCCAGGAACCCAGTCTTTCATGCTCGTACGAAGCACATAGAGGTCCACTACCACTTCGTCAGAGAGAGAGTCTTGGCAGGAGACCTTGACCTTGTTTATGTCAGCACAGAGGATCAGGTAGCTGACATCTTCACCAAAGCATTGGGTACAGAGAAGCTCCGCAGATTCAGGGCTTCGCTTGGTGTACATGAGATGGAGTTGAGCTCGAGGGGGAGTGTTGAGATATTGAGCTCATCTAGTGAGGCGGTGGCCACTGATGACCCGCCTGGGGGATAGGCCCCACACTTACACCACTAGCATGGTTGGTAAGATCATGGGAGATATGCGGCCAGTGGGATGACAGGCTGTGTGACAGCCATTCTAGAGACTGGCATAGTTATAGCGCCAGCTCATTTAGTCGGGTTCACACTATAGAGAACCTGTGTATGTATTGGTTGAGTACCTTTCATATTGTGCGTACTCTTATTCTTGTATATGGTGTGTTGAGTGTTGAGTAGAGAAGAAGAAGATTTTCAACCTCTCACCTTGTGTGATCTCTATTAGGGTTTTGTGAGTGTGTGTGTGTGCTTGCAAGAGCTCAAGCTCTCTTCCCCCCTGTATCTTTTCAGGAGAAACCACCCTCCCCAACCAGGTCCAGTGGTATCATTGATTTCGCTCGGGGATTTTTTGGTCTCCAAACCAGCCATGATGAAGAAGCGCAATCTGCAGGGCACGGGTCCATCAACCAACACCGGACTTGATCCATGACAAGAAGTTCTATTCCAACCGTCGAATTCTTGGCTGTCGAATACCGGCACCCCTTGAATAAGACAAGACATGGAAAGTGCGGCTAGGACGAGTCAAATATTCTTCACCGAGGAAGTAGAGTTAGACCTCAAACAGAGTGAGGTGGAATGACAACTACAAGAATTGAGCTTAAGGAAACAAGAGCTCGACACTCATAGGACGAGAGCTGAGAAGAAGGAAACGAGAAGTTTTAACCCACTCCAGTGATGAGGAAAGGAAACAAAAATAGTTATGGGTAGAAGTGGGAGAAATTCCAAACTTGGAACCCATAAATGAGGAATCCAAGATGAAGGGTTTACAACCATAGAAGAAGAGGGTAACTTGGCTAGCATGGCAGGTGAAGTAGAGGACCGACTCTACACCAAAAAGGATATTGAGTAGATGATCAATAATCCTACGTTCCTACAAGACATGGAACTCTTGATTCTACAGAGATGTATGGAGGCGATGAATGGGGAGTCACTCCAAGGTACCACGGTTGGACCATCCCATGGACTTGAAATATCTATAAGAGTCAATACAGGTAGGGGACGTGGCCTAGGAAGGGGGGGAGCAATTCCCTAAAGGCCTAGGATAGATCCAACCATGGACCTTAATGTAGCCACAAGGGCGGACCTGCTGAATATGGCAGTAGAGATGGGCTGGGCGATGGTCAGAGAACTACGCACTTCTCTAGAATCCCGACCTTCCTAGATGAAACCCCATATCATTTCAAAACTTGTCCAAAAGTTCTTTGGGAACAGGGATCCTATCCAACATGTAGAGATTTTTGAATCCACGTGAAACCTACGGGCTGGTCAGTGATGTGAGAATGATACATGCCTTCTCACTGACCTTGGAAGGAAAAGCTCATCAGTGAACCCTTACTGAGGATAAGGTTAACTTCACAAGGCTAAAGAATGTTTTTGTGCCCAGTTTTGCCTGAAAGTGGTGACAAGAGCCCTGTGGCACAATTACATAATATTAAACAAAAGGAAGAAGAGTCGATGGGAGACTTATGTTTCTTGTCTAAAGCACTTAAATTTGAGGTGCAAACTTTTGGAAAGGTTAACTAATGATGATCAGTTATGTTACCTTGTTTTTGGAGGGTAGTTAGAGACCATAAAATGCATGATTACCTGGTACTAGCCCGACCTACTACTCTTGATGCATGCTGCAAATTGGCAATAGAATATGAAGACAATATGTTAGAATTGCCACAACCAGAAGATATTAAAACATCTTCAGCAAACTACGACTTCACATGTCTTGAGCCACCAAGAAATTGGAACGCAAGCAAGTTGGAAACATGACGGTGGATGAGCTCAGTAATGCCATATTAGAAAAATTGAAAGTCAAGGAGGGAAGAGAAACATCTAGGCATGGGCATAATCACCTTTACCCCTGCAGGGAATTAGTGTGGTGCTCTATGTGCAGATTAAATCACACCACCACCAAGTGTCCACAGTCAAGAGCAAGGCCATTACTCTATTGTGCTCACTGTGTAAAATTAGGAAATCATGACACTTCAATGTGTAGATATCCAAGCTTTGAAAATGTTACATAGCTACCAGCACTTAGAGCCCCATTGGCTTTACCGATGCCACCTGTACAGATCACCGCTACTGCGGGACAACCCAACTCTTCCTACTTACCTAGGGGGATGTTCTGAGTACAAGACACTTCACCCTTGCCGCCACCAGTTCTACCACCACAATCATAGGCTAAGATCAATCAAGTATTGATTCAAGAGCCATCAGAAGATGTTAATATGGTGCGAGAAATAGAACTTAGTGGAGAGTACTACGAGAAAACAAGAATATGAGTCATACACATCAACCACAACAAGTGGCGGTTTCGCCCAATGACATGCCATTGCTCACCTGTACTAAATGTGGAATTGATCATTTGATCAAGTATTGTCCCTACCGAGCAAGTAGCCCTGCTTTTGTTACCAATCAGGCCACCATCCGGACCATTAGTGTACAACTAGGGAAGATCACACCGCTCAATGTCCTGACAAGAGCTCAAGCTCAACTAGAAGACAAGGGAAGAAATCGAGCGGATGTGACTATTTCCAGACCTGGCCGAAGGAGAAGAGTTAAAAAAGTTGGTAAGGGTGAGACACAGGTCATAATCCAAGACGAATCTGAAGAAGATACAATTGATACCAAATCCACCCAATCGAAGGAAGAAGGGGGTCAAGAGATCAATCATAGAGGATCAGACCAGGGGAAGCAAGGAGAGCAACTAACGACTCCTAAGGGGGTCGGCGAATATCCAATGCCGACACGATGGACGAAGAAATGAGAAAGCTTGAAGATGCCAAGGCCTTAGTCAAAGAGTACCAATGGCTTCATGAAGCCAAGCTGAGGGCCAACAGTGTAAGGGATATAGTTCATCTACGAAACGAGCCAAACCGGGATAGGGTTGTATTGGACGTGCCAACCCCAATTCCAGAAGGAACATAAGAGGAGTCCCAAGCAAACACTGTCTGTCCAAATGCCATTGGGGCAACTATTACACAATTCACCAAACCTATGGCTAGACATAAAGGAATGGGTAGAGGGTGGTCTAAGGCCCCAGCCGATACTATAGATGAGACCCTGCCACCCTTGGCGGCAGAAAGAACCCTGATCATTCAGGGGTATCATGCAGGCGTTTTGCTGGAGAAAGCACAGCTTGAAAAGTGCTTCAAGCAGGACTATGGTGGCCCATGTTATTTGGGGACACCATAGAATTTGTCAAAAGATGCGCTATCCCATAGCAAAAGGACAAGATGCCGCTCACCCCTATTATTGTAAGACAACAATTTGAGAAATGGGGGATAGATTTTGTGGGACCGATTAGTCCAGTGGCACATCCATCCCAAGCCCGATACATAGTTGTGGCCATGGACTATTTCACAAAGTGGGTAGAAGCGAGAGCCTCAAAGAGAGCTGATGCGTGAACAACTGCAAAATTTTTATATGAGTAAATCATCTCAAGGTTCAGCTGCTCATTAGAATTAGTAATTGATTGCCGTTCACATTTTATCAATGAGGTGATTGATCATGTACTTGCAATATTCTTAGTGATACATCAAAAATCATCACCTTATTATCCACATGCCAATGGTCAAGCGGAGAGTACAAATAAGATTTTGTGTACTATCTTGACAAACACCTTGGAAGCAAGTCGATCAGACTAGGAACACAAGCTAATAGCAGCCCTATGGGCCTATCGAACATCATATAAGGTAGCGACAGGTTACACTCCCTTCCGTCTAGCTTAGGGTGTAGAAGAAATTATGTCTATGGAATACCTAGTCCCAAGCTTAAGGATCGTCGTACAAGAGCAGCTAATGGAGAATGCATTAGCCTAAAGGCTAATTGATTTAGAGAAGCTTGATGAGACCAGACTGATAGCATCACATGGACTCATGGTTGAAAAATTATGAAGGAAACACTGGTTCAACAAAAACCTTAAGCAAAAAGAACTTGAAAAAGGGGACCTTGTCCTCATGTATGATGTAGGTAGTGCTAAAAAAAGAAACTTAAATACCGAGGCCTGGGAGATCACACCTCAAGGGTCTATCCGAATTGAGACAATTGATGGCATCCAAATGGAGGGTTATGTGGAAGTAAACTAAAAAAATATTTTGGACCACTGACCCAAGAGATGCTCCGACAGGAACATCTTTTGAAACAACAGAAACAACTTGCAAAAGAGAAGATATAACAAGCGCAAAAAGAGGCTAAGGCTAGAGAAATCAAAGCCAAACAATTACATAAAAGACTGCTACATGTCAGCATGGCTTCTATAATCCTTTTGGACGAAGGGAAACTAAACATCAAATGAGCATGACTCAAGGTGGAACTTACTTCACCTAAGGGCCATGCAACTAGCATTGCATTAATAGTTACAAGGTCAAGTCATAACTTCATCTCATATGAAACTTGGGTCGCATTCGGTAAACCACACCTTGAAACCATTGATGCGCAAGTTCGTAGCATTCACTTGATAGCCAAAAAAGTCGAGGGATTTTTTAATGTTAAAATTTCCATTAAAAAATAATCCCTTGGTCGTCAGAAAGGTGTTTGTCATGCCTACAGGTTCCATGGAGGAAGAGATTATTCTAGGAAGATCTTGGATCTGTGCTAATAAATGCAACATCCAGTGGGGGAAGAACAAACATCATTAATAAGCACAGGCGAGAAGGTCATGTCCATACCCTTATGGACCTCAACAAATAGAGGCAAGAACATCATGACTCATGAGTGAGAAAACAATGAGTACAATGGGAACACCTCGAAGGATAGTACCAGCAACCGTTCCGCGCCCACACAATACCCTACATCTAAGGGTACACAAAAGTGGGTGCCCAAGAATCAACTAATAGATCAACTAAACAAGGTGAACACCATAAAGAATATAAGGAGGCCAAGAAGTGCCTATAGATAGTTTAAAAGTCTGACTTTGTGGACTCAAACCAAGTGGCAAGACTCTAATAATCCAAAGAGACCTCAAGGAGCACGTGAGCAATGGGTTCGAAAAGATATACTCCAAGCACAAGGGTACTACCAAGGCAATGCAACAATATGGGTACCCAAAACAAACTCAGTGGGTGGCCGATATCACAAATAGATCAAGTCATCAAAAAGTGGGTGGTAAGAGTGTGCAGCATCTACTTCCAAGCCATGCTAGCCCCACACACCAACCCTTGTATGGATGAAAAAACAACCTCAGCCAAATGGGTTGGGAATTCCCAAAGCCACAAAAGCACCCAATATAGCTATAGAACAAGCAAGAAACTTAAAGGTAAAGACGAAGAAGTCCAACAAGGAGATGCAGATGGAAGCCCTCAATAACCAGACACAGCAACAAAATTGTTCAGTTGGGTGGAAAGAACAATAAAAGACTCCCACATGGAACTAAAACGACTGCATTAGCAAACGCCCAAAAGTGCCTAGGTGAACCCTCGGTTCTCAGGTGATAAACAAAAGGTATCCACTGAGTGCATAAAATGGGTAAAAGGTAAGCAATGCATCATTCACTCATCATGTGCATGTTTTACTACTTGATCACTCGTCTTCTGCATTTCACGTGAAACTGTAAGAAAAAGCAATTCACAACGTGAACCCCATTATAGTCATTCATGCCGCAAACCACCTTACAGAGTTTCACGCCGTGAAATGGTAATTTTTGGACAGCCAATCAAACAACACCATGTGGCGTTCTTCATTAAGAGAGCCGCCCTATTTGACGGCTGCATTATAAAATCGATTTTCTTTTCCTTTTTGGTCATTTTTGGACAGCCAATCAAACAACACCACGTGGTGTTCTTCATTAAGAGAGCCGCCCTATTTGACAGCTGCATTATAAAATCGATTTTCTTTTCTTTTTTGGTCATTTCGCGTCGAGTGTTTGTATGATCGTTGCCATTGCTTCCTTGTGCATCATCCAAGCTCTCCATCCCTCCTCCGACAAATCTCGGATAATCCTTCGAGGTGGGAGCTTGATACTCGTTTCTTCTTTTCGTTTCTTTCTTCTTTTTCTTTATTTTGGTTAATGTTTTGGTATTCATTCTGTGTCCATTTAAACATAAGAGTGTGGGAATAAATACTCTGCTTGTATTCACTAAATTCAATCACAAAACTCTGTATAGATTGGTGTTCCCACATACACCACATCATATTATTGGAGATACTCTCAAAATTGAACTGCACTCTCATGGAAGGATATTTGCACTTTCATGCATGTGCGTTTGACGGGAGTGCATCTCACGTGCATAACACTTTCATGCTTGTGCATTTCACGCCAGTTCATCTCATGTGTTACACTTTCACGCTTGTGCATTTCATAGACCAATTCAAGCACCTTCACGGTTTCACCTTTCACGGCCTACACATTACCTGACCATTAACAAACTAATGGATTGTTCATACAGTAACACCTTCTTTAGCTATAGTAACTTATTCCCCCCCCCAAAAAAAGGAAGAAAGAATACTATCAACCCCACCAGTCATTCAACTGACCTTATGTGCCTGATATAGATGTCGGCTTCAGAATCGAGATCCCACGAGCACTTATCTACCACTTAGGCGAGCAGTGCCACTAAATCCCCAGGCAGTTAGAGACGACAGGGAGGACAAAAACCAATGTTAAATTTCTTAGGTCCTTACGCCCAACCGCTCCATGGAACCCTCATCTGGACAGAAGCTGTTACACCCTATGGGAAGGTATCTAGCCCGGCATGTTTACATATACTGGAAGATGCTGAAGTGAAGGCCAAATTAGACAAAGTCAGTCTAGGCAAAACGGTAGAAATACTCCCCAAGACTATTGACACAAAACTCTGCGCGCGGAGTACTTGAAGACATATGATAAGCAGACCAAACGCGGGAGGCTCACCAAGGCAGATGGCACTACTGAAGAGCTCCTCATCATAGAGGACTTAATAAGAGAAGCTCTGCAACTCCCACCTGCAGTCAGAGCCCACTTACATAACATTAACAAGCTCTGCAACTCCCACCTACAGTCAGAGCCCACTTACATAACATTAACAAGATGCCCTTGAAGGACATGTTAAAGAAGAATTCCTATAATTCAAATGGTGCATAATATGAAAACATCCAAGATGAAGCTACTAAGAAGGCATGCAGGACAATATCCTTAATGATGTAGATAAAACCTGTTGACAGATACAATAGAGTAGGTCTCAACAGAATAGCCAAAATACATGAGGAGAAGGAAGAAGATTGGGCATTCTATCTACATATAAGGAGATGGAAAACTATTTGAAGGCCCACCAATCTAAGATCTCTAACCCTTACCTTCTCATTCAAGTGCTCAATCATGTTGACAAAATACCTCTCAAAAGGAGCCTGAACCAGAGGAACACATGCAAATGGCCCTGCTACCAGATCAGCCAAAGATGTACAAGAAGGGCATGCTATCTTAATGGAAACCAAGGATTTAATCAAGCATATAAGGAAAGATCGAAAGAAGAGAATAGATAGAAGGATGAGGGGGTACTCATTGATGTTGTAACGGAGTCACAAAGACTCGAGGAAGAGGTGGCCACCGAAATCTAAACTAACCAGGAGGCACTGAAGGATAATATCCTAACTCAGATAACACAGGAACCCCAACAACAACTCATTCCCCCAGCTAGCCCTACCCAACTGATATTTACCGACTCCTCTCAAGGATTCTAATTTAGCAGTCACACCCATAGAAACAATTCTAGAGACAGCAACACTCATACAAGCTGAAGAAACAAGAGAAGAAGAGGCAGCACCAACCGAAGTACAGGAACCTAAGAGACCTATGGAAGAAGCCAACAAACGATAAAGAACTCCAGAGCCATCAAGTCCAAGCAAGAGGAGGAGATTGGAAGATGAGGAGGGACTACCATAGCTTGCCTCCTTACAAAACATCGATTACCAACAATTCTTGCAGGAGACTGTAGAGGGACTTGACAAGCTACTTAAACAACCACCAACTAGGTTGGTGAACAACTGCTATGTGGGAGTAGGAGCAGAAAGTGTGGAGATGCCATCTACTAACAACACATATGCTCCATGACCACAACAATGCACTATGGCAGCAAGTGAAGGATTCATCAGCACAAGTGCAAAAGTTAAAGACCAAGCTGAAACCAGCGGAGTCAACACACAAGGAAGTCATTTTGAAGAGCTTGAAGGCTACAGAAGAGCTGGAAAAAAGGTATAACTCCCTAGAGAACAATAACCTTGTGTTGAGCCAAACAATAGTATAGAAGATCAAAGAGAATTCAAATCTCAACGCCAAGCTAGAACAATCAAAAGAACAACTCCAGAAAGAAGTAAATTACACAAAAGAAATCACGACACTTCATGCGCAACAAATTTAGGTCTTCCAAGACAATGCCAGGACCAGAGAAGACGCATTGCAAGATCAGATTACACAACTACTCAAAGCAGAGGGAGAGAAGACACTACATTTGTAGAAGGAAAGAGAATAGACCAACAAGGCCCATGCTGAAAAGATCAAAGGCCTCAATGATACAATAGCTGCATGCCAAGCCAAAGCACACCAAGGTGAGTTGGCACACAAGGAAATAGTGTCACAACTCACGGAACAACTTAAGGTGCGGAGAGGATAGCAACACAATGACTACAAGAAATCAGATTACCGAGGCTCAGGCAAGGGAAGCAACAGCTAGGTGAGCACAAGAAGAAGCCGCCCGAAGATTTGAAGAACTGGATGCTACATGGATGGTCAGAGAAACTGCAATATCCAACCTCATGACCAACACAACGTCCCCCATGCGAGAATTGGAATGCCAGCTCACCATACAAGAAAGAAGTTAGCGGCCAGAACCTAATCAAGATCTTCGTCTACTCCTTGAGCAGGCTTCCGAGTTGGGACATATGCCAGTAACTCCTTGGGCCCCTCCCCACTTTCTCTTTTTGTTTTTGTCTACACTAGCCCTCTCTTTACTTCAATATGATATAAATCTAGCTGAGGATATAGGCCTAGGGGAACTAACCTTAATCAAGCAAAATACAGAAAGTGACACTGATCCCACCATAATCATGGGAATTTTACGGGGTGATTTAGTATTGCCTAACCCTCAGGATATCCTTTTCTACCCCCTACATCCTATTGTCTTGAACCTTCATAGTTGGTGTCACCTACTCCAAAACTTAGACATTGTGGACAACAGTGTCAAAAAATTAGACCTGTTTGTCCCAGATGACATTCCAGAGATGCCCACCAACTACGAAGTTGTAGCACAAAGCTAGCAGTGGATCATAAGTCACGGGCTGGTTAGAGATCTATAACACTCACCAACATCTAAAACTTTGTGAGTCCACTCTCTACCACCCTTATGGTATTCTGAAACTCTACAATAATATTTACAAACATCTAGGAGCCATGCTGAGACAACTGTACAATACAATTTTGATACTACCCATATAGAGTATCCAACTATAAACGAAGAGGAAATTCCAAATTTACGGGAATTTATTAAGTCTCATAAGCCTAATCACTTGCCACCTAGCATGGGACAGGGTCAAGTAGAAACTTCTTCATTTTTAAAATCCACTTACCCTGTATATGCTAATGTCGCTAGTAAACTACTTAACCCATATCCTAGCTCGAAACCTACTAACACCTCTCAAGCAGAATGCATCTTCTCATCTTTTTATCCTCCTGAGACTGATTTTCCCACTAACACTCTCGCGCCCCCCCCCCCCCCCGAGGAGGTACTGGCACCTACCCCATCTCCAACAAGGCATGCTCTCAAGAGGTAAGACAAACTATATCGCAAGATAATCTTCAATCGTTTACTGATGAAACAGTATTGTATGCTTTGTCAGCCTCTGCAAAATACGAGGGACTTATAAGGGCAGGCAATCTGCTTTTAAAGCCCAAACTGATGTTCAAGGCATTAATGCAGATTATTCCCTTTGAGCCTACACGACAGATCATGCCTGAAGCATACTCAGAGGTCACTCCAACAAAGCAACATAATGTACCATACTCTCTCCGCACCCCACGACATGATCTCGAAGAACTTCTTCCATTAGCGAGAGAGGGCACCTTATGGGCAAATGTGGCCAAGCACACAAAGCTCGCCAACCCACAGTTAACTGACTTACTAGAGATTAGAATAGTAACATTTATTATGAACTACTTTTTTTGTAGGTGGCAAAAAGCAAACCCCTTACACACAAGAGGTGGCTATGCCACAATCACCACCACTACTTAAGACCACCCCCGCCTGGAGGATTTCGGAATTCAACCCAAATGGAGGAAGGAGTACTTAGTGATTCCACAATACAGCCATGTGTACATGACCGCGCCACCCACATTGCAGATCGATCCATTGTACATGCCAATCAAGAGAAGATGGATGCCCTAGAGTTTCATGAAGCCAAAAGACGTGACTCATATGTGCTACAATTTCCCAATCTTTATATACCAGCAACTTTTGGCCACATACAGGAACAAAGATAGTAATTATTGACATGGATCCGGGCATGGCGCAACATTCCCGACCCTGTCATTGTAGCCAGTGTCAGATTTTTGAAGTTGGTGGTGGTCCTCATAGACCAACCAAAGGAACATTATGATGGTCATGAAGCCGACAACTTGAGGTTCGACATGAACCAAGGCCCATCAGATAGAGGGATCATGCTTTATTACCACCGTCTTTATTGTCTTCCAGGTTACATGCACATCACTTTTGAAGATATGGTGGATACTGGTTTTTGGAGATCGCATTCAACTTTCAGATGTACACTTAAAAAGCTCCAATCTAGAAGAAATTTTTACCGCAGTGACCAGGTCTTCTGACCTAGGTAACAGGTTCTGAGGACAGAACCTACATTAGGAAGGGGGGATATTAATCCCATTTTGGATTACAAACATGATCCTCAATTGAGGACATTAATAAGTGTCATGAAACGACACTATAAAGTTGTACATTTTTTCTCATAATGAAGACACGATCCCCTTTGTGCTATTGAGAGCTCTCCCTTTTTGTCTTGAGAGAGATTGAAGGAGTGAGAGCATTCTAGCATTGTGCCTCTTTTATGCTTGTATGATTCATGCTTGTATGAGAGAGTGATTGCCCTATGCAAAGGTGTGAGTGACTCCATGGTGACAGTGTGGAGGTGGAGCTTGGAGTTTGGAGCTTAACGAGCGAGCTTGGAGGCCTCAAGGGACTCAAGATTGAAGCATTGGTAAGTACCCTATGATAGTTATGATCTATTTCTCACCCATTAGGTGAATGTGTAGAGTTCTCTCTTAGAGGTGTGATAGTCCAAAACAAATCATTTTGGCCAAAATTTTGTAAATCACAGTTAGCAAGGTCATGGGCCTCCAATGTTTTGAAATAAGTTTCACTAGCCCTTCTTTGAAATCCTTATCCATATATTGTGTATTGAAAGCTTTCCTACAAATTTCACCCACAACATCTTTCAAGGACAGCCAAAAGGCTATAAAGAACTCTGTGGAGAGTCCATCCCAGCCTAGGGCTTTATTGTTGCATGACGAGTGGTGATCAATGCAAGGATGCAACAAAAAGATGCAAGCAGGAAAACAAGAGACTTGACATTCTTATTTAGGGCTCTTATAAAGAGTTCCAAGTTGTAGATGAGTGTGGGAGTGGGCTTGAGAATAATCCCACATGGGAAGTTTTGGGAGTTTTAGAGTTTTAGTATAAAAAGTGGCTCATTTGAGAGTTTATGGACACATTGGGCTACACTCATGTTTGAGCTCTCTTGAGATTAGCTCTCCCTCTTGTTCATAGAGGTGCAAGCTCTTCTCTCTCCCCATCTACACTATTGTATGAGTAATGTTCTTTTTAATTCAATGCAATAAGATGATGATTGTCTCTCTTCTCATCTCTATTTCTCTAGTATGCATGTTTCTTTGTTGATGCTTGTGGATTCTCTATTAGGCTTTGTGTGGTAGTGGATTCAAGCTTAAGCTTCTCCATAGCTTGTAGCTTATCCATGGGCAAGGCATTGCTTGAGTAGTGATTGAGAATGCATGTTTATTTCAAGTTCCATTAAGCTTCAAGGTTTGTGTGCATGCTAGGGAAGTAAGAGCTTGAGAATGAAGGATGCTTTGAGCTTGTGTATGCATTAGCTTAGCTTTCTTCTTGTATTGGATGCATGAATGAGTGGGATGATGAGTGAATGAGCTATGCAAGATTGAGCTTGTGAGTAAAGTCTATGTCAAGGTAGTGGTGTTGATAGCATTTTCTCCATTCGTGGATAAGCTTTTGTGCACCGGTACGGGTTGAATCCCTAGCTCCGAAAGGGATGCAAATCCCATTGGATTGAGCTACATACGGATCATACTACTCATGCTACAAGTGAGAGAGTTTTCCGTCTCTCCATTGGCACCGCTGCCGGGGAAAAGACTCAAAACCAGTTGAGAAGCTTGCATTACTACCACTATTTCTTTTTGTTTTTAGGTTTAGGGTTAGCACGAGTGTGGAATCTCAGAGTTAGTGAGATTAGAAGAGAAAAAAGGTAGATTACAAAGACAAAGGAGGGACCGGATAAGGTAGCAAATTTTATTTTTTTATTTTTGTTATATTTTTTTAAAACACACAAAGAGACCATGCATTGTGATGGGTTGTAGCTCTCATGGCGCATTGTGGAATGCTATTGGGTGCATTGCTAAGCTCTTCCATAGCTTATGCAAGCTCCATAGGCTCTCAAGTGTGAAGGCTGCTTAAGGAAGAGAGGAAGGAGGGAAAGAGAAGGGAGAGAGGAAAAAAAGAGGAGGAGAGAGATGGGCGAGAAGATCTGTGGATGTGTGGAGATGGGCGAGAAGATCTGCTTAAGGAAGAGAGGAAGGAGGGAAAGAGAAGGGAGAGAGGAAAAAAAGAGGAGGAGAGAGATGGGCGAGAAGATCTGTGGATGTGTGGAGCCTCATGTAGGGATTTCAACACTGAGAGACTTAAGGGTAATCGAAGTGTATCAGATGAGGCATACATTCCACAACCCTTCCCTGAGCACTTAATTGATCCACTAGAATGGAGTCATGTCCTTGCAACATTATTGACATGTGCTTTACCTAAGCCAATTCAATTTTGTGACTCAGATGGATATGACATTATTCCTATACGAATGGTACAACCACGTGACCTTCTAGATGTTTTATACTATGGGGATGCATCCACAACAGCATTGCATGTAGAGGAAGTCTCAGTGGAGGATTTAACACTCGAATTTGCTAATGATGCTGATAAGGAAGATGGATGGGACTCTGATTTTGATAATGATGTGATGATCCCTGAGGAAGAGTTAGGAAAGGCACGCCTACTCTTGAGAGGAAGGGAGGTTCAAGTAGAGATCCCTCGAAGCTGACCTAAACATAAATGCTGTAAGAGCCATAAGAGAATCCGTAAACAAGATGAGAGGGAACGACGTGAGAGACTACAAAAAGAAAAGGAGTTTAAGAATGAACACTCTCGACCACCACCTTACTTCTCAGGAAAGAACGGATATCTATACTATGTCCAAGCACAAGATAGTATCAAAGACCAAGTAAAACGATCAGATGGATTCCAACCAAGAGAAAAGCTAAAAACCGTTAGCAAAAATCGTAAAAAAAACGAAGAAACAAAACCAAAACTCAAGTCGAAAACCGATTCAAAAGAGAATGTCGGAAGTGCAAAGATAACAATTGAACAAAAAAATCTGATGCAAGATTGCAAAGGAGAGCTCAAAACCGCATGGTCTTCAATGAGTGACGACTCAAGTGGACAAGAACAAGGTCTCAATGTTCCCCCCAACTTCACACAGTACACTCTTCAAGATCGGAAGATTGTTCTTCAACAGCCCATGCGACAAAAGCCAAGCATGCCAGGGGTTTCATATGATGGTCCAGAAGATGCAAAAAAATTTGATATCGCTAAGCCAAGAGAAGAGCCTCGCTATGTGTGGATTGCCATAGACTTGTCCTTAGATGAGGAGAAGTTATTAATTCAAACAATAAAGGAGTATCGCGATGTTTTTGCTTGGAGTTATAAAGACCTCAAAGGAGTTGATCCAAGCATATGTCAGCATACAATTCCATTGCGAGAGGATGCAAAGCCTTCCAAGCGACGTCCTTATACTTACAATGAGAATTTTGCATGAAAGATAAAAGAAGAAATAGACAAGCTCTTAGAGGCAGAATTTATCTATGAGATTGAACACACTGAATGGGTCTCCCCTATTATAGTGGTGCCCAAGAAAAACGGAAAACTTCGAGTATGTGTAAACCTCAAGAAGGTAAATGCAGCTACTGTACGTGATCATTACCCACTTCCAATCACGGATCATGTTCTGGAACGAGTTGCAGGGAAAAAGGCATATAGTTTCTTGGATGGATTCTCCGGTTACAATCAAGTGTCAATTGATCTAAAGGATCAACACAAGACCGCCTTTGCTACTGAAGATGGCATCTTTGCCTATCGTGTTATGCCATTTAGTCTAACAAATGCACCAGCAACCTTTCAGCGGTTAATGAGTCATGTATTCAAGGAGTACCTTAGGCAATTTCTTGAGATTTTCATGGATGATTTATGTGTTCACTCACAAGAGCGTGATGATCATATAGAACACCTCAGACTTGTGTTTCAAAAGTGTCAAGTTTACCGTGTATGCTTGAATCCTGACAAGTGCAAATTCATGGTAAGACAAGGGAAAATTTTGGGCCATATTGTTTCTCGCAATGGGATTTCAACAGATATGGATAAAATTGATGTCATTGTCTCATTACCTCGGCCTATCAATCCTAAAGGGGTACAAATATTCATGGGACATTGTGGCTATTATCGTCGATTCATCTACATGTACGCTGTCCTAGCCAGACCATTATATGCTCTTCTTGTAAAGTTTAATTGGACTGATGAGTGTGAGGAATCCTTTGAAAAGTTGAAGCAAGCATTAGTGATTGCACCCATCTTACGGGCACTAGATTGGAACCAAATCTTTCATGTCCATATTGATGCTTCAAACTTTGCAATTGGATGTATTTTGGCTCAATCGGGAGAACATAATAAGGATTTCCCAATCTCATATGCTAGTCGACAGTTGAACAATGCTAAGAAGAATTATACCACAACAGAAAGAGAAGGTTTGTCCATGATATATGCACTGAAAAAGTTTTGCCATTACCTTTTGGCAAACAAATTCATATTTTTTATGGACCATCAAGCATTGCTATATTTAATGAATAAGCCTTGTGCAACTGGAAGGATTGTGAGGTGGTTTTTCATCCTTCTTGAGTTTGATTTTGAAGTTGCAGTCCGAAAAGGAACAACTCATCTTAGGGCAGATCATTTGTCTCGAATCACCTCTGGCGAAGCTCTTGTGGGTGTGGATGATGATATGTTAGATTCAACACTTTTCCTTGTAGAGACAGCTCCTAAATGGTCTGAATCCATCTTAGAAATTTTGACAAGTGGGCAGATACAACTAGCGGGTCCTAATGTGGACCTATGGCGACCATTCAAGTTAATCTCAGGGAGATTATATCGTCAGGGTAATGATGGAGTGTTGCGGCTTATACCTAACCCTGACGACCAATATGAGGAGATCTTGGAATGGGCACATGCCGGTATCGGTGGAATCCATGCATCAGCTACTACTTGTGTGCGACGTATATCTCAGGATGGGCAATGGTGGCCTACCATGCATGCGGATGCTGGAAAATTTATTCGTAAACTGTGCTTCATGTCAAATTCAACAGCCAATTCATAATGTCACATTATTCCAAATTTCAACTACACCAAGTTGGAGTAAGTATATTGTGGACTATCTTCAGCATGGTCATACTGATCAAAAAATTCCTAAATATCAAAAGCATGCTGTTGAAGTTGAAACGGCAAACTATATGCTAATAGAGGGCCAACTCTACAAGAGGGGCAAGGATGGCAACTTACGCATGTATGTATGTGAAGCTGACTACTTGAAAATCTTGGCTCATGCACATGCAGGTGTTGGGGGTGGACACTTTTCGGGCAATACCACAGCTAAGTTGATTAGGTGGTCTAGGCTTTGGTGGCCAACCTTACAAATGGATGTCGAAGAATATGTAAAACGTTGTGATGATTGTCAAAGGACCAAATCTCCCATCACAAAGGACAATATGCCATTGCGGCCTATGTTAAGCACACGTGCTTTTGCAAAATGGGGTATTGATTTTGTTGGTCCCATTAAACCTCCAACTCGTCACACACATGCCGAATATATTATAGTCGCAACTGACTATTTGACCAAATGGGTAGAGGCAAAGGCTACAGTTAAAAATGATGCCAGAGCCACAGCCAAGTTCTTGTATGAGTACATGTTTACACGCTATGGCTTACCTATTGAAATCGTTAGTGATCAAGGTGTGCACTTTGTGAATGAGGTCATAGAGTTTTTGCTTCAAGAATTTATGGTAATTCACAAGCGTTCTGCACCCTATCATCCCCAGACCAATGGACAAGCTGAGAGTACTAACAAGATTCTCTGCACAGCACTCACAAAGATTGTTGAGGGACATAGGACTGATTGGGAGCAAAAGTTGCACTCAGTTCTTTGGGCACAAGCCCATTTGAGCTTGCTTTTGGGCTAGATGCAATTCTTTCCATTGAATTTCTTGTACCTACTCTACGAGTTGCTAAAAAATTGGACTGGACTGGTCATGAGCTTTCACAACGCATTGATGAATTGGAAAAGCTTGATGAGACCCGCTTATTGGCGGTAATGGGGATGTATGCCGAGAAGAGGAGACAAAAGCAATGGTATGATAGAAATGTAACAACTGGCCGATTCAAAAAAGGGGACCTTGTGCTCTTGTACACACTTAAGAAGCATAAGAGAAAGCTCAAGAAACGTGGCCTAGGACCGTTTGTGATTAATGAGCTTACTCCAAGTGGTGCAGTGCGTTTAGAGACACTAGAAGGTGAGCAAATGCCTAACTTCATTAATGGAAGTCGTCTCAAGAAATACAATGAACCATTAACTGAAGCCATGCTTCAACAAATACATGCTGCACACACATGGAAAGAAGCACATGACCTACTTAAACGTCAGGCTCAAGAAGAGGCTAAAGCTAGAGTTGCAAAAGCCAAGGAGCGTCGCAAGGCTTCTATGTTGGCCTTACAATTGGCTACTGATGATTGAACAATATGTTGATTCTTTCAATATTCAAGTGTGTCTTTATCTTCATGAGACTACCTGCATTAATTGACTCTGGTGGTGCAGATTATAATGTTCTCTCGTTTGACACATGGATAGCCTTGGGACAACCAACACTTGTGCACATTCCTATTGACTTACGAAGCTTCTCAGGTGAAGATAACCCTATAGAGGAAAAATATATCATTATGATGTCCATTCAGGATCACCAGATGTCAGTTCCCTTTTATGTGGCAAGTAAGTCCAAGGCAGTGGTAGAGGCTGTTCTCGGTCGATCATGGTTAAGTTCTACCAATTGTTTATTAGATTGGAAGAATAGACAATACAAATTGCAAGTTGATTCTGATTGCATCTTGGGATCTGCTACTCCACGAGCTTTATCATGTCAAAAGGGTGGTGTTTCTACCTTACGCAACCCACTTTCAAAATCTACTCTTGAAGCTCCAACACAAATGATGTGGATAATCAATGAGTCCTCAAGTGAGGGCCATGGCTGGCATGTTCCAACTACTCTAGTCACTGCTCAAAGAAGGCCAGGCAAGAAGGAATTATTAATTTGGCTACCCAAAGATGCATACAAACTTGTACCATCTAGCCTAGTTGCTAAGCCTCCTAAAAAGCACATCTTTTCCAAGCCTAAACCTCAGATTATTACTCATTGGGTCCCAAAGCATGTTCTTAAAGCACAAGGCTATTATGAGGGTGCAACAGCACTTTGGCTTCCCAAATGCCATGGTTTGCTAGAGGTAAAAGAGTGTATCAATAAGATTCCAAAAGCCACCCTTAGTGTTCCATATCAGTGGGTGCAAAGGAAATCAACACAACCTCTTCAAGATAGGATAGGTGGTTGTGATAGCACCTACAAATCTCCTTGTGTTGACCTTCCCAAAACATGTATCGAATCACCAGTTGTCCCAATTTCTCCTTGTTACACAATTCCACCATCAACTTGTGTACCTAAGACAAATCCAACTTTACATGAGTCTCCTTTGAGCATAGATTCTAGCACTTCAATGCCTAAATCCTCTTATCTTGCTCAAATTCCTCGACAATTTTTAACCTCCCCACCTCTTTAGAAGGACATACCCAAAACCAAAGGTAAGGCATTAACACTACAATTGAAGCTCTTTGGTAGATCAGTGTTTGAATAGTCTCGCATTTACTAATGTGGTTCCTTATGCCTTTAGAGGATTGTGCTCTTTTTGAGATGATCTTATCTACAATGTTTTTGATTGGGATTGTAATGATGGATATGAGTGTATAAAGTTTGAAGTTTCTAAATTTCATTGTTCTATGACCAGATACCTCCTGATGGATACTTGGCGAGATACATGTCCACCATGCATTGACCCTGATAGTACTCAACCTGAACATCGCGGGGGTTATGGTGCTCCTCCTTTTCAAACTCATTCTAGGTACTTTTATGCTCCCTTAGGTGAAAATTGCTGTGGGCATCACTTTGTCACTTTATTCTATCAACAGCATCACCCATTTCCACATTGTCAAGAGTGTGCACGACTCGTATTAGGAGAAGCTTCATACATTTGTTGGCTATGCCGCTCTTACTTTTGACGATATGGCACGGGCTTAATGAAACAAATTGTGGGAATTACACCCCAACGCCATAACCTTCTTAATGTGAGAGTACCAGACCAAGGACCAAATCAACGTAGATTACCTGAGGAGGTTCAAGCACAACAATGGAGGGATACATGCATAAATGACTTGCAACCACCTATCTTGCAAGCCCTCCTTCCCCCAGCCTCAACATGTCAATTTTGGATCACTATGAGTACCTATATTGAGCAGTTCCAAAATCGAAATTGTTTGCTTAACCTTCCCATAGAACCAATGCTATATTTTAGCGAGGAAGCACTCCTTCCTCTACCACCTTCTCTAGAGGTCGGTTTTTGTACAGGGTTGTCCTTGCATCCTGAAGTGATTGATACCATCTTTCCAACAGAAGTGGACACGGATCCACCACCAGTACAAGGGTAAGCTTATCAACTCCACAATAAGATCAACAAGCCAGTGCACTTTTCTCCCACTGGGTTTTTCCCCTCGGCTATATTCGGTGACTGGCACCAATAACAAATTTTATTCCTTTCTTTTCTTTTCTTGTTTGTTAATAAACATTTTGCAGAGATCTCAGCTAAAAAAGAGCATACAAACACACCCCAATAGTCCACCTACCGTGCACACAAATTAGGAAGGGGGGAGACATGCAATGCCTACAAAGAGCAAAGAGAAGCAATCTGCACAACATCAGCAATGCATCAATGCAAACGCACAACATCAACGAGCACTACAACAGGTGTATTCAAATCATAATCTTTTGTTCTTTATGTGCTTTTAACTTTTGGATATATTGTTTGCATGTTCACACACAGTTGGCTGGTTTAAGTTTTAAATTAGTTGTTAAAATGTGGTGAGTGATTTCTAGATTCTTAGAGGACTTAGTAGAAGGTATTTCTATTTGAAGACGGTGTAGGATATATACCAACGGAGTATGCCAAGTTCTTATGCTCTCAAAGTATATTAGTTATCCCTAGTGATAGCTATCTCTTAGGTATGGGCTAGGTGCTAGGATTAATAAAAAATTTACGAAAATCATGCCCTAAAAAATATATACAAGTGAATCGAGACATGACGTGTCTACAGCCATGTGGAATGCTTGGTAGGACCTGGGGTTGTCTTAGCACCTTGAGGCCGATGCCTTGGTTTCCATGGGGTGAACACTGACGTCTAAAAGATTCAGAAAAAGACCTTCAAGGACTCTATCGCCTTGATAAATGTTGGTAGGACTCTGGGGTACATTATGGGCCCTCGAGACCGATGCCCTCATCTTCATGGGGTACTCCTTATGTCAAAAAGAAAGAAAAGGGTCTGTCGCCCTTGAGATACTTAGTGGCCTTTAGATTCTCTTGGCGGAGGTCTCTTGGCCATTGCTTGGGTCTCATTGGGATGGAACCTTCCGCGTTATTCAACTTTTACACACACACACACAAACTCATATTTAGGAGTCGGTTGCCACGTAGGAATAACTTAAACAATTGTAGAACATTGAGACTGCGGTCATAACCTGCAGTGTACAAGCACACTTGCCGTTGCATAGCACTACCACTTAGTCTCACTTTGACTAGTCTTGACTCACCTCTTTTAGCACTCTTTAAAACTAATCAGCCTTTCACTTGTATGCTCACGTGTGAGATTGTCATTGCTGGTTTTTTTTTCAATAAAAGGCTTTACTTGTATCCATTGTTTTTTGCAGCTTTTGCTTCTACCGCGCTCGAGGACGTGCACAAAATAGAAAGGGGGGAGTGTTGCGTGATGAGTGATCAATGCAAGGATGCAACAAAAAGATGCAAGCAGGAAAACAAGAGACTTGACATTCTTATTTAGGGCTCTTGTAAAGAGTTCCTAGATGAGTGTGGGAGTGGGCTTGAGAATAATCCCACATGGGAAGTTTTGGGAGTTTTAGAGTTTTAGTATAAAAAGTGGCTCATTTGAGAGCTTACGGACACATTGGGCTGCACTCATGTTTTAGCTCTCTTGAGATTAGCTCTCCCTCTTGTTCATAGAGGTGCAAGCTCTTCTCTCTCCCCATCTACACTATTGTATGAGCAATGCCCTTTTTAATTCAATGCAATGAGATGATGATTGTCTCTCTTCTCATCTCTATTTCTCTAGTATGCATGTTTCTTTGTTGATGCTTGTGGATTCTCTATTAGGCTTTGTGTGGTAGTGGATTCAAGCTTAAGCTTCTCCATAGCTTGTAGCTTATCCATGGGCAAGGCATTGCTTGAGTAGTGATTGAGAATGCATGGTTATTTCAAGTTCCATTAAGCTTCAAGGTTTGTGTGCATGCTAGGGAAGTAAGAGCTTGAGAATGAAGGATGCTTTGAGCTTGTGTATGCATTAGCTTAGCTTTCTTCTTGTATTGGATGCATGAATGAGTGGGATGATGAGTGAATGAGCTATGCAAGATTGAGCTTGTGAGTAAAGTCTATGTCAAGGTAGTGGTGTTCATAGCATTTTCTCCATTCATGGATAAGCTTTTGTGCACCGGTGTACGGGTTGAATCCCTAGCTCCAAAAGGGATGCAAATCCCATTGGATTGAGCTACACACGGATCATACTACTCATGCTACAAGTGAGAAAGTTTTCCGTCTCTCCATTTATCTCTCCCCAGCTTTAACAAGGCACACCAACATTCCTCCACATCTATATCCCTTGTTGAGATATCGAGCTCATCTAGTGAGGCGGTGGACACTGATGACCCGCCTGGGGGATAGGCCCCACACTTACACCACTGGCATGGTTGGTGAGATCATGGGTGATATGCGGCCAGTGGGATCACTAGAATGACAGGCTGTGTGACAGCCATTCTAGAGACTGGCATAGCTATAGTGCCAGCTCATTTAGTTGGGTTCACACTATAGAGAACTCTAGTATGTATTTGGTTGAGTACCTTTTCATATGTGTGTACTCTTATCTTTGTATATGGTGTGTTGAGTGTTGAGTGAAGAAGAAGAAGATTTTTAGCCTCTCACCTTGTGTGTTCTCTATTAGGGTTTTGTGAGTGTGTGTGTGCTTGCAAGAGCTCAAGCTCTCTTCTTCCCTGCATCTTTTCATGGTATCATAGCCTAGTTCATGCTAAGGGCTGAGCTGCAAGCAAGAGAAGCACTGGAAGCGGTACGAGGGCAAGAGCTTCAACTACTCTTTCCTATTTGTGTTAACGACTACACCCTTGTCGGGAGCTCCTATGGGAGGCACTGGCAAACGATCTCTGATTGAGGAGCTTTCTTCGTGGGAGTAAAGCTATAGGGCAACTATACCGTCCTATCGGACAATGTTTTTAGGGCCGAAAACGCGTTTCGGGCACGTTAAGATCTCCGTTTTTCAGAAAGCAAGCAATTTCGAGCACTGCGACGGGTAAGTCATCGATTCTCTATAGAACTCTGTTTTAAGAACTGCAAGAAGACAGATTGGTTACGCAGACACTGTGTGTGCTGCAAG
This sequence comes from Cibotium barometz, assembly GCF_041138505.1. Classification (NCBI taxonomy): domain Eukaryota; kingdom Viridiplantae; phylum Streptophyta; class Polypodiopsida; order Cyatheales; family Cibotiaceae; genus Cibotium; species Cibotium barometz. Next base: position 42,042,470 of record NC_141066.1, read on the forward strand.
GAGGTCAACAGTTGCCATTGGGTGTATGTATGCACATTGAGGTCTCACTGGTTGTGACATTTGAGTGTAGTACAGTACCACTGTGCAGGAAATATAACAGTTTGTGTAGGACAAACCAGAGTGCTGTTTCTGGTAAATGTGTGTGTCTGGCAAGATGTCAAATGATGGCATAAACCAGATTGTTACTGAGAAGCTTGATAAGAACAACTTCCATGCTTGGAGGTTTAGGTTGACGAATTTCTTGATGGGAAAGGGTTATTGGGACTACATAGAAGGTGAGCAGCATGAAGAGGCACCGGAGATACCGGAGATCAATCCGACTGCTGCTACAGATGTGAAAGAGTTTAAGGATTAAAACCAAGGAGCCAGAAAAGTTATGTATTGGCTCTCTATCAGTATACATGACACCATGATTGGGAACATACAAGATGCCAAGTCTCCCAAAGAGGCGTGGGACACCTTGGTAAAACTCTATGAAACGAATACCAAGGCACGAAAGATACAGTTGAAAAATGAACTTCGTACTGTGGAGAACAAGAGTATGTCTGTGAATAACTATGCATTGAAGATAAAGGATATTGTGGAATCCCTTGCATCTATTGGTGTTTCAGTAGATGATGATGATAAGGTGGAAGTCTGTGTACGTGGTCTCAGGCCACAATACAAGGTGTTCAGGACGTCTATTCAGACTCGAGAAAACATTCCCAATTTTACAAATTTGGTGTCTGTTGATTATAGAAGAGAAGAGCTTGGGTGAAGACCAATAGTCAGAAAACAAAAATAGTTCAGAGCAACATGCCTTCTACACAAGTTCAGGAAGAGGACGAGGTAGAGGAGGCCTTGGACGCGGCCAAGGAGGTGGCTAAAAAGGTAATGAGAATTATGGCCAACAGCAGCAGAGCAGCAATAACAGTCTCAGAATTCACAACAATAACAACAACAACATGCAGGTGGAAGAGGCCAATTCAGAGGCAGGGGGAGTCAAAGAGGTCATGGAAATTGGCAAAGGAAGTATAATGATACACTGGATGATTTTATTGTGGTAAGCCTGGACATGTGCAAGCAGATTGCTATAAGAAGCAGGCTGACATGCAAAATGGAAAATTGTAGCAAAACAACTATGCATTCTCGAGCAGAAACAATGAGGATAATGAAGGGTTGTTTGTTATGCAGCATGTCGTTAATGCCATGTCTGAAAATGTTCAAGTAGCACATCAAGATGATGTATGGTACGTTGATTCAGGTGCTTCAAACCACATGACAAGTCATGGGGAGTGGTTCAAGGAGATGAAAAACCTTGAAAGACCAGGTTTTGTGGAAACAAGGGATGACACTGCTCATCCAATTGCCCATGTTGGAGATGTGCCATTGTCTATGCAGGATGGCAAAGTGAAGTACCTTGCAGATGTACTTCATGTTCCGAACATAACAAAGAATCTAGTTTTAGTTGGCTAGATGATTGAGCAGGGTTTGTAGGTTCGGTTTAACCCTAATGGTTGTTATGTTGAAGACTTTAAAGACAAGTGTAGGTTGGTAGCAAAAGGCAACAGAGTGGGCAGAATGTTTACGTTGAATGTAAATATGCCTGAAGTGAGTGCTGCGATGTTTGCAAACGGTTCAAGAATTGTTGCAGACACAGACATTTGGCATAAAAGAATTGGATACGTGAATGTGTAGAGAATGAAGTCTATGCAGACTAAAGGAATTGTGATAGGGCTGCCAAAGTTTAAAGTTGAAGGTATGCAGAAAATATGTGAACCATGCCAATTTGGAAAGCAAATAAAGCATGTATTTCCATGTAACAGAAATGTGAACAGAAATGCACTAGATGTTGTGCATTCAGATGTATGGGGTCCTACGAAGACCATGTTTATGGAAGGCTGCAGGTATTATGTGACATTTATTGATGACCACACAAGGAAAGTGTGGGTATACTTCATGAAGGAGAAGGGTGAGGTGTTCACTTACTTTCAGAATTTTAGAGTTATGGTTGAAAAGCAAACAGGAGAAGGGTGAGGTGTTCATGAAGAAGGAGAAGGAGAAGGGTGAGGTGTTCACTCACTTTCAGAATTTCAGAGTTATGGTTGAAAGGCAAACAAGGAAATATGTAAAGTGCCTAAGGTCAGATGGAGGGGGAGAGTACTTCTCCAATGAGTTCTCTAAATTTTTGAAGAAAAATGGTATTCGAAGATAGTTTACATATGCAGATACACTCTGCAACAAAATAGAGTTGCTGATGGAAAAACAAGCACATTGCTAACATTGCACGAGCATTGATGGAAGAGAAGAATATGTTTCTATAGCAGTTTACATCATGAACAGGACTCCAACTGCAGCCATACATGATGTAACTCCAGAGGAGAGGTTTACTGGTAGAAAACCTGATTTGTCTCATCTAAAAGTTTTTGGATGCATTAAATATGTGCATGTGCCAGATGAGCTGAGAACTAAGCTGGATCCAAAAGCAGAAAAATGTGTGTTTATTGGATATTCCCTTGAGCAAAAGGGATACAGGTGTTATAATCCTGCTACACGTGAGTTGAGGGTAAGCAGGGATGTTGTTTTTGATGAGATGAGCAGCTCGTATGCTGTTGAAAAAGAAGCTGTTGGGGCTAATGTGAGTGGAAATGTGGTTGCACAAAATACAAGTCAGCAATCATAGTCTTTGAGTGGACCGAGGAGTCCTCATCTCTAGTGGTTCAGTTGATAGACCATGGAGTGGCAGGCTGCGTCATAATACCAGTCTTGCAAATGTGATTAGTACATCACATAAAGGCAAAGAGAAAGTGGTTGAGCCCCTTAGTATGCCTGACATTTATGCAAGGCATTCTCATGTTGAGGAGCTTGGGATCCTAGCTATGAGAACACCTAGTGTAAAGAAGGCTATGAAAGCCATGAATGCAAAGCTGCGAAGATCTGGGAGAGTGAAGAATCCTGTGCAGAGGTTTGCCTAGGATGGTTATGTGGCACATCACTATGCATACATGGCAAAAGTTGTGCAGGTTGTAGAGCCCACATGCATTGATGAGGCTATTGGAAATGTGTGTTGGGAGAAAGCTATGGATGAGGAGATGGATGCACTATATGGAAATGAGACTTGGGATTTAGTGCAATTTCCTGAAGGAAAGAAAGCCATTGGATGCAAGTGGGTGTACAAAGTAAAACATAACAGTGATGGAAGCATAAGCAGATACAAGGCTAGATTGGTAGCCAAAGGATATGCGTAGACATATGGCATTGATTATGAGGAAACTTTCAGCCCAGTTGCCAAGATAGCAATAGTGAGAGTTGTGATAGCAGTGGCTACGTCAAAGAAATGGTCTTTACATCAGATGGATGTAAAGAATGCATTCTTGCATGGTGATTTGCAGGAAGAGGTGTATATGTTGCAGCCACCTGGTTATGAGAGGATGTGATACACCCGCGAGCATGTTTGCAGGTTGATGAAAGCCTTGTATGGCTTAAAATAAGCACCAAGAGCATGGTCTGACAAGATTTCTGAATATCTTGTCACTATTTGCTTTCATGTAGCCAATGCAGATTTCTCACTGTATGTGAGACATAGTGATAGAGGGCATATGGAGATGAGACAAAAACATAAATAGCAACTTGCATTTATACTCTGGCCTTGGGGTGGATTCTCCAATGTGCTGTTGAATGGAAGAGTTGTAGGTGGGTTTCATATTAATAGATCAGTGAGACAAGGTTGCCCTTTGGCCCCCGCATGCAGAGAGGGGAACATCACTAGATTAAAACTTAGGCATAGTGATCAACTGGTTATTCAATGTTTTGTTGATGACTCCCTACTTTTTCTAAGAGCTAAGAACAATAATGTTAGACTGGCTCTAGACATAGTGCATGATTTCTGGTTCTAAATGCAATATTTAGAAATCTAGAATTATTAGGATAATGACTTTGATATGCAAAGATGGGGTTGTGAGGTAGTGCAAAGGGGTCATATTGTCAGGATATTGGGAATCCTCTTTGGAGTGGGGGTAACTAATAAACAGTTGATGGATTAGACAATAAATAGGTTCTTGAAAAAACTAATGAAATGGGAGGGTATTAGAGTTCCTTTTCATAAAACTGAGTTGATATCTACAACACAGTGTTGAATGCTTATATTATGTTTCTTTGCCCAGTGTTGGATTTTGGCAAGTGTCATTGGAAGAAAATCATAGGGCCTATTCGATACTTTTTATGGAGGAATGGTAATGGAACCAAAAAAACCTCATCTTGGTTAGCCTGGGACAAACTGTGAGTTCCAAAAGGAGAAGGTGGCATTGGTATTCTTCATATGCCTACTCATTGTATTGCAAAGATTGCCTTAATGCTTTCTAAATGTCTGTCTCAGACTACTACTTGGGCATTAATGGATGAGGGAATTTGTTGAGCTTTCTGATGTGATGGCTAAAGGTAAATGGTTGGACTTAAGTTGGAAAGATAAACTGTTTTTCTTTGCCCCTCTTAAGGTTACTAGCTCTGCAATCTACAAAATTCTATGCGAAAGATGGAAAGACTGCTTGGGTCTCATGACTTGGTACGGGGGTTGCAAAGTGACTGTGGCAATTCTATGATTAGCTTGGGTATTTGGTGGACACACAAATTTAACTCTCCTTTGGCTTTACTTCACATATCCTTAGCTAAGAAGCTTAATAACAAAAGCCTTAGGTACTTGGATGATTGTTGGGATTGGGATGTGGTAGGGCGGAAAGATGTGGACCACATAACTTGGGAATTTCAGTTAGGGAGAGATACTTGGTAGCTTAGGTACTTGATCTGATTCAAAGGGAGTTGTGCTCTACTAAACTGATGACTCAGTTTAGATTAAAGATTGGTCTTAGCTCAATGGTATCAAGCTAAAGGATGGTAAAACTAGAGAACTATACTCATTGATGAGACGGGGGGATGCTAATGTGGAATATTGCAATAAAATTTGCAAAGTCAATTGGAGCCCCTCTTCTTGGAAAAAGAGGTGGAAACTTCTTTGGGATAGTCAAATACCTAAGAAGTTCCAGGTCTTTATGTGGAAGGTTGGTATGTGGGCCTTACCTATTAGTTTTAAACTTCAGTAGAGAAGTATCTCTAGTGGTATCTACCCCATGTGTAGATCCTCGGTTGAGGATGGTAAACATGCTTTTTGGGATTGCACACAGCAATCACGTCAAAGTTGTCTAGTTAAATGGATTGAGAAGGGCTTGGGCATTCAAACATTCTGGGGGACTAGATTTTGGTGGGTAAATGGTCTTTCAGTGTGATAAACATGTTGGGCTACTATTTAACATTATTAGAGCTTGTATTCTGTGGAAAATCTGGTCCACCAAGAATGCCATTGTTTTATGAAGGTCTCATATACTGGTTTGTAAGAGTCAAACTTGATGCATAAGCGTAATTTTTTTCAGTGGTGCATATTTACTCAAACCTTAGACTTTATAAGGTTACAGACCTTATAAAGTCTATGGTTACAATATTTACATTTTCTATTGCCAAAGCTTTAATTGATACATACCCTATACCATAGGGTGTCCCTAAGGTACCTTAGGGTGTCCCTTTCTCCCTGCCTCTCCCCTCAAAGTGAAAAAGAATGAGCCCTCTTGCCTTTTTAAAGAAAATTGTGAGCGAAATAATAATAATTATGGAGGACATCATGAGCCCAAAAAAGAAACATTAAGGAGGACATCAACCTTTAAAAATGGAAAGTAATGGAGGCTAATATAGATAGAAAGAAAGCAAAAATATAAAGCATGTGGACCCAACAACATTTCCATTTTTTACCTTACAAAAAACCTTAATAAACATAACAAAATTTTGGTGTGTTGAACCCAAGGTTTGTACACACGAACTAATTAATTAATCACAAAAAAAATGTTTTGGGTGCATATAGGTAGGATCTAGCAAATTGTGAGGCTAAATTAACAAGGTAAGCCCTGTGGACATGTCACTCTGTGGCCATCTCAATTTACCATCATGCACTACACTATTATTCTAATTTCTCATTGCCCTTTCCACCACTTGTCACTCTGTGTAGGAAGGAAAGACAAGCTTTGACTCTGTCTCTTTCCCTCTATCATCATAGTTTAAAAATAGAACATCCCATACCAGCCAGGAGATTTCTCTTTCTTAAGAAGGTAGCCTTTTAATAGGTTTAACCACTATTGGAGACCCACTACTCTGCTCACTGTGATATACAAAATACTCGCCAAGGTTATTACTTTGAGGATCACTCCAGTTTTATAGGAGGTAATATCCAGAAAACAATGGTTTCATTAAAGGGAGATCTATCTGTGTGACAACTAACATCTTTGCTGCCTTGTTGCGTAGAGAAGTGGCCCAGAAAATAGATAAAAAATGCATTATGTTGCAGTTTGACTTAGAGAAAGCCTATGACATGATTCATTGATCCTTTGTGGCTAGGGTCATGGAAAGGTTGGGGTTTGGAAACAGGTTGGCTACTTGTATTTATACTCTTACAGTCCAAACTACTATTGAATGGAAGATTGGTTGGGGGCTTTAAAATTAGAAGATTTGTGAGACAGGGATGCCCTCTAGATCCCTTGATATTTGCTATCACTTCCCATCCCTTAATTGTGGCTTTGGAAGATGCATGTGTCATGACATCGGAATTATCAGGAGCCTAGAGAGATCGACCGTCTGGGCAAGGCACTGGCGAGGTTTAGGGGAGCCAAAAATGACCAGATACAAACTCTAGGTTGACCGAGCACTAATAAGAGTGGCCGCACATGTGAAGGGCAACTAGCCAATAAAAGAATGGGGTCCAAGGCTAGAAGGTCTTGTAGCTTTTTGGGTATGGTCAGGAGGAGAACAAGGAGCTCAGCACCCTTGCCTTGGGAAGAAGTCGTGCAGCTGAGGAGGCTGCCTTTACATTGGTATCAAAGCTCAGCGCCATCCTTTTCATCCTATGAGCATTGCACCTTATGGAAGAAATTGCTAGCTTATCAGCGCAAAAAAACAATATGGATTTTCCATAGCCACCATCGTTGCAACAGCCCATGCTCTGCGAGAAATAATTGGCGGGCCAGCACACCAACTAGTGTGGTGTACAAAATATCCACCGGTGCGGGACACTGGGCAGCAACACAGTCAACGCACATAATCAATAGAGTCGTTATCACAGCATCGAGCCTTTTGTGGCTACATAGAGGACCCAGCAGCAGCAGCCGACAGTTGCCAACAGGCTTTGGGAAGAGAGAAAAAAATAGAGATATCATTTGAGAGACAAGCCGCTAGCCACAATCACCTTGTTGGAAGCTGTTGCATTACAGAGCTTTACCAAAATTTTTTAAAAAAAAGAGAAAAAAGAAAATTTAAAGGTTTTAAACCTTTGAAGTTTAGAGCCTATTCCCACGAAGGAATTTCCAAGTGAAGCTTCAAGGCTATTTTTACGAAGATCGAGAGGTGCTTTGCAACAACTCTCAGCTTTTCATACTGCACCGGTGATTTCACTTTGAGCTAGCATTTAGGTTTCTTTCCTAGAGATTGGACTTGAGGTGGGTGCTTGTGTTTATTCTCTTGCATCACATTTAGAGGGTTCATATGGAGTCTAATAACCCTCATGAGTTTGTAAGTGGAGATCCTAGTTGTTTGTCGAACACAAAAAAGGTAGTGGCCGATCCTGATGTCACGATGGCTGAAGATGATTTTCTTGAGTGATGATAATTTGGTCAAATAGTTTAAGGCTTTAGAATCCCGTACTTTGGACATTGAGGCCAAGTACGATAAGATACTCCTCTTTCTTTAGGAGTTAAATGATAACATACAAGCTTCTAACACTATAAGTGCTTCACAGGGAGGGATGCCAGTGGCTTCCGCCCAAGGAGGCAATGCGAATATCGGTACATCTCACTCTAGAGTTGATGCTACTATTCTAGAAGATCTGAAACCTTTGGGAGGATAATGAACACAATAAGGATGTGGTCAACACTTTTTTACTAAAGTGGCACGATTTGCATCGATTGCATCACACTCTAGAGGAGATATGCATGCTTGAAGCGAGCTTAACTCTTGGAGGTAAAGCATATAAGTGGTGGATGAGCTTGGAGTCCGAAAATCGGCCTACTACATAGGCTGAATTTGAAAGTGCATTCATGAAATAATTTCTTCCAGAGACTGATATGGATTATAATTGGGAAGCGTGAGATAATTATGAGATGAGAAATCTCACATTAACTCAGTATATCTCCAATTATAGAGAAATCATTCTCAAGTTGAAAGGGATGGATGACTTTTAGAAAATTCGTGGATTAGACTTGGACTATAAGAATCAAGTTAAACAAAACGAGCCAAAAACTTTAGAAGAAGCAATTAAGTTTGCTCAGATTTTTTATGACATTGTCAAAAACAAAAAGTGTGTGCAGAATGCAAAAAGGACATCTAGTGTGTTTGAAGGTTCCAAGCATCAAGCTCAAAATAAAAGATCATAACTCGTACGTTGTGACCTTTTAATGTGACCATGCATTCGAACCAACTCATGTGGTCCAAATGTTGGCACCCACATCGATGACGTGACACAACACGAATGTGTAGAATCAGCATGATAAACTTGAACCTCTTTAAACTTACAAGAAGTCTCTAGAGGGAGCACTTGAATGGTGCACTTGCTTTTCTTTACTTGGATCACGATGGTTCTTCTTAATTTCTTTTAACCTAGGACATTGTAGTTTACTCTGACTCTTTTCCATGCAGTGAAAACATAATTTTTTTTTTTAGCTCTTTCAAAATCTTCATACTTTAGAAATTTGTGTGGTCCTTTAGTCTTCTTAGATTGGTCATTCTTTTGGTTGGGTCCCTTTATTTTATTTTGAGCTTGATGCTTGGAACCTTTGGACACACTAGATGTCCGTTGTGCATTTTGCGCACGCTTTTTCGTTCCGACAGTGTCGAAAATCTGAGCAAACTTAATTGCTTCTTCTAAAGTTTTTGGATTATTTTGTTTAACTTAATTCTTATAGTCCAAGTCTAATCTACGAATAAATCCAGTCATCCATTCCTTTCAACTTGAGAATGATTTCTCAAGTTTGGAGATACACTAAGTTAATGTGAGATTTCTCATCTCACAATTGTCCCACGCTTCCCGATTACGATCCATCTCATTCTCTAGAAGAAATTCTTTCATGACTGCACTTTCAAATTCAGCCCATGTAGTAGGCCGATTTTCGGTCTCCAAGCTCATCCACCACCACTTATATGCTTTACCTTCAAGAGTTAAGCTCGCTTCAAGCCCACATATCTCCTCTCTAGAGTGTCACACAATCGATGCAAATGTTGCCACTTTAGTAAAAAAGTGTTGACCACATCCTTATTCTGTTCATTCTCCTCCCCATTAAAATTCGGAGGTTTTGGATCTTTTAGAATAGCAGCAGCATCTCTAGAGTGAGATGTACCGACATTCGCATTACCTCCTTGGGCGGAAGCCACAGGCATTCCTCCCACTGAAGCACTTACAGTGGTAGAAGCTTGTATGTTATCCTTTAACTCCTCAAGAAAGAGGAGTATCTTATCGTACTTGGACTCAATGTCCAAAGTATGAGATTCTCAAGCCTTCAAATATTTAGTTTTGACCAAATTATCATCAAGAAGATCATCTTCGATCATCGTGACATCAGGATCAGCCATTGCCTTTTTCGTGTCCAACAAAGGACTATGATCTCCACTTACAAACTCATTAGGGTTATTAGACTCCATATGAACCCTCTAAATGTGATGCAAGAGAATAAACACAAGCACCAACCTCAAGTCCAAGCTCTAGGAAAGTAACCGGATTGCTAGCTCAAAGTGAAATCACCGGTGTAGTATGAAAAGCTGAAAGTTGTCGTTGTGCAGAGTACCTTCCGATCTTAAAAACAGCCTTGAAGTTTCACTTGGAAATTCCTCCGTGGGAATAGGCTCTAAACTTCAAAGGTCTGAAACCTTTAAATTTTCTTTTTTCTCTTTAAAAAAGAAGAAGAAATTTCTAAATTTTGGTGAAGCTTTGCAACGTAGTGTCTTTCAACAAGGTGATTGTGAGTGACTGATGGCTTGTCTCTCAAATGACATCTCTATTTATTTTTTCTCTCTTCTCAAAGCCAGTTGGTGTGACTGTCATCTGGGTCGTCTGTGTAGCCACAAAAGCCTCAATGTTGTGATGCCGACTTTGTTGATTATGTGCGTTGACTAAGTTGCCCCCTAATGTGCCACGTCGATGGCTACTGTGTACACCATACTAGTTGGTGTGCCATCCTGCCAATCGTTTCTCGCAGCTCTTCTTGCAATGCTACAAAGCATGGGCTATGTTGAAATATACAAGTGAATGGGTGTGTGTGCGGGAACAAGCCCTTAGGCTATAAAAGAGAGTATGTAAATGAGTGGGTAGTAGTGAAAAGATGAGTGGAATCTACTGGGAGAGAATAAAGGGTAGCATGAGAAGATCTAGGATGTGTGGAGATATTCTAGGAAAAGTGAAGAGGTGGAGAGAATCAGGCAAAAGAGGTGGAGTGAATCAAGGATGAGGTGTCTCCCTAGATATAGGGGAGGTGGCACAAATCAAGGAACAATCAAGGAGCAGATCATGGATGTAAACACTATAAATTGAGGCATTGGCCTAATGAGTATTGGCTGGTTTTTGAGTATCCATGCCTACATTAAGCTATCAGTTAATTTCTCACTAATCTCATCCTAATCATCTTAATTATCATCTAATCACTCACTAATCTCATCCTAATCATCGTCTAATCACTCACTAACGATGTTGATTCTTGCATTTGATCCACCATAGCTCATCACTTTGCTGAAAATTTAACTTGATATCAGAGCCAAGCTTAGGATTCATTTGGTTTCTAAGCCTAATTAGCATGCTAATAATTATACTAATCATAATTATGAGATAATCCATTTATCCATTTTTTAGCTCTTTTTCAACTAGCCACTGTATCCCCAACTGGTGGAGGAGCTCTCTCACCCTTCACACATACCCATTGCCCAAGCCCTTTTAGAGGCTCATACTAGACTCAAGGGCCTACACACAGCTCAAAGGAATCGGGCGATTTCAGCGTAGAACGGCGGCGGCAGCGTAAATTTCAGGCACCAGAAAATTTGGGAAAAAAGCTTCAAGCAACACCTCCGCGTTGAATTTGCCTAATTCCAACTAGGCCTGGGGGTTTTCAAGCATGCTCTATAAGCTGGTGAAGGTGGTTTTTGATTTCATTAAGTCTACAGTGAGATCCAGCACTGTGCACAGTCAGGGAAGTACCTTTGCTAATCACTTGATTAATTCTTCATTAAAGCTTCAATCTTGATGTTTGTGGGCTCAAAACATATCTAGATACATTTATCTACTATTGTATTGAAGCATTTTGAGATTAGATTTGTGCAAGTGGATCAATTGAAGACTCCAAGTTGGGACATTCTTTTCCACCACATGAACAATGAGTATCTTGGCAAATTGCTTAATTAATCCACCTAATCAAGGTGTTAATTACGCATTTGGGAAGGTGCTACACATTTTCCTGTGTTCAAATTGAATTTTTTGTCACAATCACTATCCTGATTAATCCCTCCAAATCAGTGTATTTTTTGCAGACACAAAACAGGGGATTATTTCACTAATCAATGATGATCAATCAGCATTAATCACTGTATTTTGGTGAAATTGAGGGTTCAAATCTACCATTGGGTATCTGATACAGATCCCTATTACTTCAGATTGCAATTCAGAGATGGTTTGATACTCCAACCATTCAGTACAGATCAACTACACTTGGCTTTATATAAAATTTGTGCAAGCATTAAGCAACAACTCGCAGCCTTTGGTGAGAAGGTAGAGGATGATGAGGCACCAGCAGTGCTTCTGAAGAGTGTGGACAAAGGAGAATATGAAAACATCGTGGGCAACCTTAAAGAATGTACCAGAATTGAAGCTATATAAGATAGAAGGAGCTCTACTAGAGCAAGAGACCAAGGTCAAAGAGAAGAAAGGGGTGGACCCAACAACTGGAGAGGAAAAAGCATTCTTTACCCGAGGAGGATTCTCATCACGAGGATGAGGACGAGGAAGAGGCAGGGGAGGATGACGGACCTTCACTTGCCACAACTGTGGGAAGCCAGGACACATGGCAAGAGACTCTATAGCAAACCCAATGAAGAAGGATTGACATCGGCAAACTTCATGGGGAGACTTCTAGGAAGTGGAGTCACATCATCTTTTCTGAGAGAGAAAGAGAGAGAAACCTCACAACCTAATGTAAACTGCCCCAACAGAGTAAAACCACCTCTGAGCCACTGATGATGTAGGCCATGTAGTAGATGTATGTGTGAGCACTTTAGTCAAGGTCACAGGCACTTGTAGAGTAAGCCTTGGGGACACATAGAGAGAGAGTGTGTCAAGGACTATGAATTAGGGACTTGAGGCACTGGTCACGGGCTACCAAGCAAGAGGGAAACTTGGTATAGGGTCAAGGTGTGCTAGGATTATACACTTGAGGGTAGGTGTTGAAATATACAAGTGAATGGGTGTGTGTGCGGGAACAAGCCCTTAGCAAGAGGCTGTAAAAGCGAGTCTGTAAATGAGTGGGTAGCAGTGAAAAGATGAGTGGAATCTACTGGGAGAGAATAAAGGGTAGCATGAGAAGATCTAGGATGTATGGAGATATTTTGGGAAAAGTAAAGAGGTGGAGAGAATCAGGCAAAAGAGGTGGAGTGAATCAAGGATAAGGTGTCCCCCCAGATGTAAGGGAGGTGACACAAATCAAGGAACAATCAAGGAGCAGATCATGGATGTAAACACTATAAATTGAGGCATTGGCCTAATGAGTATTGGCTGGTTTTTGAGTATCCATGCCTACATTATTAGATTTGTTAATGGATAAAAAAGTATATGGGAAGTAAAGAAGGTTAGGTCACCATCAGGAGGCCCATACACTCGATAATAATGGGAAACTCATGTCGATCTTCAGTATATGCATTCACATCAATTACAAGATCCACCAAGAAATATGACTCTAGTGCATTTATCTCAGTCTCAGTATTTCAGTATTTTTGGAGATCTTTTAAGTTTATATATATAATTAATATTGATCCCAAAAAAAGAGAAAATATGCTCATGAGATGTCCTCGAACATCTCCAACTATAAAATCCAATTCCTCTCTTGCCCAATGATTTTTTCTGACCCCATAAAATGATGCAAGCATGTCAATTTCACGATTCCCAAATTGTTGAAAGGCCTCTTTACTATGAGGAAAACTACAAGGTGACAATGCCTTAAAGTAAGATAAGATGCTATTATCTTTAACGATTCCCAAATTGTTGAAAGGCCTCTTTACTATGAGGAAAACTACAAGGTGACAATGCCTTAAAGTAAGATAAGATGCTATTATCAGAAAAATGATCTTTCGAGTTAGCTGTTTACTGATTCAACAAAAGATATCTGAAATGACATACAATTAAGAAAATCAGACCCATCCTGCTTCCTGTGGATATGAATGCTCCTATACATAGAGCCTCGACGAATGGAAGTTCGTAGAGCATGAAGTTGGCCATCAGGAGGCCCGTACTCTGTAATAATGGGAAACTCATGTCGATCTTCAGTACATGCATTCACATCAATTATAGGATCCACCAAGAAATATGACTCTAGTGCATTTATCTCAGTCTCTCAATCAATGTCTCTCAATCAATGATTCCAACAATAGAGCTCACATCTACAAAGGTGTGTTGAAATACTTTGCTAAGAATTGCAAGTCTATCTAGAACATCAGCCAAAAAATGAACATTGTACATGAACTCAAAGCTTGAGAGCGTCTGAAATCGAGTAACATTTTCAATTCTCGTAAATTCCAGGAGTGCCTCATATGACTCACACAATTTTGTAGCAGCCATTTGTCTACCCAACCACCTTACCTTGTGGATGCGACTCATGTGCAAAATGGCACAATTAAACTCATCTTGTATACTTTCTAGAGCTTTTTTCTTGACAAAACTTGCAGAAAAGAGTGCAGGAGTTGAATTCAAGCAAGCATCAATTTCTTGTGCAATACTAGAATCCTTTACAGCATCAGCCAAACATAAACTAGTCCTATGTGCAATACAATGGATGCTTGCATGAATGGATTAGCTCTTTTCAAGCAGGTCGTTAACCTGTTATGATGCCCAACCATTGATGATGCACCATCAGACCCAAAACATATATGCTTATTCAAATCCAAGCCATATTGCACCATGAAATCTATGCAAGAGTCATACAAGCAAGATGACGTGCTACTTTGCAATTCCAACAGTCCCAAGAACATTGTCATAGGCTCATAATTTTCTAAGTACGGTGCATAAACAAAACAAATTTTGATTTATACCTATGTTGATCGATTCGTCTAGCATCAAGCTAAAAAATGAAGACTTTTTTAGCTTTTCTAGCTGTGACCTTAGTAAGGACTCACTAATATAATGCACAAACATTGCACAAGCTTTATCATTGTGATAAGCGTCACATGAACGGGAAGAGCAACCAGTAAAAATTAGCAATTTCAACAGTATCAGAAGGACCACTTGAGAGCTCCCCAGAACTACCAAGTCTTCGCTCCTTGGATACGGAAGGTGCGTCCTTTTTTTTTGTAAAGCCACACATGTTAAGCATGCTCGACTGGACAAAGTTTGCCATGCACGCTGCAGACAAGAGCGCTCAACGGATTTCGAAGAGAAGGCCTCTGGACTCCTCATGCTGGGAGCAGAGCACTGGGACTCTGGACTCCTCACGCTGCTGTGCAAAGAAGAGCACTCACAGCGGACTTCGAAGAGAAGGCCTGGGGCCTGGCCCTGAAACGCAAGTGGTAAGGTTGGAGTCGTTGGTGGATGTTGGTGGACGACTAGCAGATTCCAGAAAGCGATAAGGTAATATTAGAAATTTAGAAAGGGACACATGTATTATTAATATTATATATATTTTTAAATGTGTAGAGATTATTAAATGTGTGGAACCTAAGCTACTCACACATGTATTATTAATATTATATATTTTTTAAAAGGTATATATTATATATATTCTATGTCCTTTAAAATAAGGACATACTTATACATAACCCTTGCTTGAAAAATTTTAAAAAAGGAAGATTTTTGTTCTACCGTGAATATAAATAAAGGATTAGACAAAAATTTTTTCCCCCTTTTTTAAGTCCAAAGTTTGCCTTGTTGATAAAATACACTTTTTTTAGTGAGCACTGGGACTCTGCGTTATTTACTTTCTATTTGACTTCTTCTTGGTTTCTTGAATGTCCCGTGGTTTTCTGCTCCGCGTTATTTTCATCCTCTTCTCGGCTTGGATCTCTCTATATATATATCTATATATATATAGAGATCTTGGATCTATATATATATATATAGAGAGAGAGATCTTGGATCTCTATATATATATATATAGAAAACCTCTCCCGTTATTTTCATCCGGGAGAGACACTACCATGTCTTCCGGGGGGGTAACATTCAAGGTTGCAGGCCATCCTGCGGAAGCTGTGAGAATCCACTCCTCTTCTTCTCAGTTGCACTATCTGTACCAATTTCGGGAGTACGAGCGAGAGAGAATCCTCCAGGAGAGCCCCTGGAAGCGCGCTGACTTCCGCCCCTCCGACAATGGCTTCGTGCAAGGGGTTGTGAAGGCCTACAACGAGCACCACAACCTCGTCATCCGATGTGTGGCTGGCCATCATCATCCAGTTTGGGATTCACGTCAACTGCAACGCAGAGGCCATGAGGTCCATTTTCGTAGAGCACACGGGCAAGAAGGAGCTCGTCGTCAAAGAGTTCGGAACACTAGAGACTGCCGACTACGGCCGCCTTGCACACAACATGGCCACGGAGCTCAAGGGAAACCTCAAGGACCCTAGCCTCTGTGATTGGGTCCTTCCCCGCTTTTCCACCACCACCCACAATGACACCATTGTTGGGAGCGTGGCCCTCATGGCAACCATGAAACAATACTTCAGCTACAAGTATTGTCTTTGCTGTGGGATCCCTCAAGTCACCCT
The DNA here is from genome assembly GCF_041138505.1 of Cibotium barometz. Lineage (NCBI taxonomy): Eukaryota > Viridiplantae > Streptophyta > Polypodiopsida > Cyatheales > Cibotiaceae > Cibotium > Cibotium barometz. Next base: position 42,058,475 of record NC_141066.1, read on the forward strand.
TGCAGGATCTGTAGAGGACTGGGAAGAGATCCATCACCGTGTTGAAAAGCTACAGAGCTTTGGGGAAATCTGCTCTGCGTGGGCTTCCATGCTCAAGAAGATCACAAGCCAACTGGTACAGACCAGTAGGGGAGTTATTGACCTAAAGTTCTGGTCCCAGATTTGCCATTACACTAGCAATGGGTCTGGCCCTACCTATCTCAGTGGGGATGGATTACAGCCTTCTGTGTGTTCAGTGGAGATGGCCAATGGCAGGCAAACAGATTCAATGTTCCTGGTCCGCGAGGCCCAACATTATTGGAGTTTCCGGTCATAGACACTTCTGACATACCTCCTGGCTACCTCACAGTAGATGTGACGGTTGATGACAATGGAAGAGAATTCAAGACACTTATGTTTTCTGGTCACATGGGTTATGACGTAGTGCACGCAGGGAAGGGGATTGCTCCCAAGCTGGCATGGGCTATTGCGCTCAAGGGTGGTAAGCTCTGTTTGCATTTCTCTCCTTTCTCTGTGAGCTTTAAAATGAGAGAGAGAGAGAGAGAGAGAGAGAGAGAGAGAGAGAGAGAGAGATTTATCAACGTCTGTCTGCTCGCTCTTAATACTCGACCTCGATGCCTTTTCACAGTTTTGCGTGATGCCTTCGTTCATTTGCCAACCCCTTCAATTCCCATTATTTCAGTGCTCTTCTCTCTTGCTTTGCTTGCTCTTACCTCTCATCCGAGCGCACTCTCTGCTTGCATGCTCTCAATATCAGGCTTTTTGAGTGATCAACATAAAGCTTCTTTTGGGGCTCCAGAGATTTTGACTGCATTGCTCTAAGTACTTGGGTGGGCTTGTCATATCATTTTGCCTCTGCTTGTCATTCCATCTATTGTCAAGTGAAGCTCAATTGGAAACAGACCCCAAACCACCAGGCCATGAACAATTCCATGGTCATTTACGTGTTTCTTTTGCATTGAGAACATTCACATTTGCTCAAGTAGTTATCCATAGCCTTATATCCTTTGAATGCAGTAACTTGTTAATGCATATTCACACATGAGGTATTTATTGTAACCCATTCTTGAGAAATAATAGGGAGACCATGGTATCCGTCATGGTCTGGGGTCGTGGGAGGGATGATACAGACCGTTCAATCAGTGTCCTTTTAATCACATAATCAAGGAGATTCTGACATGTCAATGACCCATCCAACCAATCACAACAGCAGCAGCTGGAATCAAACTGGATTTCGCCACATCAGCAGCAGCTGGAACGCTGGAGATCTGTCAACATCAGCAAGTGGGGATGTACTTCTCCTTGAACATGAAGCAATTGATGAGCTGCAAAGACCAGCACCTCCGCCTTTCTCCCCTCCATCTCAGAGCTTCCCTGCGCTCTGCGAGTGAGCAAGTCTGACAGTGGACCTCGCCCACCTGACCTCCCACTCCCCCAGTACCATGACGGCCGGGAAAGGCAGTCGGGAGGCCTTTCCGGTCGGAAGGGGGCCTCTCCGCCCGGGAAAGGCGACGGCCTTTCCCTACACCAACCAACCATGTTGGAGTGTGAGAATGCACGCTCATTGTCTTAGTGAAATGTGAGGTGGTATGTTTGAAAAATGAGAAAGCGAATTGAGCCTGTGTGTGTGTGTGTGTGTTTGAAGCTGATTGATTGATTGATTGATGTTTCAACGTATGGATTATTTTGTTGAGTTAGGCGATTGGTGGTAGTCATTGGAATTATGCATCGAATTTGGGTTCCGTGCAGGAGAATAGGAGCAGCAGGCATCGAATTTCCCTTTTGGGGGTTCCGTGCAGGAGAATAAGAGCAGCAGGCAGCCTAAAATAAGTGGGAAAGCAAGTGTTTTTGTGAGACCGTAATTATGCTGGACTATTTGTCAAGGTTCGAACTCTGGAGAGTGTACAGCGTTGTAGACAAAAATTATTGTTATTATTAGTAAAATAAGTACCATGTTTGAAAATAAAAAGCATGGTTCTTTTGTTTGTTTGAAGATAAGTGAGTATCGTATTTGAAAATAGAAATTTGTTTTGTGTTAGATACGGGTATAGCCTAAGGGGAAAGAGCATGTAGAAAACATAATGATCTAACGTAGAATTACTATGTTCACATTGGCCTATTGGCCTATGAGAGAGAGGATAGAATGTGCACACTAGCCCAATTCAAATAAGCATAACAGTTCAAACTGTCCAATTAGGAGTCTCACTGGTCACACTAGCCTAATTCACATGTAAAAAATACACACATAAATTGTTTAAATTGAAATTAATCAAAATTTAAGATTAATAAGTTACTATTATTTAAATAAAATGCTTAATAATTCAAGATAATAAAACTAGTAGTACAGGACTAATTATATTCATTAAGAACTAATTAAGACACTACGATGATCTTAAATTAATTATCAAACTTAAATTACAAACTAAAAACTATTTAAGTTAATGTCGTGGCAGTCCTAAATTAATTAGCAAACTTAAATTGTAAAACAGAAATTACATAAATTAACAACATAATCTGGAGCGTTCACATTGGCATAAGATTGGCTCACATTGAATGACACATATTGAGAGGGGAGATGGAGTACCTTCCCCAAGCTCTCTCTCTCTCTCTCTCTCTCTCTCTCTCTCTCTCTCTCTAAATGACGAGCTTTCAAACAAATCAAAAATGTATAGTGCACCTTTAGGTTTTTATACAAAACTAGTGAATACGATTTGTTATGAGTACATGGAACCATTTGCTTGAGAAATGTGTGGCAAATAATGCAACATAGGCTTGGAGTGACCTTGAAAAACCTCGAAGGTTCCTAACAGTTTCTTTGCAAAATTTTAGAGATGATTTGATACTTTTCTAGCCAAGATACAAGGCTCTCTGATTTAAAATGATAACCTTAAAGGGTTATAATGGTAGATGGGATTTTTGAGTGCTCAAGACTAACCTTTAATTTGAAGGTCTTAATCACTTCGGAAAATAGTTATTGTTTCTTTGTAAGAAAGAATGATGATTTCTGTCAACTATCACCTTGTTTGCTGATCTTTAGACAAGATTTTAATTTTTATAAGGTTGAAAAATTAAAAATAAGATTATCGCTTCCTTGATTTGTGGGGTTAAAAAAACTCTACCCTTCTCAAACCATGAATATATACACATGAATCTCTTGCATACTAGCGATAATGATATTTGAGAAGTAAAGGTTGAACCTTCTCACATGGTGGCCATCCATAAGCCTAAATTAAGCACATGGCATAAATTAAGTAGATGGTGGTTACTCACATGTCTAAATTAAGCACATGGCCTAATTTACAAGGGTCATGAGTTGTCACAAATAAAGGACAACACACGGGTGATGTCAAACAATGATAGAATCTAAATCAACAACTCCATATTATTTTTGAAATGTGCATGGGACCCACTTTAATTTACCGTGCAAAATTTCTCAACTCTCAAGCACAAAGTTAGTAAGAAACATGTGTACATCAAAGCGGATTTAGCCATTAATGCTTGCCGACTTTTTAGAGCTCAAGAATGGGCCACATGGTACTAGTGCTCAATCAAGGAATTGATGCTTCTGTGTGAGAATTGGTCTCTTACATAACTCTTCAAATGTAAATTTATAAGTTTTTTGTGAGTAGGGTATGTATATGGTCTTTGTTCTCTATGAAGAGAACCTTATCTTGATAAGAAATCACCAAAAAAAAACAACAAAGTTTGAGACAAATAATCTTAGGCTTATATATTATTGTGCGGATTGATGTTTAGCAAAAGGTAGATAATATTTTCATTTCTCAACAGAAATATGTAGGGGAGGTACTCAAGACATTTTGCATGGTTGAATGCAAGGCAATGAGAAGAATGCAAGAGATGGGTGAACTTGAGCTCCTTGTTGCAAGCTTTCTTCTTCACACACACACACACACAATAATAGACAAGCACATAAGAGAGAGATGGATGCTTGAATTTTTCACTATCTTCTCCACTTCTCTACAACCATGACATAAAGATAAGAGTGCATACTATATAAGGGAAAGTATTTTACTACTAAAACGTACAAGGTCCATAGTGTGATCTCGACTATATGAGATGGCATAAAGATAAGAGTAAATACTATATAAGGGAATTTTTTTTACTACTAAAATATACAAGGTCCAGTGTGATCCCGACTATATAACTTGGCATTGTAACTATGTCATAGCTCTAGTAAAGCAATGTGGTTGTTGTCACACATCCTATAAACCATTGATGGCATATCAACTGTAATCTCATCAACCATGCAAGTGGCATTAAGTGTGAAGTTGCCATCCATGTGTATCATCTATACTGTTAAGTAAAGTGCTTACCTTAACCTCAAAGCATGTGTTGTTGGGTCTTGCCTTCGAGCCACAAACTACAATTGCTTTATGTGGGTACACTGGCTTGTTTGTCGCATCCTTGCTAAAGGGGTGAAGGGAGAGAGCTCTATGCCTAGATGGAGGCATCAAGAGACGACCCTCTCATGATGGTTCTCTCTCATGAAAGGCGGGTGAAGAAGAAGCTAATGGAAGAGGAAAACCTACAATCAAACCTATTCAAATAAGCATCCATCTAGCATGTAAGAATCCAAGAGCATGTACCAACATTTGCATTGCCTCCTTGGGCGGAAGCCAGTGGCATCCCTCCCACTGAAGCACTTATAGTGGTAGAAGCTTGTATGTTATCCTTTAACTCCTGAAGAAAGAGGAGTATCTTATCGTACTTGTCCTCAATGTCCAAAGTACGGGATTCCAGAGCCTTAAACTGTTTAGTGCTGACCAAATTATCATCAAGGAAATCATCTTCAGTCATCATGACATCAGGATCGGCCACCACTGCCTTTTTCGTGTCTGACAAACAACTAGGATCTCCCTTTACAGACTCATTAGGGTTATTAGACTCCATATGAACCTTCTAAATGCGATGTAAGAGAATAAACACAAGCACCCAAGCTCTAGGAAAGAAATCGGAATGCTAGCTCAAAGTGAAATCACCGGTGTAGTATGAAAAGCTGAGGGTTGTTGTTGCAGAGTACCTCCCGATATTTGTAAAAATAGCCTTGAAGCTTCACTTGGAAGTTCCTCCTCGAGAATAGGCTCTAAACTTCAAAGGTTTAAAACCTTTAAAATTTCTTTTTTCGCTAAAAAAAAAAAGAATTTTTGAATTTTGGTGAAGCTCTGCAATACAGCGGCTTCCAACAAGGTGATTGTGGCTAGCGGCTTGTCTCTCAAACGACATCTCTATTTTTTTTTTCACTCTTCGCAAAGCCGGTTGGCGACTGTCGACTGGGTCGTCTGTGTAGCCACAAAATCCTCGATGCTGTGATGTCGACTCTGTTGATTATGTGCATTGATTGTGTTGTTGCGCAGTGTGCCGCGCCGATGGCTGCTATATGTACACCACACTAGTTGGTGTGCCGGCCCGCCAATTGTTTCTCGCGGCTCTTCCTGCGATGCTACAAAGCGTGGGTTGTATTGCAACGATGGTGGCTATGGAAGATCTAGATTGTTTTTTTGCACTTCCACAAGGTGCAACACTCATAGGATGAAAAGGGTGGCGCTACAAATCATTTAGCTGCACAACTTCTTCCCAAGGCAAGGGTGCTCAGCTCCTTGTTCTCCTCCCGACCACAACCAAAAAACTACAAGACCTTCTATCCTTGGACCCCATTCTTTTATTGGCTACTTGCCCTTCACATGTGCCGGCCACTCTTATTTAGTGCCCGGTGAACCTAGAGTCTGCCGTATCGAGTCATTTTTGGCTTCCCTAAACCTCACCTGTGCCTTGCCCGGACGGTTGATCTCTCTAGGCTCCTGATAATTTCGATGTCATGACACATGCATCTTCCAAAGCCACAATCAAGGGATGGGAAGCGATAGCAAATATCAAGGGATCCAGAGGGCATCCCTGTCTCACAGATCTTCTAATTTCAAAGCCCCCAATGAATCTTCCATTCAACAGCAATTTGGACTATAAGAGTGATATCGCTCGGGGATTTTTCAGTCTCCAAACCAATCATGATGAAGTAGCGCAATCTGTGGGCGTGGGTCTGTCAACCAGCGCTGGTCTCGGTCCACGACAAGAAGTGCCCATCCAAACATCGAATTCTAGGCTGTCGAATACCGGCACCCCCCGAATAAGACGAGACATAGAAAGTGCGGCCAGGACGGGTCAAATATTCTTCTCCATCACCGAGGAAGTAGAGTTAGACTTCAAACGGAGTGAGGTGGAACGCCAACTATGAGAATTGAGCTTAAGGAAACAAGAGCTCGATACTTGAAGGACGAGAGCCGAGCAAAAGGAAATGAGAAGTTTTAACCCACTCCAGTCTCACGAGGGAAGGAACCAGAAATAGTTATGGGGGGTAGAAGTGAGGGAGAAATCCCAAACTTAGAACCCATAAACGAGGAATCTAGAATGGAGGAAGGGTTTACAACCATAGAAGAGGAAGGTAACCTAGCGAGCATGGCAGGTGAAGTAGAGGACCGTTTGTACACTAAAAAGGATATTGAGCAGATGATCAATCACCCTACGTTCCTACAAGACATGGAACTCTTGATTTTGCAAAGACGTACGAAGGCGACTAATGGGGAGTCACTCCAAGGTACAGCGACTCGACCATCCCATGGACCAGTACTACCTAGAAGAGCCAATACAGGAAGGGGACGAGGTCTAGGAAGGGGGGGAGAAATTCCTCAAAGGCCTAGGATGGATCCAACCATGGACCTTAATGTAGCCACAAGGACAGACCTGCTAAATATGGCGGTAGAGATGGGCCAGGGGATGGTCAGAGAACTAGGCACTGCTCTAGAATCCTGACCTTCCTAGATGAAATCACATATCATTTCAAAACTTGTTCAAAATTTCTCTCAGGATGGGGATCCTATCCAACATGTAGAGATTTTTGAATCCACATGTGAAACCTTCGGGCCAGTTAGTGATGTGATAATGATACATGCCTTCTCATCACTAACCTTGGAAAGAAAAGCTCATCAATGGTTCCGAACCCTTAAGCCTGAGGATAAGGTTAACTTCACAAGGCTAAAGAATGTTTTTGTACCTAGTTTTTTTCGAAGTGGTGACAGATGGAGCCCTGTGGCACAGTTACATAATATCAAACAAAAGGAAGATGAATCAATGAGAGACTACGTTTCTTGTCTTAAGTACTTAAATTTGAGGTGCAAACTTCGGGAGAGGTTAATTGATGATCAGTTGTTGCCTTGCTTCCAGAGAGAGGGGTTAGACACCACAAAATGCATGATTACCTGGTACTAGCCCGACCTGCTACTCTTGATGCAGATGCCAAGGCCTTAGTCAAAGAGTGCCAACGGCTTCATGAAGCCAAAGCTGAGGGCCAACCGAGTAAGGAATATAGTTTATCCACAAAATGAGCTAACCCGTGATAGGGAATTAGATGTGCCAACCCTAAATCCGAAAGAAACATAAGAGGAGTCCCAAGAAAACACATTGTCCATAATGTTTGAGGAAAATGGGTTGGTGGAGTCCGTCCATTCCTTCCCCGCTGTGGAGGAATATGAGACACATACATGGGAAGAACCCTCTATCTCCAAAGAGCCCAGAGACATAGGAAGTCTCGTGGCTGTGTTGTGCACGCCTGTATAAATGCTATTAGGACAACTGTTACATAATTCACCAACCGTATGGATAGATGTAAAAGAATGGGTAGAAGACAGCCAGCCGACACTATAGATGAGACTCTGCCACCTCTGGCAGAAAGGACCTTGAGGCATACAAGGAAAACCCGAGTTGTTAAGATACCAGTTAACCAACTGGGATGCTACTCTACAAAAGCGATGGCACAAAGGCTACCATTCTGATTCACCATAATGGGTACTAGGCACTGGCTATCCTAGATGGTGGGGTAGAAGTTAGCATCATTACAAAACGTTGCTAGGAAAACTGGAAAAATCCACTCTAAAAAAAAGCAGATCTAATCGTTAAAATGGCTGACGGAACATCTTCGAGGCCCGTTGGGCTTCTGGAGAATGCTAAATTCATACTCTTTACGTTTCGCTATCATCATACATTTATGGTCATGGACTTCTTGCGCCCATCTGATTCATATGACATAATATTGGGGGGAGACCCTTCATGAGGGAATCCAAACTGGTGCATGATTGGGCCTCGGATCATGTGTATGTACGTAGGGATTCGCAAACCTTAAAGACTATCTGAGAACATGGAAAGCACACCCCATGGAGGGGTAGTTGTTTGGTAATGATTCGGTCACAACGGAACGAACCACCTCTATACAAATATACCAACCCTTGGAGGGAGATTCCAAAGATGAAGAGGAAATGAAAATGTATGTGTCACTTCCTTCTCCGGACTTTAGTGAAAATTGGATGCATGTGTTGGCCAGCATTGATGTGATGCAGCCCAAGGGAACCCAATCTTTGGAATCTGGAACCGTCTCCAATGACCTCTATCTGATGGTTAATTGGCAGTTCATTGATGAGGAATTAGGAGGGGAGACATCAAGTACAGAGAAGGTACTATAGCTGTAAGATTCCTCCCTCCAGCTTTTGAGGTGTACAGGTGTAAGAACCTCCCCTTTTGATCTTGTAATTATTTCCCTCTCTGAAATAGAAGAAAGATCTTGTTTTATCCTGTTTTGGCCTGGAGAGAGAAAATGTCTAGAGGGAGGTAGTCCAGAATTGAGATATTTTTGGGTATAAAAATCCTCCTAGTCTCTAAAATGGTTTTCCCTGAAATAGAAATTCAAAAAGAACTTTCCAATGTGCAATTGGAATTAATTGAAAATGTGTATAAAGGACCTTAGCCTAAGGGTCTAGATTTTCAAAAAATTTTGGATTATGGTCCAATTAAGGTTCCTATGGGCCAATAGGATCAATCCAAGTGTGGGGAGGAGATAAATCCAATGAATAAAAGAAAATACCCAAAAATGAGTAAATGCCCACATAAGATGAAGAGTTGACTGAGTACAAGGTATATTATAGTTAACAACTATGAGATAAAAAAATGAGATATTTTGGTATAATGATACATTTTTGACACCTTGGTAAAGAGAAGGGAGGACTTCAAGGAGGGACCTATTTCACACGTGGTGGAGTTTTTAACTCAAAAAAATTGTGATATTTTTATCTCTCCTCTCTCTTGGATCAAACCAAATCAAAAGGGAGCCAAACTAGGTCCAAATCTTGTCTAAATTCAGCCAAACTCAACCTGGAAAATTCTAGAACCTAGTTGGACTTGGTTAGAGGCCTCACTCACCTATAAATAGATCCTTAGTCTTTTGTAAAAAAATCTGTGAACTATAACATGCTAGTATTATACTAAAATAATGATATTTTTTTATTATCTCTTAAAAATCCTTTACTTTTGGAGAGAGTGGAGCCTCTCTCTCTCTTCAACCATCCTTGGAGCTTTCCTTTCAACACACAAACCAAGTGATTAGTTGGGGGCTTCTTCTATGATAGAGAAGCAAGCAAAAACAAGAGATAAAGTGTAATTTTATGGTTTTTCTCTACTATTCTCAATGTTTCTCACTTCTCAACCCCTCTCAAGATTGAGAAGTTTTTAATTAAAAGGTTATAATGAAAATCAAGCTTTTCTTAAGGTTGTAATGAATAATTAAGAAAAGTTTATATTTATGCTTAATTTAGGATGCTTTTTATGTTTATCTCTCTCTCCCCCAAAGAATGGTCATTCCTATGACAAATTCTCTATTCAATTGATGCTTCTCATGGAGAAATTCTCAATTCACAAATCAAACTCTAGGCTTGTGAAGCTAGAGGTTAAGAAAATGGATTTTTATACTTATATATGCTAGTAAATTATGGTAATCTTATGAGTTAAATCCATAAATTGGATTTAAGGTTAAAAGATAGTTATACTATCATAATTTCATTACTAAGTCTTATTCTTTTCAAAAATATTGAAAATTGTTAGTAATAGCAGCGGAGCTATGGTAAATTTTTTAAGAAATTGATACATAATTCAATTCTTATGCATAACGTGAAAAGAGGACTTCCTACCATATTCTAGGATTGAATATCCTAGGCTAAAAGAATGATTTTCATCACATTCAATGGAAAACTAATTTTTAAGGTTTATGCATAATTAAATAATTAAGAAAAGAGGATATTGAGGTAATTTTATTTAAATGACAAAAGAGAAAATCCCATGACATTGGAATTCAATCATTTAAATGGGAAAAGTGGAATTCTTGGTATATTGGAATTAATGGATATTTTATCTAAATTTAAAAAAGAAAATTTAGATAAATTTATTTTATGCATGAGAAATATTTAAATGATAAAAGAGGAATTCCCATGACATTGGAATTCAATCATTTAAATGGAAAAAGTAAAATTCTTGTTATATTGGAACTAATGGATATTTTATCTAAATTTAAAAGAAGAATTTTAGATAAATTTATTTTATGTATGAGAAATATTTAAATGATAAAAGAGGAACTCCCATGACATTGGAATTCAATCATTTAAATGGAAAAAGTGGAATTCTTGGTATATTGGAATTAATGGATATTTTATCTAAATTTAAAAGAGAAAATTTATATAAATTTATTTTATGATAAAAGAGGAATTCCCATGACATTTGGAATGTAATTAATTAAATGCAAAAGAGGAATTCCCATGATAATTGAGATCCAAGAAATTAAATAGAAAAAAGAGAAATTTTTAGTATAGTTCAATTTATGAATATTTATCAAAAGTGGAAATATGGGTAGAATTTATTTTTGTAAATCCCATGAATTCTTTTATTCAAACGAGGAATATTGAATATAATTCATTTGAGAAATTGAGAAAGAACATGGAAATAGTCTTCGAGAAAAAGAACCTTTATCTAGGCCAAGCAATTGGCAGAACTTTAGAAAAAGTCCCATTATCGTTATCGAAGTAGAAAAAGCTACTAATGAAAATAAGATGTGAATGGATGTGATAAGATGTAAATGGGATGCAATAGGATGTGAATAGATGTGATAAGATGTGAATGGGATGGGATAGGGTGTGAATGGATGTGATAAGATGTAAATGGGATGTGATAAGATGATATGAGAATGAGATGTGATGTGTTGAAAAGAGATGTGGATGTGTATATGAAAGAATGTGATGTAAATGGATGTGGATGTGTATGTGAAAGAATGTAATGTAAAGAGATGTGGATGTGAAAGTGATGTGGATGTGGATGAGATGTGATGTGTTGAAAAGAGATGTGGATGTGAATGTGATGTGGATGTGGATGATATGTGATGTGATGTAAGGCGGTGTGGATGTGGATGAGATGTGATTGAATGTAAAGAGATGTGGATGAAATGTAATGTGATGTGAATATATGTGGATGAAATGTAATGTGAATATATGTGGATGTGAAGTGATAGATATGAATGTATGGATAGATGTGGATAGTAGTGCATGTGAATGATTGGATGGATGTGGATGAATGAGATGGGATGTGTATGAATGAGATATGATGTGGATGTGATGTAAAGTGGATGGAATGAATGAGATATGATGTGGACGTGATGTAATGTGGATAGAATGTATGTGATGGAATGGGGATACAATGAATGTGATGAATATGAATGGATGTGATGTGAATCGGGATAGATGTGAAATGAATGTGATGTGATATGATGTAAATTGGGATAGATGTGAATGATGATATGTGATGTGAATGGATGTGATGTGATGTGATGTGAATCAGGATAGATGTGAATGAATGAGATGTGATGTGAATGGACGAGATGTGATGGGATGTGAATCAAGATAGATGTGAATGAATGAGATGTGAGGTGAAATGGATGTGATGTGGATCATGGTAGATAATGAATGGATGAGATGTGAATGAATGTGATGTGATGAGATATGGATACGGGTAGATGCGAGTGGATGAGATGTGATGAGTATAAATGTGGAAAGATGGAAAATAATGTGATGAGTATAAATGTGGAAAGATGTGATGAGATGAAAAATGATGTGATTGGATGAGAATGGATGAAGGACGATGGGAATACATATGATTGGACTTGGATGAAGGATAATGGGAATACATATGAGAATGGATGAAGGACGATGGGAATACATATGATTGGACTTGGATTAAGTAATGTGGATTGATGTAGAACAATGTGGAAAGACGAGAGTTCGTTATAGAAAGTGTATTTATGACCTATTTTTAAATGACTGTTTTATGTCAAGAATGCTGGGGAAGCATTTTGACTGTCTTGTGAATGAGGTCGTGGAGACCTAAATGATAAAGTTGCAATAGTTGACGGAGAGTCAATGGAGGACGTCTCGCGTAGCACGGTCGGCCTCAGCTCGATTTAAATGGAGACCTAAATGATAAAGTTGCAATAGCTGACGGAGAGTGGAGGACGTCTCGCGTAGCACGGTCGGCCTCAACTCTCGATTTAAATGGTGAACTTCCGGTACGGTGGATGAGGGACCAAGGAAGCGGCCTATGAGTGAAGCGCTAGGTGACCTGCGAAGGATCCTAGAGGGTGCTGACCATACTGTGCTCGGGCTCTGGGTCGCTGAAGATACCCACGCGTGCATCGAGGAAGATATTGGAACAAGGAGTAAGAGTTGTTTTCTAAATTCGGGCATGGATGTGGTTGATTGACCTTGAACGGATGAGTCCATGGCTCTTTTATATGGATCTGTTGGCTGATCTTGCTGATCTTCAACGGAGCGTTCATCTGGATTTTTATAAGTGAATATATTTCCGGGTACTATGAGCTAGGAACTATTGAAAAGGCCCCTGAGTGGACAGGTGGTGAGCATTCTAGTTGCCAATGATGCCATAGGTACACCGATGAAGGAATGATCAGAAACTAGAAATCAACCAGATATTTTGGAGGATTATGATCAATGATACTATGATTTCATTAAAAGATTGTTTTAAAGTTAGCTGAATCTGTGAAACAGGCAATTTCATATTGGGTGTGTAAGTGGTGTGACTATCTTGAAGTTTGCTTGAAGTTTGCATGAAGCGCCGGCTAGGGGGCCTGGGAACTCTTTTCCGTGGTACCCAGGACAAAACATAACCAAATTCCTAAACGGATTCTATCACTACAGTGGTTGGGCGGTTGGCTAACCCATGGGACTGGATGGGGTTAGGCTAGATTGATGGATCCCTAAAATGAGACTCAATTCTGTTATGGTACGATAGATGAAGTAAATCTCGGACAGTCCTTGTTCTATGGAAAAGAATCAACGGTTGTGCCTCTCGCTGAGGAAAAAAGCGTTGGTCTCTATGATCCAAGTGCAAGTCTTTCCTTGATCTCACCATGTGACTTACGGGTTCAGTCGGATCAGTTTGGTTAGTGATGACCTTGACTAGGTTAGAATAAAAATATCCCATAGAGAAATCGCTCGTGCTTTCTGGGCGAGAGAAGTTTTTCTGGGTTCGATTTTGGAAGAACCTAGGGATTAGTCTCTTGTCCGGACATCCGTGTGGGCGAGGCCTCGAGTGAGAGGCTCTACCTTGTGCAAAAAGTGTTACTTCTGCTACTAGTACCCCCAAATTCGTCGTTGCGCGGAGCGGGCATGCATCTTTCAATTACAAGAAGCCGTACCAGTGCTTAGCGCCTCAGATGGTGACGAAAATAGAAATGGCATTGACGCCACTAAGGTACACGATGAGTTCTTAAAGGATTGGGGCGAGGAGTTGAGTAAGGTATCATTGGAGGGAGGGAGGATAAAAGAGAAAATCATCCTTCAAGAGCCAGAAACACCCAAGCTTACAAAAGTTGGGCATCGAAAACGCAATAAATCCCTGGTAGAGGCAGAACATAAGGCTAGAAAGATCATGGCTAAAGCCAAAAGTGAAAATGAGGACAAACCAGACTTGCTCTCAGTACTCGACCACTTTAAAACCTATATTGATGATGAACGGAAGGTGGTCCGCCGCTACAAAGGGTGATAAAGGATGGGCTGGCCACATCATACGATGGCCCGACAGAAGTCAAGGAAGTGGATATTACGAGACCAGGAGAAGAAATTCGGCCCGTATCTATTGCTAAAGACTTGACTCGACTGAAGAAGATGAGCTCATTGCTCTCCTCAAGGAATTTAAGGATTGTTTCGCCTGGAATTACAAAGAGATGAAGGGGGTACTGTTTGAGGTAGTACAACATATGATTCCAATTATGGAAGGGTTGAGACCAACCAGGTAGAAACCATGCCAGATAAATCCTAAGTATGCAGCAATTGTAAAGGAGGAAATTGACAAGCTCATTGCGGCGGATTTCATCTATTATGAAATCGAACATACAGATTGGTTGTCATCACAAATCGTGATAGTGCCAAAAAAGAATGGAAAGCTTAGGGTATGTGTTGATCTCTTAAAAAGGTTAATGCAGCCACTACGAAAGACCATTATCCATTGCCTTATAGAGAACATGTTTTGGAAAGAGTGGTTGTTGGGAGAGAAGCTTACAGCTTCTTGGATGGATTCTTCAGTTACAATCAGGTGTCCATAGCACCAGAGGACTAGCACAAGACAACTTTCAACAAAATGTGGGGGACATTTGCATATAAGGTTATGTTGTTTGGCCTCACAAACACCCTAACAACCTTTCAACGGTTGATGTGCACAACCTTGAAGGACTACTTCAAAAGTGGTTGGAGGTATTCATTGACAATCTATGTGTACACTCTCGATGGGTAGACCATCTGGCCTGCTTGAGGAAAGTGTTCGAGCGATGTCGATTATATCGTATATCCCTGAACCCCTTGAAGTGTTAGTTTTGGGTCAAGCATGGTGTGATATTGGGACACATTTTCTCAAAGGATGGTATATCCACGGACGATAGAAAGGTTAAGTTAATATTGCAACTGCCACCACCAAACAATACAAGGGAGTGCAAAGATTTATGGGTCATGTGGGGTACTATCGCCGCTTCATAATTTTTATGCAAAAATAGTCAGACCCTTGTACAAGCTTCTCATTGTCTTTGAGTGGTCCGAGGAGTGTCAGGAAACATATGATCGACTGAAGCAACCATTGGCAAGTGTGCCAATTCTACGACCCCTCAATTGGGATCTCATATTTCATGTGCATATTGATGCATCAATTTTTTCTATTGGTTGCGTACTAGCCTAGCCTAGTGAGTTCAAATTGGACTATCCAGCCTACTTTGCTAGTTGTCAACTAAATGATGCAGAGGTGAGTTACACCACCACACAGAGAGAAGGATTGGCCATGGTTTATGCCATCAAGAAATATTGACATTACCTCTTGGCCAACAAATTTGTATTTTTCATGGACCATCAAGCCTTACTATACCTAGTAATAAACCTTGCACCACGGGGAGAATCACATGATGGTTACTATTATTTATTGGAATTCTACTTTATATTCACGGGTGATAAGGAAGAGAACACAACATGTGTTGGCCGACCATATGTCAAGAAATCCAAATGGGGAACCAGCAACTAGTGTTGATGGTGATCTCCCTGAGGCTTGTTTATTCAAGTTGGACATCGTACCCGAATGGAGTGAAGAAATCTCAGAGTATCTAGCTTATGGTTTTCCATAAGAAATACCTTTGAACAAAGATAAAATGTGGTGGCTTATCAAGCTAGCTGCACCTTATCAACTGATTGCGGGAGAACTATATAAGCTAGGAAAAGATAATGTGCTCAGAAGATGCATTAGAGAGGATGAGTTCATCACCATATTGGAAGAAGCTCATTCAGGGATAGCAGGCGAGCATGTTTCTGGAGAAATCACAGCTCGAAAAGTGCTTTAAGCAAGACTATGGTGGCCTACGTTATTTGGAGACACCATAGAATTTGTCAAAAGATGTAAAGAATGTCAATGTTTCGCTATTCCACAACAAAAGGACAAGATGTCGCTCACCCCTATTATTGTGAGACAACCGTTTGAGAAATGGGGAATAGATTACACTCTCTTCCGTCTAGCTTATGGTGTGGAAGTAGTTATGCCTATGGAATACCTAGTCCCAAGCTTAAGAATTGCCGTACAAGAGCGTCTAAAGGAGAATGTATTAGTTGAAAGGCTAATTGACTTAGAGAAGCTTGATGAGACCATAATGATAGCATCACATGGACTCATGGTTGAAAAATTACGTAGGAAACATTGGTTCGACAAAAACCTTAAGCAAAAAGAACTTGAAACGGGGGACCTTGTCCTCATGTATGGTGTTGGTAGTGCCAGGAAAAAGAAACCTAAATACCAAGGCCTGGGACCATTACAAGTATAGGAAATCACACCTCAGGGGTCTGTTCAAATTCCAAATGGAGGGTTATGTCAATGGAAGTAAATTAAAAAAATACTTTGGACCATTGACCCAAGAGATGCTATTGCAAGAACACCTCTTGAAACAACAGAAACAACTTGCAAAAGAAAAGATACAGCAACAAGCACAAGAAGAGGCTAAGGCTAGAGAGGCCAAAGCCGATACATGTCAACATGGCTTCTGTGACCCTTTTGGACGAAGGGGAACTAAACATTGAGCTAGCATGACTCAAGGTGGGACTTACTATACAGCTAAAGGCCATGCAACAAGCATTGCCTTAATAGATATGGGGTCAAGTCATAACTTGATCTCATATGAAACCTGGGTAGCATTAGATAAACCACACCTTGAACCCACTGATGCACAAGTTTGTAGCATTCACTTGATAACCACAAAAGCCGAAGGATTTTTAAATGTTAACATTTCCATAAAAAATAATTCCTTGGTCGGGAAGGTGTCATGCCTACAGGTTCCATGGAAGAAGAGATGATTCTAGGACGATCTTGGATCTATGCCAATAAATGCAATATCCAATGGGAATAATGAACAGCATTGCTAATAAGCACAGGCGAGAAGGTCATATCCATACCCTTATGGAACTTGACAAAGAGAGAGAAGCACATCATAACTGATGAACAAACAACGAGTGTAATGGCAACACCTCAGAGGACCAAACTAGCAACCGTTTCGCGAAGCTTACCCACACAATACCCTACATCTAAGTGTACATAGAAGTGGGTTCCCAAACAAGATGGATACCATGAATCAACTAACAGATCAACCAAACAAGATGGATACCATGAATGATATAAAGGACCCAAGAAGAACCTGCAAATAATTCAAAAGTCAGACCTTGTTGACTCGAACTAATTGGTAGGACTCTAAGCATCCGAAGAGACCTCAAGGAGCCCGTAAAGCAATGGGTTCAAAAGGACTTTTTGTGCGAGCACAAGGATACTATCAAGGTAATACGACAATATGGGTAATGACCCTAGTGAGGGGAGATCTTAATCCTAGTGTCATTGCCAACCACCCTAATGGTAGAATTTTGGTAGTTGAAGTTTTGGTAAACGGGGAAAGAATATGGATTATCAATGTATATGGGGCTCACAATCACCAAATTCGGGGTGATATGTGGAATTGGATTGCCAACTTAAATATCCAAGTTCCTTGCATTGTACTAGGTGATTTTAACATGGTGGAAAAGGTTGTGGATAGATGTGGTGGTAGAATTTTCTTCTTAGGGAAGGAGAAAGGGAAATGGGAGGAGCTAAGAACGAGGCTGGGTCTTAAAAGTATAGTTGGCATTTAGGGGATTGGACAGACAACCCGAGCCATACTTATTTCAATCTTCAATATTTATCCTCCTGTTCCAAAATTGACAAGGTTTTCTTTCACTATCAAGCTTCGTGAGTGCCCCATGTTGAGATTCAAGCTCGATGTCAGTGTGAGCCAGCTATGCTATGTGCTGGCATGTTAGCTAGGAACATGTGTGAGACATAAATGACCGCGTGTCCAGCTGGTCATAGTGTGTGAACATTAGCTAGGGTTAGATGTGTGTGGACACAACTCATAGTGTTGTGTGTATTATGGATTATGGTTTTGTGCATTGTGTGAGAAGAAAGATGGCTTCCCTCTATGGTTAGGGTTTGGAATATACATTAGGGTTTTCTCCTGTGTGTGTGTCTCCTCCCCCTCTACCGTTCTTTCAACATGGTATCAGAGCCTTGTGCTGTTTATTAGGGTTTATGAGTGAGTGAGTGAAGAGGGAGAAGAAGCTGTGAAGCTTGCCATTGGAGCTGTGAAGCTTGGAGCACACCGATTCTTATCAGATTTGAGAGCTTGGCCTACCAGGTAAGGTCTTCTAAACATCCTTGAGTGGATTGCAGGTGATTCAGGCAAAAACAAAGCAAGTTAGAGCAAATCAAAGCAAAGAAAATTTCTGGTTTTTGGAAGCTTTCCATTAAAGCTTGGAAACACTGATGTATGGTGAAATAGAAGTGATTCTAGCAAAAGACACATGTATCTGACAAGGAGGAATGTATTGGCAACTCCTATGCAAGCCCTAAACTCATTTTGGAGCAATTTGGATGCATATGAATGTATGGAAATTTTTGGTTTTTGAGCTCTCACAAAACAGAGAAAAAGGAGTCAAAATTTGATGCATTTGGAGCGTGTTTTTGGCTAAAATCAAACCATTTATTGGTTGCACACATACCCAAGTGTGTTGGGCACTTATATTCATTATCAATTAGTATTACAAACACTCACAAATCCCTGTAGAGCAAGCGGCGCAGCTCCAACAAAGAAACAGGGCAGAATTTTGACATTTTTGGTACGAGGAGATTGATTATCACTTGGTTGCTTGATAATTTCACAATTTCTTTAGCAATTGGTTGCTATACACATTGGAGAAGAGGGCTACATGGTTTGTTTGATCAATTATGCTTAATTGAGCTGGGAATGAGCTGATTAAACAGGCTGTCCACTGGTTGCAGAGAAACAGGGTGATTTTAATTGAGCAATTAATCTTTGGTCTTAAACAATTGGAAAAATTCCTCTTACATGGAGTTAGTGGACATCATTGCTAAGCTATTGAATGCCTGGTTTCTCAATTTGGATAAATATTGAAGAAATTAGAGCCATTTTACTACTGGTTTTTTTGGTTTTTCTGGTTTTTTCCAAAACAGAGAAAGGGGTTTTCAAAAAATTGATATGTACACATGTCAGATCGTGCTGATACTCTACATTGAGGTTGTTTAGGTGTCAATGCAAGTTGTCCATACTTGATTGCACCACTACATTGTGATTTGGAGCCTTGGAAAGCGCATCAAAACAGGGTATCTCGGACTGCGTGAGCCAGTTCATTTTGGATGCATACAGGTTGATTTTCTACATCAAATTTGAAGATTGGTGGTTACTTTGGAGTATCTGGAACACTCATTGGAGTGTGGTTGAGCCGAGGAAGGCTCGGTTACAGATTTGGATGACAAACATGTCGGATAATCCAGTACAGATTGTTGGTGAAAAGCTGGATAGGAAGAACTTCCAGGCATGGAAGTACAGGATAAAAAGTTTCTTGAAAGGAAAAGGTTTTTGGAATCTCATTACAGGTGCTGAGCCAGAGCCTGAGCTACCCCGATAACCTACACAGCAGCAGGTTATTGCTCATAAGCAATGGTCGTCAGAAAGAGCATTCAAAGTGCTGCATTATCTGTCTATATGTATTTCTGATGCTATGCTCATACACATATAGGATGCTGAGAATCCCAAAGATGCATGGGATACTTTGGTAAAGATGTTTGATACAGACACGAGTGCTTGCAAGTCTCAGTTGCGACAGCAGATACAGAATGTGAAGCGGAATAAAAGGAGCATCCATGATTATGTGCAAGAAATAAAGAAGTTTGCAGATGTATTGGCAACAATAAATGCCCCCATGCCTGATGACGATTTGGTGGATATTACCTTGCGTGGTCTTGGCAACAAGGAATATAAATCTTTTGATACATCTATCTCAGTGAGGAGTATAGGTTTACCAGACTTTGATGAGTTGGTTTCACTCTTACTTGTTGAGGAAATCAAACTCAGTGATTCATTTCTGGATGCATCTACTAGCCATGATGATAATGGCAGAAATCAGGCTTTCTATTCGCAGAGAGGTTTTAGAGGCAGGGGGAGATTTGCATCACGTGGACGTGGTAGTAATGGTCGTGGATGGCAGGACAGGTTACCACAACAGAATTTTCAGCCTTTATATGGTGCTCAAGGTGTTCGTGGATATACACCTCAGCGATGTAGAGGTAACCCCTGTGGTAGAGGACGTTGGCAAGGCCAACAAAATTCTATGCAAGATGTGGAATGCCATTACTGTGGCAAATATGGTCATATGGCGAGAGATTGTTTCCGCAAACAGAATGATTTATGCAGAGCCCCAGAAAGCCTCACTTGGATGCAGTGAGATGCATTATGAGATATGTTAAGACCACTGCACATTATGGTCTACTTTATGAGAGTGGTAAAAGCTTAGATATACATGGCTACACAGATGCTGATTGGGCAGGTAGCTCATATGACAGGAGGTCTACTAGTGGTTATGCTTTTACACTTGGAAGTGCCGTGGTGAGTTGGAGTAGCAAGAAGCAACCTACAGTTGCTTTATCTAGTACAGAGGCTGAATACAGGGGTGCAGCCATTGCTACTTGTGAGGCAGTATGGTTAACGAATCTCTTGGCAGATTTGGGTGAGCCTATTGATGGCAAAGTTGTCATTCATTGTGACAACATGAGCAGTATACAGTTGGCCAAGAATCCAGTATTTCATGCGAGGACCAAGCACATAGAGGTCCATTATCACTTTGTCAGAGAGAAGGTGCTCGATGGTACAGTTGATCTTCAGTATGTGAAGACTGATGTGAGCAGGTGGCAGACATCTTTACAAAGCCATGTTGAAATGTCAAGCTCGTATACAGCTGGAGGATAGCACATGGGTGCTGACAGAGTGACAGTATGGTAGATAGATATCGTGTGGTGTGTTTATGACCGCGTCCAGCTGGTCATGTGTGGAGTGGACATTACATTAGGTTTACTTTGTAGTGTGGACATAACACTATGTTGTGTTCTCCTTTGTGTGTGTGAGAGAGATGATGACTATGGCTTCGATTGATGGATATGGATTAGGGTTTGCTCCTCTTGTGTGTGCTCCCTCCTGCTTCTGTTTTTTATCATGGTATCAGAGCCTAGAGCTCATTAGTTGTGTTGTGTGAGTGAGTGAGAGAAGAGGGAAGAAGAAGAAAAAGCTGTGAAGGAAGCCATTGGAGCTTGGAGCAAAGGAGAAGCTGTGGAGCACACATCGACATCAGATCTGAGAGCTAAGGACCATTGGTAAGTGTAGCAAGACCCTCTCTGCGGATTGCAGGTATCAAGAGCAAGTGTAAGAGAAGATTAAAGGTGCAAAAGCAAGCAGAAAATTTCTGTTTTTGAAGCTTTAATGGAAAGCTTATGAAGGAGTGTGTCTTGGCAAATGTATTGGATCAAATGCAAAGCAAACACTGAGGCTCTCATGTATTGTGAATGAACACATGTATTAGCAAATTTGGGGCAAGTCATTGCATGGAAAATTGATGCATTACAGGCAATTTGTGAAGAAAAAATTTTTGGTTTTTTGGACTCTACAAAAACAGTGAACATACCCCCCGTGGAGGATCGATTGTAGAAGCTAGAGGAAGAATTGAGTTAAACCCTTCAAGCACAAGTTGGTTTAGGTCATTGCTAAGAATCTTATCACCTCAATTGTGAATTGCCCCTCTTCTACAGCCCCCAGGAGCAGGCGGCGCATTCTGGAAGAGCTTCTTGGACAGTTTACAATGATTATGGTCTAATTCCCTTATTTGGACACCAAATTGGATGCTTTAAAGCTTGGAGTACTTAGAAAAAGTGTGATTGAGAGCAAGATAACATTTGGGGCAGCTCATTTGATGTATTTGGAGCTCATTGAACTCAATTAGCAGAGGTTTGTAGGTTTGCAGAAAGTCTGTCCAGAAACAAAGCATTATTAATCAAGGCATTAATCCTTGTCTATATCAAATTGGCCTAATTCCTTTGGTATAAGTAGAGTCCTATGAGTTGCTAAACTTTTGATTCAAAAAGTTTTGAATTTGGATAAGATTTGAAGGAGATAGAGCACTTTTAGTGAGAGGTGGTACTTGACAGATGCAAAAAAAAGGCAAACCAGGGAGCTACAAAAATTGGTGGTTCTCATTCACCTTGAAGAATTTGATCAAACCCTTCTAGGATATGTTGGAGCAATGTGTTGGGAAGCCAATGCAAGTTGAATCATTACATTTGGACAAGATTTGTAGGATTTAGAGCATAATCTTTGACTGGTTACTGGCGAGAAAAAACCAGAAAATTCAACTTTACCCCTTTTCAATTTTGATGATACAAATGAAGTTCTTATGCAACATGAAGTCATTTGTGGTGTGAATGCATATGTATAGCACATATTGAGCTTGGTTCATAATCATTTGGAGCTTTGGAAAGCATCGAGAAGAGTGATACATCAGGGTACATCACAGGTATTCAAAATGGGAGATGGCCCAATACAAATTGTTGGAGAGAAGCTTGACAGAACTAACTTCCAAGTGTGGAAGTTTCGAATGAAGAGTTTTTTGAAAGGCAAAGGATTGTGGAGCCTTGTATCGGATGAAGACCCAGAGCCATTCCTACCTCCTCAACCAAATAACGCTCAGATGTTGGCTCACAAGCAATGGGTAGAGCGGTCTTCGAAAGTGTTGCATTACTTTTCAATATGTGTAACAGATGCCTTGCTTATTCACATCCAAGATGCAGATACACCGAAAGAAGCATGGGGTATATTGTGCCGAATGTATGAGACAGACACTGGTGCAAGGAAGATACAACTAAAGCAACAGATTCACAGTGTAACATGAAGGAATAGGAGTATACATGAGTATGTTCAGGAAATTAAGGGTTATGCAGATTCCTTGTCATCAATCCATGCCCCAATGGATGATGATGATTTGGTTGCTCTCACATTGCGTGGTTTAGGCAAAGAATACAAATCTTTTGACACTTCCATCTCAGTGAGGTTGGGAGGAATGCCAGACTTTAATGAGCTTGTGTCATTGCTCATTGTGGAAGAATTAAAGCTTGGACTTGGTGGTATGAGTCTTACAGGTGGTGCATCCTCATCCAGTAATGATGAGCATGCAAGGAATCAGGCTTTTTACTCATCTCGAGGCTTTCGAGGCAGGGGGAGATTTACTCCTCGAGGCCGTGGAGGATGTGGTTGGAATGACAGGTCTACTCAACCACAATCAAATCAGAATTTTCAGAATTCACAGTCATCATTTGGATCACGTGGAGGTCGTGGATTTCAATCCCATAGGGGGAGAGTTGGAACAGGTGCTCGTGGTAGAGGACGATGGCAAGGTCCTCAACAAAATTTAAATGGGATTGAATGTCACTATTGTGGCAAACTTGGACATATGGCAAAAGATTGTTACAAAAAGCAGAATGATGTCAGGAATGGAAGACCACAACATGGAAATTATGCATCTACTAGTAACAATGATGGGAGTTCAAACCATCTTTTTGCAATGAAGCACATTATGGGAACAATGGATTCTCAGAATGCTGGAGATGAGTCATGGTATATGGATTCAGGTGCCTCAAACCACATGACATGTCATGGTGAGTGGTTTGAGAAGATGCAACCATTGGATACAAATGGTTATGTGGTCACAGGAGATGATACTCAGCATCTTATAACACATGTTGGCAGTGTGCCTTTAAGGATGCATGATGGAAATGTGAAGAATATGTCAGAAGTGTTATATGTACCATCCATCACAAAGAATTTGGCATCAGTAGGCCAAATGGTTGAGCAGGGATTACAAGTAAGATTCAATGAGAATGGCTGTTTTGTGGAAGACTTTAAGCATGGCTGTAGATTGATTGCCAAGGGCAAGAAGGAAGGAAGGTTGTTCAAATTGGATGCAGGCATACCAGAATTGAGCTCAGCCATGTTTTCAAAGAGCAATGGGATTGTGTAGGACATTGACATGTGGCACAAGAGGATTGGACATGTCAATATACAGAGATTAAAGAACATGCAAACAAGAGGCATTGTCAGTGGATTGCCTAGATTCAAATATGATGGACATATGCATGTTTGTGAAGCCTATCAGTTTGGAAAGCAGGCAAGGTTGAGGTTTCCTAGAGAAGGAAATATGAGTAACAGGCCACTTGAGATAGTACACAGTGATGTATGGGGCCCTGCACAAAATCCATCTATCAAAGGCAGTCTATACTATGTGACATTTATAGATGATTTTAGCAGGATGACATGGATATACTTTCTGAGAGAGAAGAGTGAAGTGTTGGAAAAATTCATGGATTTCAAGGCTCTTGTAGAAAAGCAATATGGCTATTGGATTAAATGTTTGAGAACAGATGGAGGTGGTGAATACACCTCAAAAGCTTTTGAGCATTTCTTGCGGAAGCATGGGATAAGAAGACAGTTGACATGCAGGTATACACCTCAGCAGAATGGTGTGGCTGAGAGAAAGAATCGAGTCATATGTGAAGTGGCAAGGGCAATGCTCAATGAAAAGAGCATGCCAGATAACTATTGGGCAGAAGCATGTGCTACTGCAGTGTATATCCTGAACAAAACACCTACAGCAGCCATTCATGGAAGCACGCCAGAGATGCGGCTTACAGGTTACAGGCCAGACATTGGACATCTCAAAGTCTTTGGATGCGTAGCTTATGTCCATGTGCCTGATGAAAGAAGACGGAAGTTGGATCCTAAGGCAGAGAAATGTGTATTTGTTGGATATGCACAGGATCGAAAGGCCAACCCTCAAAATAGACAAGTAGTCATCTCACGAGATGTGGTGTTTGATGAGCTTGCTAGTTGGTACAAAGCAAAAGATGAGGGAGTCATTGACTCACTTGAGGCTAATGTGCCTGTGAACTTGCCATCACAAGCAAGTTCTAGTTCTACTACTATGTCTGGGCCAGTAGAAGCTGAGAGTAGCAGTATACGTCCATAGTCAGGACATTTGAGGCATGAGAGTGTGAGCACTGGGAGTAGTGCTATGGATAAAGGCAAGAAGAAAGTCGAAGGAATTGGAATCACAGGTTATGAGTCATCTAGTTCTGAGAGTTTGGATGAGGAGCTCGGCATACCTGTTTTACGCACACCTGGTGCTAGGCAGGACAGATATGTGCCACCACATGCTAGAGTTACAGGTGTACAGAGTGACCCGTATGTATTGCGGAGATCCCAGAGAGTCAAATATCCAGTTGAAAGATTGACATATCGAGATTTTGCTATGCACTATGCATACATGACATCTATGGTAAAGCATGTGGAACCTACATGCTATACAGAGGCTATTGGAGAGCATGTATGGGAGAAAGCCATGGATGAAGAGATGGATGCTTTGGACAAAAATGATACATGGGAATTGGCTGAGTTACCTCAAGGAAAGAATGCAATTGGTTGCAAATGGGTGTATAAGGTAAAGTGCAAGTCAGATGGCAGCCTAGAGAGACATAAGGCAAGGCTGGTCGCTAAAGGATATGCACAAACTTATGGTCTTGATTATGATGAAACTTTCAGCCGAGTGGCAAAGATGGCTACAGTGAGGTCTATCATTGCACTAGCAGCACAAAAAGGTTGGGCTTTACATCAAATGGATGTAAAAAATGCTTTCTTGAATGGTGAACTACAAGAAGAGGTGTACATGGAACAGCCAGAAGGATATGTACATCCAAAATATCCGACTTTTGTTTGCAGATTAAAGAAAGCAATCTATGGTTTGAAGCAAGCACCTCGTGCTTGGAGTGACAAGATCAGCAGATATCTTGTCAGTATTGGATTTGTGGTTGGCAATGCAGACTCTTCACTTTATGTGAAGAAGACACATGATGGTATTGTGATGATAGTCATTTATGTTGATGATTTGATTATCACAGGTGATTGTGACAAAGGCATTGATGAGGTTAAGGCCTCTTTATGCAAAGAGTTTGATATGAAAGACCTTGGTGATTTAAGGTTCTTTCTTGGCATTGAGGTGATTAGAACAAGCAAGGGTATATGGTTGGTGCAAAGGCAATATGCACTTGACATGCTGGCAAAGTATGGTATGACAGCATGCAAACCAATGTTGACACCATTAGAGCAAAACATGAAGCTTAGGGCTGATTTGGGTGATGAGCTTGATGATATCACCATGTACAGGAAAATGGTTGGTAGCCTTATCTACATGACCATTACGAGGCCAGATCTCAGTTATGCAGTTGGCTTGGTGAGTCAGTTTATGCAGAGTCCTCGTAAACCTCACTTGGATGCTGTGAGACGTATTCTGAGATACGTCAAAACTACCGTGCATTATGGTCTTTTCTATGAGGCAGGAAAAGACATGCATGTCTATGGATATACAGATGCAGATTGGGCCGGTAGTGCATATGACAGGCGGTCTACCAGTGGCTATGTTTTCAGCCTTGGTAGTGGAGCTATGAGTTGGAGCAGTAAAAAGCAACCTACAGTTGCTTTATCTACCACAGAGGCAGAGTATCGTGGAGCAGCCATAGCTGCATGTGAGGCTATGTGGTTGAAGAAGTTGCTAGATGATGTCAGGTTACAGAGTGATATGAGAGTTGTCATTCATTGTGACAACATGAGTAGTATTCAGCTTGCTAGCAACCCAGTTTATCATGCCAGGACCAAACATATTGAGGTCCACTATCACTTCATCAGAGAGAAAGTGCTAGATGGGCATGTTGATTTGACATATGTGCAGACAGATGAGCAGGTTGCAGATATCTTTACCAAAGCACTTGGTAAGGATAAGTTCGAGTATTTCCATACTAGATTGGGAGTCCTAGAGATGGACATGTCGAGCTTGAGGGGGAGTGTTGAAATGTCAAGCTCGTATACAGCTGGAGGATAGCACATGGGTGCTGACAGAGTGACAGAATGGTAGATAGATATCATGTGGTGTGTTTATGACCGCGTCCAGCTGGTCATGTGTGGAGTGGACATTACATTAGGTTTACTTTGTAGTGTGGACATAACACTATGTTGTGTTCTCCTTTGTGTGTGTGAGAGAGATGATGACTATGGCTTCTCTCCTTCTTTATGATTGATGGATATGGATTAGGGTTTGTTCCTCTTGTGTGTGCTCCCTCCTGCTTCTGTTTTTTATCAAGCCACTTAGCAGGGAGAAGTTTGAGTACTTCCGTACTATGTTGGGAGTACATGGGATGAGCTTGAGGTGGAGTGTTGAGAGCTTTGATATCCCAAGCTCATCTACATCATCTATGGCAGTACATCATGAGCTTGAGAGGGGCTGTTGAGATTCAAGCTCGATGTCAGTGTGAGCCAGCTATGCTATGTGCTGGCATGTTAGCTAGGAACATGTGTGAGACATAAATGACTGCATGTCCAGCTGGTCATAGTGTGTGGACATTAGCTAGGGTTAGATGTGTGTGGACACAACTCATAGTGTTGTGTGTATTATGGATTATGGTTTTGTGCATTGTGTGAGAAGAAAGATGGCTTCCCTCTATGGTTAGGGTTTGCAATATACATTAGGGTTTGCTCTTGTGTGTGTGTCTCCTCCCCCTCTACCGTTCTTTCAACACCCCACACTCTGAGAGTTTCTATTGATTGCAACTCTACTCTTTATGATCACATGCCTCTAAAGTGGTGTTGGAAGACAAATGATGGGGTTGACATTGATCTCTCTCACTACCCCACAAGGAAACTAAGAGTGAATAATTTTCTTCTTAAGGATCCTCTCTTGGTGGAATATACGGAAGAAGCAATTAGAAAATTGAAAAGGAGAGGGGGGGTGGGGGGTGGGGTGGGGGGGTTGAAGGTGCTTGGAAGCAGTTTTCCAATGAAATGCAGGGGATTATTAGAGCTGTGGGTAAATTGAGAGTTGAGGAAAGGAGAGGTGAAAGAAGGAAATGGGTTGCTTTGTTAGAGGAACTTCTTATTATTAAGAGACAAACTAGAGGACTAAATGCTGAGGACACCTTCTTGTATTTCAAGTGCCAAGCAAGCATCAAGGAGGAGGAAGGTAGATGCACCAGAGAGAAAGATAAATGGTCTAAATGGAAATTCTTTATAACAAAAGAAAACCTGACAGCAGCTTATTAAAACTCTCAAAAGGGAAGAGTGATAGGGAGCTTGTGGGGAGAATCTTGGATAAAGATGGTATTCCCTTGAATGATATGAATACTCTTGCTAAGAAATGGGTTAAATTCTTGGGCTCTACTCTTAGCCTGAAGGAAGATTGCTCCTTGAGGAGGTTTCAAGCTGAAGATCGGATGCTGGGACTACTTAGCTAAAATGTGGTTCCAAAAAAATCAAGGCGGCTAGAAAGGGATATAGATGTGAAGGAATGTTGGTGTGCCTTGTTAAAGCTGGGGAGAGATAAAGCCCCAAGTTGGGATGGACTCTCCACAGAGTCATAGCATTTTGGCCATCCTTGAAGGATATTGTGGGTGAAATTTTTAGGAAAGCCTTCAATACAGGATATATGCATAAGGACTTCAAAGAAGGCCTGGTGAAACTTATTCCAAACCAAAATGCGTGTAACAGATTTGGTCATTGGAGGCCCATCACCTTGCTAACTGTGATTTACAAAATTTTGGCCAAAGTGATTACTCTTAGAATTACCCTAGTGTTGCAAGAAGTCGTGTCCAGAAAACAACATGGTTTTATCAAGGGTAGGTCAATATATGATAACATTTATGCTGCATTGTTAGGAAGAGATGTGGCTATCAAAACCCAACAAAAATGCATCATGCTCCAACTTGATTTAGAAAAAGCCAATGACAGGATCCATTGGTCTTTTGTGGGAAGAGTTATGGAAAAGCTTGGCTTTGGGACCAAAATAGCAACTTGCATTTATACTCTTGCTTGGGGTGGTTTCTCCAATGTGCTATTGAATGGAAGAATTGTGGGTGGCTTTCAGATTAATAGATCAGTGAGACAAGGTTGCCCTTTTTGCCCCCCTTTTTTTTGCCATTGCCTCTCATCCTTTGGTGATTTCCTTAGAGAAGTTATGCAGAGATGGAAACATCACTGGATTAAAACTTAGGCATAGTGATCAACTGGTTATTCAATGTTTTGCTGATGACTCCCTACTTTTTCTAAGAGCTAAGAACAATAATGTTAGACTTCTGGCTCTAGACATAGTCAATGATTTTTGGTTCTAAATGCAATATATGGAAATCCAAAATTATTTGTTTGACAGAGGATAATGACTTTGATATGAAAAGGTGGGGTTGTGAGGTCGTGCAAAAGGCGTCATATTGTCAGGCTATTGGGAATCCCCTTTGGAGTGGGGGTAACTAATAAACAATTGATGGATTGGCCAATAAAAAGGTTCTTGAAAAAACTAATGAAATGGGAGGGTATTAGAGTTCCTTTTCATAACAGAGTTGATATCTGCAACACATTGTGGAATGCTTATATTATGTTTCTTTGCCCAGTTTTGGATTTTGGCAAGTGTCATTGGAAGAAAATCATAAGGCTTGTTAGAGACGTTTTATGGAGGAATGGTAATGGAACCAAAAAAGCCTCAGCTCGGCTAACCTGGGATAAACTGTCAGTTCCAAAAGGAGAAGGTGGTATTGGTATTCTTCATATGCCTACTCACTGTATTGCAAGGACTTCTACTTGGGCATTAATGATGAGGGAATTTGTTTAGCTTTCTAATGTTATGGCTAAAGGTAAATGGGTGGACTTAAGTTGGAAAGATAAACTATTTTTCTTTGCCCCTCTTAAGGTCACTAGCTCTGCAATCTGCAAAATGCTATGCAAAAGATGGAAAGACTGCCTGAGCCTCATGACCTGGGGGATGGGGATTGCAGAGTGACTGAAAATTCTATGATCAGCTTGGGTATTTGGTGGACACACAAATTTAATCCCCCTTTGGCATTACTTGACATATCCTCAGCTAAGAAGCTTAATAACAAAGGCCTTAGGTACTTGGATGATTGTTGGGATTGGGATGTGGTAGGGTGGAAAGACATGGACCACATAACTTGGGAATTTAAATTATCTGGTAGGGAGAGAGACCTGGTAGCTCAAGTACTTGATCTGATTCAAAGGGAGTCGTGCTCTACTGTACCTAATGACTTATTCTGGATTAAAGATTGTTCTTGGCTCAATGTGTGGGGTTTAAAAAAACTCTACCCTTCCCGAAACATAAATATATGCACATGAATCTCTTACATACTAATAATAATGAGATTTGAGAAGCAAAGGTTGGACCTTTTTGCATGGTGGCCACCCATAGGCCTAAATTAAGCACATGGCATAAATTAAGTAGATGGTGGTCACTCATATGTCTAAATTAAGCACATGGACTAATTTAGAACTCAAGCTCTCCCTCTCCCCCACATTCTCTTTATGGTATCAATGATCTAGTTCATGTGAGAGATAAGGAGGCAAGTAAGAGGTAAGAAAAATGCAAGCAATGAAGCAGTACATGAGTAAGGGTATTTTCATCTCTTTTTCTATTTGACTTTGGAGCAACACCTTTGGTAGCTATGAGAGCTACATGTAGACATGGAAATGTCTCAGATTGAGGCATCCTTCTAGGTGAAGGAAGAAGACCCTATTGTCTGAAGTTAACTACGTTAATTGATCTTTAGTATATTTCAGCACAATTCGGGTGTGTTTCGGGCCTTGTTTTATTGGTTCTGCAAGTTTTCTACATGTACTCTGTGTAAGTGTTGATTTTTACCATGTATGCTCAATTTTCGGTCAGAGAAAAGTTGTGGCAAAATTTTGGTTACAGGACAGTCTCTACAGGATCTAAGATTTGCAAGTTTTTGGGGGTTATATGTTTGTGTAATTGTTTCATACACAGTTGCAGTATAACATGTCTACGGTACCTCTCTGTTGAAGATTACAGGTTTGCAAGTGCATGAGTTTTTGCAAGTATTATTTTTAGCAAGTTATTATTATTATAGGTAATCATGTCTGACAATCTATCCTACATTATGAGCAAGAAGCTAGATAAGAATAACTTCCAAGCATGGAAGTTTAAGATGATTAATTTTCTTATGGGGGAAAAGGATATTGGGAGTTCATCACAGGTGATGAAAAGGAGATAGAGATTGGTAAAGAAAATTTGACCCCACAATAGGTGCATGCATATAAAGCATGGCATGAAAGAGCCATAAAGGTGGTGTATTGGTTATCTATTAGTGTATGATTATGCATATACAAGATGCATAAATGCCTAAGGAGGCCTTGGACACCTTGAGGAATATGTACATTACAAACATCCAAGCTCGGAAGATGCAACTATTAAAGTAGGAGCCGCTTAATGTGACTCGGGGAAAACAGAGTATAAATGACTACTCGATGAAGGTTAAAGGGCTTGCAGATGCCCTTGCTTTTTTGAATCACCAGTAGATCGTGATGATATGGTGTCAATGACTTTGAATGATCTTAGCAAAGAATATAATCAATTTTAGATCTCCCATTAGATTTCAAGAGAACTTTCTAAATTTTCAAGAATTGATTGCTCTCCTCATCCATAAAGAGATGAATATTAGTGATGTTCATCCTCTGGAAATGAAAATGAATAGGCCTTTTTCTCAGATACACAACAAGAAAATCAATTTCATATAGGTGGAAGAAGTCACTCTAGACTATAGAGGCAGAGGGAGCTAAATAAATTAAAATGCAAATAGCATTAGAGTATTATTACTATGGCAAACCAAGGCACATAATAATGGATTGCTATAAAAAGTAGAAATGATATCAAAAGGAGAAAGTAACTATGCATTATTAAGTAAATAGGGTGATGACAGAAGTGAGTAGCTGTTTGTATTAGGATTACCTTCTTATCTAGTTAGGGTTTCTCACTTTGCTTTTCCCTTTCTCCACATTTAGGGTTTCAAACCATAATCTCCTTCATCTTCATTTCATAAGGACAGCACAAGCAAGCTCTAACCCCAATCGAAGAAGATGACCTTGACATAGAGCTTGCTCGTCCTAAGGTTGGACTCTCATATGGAACATGGGTGAAACTAAACAAACCAGAGCTAGAGTCAACTATAGCCAAAGTTAAGGGTGTTCGTATAGGAAAAATAAGGGCCTTGAAAAGTTTAAAACTTAATATTTCCACGAGAAATAATCCTTGGCTATATAAGGTTTTTGTAATGCATGCAGGTGCCTTAGAAGAAGAGATGATGATTGGATTTTAGCAATGGGCTATGAGGTGGATTGGGAGTAAGGGTGACATGCTTATGATCCAAAGGATCCAGATATACTTTGCCATTATGGAGTTTCCTAGACTCAAGTAGCAATCTAAAGAGTCTAAATAGCCAAAGCCACCAAGGATGCTATTATGTCTCCCTACCACTCCAGAAACACTACAAGGGTGTCCCAAAGAAAGGAAGCCAGTGTGTCAAACAAAATTAAGACTCCCACTCCAGAGTAAACCTTTAAAAGCTAGAGGCCTCATGCTCATAAATGTTGGGTCCCCAAATGATTGTTAAAGGCACATTGATATACTATTTAGGTAACCTAAGTAAAGAAGAAATAAAGATAAATCATCTATGCAAGAGCCTCACTAGTGACCCACCAACAACTTGAACTACTACACCAAAACCAACTAGCAAAGGTAGGCTAGAACAAGGAAAGCAACAATGAGTCCTTGTTAAGCAATCATCTCATCAGAGCCAAGTAACAAAAAAGGTGTGGGTGCCCAAAAAACCAAGTCGATGAACACCGGACCTCACTAATCCTGGTTGGCCGAGAGGTCAAGATTAAGTGGGAATGGCGATGCAAAATTGTGCCCACTAAAGATGTGACTAGGAAGCCACAAGAACCTTCCCAACCCAACGTCACACTAGCTGGGGTAAAGTTGGAGAATTTCACAATTCCCTATCCCAAGGGGAAAGCGATCATAGCATAATTCCCAGACCCAAGGAGAATTACCTAATTCTCTACCCCAAGGGTAAAGCAGACACACAAGAACACATATCCCAATAGGACATGTTTACGCAAGAACCTACTAGAGATCTCCTAGATATTCTATGGGCTAGTAGCTAATTCAATGGATGGAGTTGATGTGTTCCCCAAGGATGAACTACAAGTGCTATATGAGCAGATCCCTTCTACATCAAGAGCTTCATCCAAATATACTTGGGTTTAACCGATTGAGGATCAAGCCAATAAAGATGTCATAAAGAATCTCTAGAAGTACTAACTCCAGAGGACTAACTTGCTAACTGAGTTCTCACACTAGTAACAAACCTCTGGAAGCCTCTCCACTCATAATTAAGATAGATTTATCATTGTGATTTTGTAGAATCACGCTCGTGATCCTTAACCCTTAGAATCACATCACACGATTCTATAATTTGTGCAATCTTGCCACATCACCAATCAAAACAGTAACATATCAGCATTCATGATGGCTACAGATCACACCGTGATTTCCATGTTATTAGTCACACCTGCAAAGTCACGCCAACCTGTGGCATTGTTAAGAAACCTAATATGGGATGAATAATTGTGTTGTGAAACATAGATTAAGCATAAACTATGGTGGGTTAAACCACACCAAGAAAGCCATATAGATAGCCATTGAACCAATCTTCTTTGCCATTGGCATATCGAATGGCAATTTAGCAAGTTCAATTTTGTGATTTTGTTGTTTGGGTTATTGTGATTTTGCAACCATGTGATTGTGTAGACTACAAAATCATAGTTTGCCAATGTGGGATTTTCTTAAATTTAAGGGTTGAAAAGAGTTTCCCTAGGCTTGTGCTTACCCATTGGGTGTTTATGCAAGAGCATGGGTGAGAGGGAACAAGATTGAGAGGAGATTTAAATTTTTTTTCTTGTCTTGCAAAATAATGTTCACATCAAGCTTCCAAAACATCACAAACCAAATGTCATTGTACTTCGTCATTGTGACCATGCAAAAAATAATGTGTATGTGTCAAAATGCCGCAACACATGAGGCTGCAAGCATGTGTGTTCAAATTAAATATAGCAAAATGAGCACGAAAAAATTCCCCCACTACCCAAGCCAAAATTGTAATGCCCACCAAATGAGTAGGCCAAAAATCACTTGAAATGTTGTATCTACATGACCACCTGAGAGTAGCCAATTGAGCACCCAGGGGGAGTAATTATTGTTGTAACCATACTCTTAGAAGAGACCTCTAGACCTCAAAGATAAGTTAAGTCTTTATCAAGGGGGGAAACTCACTCTTAGAGATGACCTCTAGGACTTAAAGATAGGTCAAGAAACCATCAAGGGGGGTAAGGGTGAGGACGGTTGCCTGTGAAATCTCACGGTGCCTGAGGAAATATCTTTGGGTGCGGGCAAGGGTATCCTCTGCTATTTGGGCCCGATTTTGAGCGTCTTGATGTAGGACCTCGATGATGGTGAATCATGATGTGCCCTCTATGCCACCTTGTGGGCCTGATCAACTATTGTTGGATCTCTATAATTTGGGCAAGGGCGTGCCTCAACACTGTTGAGTCTGCTCATCAAACTTTGTTTGCAGTTACATGTACAGGAGGTTTGTCTGGTATAGATCCTAAAAAACAATTTATTCTCGGGCCTTGCCTAGCAACATCTCTCCTTGGGAAACCTGGGCCACCTCCTCTCCTGATGGTAAACACCATCCGTCATCTGTGTTATGAGTTCCCTAGCTGCCCATATGGGAGAAACCAAGTGCAAAATTCGGCACCTCTCCGTGGGCGCATGAACACTTTCTACATTTGCTTGGTTGGAATGGAAGCTTCCAAAGAGCGCCCAACAAAGAGTGTCCATAGTGTTCTATGCTACACTGGGGGAACAAGGGCCTACCTCTGTGTTTGAGGGCATGTTTGGCGAAGCGTTTAGGAGGTGGCGTCTCATATAAATTCCTTCTGAAAAAGTCATGTTTCTGGTGCTCTTCCTCCTCTTCAGCGGCCTTCCTGGTTGCTTCTGCAGCATCTACTCGACTCATCTTGTGCTAGGCCAGGGCTAGTGGCTGAGGGATCTGTTCAATGACGATGGCTAGCTCTTGTTGTTGCCTCTTTGCTAGCGGGGGGTTCGGAGAAGTTGAAGGAGAGGGCAGAGAAGTGGTTGATGCATCTAGGCTGCTTAGTTGGACTGCCCAGGGCAACTCCTCCCATCCACCTGGGTAATAAAGCACTCTGGTTAGCAATGTAGGCTGCCAGCTTCCCTTGGGGGTTTGAGCAGACTGCGTGCAGCTCTCTGAAAAGATAATCTACCCAATTAACCATTTGACCTTGGTGCACTGAGCTAAGGTGGTCAAGCTGCATTCGGTTGAAGCGATCTGTCCACCTAGTGGTGAGGAGAAACTGCAATGCTGCTCTGGCCAGCATGATAAGATCTTCTTGAATGTTGGCCCATTCTATGCCATCCTTGTTAGGGCTACCCCTAAAATAAACCTTTGGTTAGCTTTGATGCATTGTTAAACCTGACATACGGCTGATCCACGTGGGGGAGTGATAAAGCACCTCTCATTAACTGCACTTGGTGCCTGTGGCCCTCATTATCCAAGACCTTGCTAGTATGCTGATTGGCATTGTAGGTTTCTGTGAAGTATAGGGCATTATTGAGGTGAGGCTCCCATGGCTCTAAGGTTGTCAATCTGCCCAAGCCAAGTTGCTCCACCTTCTGCACCACAGCGAGGTTTGAGGCTACAGCCTTGTAACACGGCCTAGTGTAATAAAGAGCTTGTGCTCCACCTTATGGTTGTTTTTCATAAGGGAATGTATTGTGTGCCCATTAACCTACTTCATGAGATCTTCACCTAGATGAAAATTGGGCTGGGTGCTTTGCATACTCCTCGAAGCAGTCGCTTTCTCCGAATAAAGGTGTGATGAAGAACCTCTGCAGAGAGGAGTTAGATGAGTCAG
The DNA here is from genome assembly GCF_041138505.1 of Cibotium barometz. Classification (NCBI taxonomy): domain Eukaryota; kingdom Viridiplantae; phylum Streptophyta; class Polypodiopsida; order Cyatheales; family Cibotiaceae; genus Cibotium; species Cibotium barometz. The sequence continues at coordinate 42,094,212 of NC_141066.1, forward strand.
GTATGGTGCTAGCTAGTGGGTGATTGTGAAAGCTCCAGAGAAACATTTGCAATAGTTAGGCTAAGGGAAGGGCTGAAAGTGAGGAAATGAGGGGGTGGGGCCCTTATTTATAGGCTTGGCAAAAGGGTATAGCCATGGAAAATCCAAGAAATGCTCATGGCACTTGCATGGAACAATCGTGGCAGTTGAAAATGGGGAAGCGAAATGGCGTGGCAACTCCAGTGAGTAGTTGCGAGCTTTATAAACAAAAAGGAACAGTCGTTCACTCAAGAAATCAGAAAGGAATGGCCGCGAGAAGTCTAGGGAACGGCCAGATTAGCAAATCAAGAACGAAAGGTCTCGCAGGCTTCCAATTGAAGAAGGGAATAGACATTTGCTTTTGAAATAAAAAAGGAATAGCCGGGGGATTTGAACTAGATTTGGAACGGTCGTCGCATACTTCGAACAGACGTGGAAAATCCTATGTAGGTTGGAACAGTCGCGGTAGTTTTGGAACGGCGGTGGCACTTTAGAACTTGCAAAGGAACGGCCATGGCAAATTTGGAACAGTCGTGACACTGAGAAAAGAATGACTGTGGCATTTATTATTATTATTTTTGGTGGGCACCCTAAAGCAGGTTTTGTACCCAAAGGCTATGCTGCCAGCACCCCATTGTGAGTTTTGTAATGATTGCATGCCCAATTCGCCAAAATAAGGAGTCGATTCCAATTAGGCGATGGCGATGTGGCAGGGGTAACTTCCTTGAGGAATTGTGAGGTGGGTGGTAAGGATGTACCTGAGGCTGAAGGAGCTGATGCTGGTGTTATTGTACTCTGTTGTGTTGCAGCTTCATAATGAAAGGTGGGGGGTTGTTGACATTGAAGGTATATCAGTAAGAAGCTCCATTCAACGGCGACGGCAACAATATGGAGGTTGTAGTATCACTATGGAGCTTTTGCTTTCCTTTTTCGGCAGTCTTTATAGCGGATGTTGCCTTGGGTTTCCATTGGTGGAGGGTAGGGGACTAATAAGTGACACGGGGTGGAGGTTGAGGTTGGGGAGATTTGGGCACCCAAATATGATGATTTCCCTCGTAGAAGTGTTGGGCTCGTAGGAGAGAGGTTTGGGGATCCATTGGGGAGTTGGTTTTTGGAACGATTGAGGGTTTGATCAAGGATTGGAACTCCGTGGAGAGAACTTGGGTCTAAATTTGTCTTGTACCCTGTAGGCTTGAGGTTGGCAAATTTGTTACCGATGAGGGGGATGAGAAGCTTCAGGTGCCTGTGGATGAAGGGGATGGTTGGATCTTTTGGGGATCCACAATTAAGATTCACACTCATAATATTCTTGTGTTGCAAGAAGATTTTTAGGTACCTAATGACGATATATCAAACCCTGCAGAGTTTTGTTAGTGATGTTAGCAACGTTAGTGTGGGTTGGTGGGGCATCAGCTTGTGAGGTGGCAATGAGAAAGTGGGTTGCTGTAGAGTGTGGTGGTGGGGAGTGTGTGAGAGGCATTGATGTGGTTGGAATGACATATTCCACATCTTTAATGAATCGACTATATAGTGTTTAGCTACCTCAAGGAAACCTCTAAGCAAGCTGAGATGATGTGCCGTGAACAAGATGAGTAAAGGTGAAATGGTCTTATAGCATGAGGAGGTTTCATAATTGGAGCTTATCATATTTTTGAGTTAAGCAAGTTGAGATGATGTGTCGTGAACAAGATGAATAAAGGTGAAATGGTCTTATAGCGTGAGGAGGTTTCATAATTGGAGATTTGGTGAAGGCATATTTAAGGGTATCAAATCAAACTTTTGGTGTCCTTATACCCAATCAAACTTTATTTCAACCCTCAAGAGAGTATTCAATGGAAGGAGAACATACGCCATATCTTTAATGAATCGACTATATAGAGTTTAGTTTCCCCAAGGAAACCTTTAAATTGTCTCACTATTTTTGGTGCTAGTGTTTGGATAAGGGCCTTAACTTTGAAAGGGTCTGTTGCTATGCCATGTTTGCTAATGAGATGTCCCAACAAGATAGCATACTCTACCCCCAAAGACACATTTTTATGGGTTTAAGGCTATAGATTTTTCTCTACACAGCTTAAAGACATACTCCAAGGCTCGCAAGTGTTTGTGTCTCTCAATTTCCAACCCAAGGTCATCCATGAAAATCTTAAGAAACCCAGCTAATTCATCCTGAAAAGATTCATGCATGAAGCACTGGTATGTGGCTGGTGCATTACATAACCCAAATGGCATGATATAATATGTATATGTCTCAAAGGTGGTGTTTAGTTTATCCTCATTGTATATGTCTCAAAGGTGGTGTTTAGTTTATCCTCATTGGATATGGCAACTTGATTATAGCCAAAACAATAATCCATGATTGAATAGAGCTCCCTCCCAACTAAGGAATCAAGAATTTGATCTATAAAGGAAGGGGATAGTAGTCTTTCACAGTACCCTTACTCAGTTGTTTATGGTTTACACAAATGCGTAATTGCTTATTTTTCTTAGGCACAACTACTATAGGGGAGACCTGCTCAGTGTTATCTACTGGAAAGATGAACCCTGCTGATAATAAATTTTTTAGCTTATTGTACACCCCAACTCGATAATGCTCAGGCAAGCATCTTTGTCTTTATCTCATAGGTTGAACATTTGGCTTTAAAGGTATTTGGTGGACAACCGCCGACTCAGGTGGAATCCCCCTTAACTCAAAATAGTCCCAACAGAAAACATCTTAATACCGCTTACAAAGTTCAATTATACCCTCTTATAGGCTAGGGTCTATGGATTCACTCACAAAGATTGTTTTTTTATGACTTTTATTGGGAACCTTAATGGTGTCAGCATCTCTAAGGGTGGTTTTTCCTCCTCCTCACCAAATATAATCTCCATATGGTTAAGGTGGTAGACAGTGTAAACATCATGGGAATTCGAAGAATCCTCACTCCCATCATCACTAGCTAAATCATATGAATCTTCTCCCCTCTGAGATTGTGGAGCTTGAGGATATGCATCAAGCTTAATTCTATCTTTCCCTCTCCCCAAATATAAGCTAGCCTCTAGGGATATCTACCATACAATCACTCATTTTGATCCAAGGCCACCCTAATAACACCTGATATTGGCCATACCCTCGGCGTAGTCTAATGACATAAAAGTTAACTGTTATTGTTCTACCCGTCACACAGTTATTGGTAAACCTTGGATAAACCCCTCTGGCTAGATTGTTCTATGATCTACCATCCTAAGACCACTCCCAAGTACACCATTAAATGTGAGACCCAATTGGACAAAGATAGAATAGCTCAAAACATCATCCCTAGACCCAGCATCCACTATAGCTTTACCAATGACTAGCTCATGAATCATGCAGGCTATGGTGGATGGGCCATCCCTATAAACTTGCATAGGATATATCTTTTGCACTTTCTTACCTCCCTTGGATTAAGTGGTGAGACAAACTCATATCACGAAATAGTCTTCTATTTTTAGTGCAACTATGAGAGCTCTCTAGTAGAAATTGGGGAAGGGACATGGTAATCTCCACATGGGTAAGGGTGTTAAGAAAATTAAAGCAAGGAATGGAAGATGGTAACTTACTTGGAAGAGGAACCCTTACCCTCTTTTTATTTTCATTTACTTCAGACTGTACCAAAGTGTGAGACTCTTTCTCAATGTGGGTGGGTGGGAGGGTGTGAGGAATGCTTGGTTGTTCTTGGGGTTCTACGTTAGATATGCTAGCTTTCTCCTTGGGTTTTTTTTCATTCCCCCCTAGTGATGACACATATATGACCGCTAGGTTGTATGACATCAATAATGTTGATAAGAGTTTTTATGTCAGATGGAATCTCTTGGATCCTAGTGCCAGAACTTGGGTCTTGTGTGTTAGTATACACTCAATGACCGCCTCTCAGCATGTGTCTCACTTTGATGTATAATGCACATTTGTTAGGCCCTCATTATGAGGAGTATCCATGGTGCATATGTCTTTAGTGGGAACCCTATCTTAGATGCCGATGGGGTCATTATTGTTACCATTGATGATGGTTAGGAGATGGTCAGGGGGGCACGAGCGTTAGCTGGGGCAACATTATGAGAAATACTCCCTCGGATACTAGGTCCATCATAGGTGGGCGGTGGTCCAGTGGGCTGCGTTCGTGATACAAGGGCGGTGACCATGTCTATGCAGTGTAACTGACCTCGTTGTATACGCATCTACCACACTACCTATAGTACTATATATGGACATGGTTTCCATGAGCTAAGGCATCCAATGCTTGTGAAGTATCCACCCCCTTCTACACTTTGTACATCCTCCATCCAGAGTCTGTCTAGATTGCCATCTAAGCTCTACTTAAGAGCGCATGGGTGGACAACACCGTCACTTGTACCTCTTTGGTATAATCAATTTTTTTTGAATTCTCTCCATTGTGTATCTATTTCATTGTCTATTGTGCTTTATCTTGCTATCTACTTTCATTGTTCCATATTCTTATATGGTATCAGAGCTTAGGTGCTCTTAGCACAAATAGTGCATAAAGTTTAGTATTTCTTTGCATAAAATCCTAGGAGTGATTGCTTCTATCTCTGTTGTTACTATTGCTGATGTTGCACTAGTCTTGCGTATTCTTCCAGCATGATCCCCCTATCTGATGAGCATGTCGAACCTTAAGTATTCTACCTCATAGCCATCATAATGCTCCTTTGGTTGGTCTATGAGCACCACCACTAACTTCAAAAATCTGACACACTGGCTATAATAGCGGGGTCGAGAATTTTGCGCCATGCCCGAATCCATGTCAATATCTGCTGCCTTTGTTTTTGAATGTGGGCAAATGTTGCTGGTACAAAGATTGGGAAGTTGTAGCACACATGTGAGTCACGTCTTTTGACTTCTTGCATCTCCAGTGGTGTCCATCTTCTTTTAATTGGCATGTACAATGGATCGACCCGCAATGTTGGTGTTGTTTCGTGAAGCTGTGTCACTATTTCCTTATGTGCCAACTCACTTTTGTGTGCTTCGGCCTGGCTTGTAGTTATTGTTTCATTAAGACCTCTGATCTTCTCGGCATGGGCCTTGTTGATCTGTTCTCTTTCTTGTTGTGGATGTATTTTCTTCTCCTCCTCTGCTTTGAGCTTTGCTATGAGATATTTTGGGTATAATGATTCCATTTTGACACATGTGTAAGGAAGGGGAGTCCCTTCAAGGAGACGCCTACTTCACATGCTTGAATGAGTTTTAAACTAAAAAATAACGTGATATTTTTATCTCTCCTCTCTCTTGGATCAAACCGAATCAAAACCAAAAAAAGGAACCAAACTAGGTCCAAATCTGGTCCAAATTCAACCAAACTAAATCTGGAAAATTCTAGAAATTAGTTGGTCTTGGTTAGAGCCTCCCTCTCCTATAAATAGAACCTGAGTCCTTTGTAAAAAAATAGGAAAATTATACTATGCGAGAATTATGCTGAAATAATGATAATTTTTACTATTCTCTAAAATTCTCTCCAAATTGAAGGAATTGGAGCTTCCCCCCTTCTTCAATCTCCATTGGTGGCTCCATCAGCATACCAAACCAATTAATTGGTTGGGGGCCTCTATCGTGATCAAAGAATCAAGCAATTTGTAAGATAAAGTGTGAATTTTGATCTTTTTCCATAATTTCTCAATGTTTCTCTCTTCTCAACCCCTCTCAGGTATTCACTGAAAGTGAAAGGACTTATATATACCCTTGCCTCCATTGGAGTTCTAGTTAATGTGATGAGATGACTTAATGTTAATCACATTGATCAATGGGCTTGGCAACAAAGACTATGACCAGTGTTAGACATTTATCAAAACTTAGGAAAACTTCCTAAACTTTAAGGACCTTGTAGCTCTTGTGTGATAACTAAGAAGATAAATGTCAGGAGAAAATCATCTTTTAGAAATACACAAGAGCAAGCCTTGTACAAAGACATAGATATAGGTAGAGGTAGATATTCATTTAGAGGAGGCCGAGATGTATGCCATTTTTAAAAACAAAAATCATGGTTAGTCTTATGCACAAACAAGTCAAAGAAGTAGGAGGAGCTAGAGGGGTCGAGGTGAATGGAAAAGAAATTTGAGTGAAAATAGTATGGAGTGCTATTATTGTCCCAAACCAGAGTATATAGTAAAGGAGAACTACATCAAAAGTGGAAAGTTGTAGTAAGGGAAATATGTATCTTCAAGAAAACAAGTGAACTATGCATCTTTAAGAAAGTAAAAGACTGCTATAAGCATAATGATACAAAAAGTGGGAAGTTACAAAAATAAAGGAACTATGCATCAAGCAAGACAAAGATATAAGTGAGCAACTTTTTATGATGTAACATTATGTTTATTTTCACGAATGCTGATGCAAGGGATCCTAGAGATATATGGTATGTTGATTTAGGTGCTTCTAACATGACTAGTCATGGTAGGGTGAGAAGCTTAATTGGAATGGCTTTTTAATGCTATTGAAGTTAATTGATGAATGGTAGTAAGGAAATACATAAATTCCTATTTATGCTTAATTTTAATGGTTTTTATGATTTTTGTCTTCTCTAAAATGAAAATGATGTTATGCCTCACTGAAAAAGGCATTCCCCTCTCTTCTTTAGTAAATCCAACCATTCTTTATCCTAGTTGAATGATTAATGGATAAAATCAAGTTTTTCATAATGTTTCTCTTAAATTAGTAGAAATTGTTTACATTAGAATGAATTAAATACTCTTGGTGAAATTCTAGTGATTTTAGAAAGTTAAAAATTGAAAAATGGTCAGCCATACAAAAGAGGTTATGGCAAAATTTTCTAAAATTGTGTAAAAATAAGTTTTACTTTTTCATTCTAAAAGTGTAATTCCTACTAAATTGGATTTATGCATGGATAGATGCATAAAGAATTTAAATTAATCCAAAAAGTGTTATTTTCATCAATTTTTATTTTATGCATAGAAAGATGCATAAAGAGTTTTATTTTTAATTCAAAAGAGTGATTTTCATCATAAATGATTTTTATGCACAAATGGATGCATAAAAGAAATTCTTTCATATTAAAAGAGTGATTTTCATCATAAATGATTGTATGCATAAAAGATATTTTTTTATATTAAAAGTGTGATTTTTATCATAAATGATTTTATGCATAAATTAGATGCATAAAAGAAATTCTTTTATATTAAAAGAGTGATTTTCATCATAAATGATTGTATGTATAAACATATGCATAAAAGATATATTTTTATATTAAAAGTGTGATTTTCATCATAAATGGTTTTATGCATAAATTAGATGCATAAAAGAAATTCTTTTATATTAAAAGAGTGATTTTCATCATAAATGATTTTATGCATAAATTAGATGCATAAAAGAAATTCTTTTATATTAAAAGAGTGATTTTCATCATAAAGGATTGTATACATAAACATATGCATAAAAGATATTTTTTTATATTAAAAGTGTGATTTTTATCATAAATGATTTTATGCATAAATTAGATGCATAAAAGAAATTATTTTATATTAAAAGAGTGTTTTTCATCATAAATGATTGTATGCATAAACATATGCATAAAAGATATTTTTTTTATATTAAAAGTGTGATTTTCATCATAAATGATTTTATGCATAAATTAGATGCATAAAAGAAATTCTTTTATATTAAAAGAGTGATTTTCATCATAAATGATTGTATGCATAAACATATGCATAAAAGATATTTTTTTATATTAAAAGTGTGATTTTCATCATAAATGATTTTATGCATAAATTAGATGCATAAAAGAAATTCTTTTATATTAAAAGAGTGATTTTCATCATAAATGATTTTATGCATAAATTAGATGCATAAAAGAAATTCTTTTATATTAAAAGAATGATTTTCATCATAAAGGATTATATGCATAAACATATGGATAAAAGATATTTTTTATATTAAAAGTGTGATTTTCATCATAAATGATTTTATGCATAAATTAGATGCATAAGAGAAATTCTTTTATTCTAAAAGTGTAATTCCTACTAAATTGGATTTATGCATGGAAAGATGCATAAAGAATTTATTTTAACCCAAAAGTGTTATTCTCATCAATTTTGATTTTATGCATAGAAATATGCATAAAGAAATCTATTTTTAGTTCAAAAGAGTTATTTTCATTAATTTTGATTTTATGCATGAGAAGATGCATAAAAGATTGAATTTTAATTCAAAAGTGTCATTCTCATTTAAAATGAATTTATGCATAGGAAGATGCATAAAAGATTGATTTTTATTTCGAAAGTGTTATTCTCCTTAAAATGGAATTTATGCATAAATAACTATGATTTTTAGATATTCACCGGGATTTAAAGTGAAAAAAGGGATTTGATTCATTCATGTCCAAGGATATAACACTAACATGGCTCAAAAAAGATGATTTTCACAATAAATTTTAGGCGTGATTTTGCAAGTGAGGGAATCATGGCCGTGATTCCACAAGCATCATAGGTCTTGGGGACATAAGGGGTTTAATTTGGATCCTGATGCATTTGTTAATTGATTTTGGCCCTCCAAGATGATGATGGGAAGAAGTAATTTGACATGTTCTATAGAATCAAGGCTGTGATTTTACAGAATCATTCTTGTAACTGTGAGCTTGTCAAAAAGGATGTTAGGTTAGTTAGTCCTTCTATTGTGCAATTGGCATTGTGTTTTCGTGGCTTGATGCTCCATGGGGTATGCCCTTCAAGCATATCTAGATGAGGATCTTGATGTTGAGGGAGTATGCAGGTGTAACTGTTGTATCTCTTCTATAAAACACATCAACTTGTGCTCCATCCATTAAATCATCCAATTTATAGCTCATTCTTATGTGAACTTCTCTTTGGACATGTGGTCTTGCTGGTTTGCTATAACAGCTTTGTATTTAAGGCAATGAATTGGGTAATTCACCTATTTTACCTTAGTTTTCTTGACATATCCTACGACATCCAATTGGGAAGGTTCTTGTGGCTTCTTAGTTGTATGCTCCATTATTACAAACTTTTGTCTCCATTCCCACTGAGTTTTAACCTTACTGGCTACTAGTGGTTAGCCTAGTGAGCACATGTCTTAAATTGGGTCTTGTCTTGGGTTGAATATTTGCTTACAGATTTCTAAACTAAACATGAATTCCTATGAGGAATAAAATAATCATTTATCTCGATCTCCGACTTCGATAGTTTATTTGAATTTTCTCATTACCATCTTAGTGAATATGAAACAGTAGAATTTCCTCTCATAGATTATCTACTTATTCATTTTTTCAATTTTTGCGAAAATCAAACAGAGGATTAAAGAGAACCCTTATTTAAATATAAAAATTTCTATATGCATCTATTTATGCATAAAATCCAATTCTGATGAAAGTCACACTTTTATCATCATAAAAATCATTTATGATGAAAAATCACTCTTTTAATATGAAAGAATTTCTTTTATGCATCCATTTATGCATAAAAATCATTTATGATAAAAATCACTCTTATAATATAGAAGAATTTCTTTTATGCATCCATTTATGCATAAAAATTATTTATGATGAAAATCACACTTTTAACATAAAAGAATTTCTTTTATGCATCCATTTATGCATAAAAATCATTTCTGATGAAAATCACACTTTTAATATAAAAAATATATTTTATGCATATGTTTATGCATACAAATCATTTATGACAAAAATCACTCTTTTAATATAAAAGAATTTCTTTTATTATGCATCCATTTATGCATAAAAATCATTTATGATGAAAATCACACTTTTAATATTAAAAAAATATCTTTTATGCATATGTTTATGCATACAAATCATTTATGATGAAAATCACTCTTTTATGATCAAAATAAAATTTCAATAAGCTTCCTTCTATACATAGAATTTAATTCTAAAGAAAGTAATAATTTTTTTTTATAAAATATTTTAGTAAGCATTTTTCTATACCTAGTATGAAAAATAACACTTTAAGAATACATAGATGATGGGGATTATTCTTTTTGAATAAATAAAAGTAAAACTTATTTTTAACAATTTTAGAAAATTTCACCATAACCTCCTTTGTATGGCTGACCATTTTTCAATTTTTAACTCTCTAAAATTAATTAGAAGTTCACCAAGAGTATTTAAATCATTCTAATGTAAACATTTTCTACTTATCAAAGAGAAACATTATGAAAAACTTGATTTTATCCATTAATCATTCATCTAGGATAAAGAATGGTTGGATTTACTAAAGAAGAGAGGGGAATGCCTTTTTTCAATGAGGCATAACATCATATTCATATTAGAGAAGACAAAAATCATAAAAAACCATAAAATGAAATAGAAAAGAGAAGAATCTCCAACTTACAAGGAGAACTTGAGAGCTTTCCTTTGGCTTGATGGTTTGAGGGATCTACTCTTGTTTGAAACAAGAGTGGCCACCAATCTTTAGAAGAGGGAAGGTCGAAAACTAATGAATTATGAGTAAATTCAGAGTTTTTGGCTCTTGGGAGAAGTAGGGTAATAGTGCAAAAACACTATTGAGCCTCAAAAAAGGGGAAGGCTTCTATTTATAGGAAAAAGTGAGCTTCTAACCAAGCCAACTGATTCTAGAATTTTCCAGATCAGTTTGATCAATTGTTGACCATTTTTGGGTCAGTTTAGTCCACTTTTTGGATCTAGTTGAAACAGGAGAGAGGATAGATAAAAATATCTCATTATTTGGGAGTTTAAAACTCTCCCACACATGTGAAATAGGTGCCTCCTTCATGAGGGGAATTCCCCCATACCGAGGTGTCAAAAATGCATCATTTCTTCTAAATATCTCTCTTTTTTAACTATTAACCTTGTCCTTAGTCAACTCATCATCTTATGTGAGTATTTACTCATTTTGGGGGGATTTTCCTTTTATTCTTCCATTTATCTTCTCCCTACATTTGGATGAATCTTATTGGTCCATAGGAACCTTAATTTAAAATTTTAAAAAAAAAATCTTGACCTTTAGGATAAGGCCTCTTGAAGAGATTGTACTTGATTTCTAATGCACCTTCTTGAAAATCTTTTTGAACTTCTATTTTGGGGGTACTTATTTTAATAAAAAGAAATATTTTTCCATCCAAAAATATTTAAAAACTAAATTACCACTCTCTAGAAGATTTTCTCTCTCTAGGCCAAAACTGGTAGAAACAAGATCTTTTATATTTCTGAAGAGGGATTTGATTACAGGGAAAGATGTTGGACATCTTGAGAGGCTGGGGAGGAATCTTACATTCTCTCCCACTTAAAAAAACGTGAGATGCCCTCATCTCGCAAACTGGGGGTAATCCCGCGAAACAGATCGGCTTCATTCTCCTAGGTGGCATCTTCAAAAGGATAGGACTTCCATTTTACCAATAATTCTCTGCTGAGAATTCTGTTCCTAAGAATCTTTTCTCGAACATCAAGAATTTCTTCAAGTTGAGTTCCATCTGCCCTTGGGTTAAAGAGGTTAGGATTTCATCATCAAGCACATGATTTGGGCTTGGCACATATTTCTTTAGAAGGCTTACATGAAATACATTATGAACTTTGAGATGAGGAGGCAGAAGAAGCTCGTAGGCTAAGTCACCTACTTTCTTTGTAATCAAATATGGCCCACAATATCTGGGGGATAACTTCTTGTACTTTTCAAGAGATAGAGAACTTCTTTTGGACCGTACTCTAATGAAGACCATATCTGCTTCTTCAAACTTTCTGTCTGTCCTCTTCTTATTTGCATACTGCTTCCGTCGATCCTGGGCAGCTTTAATATCTTTACTAACTCTGGCCACATCCACTGCAGTGTAGGTTTCTTTTACTGGAATCAGATGGGCAACTTTGGTTAGTCTGTCAACTACTACAAAAATGGAGTTGTAACCTGATTGCACTGAAGGTAATCCAGTAATAAAATCCATACTGATACATTCCTTCATCTGGGGGATGTCCAATGGATGTAACTTCCCAGGCATTTTTACTCTTTCAGCTTTGACTTTCTGGCATGTCAGACATTGATGTACATGATTCAGTACATCCTTTTTCAGACCAGGCCAAAAGAAGCTTTTCTTACAGACATGTAGGTTTTGATGAAACCTGGATGTCCTGCTATAAGGCTGTCATGGGCTTCATTCAGAATTTGACCCTTGGTTCCCTCATCATTGGGAATGCAAAGCCTATGATTATAATACATAATGCCATCATCCAGGCTGTACCCTTGAACTCTGTTCAACTCTTGTGGAGTTTTTCTTTCCTGCATAAGTAGGGTAGAAATAGGGCCAAAGAATCTATCCTGCATGATCTTCTCTCTTGCTTCAATAATCAAAGGATTTGATACTACAGTAATTGCAAGCAAGGAGGCTTTTCTGCTGAGGGCATCTGCTACCACATTCTCTTTGCCTGGGCGGTACTTGATTTCAAAATCAAATTCCTGCAGGGTCGGCATCCACCTTCTTTGGCGCATGTTGAGATCCTTCTGAGTGAAGATCCACTTTAAGCTCTAATGATCTGTCATCAAAGTGAATCTTTGTCCCAGTAGGTAATGTCTCCACAACTTCATGGCATATACTACTGAAAGTAGTTCCAGGTCGGGGACAGCATAATTCCTCTCATGCGTTCTGAGTTTTCGGGATTCATAGGCCACTGCATGACCTTCCTGCATGAGTGCACCTCCTAGGGCAAAACCACCTCCATCAGTTTTACTACCTCAAACGGTAGAGAGAAATCTGGTAGCTTCAGAACGGGATTGGTTACCAAGGCGGTCTTCAGCTTATCAAAAGCACTTTGGCACCTGGCAGACCATTGAAACGGGATGTTCTTCTTGAGAAGATTAGTCAAGGGGGAAGCTATGAGAGCATACTTTGGTATAAAAATTCTATACCAACCAGTCAATCCCAAGAATCCTCTGACTTCTTTCACTGTCTTTGGTTTAGGCCAATCTATGACTGCTTGGACTTTTGATACCAGAAATTCCATCTTTTGATACCAGAAAGCCCAAGTATTCAACATGGTCGGCAAAGAAAGTGCATTTGCTCTTTTTTGCAAAGAGTTGGTGCTTCCTTAGAATCTCAAGAACTTTTCTGACATGAGCTTCATGGTCAGCTGCATTCTTTGAGTAAATCAGAATATCATCAAAGAAAACAAGAACAAAATCATCCAAGTATTCTCTAAGAATGTCTTGCATTAAACGATTGAATGTAGTTGGGGCATTTGTCAATCCAAACGGCATGACAGTGAATTCATAATGCCCATACCGAGTATTGATGGCTATCTTCGGGATATCTTGCTCATTAATCCTAATCTGGTAATACCTTGATTTGAGATCTATCTTAGTGAAGATCTGGGCTCCACTTAGCCTATCCAGAAGCTCATCAATTCTGGGAATAGGATACTTATTCTTAATTGTCAGCTGATTTAGACCTCTGTAGTCCACACAGAGTCTAAGCGTTCCATCTTTCTTTTTCTGAAAGAGAACTGGCGCACCCCAAGGTGAAACACTGGGTCTTACAAACCCTTGTTCTAACAGCTGTCTAAGCTATTCCTTGAGTTTGATGGCTTCAGGAATTGGCATTTTGTACGTGCGCAGGGCTACTGGCTGAGCTCCTGGGGTCAATTCTATCACATGATCTACTTCTCGAATTGGAGACATCTCTATTAATTCTGCTGGGAATAAATCATCATAATCACTTAACCATTCAGGTTCTTTAGCTTTTAACTTTGAGTCTACCGGATTCATTTCGACCAGATAAATGCGCTGCTTCTTTCTAAGTCCTCTTAGTAACTTAGAAGCCTTTACTAACTGCAAACTTGGGGATCCTGAAATTTCGGTTCCTTGAACCTTGTTTCTGTAAAGGTCACGGAAGGAAATGGTTCCATTATGACAGTGAATGTTAGCTTGATTTTTGTGGAGCCAATCTATTCCAAGAATCCCGTCGTCGAAAACTCCCAAAGGTATAACTCTGAATTGACAGTCAGTTAAACTTCCATCTAGGTTGAACTGAATACATTCTGTTTCAAGGTGAGTGAAAAGAATCTTCCCACTTTGCCAATTCAGCTTGCATAGGTTTCCCTCATTTTTGATCTAAGACTAGCTTACGCAAGCATCTAGGGGAAATGAATGAATGAGAACTGCCTGAATCAATCAAAAGCTTAAAAGGTTTACCTTGATACTCTGCTGAAGTATGGATGACTGAGAACTGATGGTTAGGCCCTTGGTTTGCATAGATCTACCCTCTTTCCTCTTCTACTACATCTGAAATTGTGATTGCTCTCTGGCTGTTGCAGTCTGAGACGAAACTCTTTCTTTTTGGTTGCCCCAGTTCTGGGAAGGAGTTCTGAGGTTACTCTGGACAGAGGCAGATGGCTGAACTGGAGTTCTTATGGGGTTTCCCTGGCTTGGGCGAGACGGACCCTGATTAGATTGGTATGAAGGAGTTGGTCTCTGAACTCAGGGTCCTTGACTTCCTTGTCCCCTTGACATGGCATGAGAGTCGGGCAGTCTTTCAGCTGGTGACCAAAACCTTGGCATCCAAAACATCAGTTTTCACTTTTGAGCTCATCCCTCTGATTTCTTGAAAGAGGTGGGGCTCCTGAGAAAGTATTCTGGGGGAAGGATCTTCCTTCACTTTGGAATCTTCCTGCATCATGATTCTGATTCGGGCCTTGCTGCCTCTTCGGGGGTGGAAAGTTTGAAGTACTTCCCTGGGTTTGGAATCTTTTAAAGTTAGAGGGTGCAGCGGGACCTTTACTACAAAGGCTTTGGCAAAATCCTTTGCCATTCTTACAGCTTCAGCCATGGACACTGGCTTTGGCAAAATCCTTTGCCATTCTTGTAGCTTCAGCCATGGACACTGGCTTGGCATTTCTGACCAGTGTGTCCAAGGGTTCATTCATTCCCCGAATGAACTTGGCCATGAGTTGTTCTTCATCTAGAGGTGGTGAATATTTGAGTAGAAGAGCAAAGTCCTGGTGATATTCCTCGATGGTTTTGCTCCCCTGCTTTAGCTCTAAGAATTCGTTCATTTTGATTTCCAAAAATCCAGGAGGACAAAATCTCTTTCTCAAATAGGTTTTTAGGTCGTTCTAGGACTAAGTATTTCTGTCCAGACGGTTGGTGTCACAGTGGTTCCTCCATGCTACCCTGGCTGTTTCCACTATTTTCAGCCTGGTAAGAGTCATTTTGCTCTGCTCATTGTAGCCTGGCAAGAGCCATTTTGCTCTGCTCATTGTAGCCTGGCAAGAGCCATTTTGCTCTGCTCATTGTAGCCTGTGACGTCAAAATATTCTTCCATGGCTTCCACCCATTTCTCCATAGCCTTGCCTAGGTTCTCTCCTCCTTTGAAGGGTCCTAGTGGCTGAGTCCTATAAAGAGCCTTGCGAACATCAGGGTCAAGCTCGTCATCTTCAGAGAGAGGGTATGGCTGCTGGACGGCCACGGTTTCCTCGTCTCATGATTTTGCCAACAATTTATATATTATTGAATTTTTATTTTGATATCATCCATGAGATCCTAAGACTTATGAGGTTTGGGAAACAAGTTCTTAAACAAGACAATGATCTTATTGGAGATCTATGACATATGTCCGATAACAGATTTTTCTTTATCAGATTGTCCATAAACAATCACTTATACAATAGGGAATTTTTCTCCGAAAAACATTTCTTTATTTAATAAAAGTTGCAATATGTACATAGAGCAACTTGGCTCCAGAATTCAAAATCTCTTCGTGGGAGTTGCATAAGACAATGGTACTAGATGCCCTAATACAAACATTCACTTTACTGACAAGGGAGCTATTATTTTCTCCTTTAGAAATAAAACAACTAAGGAGTCTGTAGACTTGGCATGAAAGTCTGAAATTTCGAGGCGTCGCTAGAGAATTCATATTTCTCTTGTAATGTATTATTTTACATGTGCAATTGCTGCTTGTATATGAAAGGCGTGCCATGGGATAATAAGGTTAGAGTTACTAGCTAGGATAAGGTGTTTGCACTAGTGTAGGCCGTCTGATGCACTAGGACCTCATTTTTAACATTGGCCAAACAAGTGTGAACACTATGAGCCAAGTATAAAGGTCAAATTATAACTCTAAATCCTCATTCTTGTATGCACTCTTATATGCTCTCAAGTGAAGATAATGGTATATTCTTCTCTCAAACCTTGCCTATCTCTTGCTTCATTGCTTGTGTGAGTGTGTGAAAGGAAATCGTTGCTTTTATATGAAAGGCATGCCATGGGATAATAAGGTTAGAGTCACTAGCTAGGACAAGGTGTTTGCACTAGTGTAGGCAGTGTTGGATGCACTAGGACCTCATTTTTAACATTGTCTAGCCAAGTGTGAACACTATGAGCCAAGTATAAAGGTCAAGTTGTAACTCTAAATTCTCATTCTTGTATGCACTCTTGTATGCTCTCAAGTGAAGATAGTGCTCTATTCTTCTCTCAAACCTTGCCTATCTCTTGCTTCATTGCTTGTGTGAGTGTGTGTGTTAGCTGCCCATCACTTCCCTTCAATTCTTGTGTGAGTGTCTAGTTTGCCCATCACTTCCCTTCAATTCTTGTGTGAGTGTGTGTGTGTGAGGGAGGGAGTGTGTGTGTGAGTGTCTAGTTTGCCCATCACTTTCCTTCAATTCTTGTGTGAGTGTCTAGTTTGCCCATCACTTCCCTTCAATTCTTGTGTGAGTGTGTGTGTGTGAGGGAGGGAGTGAGAGAGAACAGGGGCTACACTTGAGGTGTGGTGGTGGTAGCATTGTTGAGCTACTTTGGCGTGCTTCCATTGATGTAGCTATCCCATGAGGAGTCCCCAATTCAAGAAAAGGAGATAGAGGTAAGTGAAGTTTTTTCACTAATACATTGCATGTTTCCCATGGCATATTGTTTTTGGGCTGGAGTTTAGGCTCCGCGAGACATGAGAGAAGAGTCCCATTGAGTGGCCAATGGCCTGACATAAATGGTTGCATTGCCGGGACACCAATCTCTTGTCAAGCATCTTGCATAACTTTCTTAAAGTGGGTTCCACTAATAAGGAAAAGAATGATTCAATTAACAAAATTCCCCCAAAATCACATGTTTTTGTTGTTTTTTGCATCAATTTCATGTTTATGTTTCTAATCACTTCTTGTTACTCTTAATCCTTGCAATTTCAAGTTTGTTTGGTCAATTTTGTTAATTTGTATTTAATTTTGCACTTTTTTTCAAAAATTTGAAAAACAAATCGCTCAAATGAGCAAAAAATCATAGGATTTTTATGGAACAAACCACACCATTACGTCCACAGCATGGCAATTTAGAGTACACATGAATCGATAAAATTTGAGCTTTAATTGGATATATGTAGCAAAGGGATTTGTTGTATAAAAATTTCTCGTTTTTTGCAAAAACGAGAGATCCAAAACTCTCCTTTAACTCTCAAATTGTCAAAATTAGGAAAAACAAACATTTCCATCGTGTCCGAAGCATGTTAATTAGTCTAATTGGTTGTGTGTGCACATATTTTGGAAACATTTATGCTTGATTGGGTGCTTTATTTACAGAGGATTTTAATTGTAATTTCTCAAATTTTTGTGCAAAAGAAGAGATCACCAAATCACTCAATTGAATCCTTGGATGGTTGGAATTTGGAAAATTCTAGTTCTTGGATCCTTGGATGGTTTTAATGAGTGTAAAATCTAGTTCTAACAGGGAGTTTTAGTATGCATACCATGTGCACTCTGAATAAGGACTCTTTGATGGTCATTTTTTATGTTTTTAAACCAATTGTATCAAGACTATTGCATCAATCATGTATTACACGATTTAAACTCTGTAGTACATCTAGATGCAATATACAAGTGTGGATAATGAGCTTTCAAAAAGCGTGAAGCATATCTATAATTTTTAGCAATGTTCATCACAATCTAAATAACATTTGTTGATGGACCCACATATTCTATAACTTGTGAAATAACCTCTACTATATATGTACCTGAGTTTATTTGCCCTTAACTATCAATTGCATTTATGAAACATTCTCCTGGTGGTGACATAAGCATGATGTTTAGGAGAGGCTATCATTGCGCACATTTGATCATTTATCACTTACAATCATGCATCCTGACAAAGCCAAATTGTTCTCAAGCCCCTCTTCAACACTTTAAATATTTTTATATATAAAGATTGAACTTTATGTCAAAAATATCTATTTACATCGTTGGTTTCATGTATGATACTCCTATGATGGATAGGTGTCACACTAGATATGGAAAAAATTTCAAGTCTATAATTATAGCCAACAACTCTACTTTGGAGGTCCATAGCTCCAATTTTGTTTAGAATTTACAAGGCATGAATTTGTACAATTTTGATTGTATTGAAGGTCTCTAGAAAATAATTAAATCTAGGTCAAAATTGGCCTTCAAAACATGAAAAATTTAAGAAAATACTCAAAATTATAAAAATGAACTAGAAGCCATATTTGGACTCTAATATCTCACACTGCATTGAAGCAAGATTTGGAAAATGTTTGTGAGAGACGATGCTATAAATCGTAAAAATGTTAACTTTTCTTTTAATGGTTTTGCCTTCTACTTGAAGATACACACTCCCAAAAGTGAGCTATCAACAAGGTTGGAGTATTGGGGTGAGGATTTTTTCTCCTAGCATTACTAAACCATAAGTTAAGATTTCTAAGCTAGTATACTCAATTATGACCATAGAGGCCCCTTAGCATTGTGCTGAAATAGGCAATTAAACTCTAATTAGAGTGATTAAACTAATTAAGCCATAGGTAGGGTCTATCCAAGCTTAATCATTAGATACTATTTCCAATAAAATTAAGACAAAAATACACAAGGAAAATCACCCTTCCCCTTTAATTTGCAGTTGTTGGGAATACTTGAAATTATTGCTCACTTGGAAATTTATACAAAATCTCACTCCATCTTCATGGAGTTGGTCCTCCGTCTTCTCTTCTAGATAACATAATGATTGTGTTTTATTCCTTGTTGTAAATGTTTGATTTAGGACTCTTTATAATGGAATGTGTAGGTATGGGCCTAAATATGGCAAGGAATGGAGATGGGTAAAAGAGAGAGCAAGGGGGTGGAAATAGGAGAAAAATATGTCGGGTATTTCAGCGTCTCATGTGTGCGTGTCCACCTCGTGTTTGTACATGTCGCGCCATATGTGTGTGTACTTGTTTTCGTATGTCCATCTCGTCCCCACTTATGTGTATGTGTGTGTGAACCACCTATTGGAGGGGGTCACAATAATATATAGATATTTATGTGTGTGATGATATAAGCAATAATGTCAAGAAGAGAGAAGAGTTGTTACCATCAAAGAAAACTATTGAGGCATGATTTTGATTAAGACTGCATTTGTAGCTTTCTCTTCCTATGGATGCCTTGATACCTACAAGTTGCATCATAGTGCTCTTCATCTTACCTACATGCTCCATAAATGGGTCTTTGAACTCCATATCAAGCCCATAGAACTATATTTTCAAATTTATTTTTGAATTTTTTCCCAGCCTCCAAATACTTTCTCTAGCTCATCCCAGGCTTCTTTGGCTTACTCTTTGTTGTTGACGTGATGAATGATATTAGCCCCAAGGCTTAAACCATTAATGGCCATGGATTATCTATCTTTACTTATCCATTCTTTGACCTCAGCCTCACTCCCTTCATTGAGTTCATCTCCATTTACTACCAATAGTGAGTGTCCTGAAAAATGTTCATGAGTAGTCATTGCAACGGGCTATCTTGATTTTTCACTAGTCCTAAATATTAATCAATTTTACAACCTTTTGGAGACATTAAAGAGAACTATTTTTATAACTTTTGTAAAATAAGCATAGTTTCAAGAAAATGTACATATTGCTAATTTAAAGGTGAAAACTTTCACTTTTCATGTCAAATAACAAAATGGAAAAAACAAGGTCAATGACAAGATCTAATATTCTTTTAAACTTCTAATAATTCACGCATGTCTATGTAATGTATATATATTTTTTACTTAGAATTTGAGAAATGTGCTTTTTCTTCTACAAGAATTTAACTAACTTCATCCCAATCATTGAATTAGAGCATATATTTGATGTTAAGATAAGTAACTATATGGAGCCCATGGCCATAGAAGAGGCTTATTGAAAGAAACGATTTTGCTAGATTCGGGTAGAAAACCAATGATCCAAACGATCAAATTTTAGATGGGATTGAGTACTAAAATTCATCAATTTACTTTATTTTGATCTAATAGTTCGATTTTGAGTTATAGTCTTTGCAAAAACATAGTTTTAGTTCATAACAATTAGATTTTGAGCCATGAAAATGACAACGATTGGCGTTTTGAAAAATTGATAGAAATTTGGATTCTAGAATCCACTTTTTTGACAAAGTGGATTTTGGAATCCAAAAAGACTGGTGTTTGTATTGTGACAGTGAAATTTCCATCCGAAAAAAGAAAATTTTTGGTTCGTAAGGAATGAAAATTTTACTTTTATGACAAAAAATTTAGTTCGTGTAGGAAACATTTCCATAAAAAAATTTCGTTGACGGGAAAAACTAACAAAAATTTCGATTCCAGAATCCACTTCCAAGTGGATTTTGGAATCCAAATTCTCATTGATGGGAAAAAATTTTGTTGACTAAATTTTTCAACCGAAATTTTTTCCATCAACGAACTAAATTGTTCGTCCGATAAAAGTGAAAATTTCGCTCATTATGGACCAAAATTTCAATTTTTTTTTCGGACGAAAATTTCACTATCACGATAGTCCAAATTTTTATCAATTTATTAAAATGACAACTGTTGTCATTTTCATGGCTTAAAATCTAACTGTTATAAACTAAAAACTATGTTCTTGCAAAGACTATACCTCAAAATCAAACTATTAGACTATAACTGTTGTCATTTGCATGATTTTGTTATCATTTTTCATGACTCGTTGTTTACCCCCCAAATCTTCTTTTGCATGAGTAGATACATAGCTTTTGTTTGCCATATATGGAATCTTTCACCACTAAATTTATCCACTAGGATTTGGATAGCCATGGCTTAACAAGGAGGGTCTTATTGAGTTATAACAACATCCAAAGATGCAACTCCAACCATAAGATGCTCAGAATACCTCTCATAATAAGTAACACTAAAATCAAGCTATTAGTAATGCTAAATTTCTATTAAATATATAAAAAATTGGCTAGCTTTAGATGATGATTTTGAGTAGATTTGGTAATGAATGAGCAAGAAAAACTTTGTAGTCCTCAATAGCATGAGTATGCTTGAGATTTAATCCTATAATCATATGATTAATCATTTTAATCAAGCCTTAATAAATGTATTACCAAACTTGCTTTTTGAAGAGTTTCCAACCCTGAATGAGGTAGAAGGCAATGTTATTAGCTCATTCTGGACTGCAGATCAATTAGAAAGCTATCAAAAACTCCCAAGAGCAAGTAGATTTTGTCTGATTTTGCACGAGCTTGCTGATTTTAATTTTCTCCCTAAATTTTGTAGTGGCAGGGCTTGTAGTATCAATGCCATGCGATTATTGACGAGATGGCTCAATTCCTTGTAATTGTTTGGTTGCCTTCAGATCCTCTAACTTCAGCTAGAAGGGTTTATGGAATGGTTGAGAGAGAAGAGAGAACCAATGCCTTTAATGACAACCATTCATTTTGTGCAGTGGATAGGGTCGAGTGATCATAACAAGCCTAATGCAACTCTTAATTAGTGCCAATATTTAGTTTTTAGGATGAAATGATGACCTAGCTCTACATAACATCTTAAAATAAGTGGATTTGAAGAAGGTATTGAGTACACAACCATGAGAAGTGAGAGCTATGGTGCATAGAAGTGAGAGCTATGGTGCATAGAAGATGGAAAATGACATGATTAGAGCATAATATCAACACTAATAGAAGTGATTAAGATATGAGTGTTAAGTGCTATCAAACTTCTATGGTGCCATGGTCGGCTACACCACATTATTTTCACATTCATTGGCCTAGGCACTAGAGAATTCATATTTCTCTTTTAATGGATTATTTTACATGTGCAATCGCTGCTTGTGACAGGGGATAACAAGGTTAGAGTTTCTAGCTAGGATAAGGTGTTTGCACTAGTGTAGGCATTCTTGGATGCACTAGGACCTCATTTTTAACATTGCCCAGACAAGTGTGAACACTATAAAGCAAAAATAAAGGTCAAATTATAACTCTAAATCCTTATTCTTGTATGCACTCTTGTATGATCTCAAGTGAAGATAGTGCTATATTCTTCTCTCAAACCTTGCCTATCTCTTGCTTCATTGCTTGTGTGAGTGTGTGTGTGAAAATGTGTGTGTGAAAGGCGATCTTTGCTTGTATATGAAAGGCGAGCCATGTGATAATAAGGTTAGAGTTACTAGCTAGCACAAGGTGTTTGCACTAGTGTAGGCAATGTTGGATGCACTAGGATCTCATTTTTAACATTGTCTGTCGGCCAGGTGTGAACACTATGAGCCAAGTATAAAGGTCAAGTTATAACTCTAAATCCTCATTCTTGTATGCACTCTTGTATGCTCTCAAGTGAAGATAGTGCTCTATTCTTCTCTCAAACCTTGCCTATCTCTTACTTCATTGCCTGTGTGAGTATGAGTGTTAGTCGCCTTCAATTCTTGTGTGAGTGTGTGTGTGAGGGAGGGAGTGAGAGAAATCAGGGGCTACACTTGAGATGTGGTGGTGGCGGCCTTGTTGAGCTACTTCGGCGTGCTTCCATTGATGTTGTTACCCAATGAGGAATCCCCAATTCAAGCAAAGGAGATAGAGGAGTGAGATTTTCCTCGCTAATGCATTGCATGTTTCGCATGGCATATTGTGTTTGGGCTGGAGTTTAGGCTCTGTAAGGCATGAGAGAAGAGTCCCATTGAGTGGCCAAAGGCCCAACATAAATGGTTCCATTTCTGGGACACCAATCTCTTGTCAAAAGCATCTTGCATAACTTTCTTGTTTTGAAGTGGGTTCCACTAATGAGGAAAGGAATGATTCAATTAACAAAAATCCCCCAAAATCATGTGTTTTTATTGTTTTTGTATCAATTTCATGTTTTTCATGTTTCTAATCACTTCTTGTTACTCTTAATCCTTGCAATTTCAAGTTTGTTTGGTCAATTTTGTTAATTTGTATTTAATTTTGCACTCTTTTTTCAAGAAAATTGAAAAACAAATTGCTCAAATGAGTACAAAATCATGGGATTTTGATGAAACAAACCACACCATTTGCGTCTGTAGCATGCTAATTTAGTGTACACAGGAATCGATAAAATTTGAGCTTTAATTTGATATATGTAGCAAAGCGGTTTGTTGCATATAAAATTTTTTGGTTTTTTGCAAAAAAGAGAGAGCCAAAACTTTCCTTTAACTCTCAAATTGTCAAAATTGGAAAAAAAAAACATTTCCATCGTGTTCGGAGCATGTTATTTATGCTTGATTGGGTGCTTTATTTAAAGAGGATTTTAATTGTAATTTTTCAAATTTTTGTGCAAAAAAGAGATCACCAAATCACTCACTTGAATCCTTGGATGGTTGGAATTTGGAAAAATGAACACCATCTTTATGCTCAAAATGTTTGATTTTGTTGAATTTGAACTCTTGGATACACTTTTGGAGTTTCTATTGTAGTAGGAGGTGAATCGATCTCTTTTGTGAATTGAGTTTTTTGGTTTTTTGCTTCAGGAGTGATTACCCCTAATTAATTTCTTAATCCCTAATTAGAGAAAGTGTATATCCCACAATAGATAAGAGGTCCCACCTTTGTCTTCTTGCCATTTGCTTCTCCATGCACCATTAGGCCAATTTCCACGTTACATTAAACTCACACCCCGCTGACAAATTAAAATCCTATCCAGCTCGCAACCACAAAATTAGAAGCCTCCTTTGTCTTCTTTCCATTTGCTTCTCCACTCATCAATGGTCATTTTGTGCAACTAGTTCTGAAATCAAGCCTATGTGGAAATAGAGCCATTGACACCATCACTAGGCCCCGCCTCTGCACAGCAGCAGTGCTCACAAAAAATCGACCTTTAGTATATTTTCAACCAGTTGAAAATTCAAATTTCTCGGTAAGAAATTAACTTCATTTTAAAGAAAATCAGCAAATTTTTTACGTATTTAGTTATAAAACCAGTTAGTAGCAAGATTTTTATTAATGAAAACAGGCTAAGCTTCAACCTTGTCCTTTTTTTAGATAGGTTGAGAAAAACGTTTTTTGTGAGCATTGCTCTGCAGCTCGACCATGTCACCACCATCGTATCATTTCTTCCAGTCAACACATCACCTCCGTCTCCACCACCCAAGTCCAGTGTCAGAAAAAAATCGTCCTTTTCACGGTTGAAATTGAGAAAAACCGATCATAATTTTGCTTAGCCTTGAATTTAACGATTCAATTTTTTGAAGTTTTAGTTATAAAACCAATTAATCTATGCATTTTTTCAATAAAAACTGGTTGACCTTGAAGGTCATCCTTTTTTTCACTCGTTAGAAAAAAAGTTTATTTCTAACATTGACCCAGTCCACCATCATCGTTCATCACCTCTGTCTCTATTGGCCACGCTACCAACACCTACCTGCCATGCCCGCTTTTTAGGCTGCCAACACAACGCTAGGCCCTGCTTGCTCTCCCATTGCCTGCCACCATCGCCAGGCTCTTAGCTAGTGCATGCTCCACAAAAACCATCTAGGCCCCGCCTACTGCCTCCCTACCCCACTTGGCTGCCAACTAGCTAGGCCTTGCCTGCGCTTCCTTGTGACTACGCGACTGGGCCCTGGGGCTCCACACTTGCCCCATGCTGCCCTCTTTCCTACAACATTTCTTACATGCATCTCATTGTGGGATGCCATCAAGAAGGCAACCATTCTGGTGTAGCTGCTGTAGAGGGTCACTTCCCTACTTCTGCATCTTCAACCAATTCAATCTCCAACAGAACATCTAACTCATTGTCCGTGCTGCCATTGGATGACGAGACGCAGCCGTCGCTAGCATAATAGCATTTTATTATAATTGATTAGCTGCATGCAGAGGGTGGGCGGCAGGGCTTTAGGTAGATTTCGGGGTGCCTCAATACATGGCACCCCGTTGACCTCGGTAGCCGGTCATCTAGCTTTGGGACTTAGAAATTTTTCTAAGTCCTACTGCCATGTCCAAACATTGGTCCATGCAAAATGGTGCGAACATATGTACAGACACATGTCTAGACATCACGTGTATAGACATGTGGGAGGTGGGATTCGAACCCAGTACCTCCCTCATCCCAAGCACATGCCTTACCAACTCCATTATGGCACAACCATGACAAACCCATGTTTGCACACATGTATACAGCCCGATGTCTATACGGAGGTGCCTACACCTGCGGGGGTGGGGGCGGCTACCGATTGTGGGCCCGGTTAAATGGGGTGCCATGTGTTGAGGCACCCCGAAATCTACCTAAAATCGGGTGGCAATCGGCGCAGTTAGCAAAAACGTAGATCGACTGTATGTGGGGGCTCATCTTAGACCCAACTGAGGAGGCTAAGCAACATGCCACCGAATGTGAAGCTACTGATTGCAAAGAAGGTTGCAAAGAAGGTGAGATAGTCTGATTTGGTGGGGAGTTACCTAAAGGTGAGGGACATGGAGACACAGTGCGAGACACTCCCCCTTCTCTGTAGTAGTAGCATGCATCAACCATCGCCCCCTCCTCTCTTGTAGCACATCGGTGGCATCGGATCCCAATTTGTGAAATTGTAATCCAGACATCCGAAAACTAATTCCGATCCTAACCTCCAAACTCTAATTTTGAGCTTCACATCCAGACACTAATTTCGATCGACACAACCATCCAAGTGCATCCTAAAGTGCGGTAATGACATCTAAAAGTCCCTTAAGCACCTAGACCAAAGGAAAACTTATTGATAGGGATTGGGAGTATGATATTGCAACTTAGATTCACATGGATCGGGTTTTAACCAATACTATTACATTTATTGGCCAAAGACCATGGAAGAAATCACACTAGGGCCACAAATGGTGAAGAGTGCTTGAAAGAAGTCTTTGATTGCATTGACGCTACTATACAAAATGAGTGCCACACAAGCAAAGATTTTTTAGGCAAGCACCTACATCTATGCTATCACTTGGGATAGCACAAGCAAGCACTCAAAATTCTAGCCACATGAACATGCCATTGTTGACAAACCTATCATGTGCTACTTCTATTATGCCACCACCAGGCTTTCCAGAAAAACAAGCTCCAAATATGCCTCCACATGAGGGGGATGGCAACAAGATGCTTACTACCAATGTGGCTGTGGTAGCCATGGAGAGTGAGTTTCCTAACTCAATCTCACAAGCTATGAAAAGGAATGATATGCCTAGCTTAACTGAGAACTCCACCATGGATCCACAAAGAGGACTAATTGCTAGTGCTTAGGTTCTCAAATGCTAGTTCTATTGGCTCTTTGGAATCTTTAGTGGACATAACTTCCCTAAAGATAGTCCAAAGTCTTCTCAATCACCTACGTCAAGCTCTAGGGTTATTCAAAAAGAGACCATTGGTACCATAGAAATGAACCCTGAGTAGACTTCTCAAAGACCCTTGAGCACATGGATGGAATTCTAAAGGGGCAAGATTGGGAGTGTAACATAGCAACAAACATGTTTATGGATCTTGTCACCAAGAAATGCTATCCTTTGGTTTGGCAAGCACTTGTGCAAGTAGCCATCAAAGACCTTGGAATGTAACTGAGTCTTCATTTAATGATGTTGGGATTGGATCACTCCATAGAAGAAATGAGAAAAGAGCATGCTGCCAAGAAATCTCAAGAGTTTTCAAAGGCAGATACACCTATAATTGCTCAAGCCTCTAAGCAAGGGGACAAGCCATTACCCAATTCACAAATTGCATCTAGCATGACATCCCTAGGATTTTTGTCAAAGTCACCAACTACTCCACAAAAGTAAGAAAAGGTCCAAGAACCATCTAACACAAGCATGAATAGAGCTCCAGATGAAATCCTAGTGAGTGACCCATATGTTCCTCTGGCTAGTGAAACCATGGTCATGACCACATCTTTGGAAAACTACTACAATGTTGTCACGTCTTGGCACTCTAATCACACGGGTGAGATTATTTCAAAACCTTCTACTTCATGTGTTGAAGCACTTGTGGTTTCACCTACAATAGCTCTAAAACCAAAAAGAAAATGCATTGAACTAGCTAGCGCCTATGGGAAAGTGCTATTTGGTGCTTTAATTGATGGGGAAGCCATGCACATCTCTTTTGCTTCTTGGTGACAACTAGGAAAACCTAAGCTTGAACCAAGTGAATCTAGAGTGAGGGGTAGTAAGAAGAAAAATACATAAGTACTTGGTTTGTTAAAAATTGACACCTATTGTGATAATGAGCACCTTGTTGACTAAAGGTAACTTCAAAGGGCCAATCACCCTTGGTTAACAATTGGTTGACACAAGCGCAAAAGGTAAATGTGACTCTGAAAAAGAGATTGAACATATGCTAGAACATCCTAACTACAAAACTCTGGTCTTTATGTAGCTCTCAAGGATGATCACAAGGAGGGAGCTTTGCCATCAAATGGATTTGAAGCTAGTTGATCAAACCCCTATACACCATTGTCAATGGAAGATTCTTCAACTTCAACTTCTCCATCGACTACTCCAAAAATAGAGTAATCAAAGAGCTCATAAACGAAAACCAAAACGTGCTGTAGAGTTCACATACAAACCTACTAGAGGGAGCATACTTCCCAAGAAGTTCCAATAGTTTGTCCAACCATTGACTCCTCTCTGCTGTAGAGTCCACATACAAACCTACTAGAGGGAGCATACTTCCCACCAAGAAGTTCCAATAGTTTGTCCTCTCTACCAAAATCAAAGCTTACAAGAATTAAGAAAAACAACAATAACAAATGGAGGAGGTCAAGGCTACAAAATACTCCTCGATGGATCCAAAAGGAGCTTTTACAAGTATAAGGCTTTTATCAAAGAAAATCTTGGATTTGAGCCCCTAAGCAAAAATAAACTACCATCTTACCCCAGCCCAAGTACATCAAGGTTTCTTCATCAATGACCATAACCAATGTGATCCAATGTCCAAATCACACTTGGAAGAGGAGAAATATCCGAACAGAGATTGTGACAGCTCCACAACCAATATTAATTGCTTCACTAAGAGTAGACAAGGGCAAGGCGCTTATGGATGTGTCTACAATATCCCCACCTCTCCAAACTTGGCTACCTAAAAAGATTTTAAGGGTAAAACATAGCTCAAGAAGGGGGAGTCAAACCACGCTTCAACATCAATAATCCAAAGACCTTCTTCCTAAGAGGCTTCTTCACCCATCAAAGCATCAACTCGTGCTATTGAACTTCAACTCTTCAGTGCAACACCCCCTCAAGAAAAAATAGACATGCCACTACAGCATAAAGATTTCCTAACAAAATATGTTCAAATGCCCCGTAATGCTTAAGCAACTATGTATACGGTGTATGTATACGGTGTATGTATACTTTCTCTATTTGACAATTAGCACATGGTAAGGTTGCTTTATACGTTCTAGTGCCGTCTTGCAACAATAAGTGTCCGTGTACACGAATAAGATGGCAAAGCGCCTTATTGTAGGTTGAGTAGGTGAAACCAGTTATTCTGTAGATTGGTTAATATTGTTGAGATATCAAGCTCGTCTAGTGAGGCGGTGGACACCGATGACCCGCCTGGGGGATAAGCCCCACACTTACACCACTGGCATGGTTGGTGAGATCTTGGGTGATATGTGGCCAGTGGGATGACAGGCTGTGTGACAGCCATTCTAGAGACTCTGGCATACTTATAGCGCCAGCTCATTTAGTTGGGTTTACACTATAGAGAACCCTTGTATGTATTTGGTTGAGTACCTTTCATATTATGTGTACTCTTATCTTGTATATGGTGTGTTGAGTGTTGAGTGAAGAAGAAGAAGATTTTCAGCCTCTCACCTTGTGTGTTCTCTATTAGGGTTTTATGAGTGTGTGTGTGCTTGCAAGAGCTCAAGCTCTCTTCCCCCTGCATCTTTTCATGGTATCAGAGCCACGTTCATGCTAAGGGCTGAGCTGCAAGCAAGAGAAAAACAGGAAGCGGTACGAGAGTAAGAGCTTCAACTACTCTTCCCTATTTATGTTAGTGACTACACCCTTGTCTCGAGAGCTCTACGGGAGGCACCGGCAAACGATCTCTAATTGAGGAGCTTTCTTCGCGGGAGTAAAGCTATAGGGAAACTATTTTGTCCTATTGGACTTAATTTTCTGGGCCGAAAACGCGTTTCGGGCGCGTCTGGACCTCTGTTTTTCAAAAAGTAGGCGATTTCGAGCACTGCTGGTAAGTCATCGATTCTCTGCAGAACTCTATTTTAAGAACTGCAGGAAGATAGATTGGCTGTGCAGACACTGTGGGTGCTGCAAAGAGGTTAACAGTTGCCATTGGGTGTATGTATGCACATTAAGGTCACTGGTTGTGACATTTGAGTCTACTACAGTATCGCTGTGTAGAAAATACAGCAGTTTGTCCAGAAAATACAGCAATTTATGCAAAAAATACAGCAGTTTGTGCAGAAAAAAACCAGAGTGCTGTTTCTGGTAAATTTGTGTATCTGGCAAGATGTCAAATGATGGCATAACCTAGATTGTTGCTGAGAAGCTTGATAAGAACAACTTCCATGCTTGGAGGTTCAGGTTGACGAATTTCCTGATGGGAAAGGGCTATTGGGACTACATAGAAGGTGAACATGAAGAGGCACCGGAGATACCGGATATCAATCCGACTGCTGTAGATGTGAAAGAGTTCAAGGATTAGAACCAAGGAGCCAGAAGGGTTATGTATTGGCTCTCTATCAATATACAAGACACCATGATTGGGTACATTCAGGATGCCAAGTCCCCCAAGGAGACGTGGGACACCTTGGTAAAGCTCTATGAAACAAATACCAGGGCACGTAAGATACAGTTGAAGAATGAACTTCATACTGTGGAGAAAAAAAGCATGTCTGTGAGAATGACTATGCGTTGAAGATAAAGGGTATTGTGGAATCCCTTGCATCTATTGGTGTGTCAGTAAATGATGATGATAAGGTGGAAGTCTGTCTACGTGGTCTCGGGCCACAATACAAGGCATTCAAGATGTCTATTCAGACTCGAGAAAACATTCCCAATTTTACAGATTTGGTGTCTATGTTGATTATAGAAGAGAAGAGCTTGGGTGAAGACCAACAGTCTTCACAAAACAAAAATAGTTCAGAGCAACAGGCCTTCTACACAAGTTCAAGAAGAGGACGAGGTAGAGGAGGCCGTGGATGCAGTCAAGGAGGTGGCTGAACAGGTAATCAAAATTATGGTCAGCAACAGTAACAACAACAATCCCAGAATTCACAACAACAACAACAACAACACGCAAGTGGAAGAGGCCAATTCAGAGGTAGGGGGAGTCAAAGAGGTCGTGGAAATTGGCAAAGGCAGTATAATGATGCACGTGGATGCTTTTATTGTGGTAAGCCTGGACATGTGCAGGCAAAATGTTATAAGAAGCAGGTTGACATGCAAAATGGGAAATTGCAGCAGAACAACTATGCATCCTCCAGCAGAAACAATGAGGATAATGAAAGGTTGTTTGTTATGCAGCATGTCGTGAATGCCATGTCTGAAAATGTTGAAGCAGCACATAAAGATGATGTATGGTACGTTGATTCGGGTGCTTCGAACCACATGACAAGTCATGGGGAGTGGTTCAAGGAGATGAAAAACCTTGAAAGACCAGGTTTTGTGGAAACAAGGGATGGCACTGCTCATCCAATTGCCCATGTTGGAGATGTGCCATTGTCTATGCAGGATGGCAAAGTGAAGTACCTTGCAGATGTACTTCATGTTCCGAACATAACAAAGAATCTAGTTTCAGTTGGCCAGATGATTGAGTAGGGTTTGCAAGTTCGCTGATGGTTGTTATGTTGAAGACTTTAAAGACAAGTGCAGGTTGGTTGCAAAAGGCAACAGAGTGGGCAGAATGTTTACGTTGAATGTAAACATGCATGAAGTGAGTGCTGCCATGTTTGCAAATGGTTCATGAATTGTTACAGACACAGACATTTGGCATAAAAGAATTGGACATGTGAATGTGCAGAGAATGAAGTCTATGCAGACTAAAGGAATTATGACAGGGCTGCCAAAATTTAAAGTGGAATGTATGCAGAGAATATGTGAAGCATGCCAATTTGGAAAGCAAACAAAGCATGTATTTCCACGTAACAGATATGTGAGTAGAAAGGCACTAGATGTTGTACATTCAGATGTATAAGGTCCTATGAAAACCATTTCTATGGGAGGCTGCAGGTACTATGTGACATTTATTGATGACCACACAAGGAAAGTGTGGGTATACTTCATGGAGAAGGGTGAGGTGTTCACTTACTTTCAGAATTTTAGAGTAAGCAAACAGGGAAATATGTAAAGTGCCTAAGGTGGAGGGGAAGAGTACATCTCCAATGAGTTCTCTGAATTTTTGAAGAAGAATGGTATTCGGAGACAGTTTACATGCAGATACACTCCGTAGAAAAATGGAGTTGCTGAGCGAAAAAACAGGCACATTGCTGAGATTGCGCGAGCATTGATGGAAGAGAAAAATATGCCGCATAGCTATTGGGATGAGGCTGTTTCTACAGCAGTTTACATCATGAACATGACTTCAACTGGAGCCATACATGATGTAACTCCAGAGGAGAGGTTTACTGGCAGAAAACCTGATTTGTCTCATCTGAAAGTCTTTGGATGCATTGCATATGTGCATGTGCCAGATGAGCTGAGAACTAAGCTAGATCCAAAAGCTGAAAAATGTGTGTTTATTGGATATTCCCTTGAGCAAAAGGGATACAGGTGTTATAACCCTGCTACACGTGAGTTGAGGGTAAGCAGGGATGTTGTTTTTGATGAGATGAGCAGCTGGTATATGCTGTTGAAAAAGAAGCTGTTGGGGCTGATGTGAGTGTAAGTGTGGTTGCACAAAATGCAAGTCAGCAATCATAGACTTTGAGTGGACCAGGAGATTCCTCATCTAGTGGGTTTGTTGATAGACCATGGAGTGGCAGGCTGTGTCATAATACCAGTCTTGCAAATGTGATTAGTACATCACATAAAGGCAAAGAGAAAGTGGTTGAGCCCCTTGGTATGCCTGACATTTCTGCAGGGCATTCTCATGTTGATGGAGAGTCTAGTGGCTCAGAGATGAGCCTTGATGAGGAGCTTGGGATCCCAGCTATGAGAACACCTGGTGTAAAGAAGGCTATGGAAGCCATGAATGCAAAGCTACGAAGATCTGGAAGAGTGAAGAATCCTGTGCAGAGGGTTACCTATGATGGTTATGTGGCACATCACTATGCATATATGGCAAAGGTTGTGCAGGTTGTAGAGCCCACATGCATTGATGAGGCTGTTGGAAATGTGTGTTGGGAGAAAGCTATGGATGAGGAGATGGATGCACTATATGGAAATGAGACTTGGGATTTAGTGCAATTGCCTGAAGGCAAGAAAGCCATTGGATGCAAGTGGGTGTACAAAGTAAAACATAACAGTGATGGAAGCATAAACAGGTATAAGGCTAGGTTTGGTAGCCAAAGGATATGCGCAAACATATGGCATTGATTATGAGGAAACTTTCAGCCCTGTTGCCAAGATGGCAACAGTGAGAGTTGTGATAGCAGTGGCTACGTCAAAGCAATGGTCTTTACATCAGATGGATGTAAAGAATGCATTCTTGCATGGGGATTTGCAAGAAGAGGTGTATATGTTACAGCCACCTGGTTATGAGGATGTGTCACCCCGAGCATGTTTACAGGTTTGTATGGCTTAAAACAAGCACAAAGAGCATGGTCTGACAAGATTTCATAATATCTTGTTACTATTGGCTTTCATGTAGCCAATGCAGATTTCTCGCTGTTGTACGTGAGACATGGTGATAGAGGGGTTGTGCTTGTTGTCATCTATGTAGATGACTTGATCATTATGGGGGACCATGATACAGATATCTTTGATGTAAAGATCTTGCTTAGACAAAAGTTTGAGATGAAGGATCTGGGGGAGCTCAGATATTTCTTGGGCATTGAGATGATTAGGTCACCACATGGTATTGGATTACTGCAGAGACAGTATGGCTTGGACATGTCCAAGTATGGTATGATAGGCTGTAAGCCTATCTCAGTGCCATTGGATCAGAATGGCAAGTTGAGTGCAAATTTAGGAGACATTTTGGAGGATCCTACTATGTATAGGCACATAGTAGGAAGCTTGATCTATATGACGATCACCAGACCAGATTTGAGCTATGCTGTTGGGTTGGTGAGTCGGTTTATGCAAGTTCCATAGAGATGCATACTGAGGTATGTGAGGTCTACTTTGCATTGTGGACTATTCTATGAGACTGGGACAGAGATATGTGTACATGGGTACACAGATGCTGATTGGGCTAGTTGTATCTCAGATAGAAGATCTACCAGTGGCTTCATGTTTTCTTTGGGGAGTGCTGCTGTGACTTGGAGCAGAAGAAGCAGCCTACGGTTGCTCTATCGAGTACAGAAGCCGAGTAGAGAGGAGCTGCTATGGCAGCATGTGAGGTAGCTTGGTTGAGAAAGCTACTTGTGCAGATTTGGGTCTAGGATAGACAAGTTGTCATTTTCTGTGGCAACATTAGCAGTATACAGTTGGCCAAGAACCTAGTTTTTCATGCTCGCACGAAGCATATAGAGGTCCACTACCATTTTGTCCTAGAGAAGGTCTTGGCAAGAGACCTTGACCTTGTTTATGTCAGTACACAGGATCAGGTAGCTGACATCTTCACCAAAGCATTGGGTACAGAGAAGCTCCGCAGATTCAAGGCTTTGCTTGGTGTACATGAGATGGAGTTGAGCTCGAGGGGGAGTGTTGAGATATCGAGCTCGTCTAGTGAGGCGGTGGACAACACCGATGGCCTGCCTGGGGGATAGGCCCCACACTTACACCACTGGCATGGTTGGTGAGATCTTGGGTGATATGCGACCAGTGGGATGACAGGCTGCCATTCTAGAGACTGGCATAGTTATAGCGCCAGCTCATTTAGTTGGGTTCACACTATAGAGAACCCTTGTATGTATTTGGTTGAGTACCTTTCATATTGTGTACTCTTATCTTGTATATGGTGTGTTGAGTGTTGAGTGAAGAAGAAGAAGATTTTTCAGCCTCTCACCTTGTGTGTTCTCTTATCTTGTATATGGTGTGTTGAGTGTTGAGTGTTCATATTATGTGTACTCTTATCTTGTATATGGTGTGTTAAGTGAAGAAGAAGAAGATTTTCAGCCTCTCACCTTGTGTGTTCTCTATTAGGGTTTTGTGAGTGTGTGTGTGCTTGCAAGAGCTCAAGCTCTCTTCCCCCCTACATCTTTTCAAATATATATCTCCTAATGGTGATGACTGCATCCTTACATCACCCAACTCGATGGTGAAGCTGCTACTAGGGTGGGAGATGTGGATGCTCCAAGGATACGCCATGAAGTTGGCGGTGGCCGAGTTTAAGTGGTATAGCTTGGGACTGATCCACAAACTGGATGCATGGCAAATTAGCAGGAAGCTTTGGGTAGTAGCCTTGCTAGCAAGCAAGGCTACTACCCAAAGCCTTGCTGACAAGTTGCTAGCAAGCAGCTTGTCAAGGCAGCATGGAAAGTGATTGGCAATGTAGAGGTGATTCTGCCAAACCTTCGTTGGTTGTGGATGTGTTGTGGACCTATGTGATAGGCGAAACAAGTGTTAGGACCACCATGGAATGATCGGCATGGGGAAATAGCAGTCCAAATCTTCATGGCATGACATGAGAGTATGGCCTGATCGCACAATGCATCCAGGTACATTTTTGGATGGGGGGACCATGGTAGGTGCAAGCCTAGCCCATGGTACAACCAATCACTTGGACCTTCCTCAAATCAGCATGCACCTTCCATGGCCTTATCTTTGACCACCCCACCCATTGCTCCACAGTGCCTTTACCCCAAGTGTTGGACAACACTAAATCCCTCAAGCCACAAAGAGGCCACCCACCAAGCATTACGCAAAGTCCACTGCCATGCCTCAAATAATATACTGATCTTAACTCTCCCAAAAAGGGATGTCAAGTAAATGTTAAAGAAAGAAGCACAAAGAGAGTCAAAGATGATCTTAACTCCCCCAAAAATGGATGTCAAGTAAATGTTAAAGAAAGAAGCACAAAGAGAGTCAAAGAAAGCAGTTGAGTTGGAGAAGTCTTCATGTTAGAGAAGTGCATACACACAAGCACACCTGCTGCCGGTTGTCCATGCATGTCACACATGCATATTTCACTATAAGCATCACAATTTTTTCACTTCTCGCATTTCACAGCACATAAAGATATGCACCTATAACTAACGTCAATAACTCCAACCCTCCAGGTACAACTCTAGATGGGGGAATGGACCATGGCAGGCATAAGCCTAGAACATAGTACGACCCATCACCTAGAGAACTGTCACCCTTGTAAGTACCTCCAATGAGCTTCAATACATGTAACCTCTGCTTTAACTCCACTTTGAAAGCTTCAGCCCAATTTCTTGGTTGGCCAAAAAGTAGCTTGGGTGGCGAGGATGGTGCTGTGGTAGTTCTTTAGTGATTTGAGGAAGGTGAGCATGGTGAGCACACGGGCTAATGGCACACCCATTTCAAGATGACTATGTCGTTAAATTTAGTTTCATCAGAATTAAGGCCGTTGTTAGCCATCCGGGTGTCGATGGCTCCCTTCCCATTGTGGAATTTGGATACATGGGTCGAGAGGTGTAGGGCTCTTTGCACAAGATCCTCCGTGAGAGCGGGATCTGATGAAGGAAGGTGAGCACGATGTGCACACGAGCCAATGGCTCCCACTTCATGATGACTATGAGAAACGTGATCAACGGTGAGCACACGGGCCAATGGCACCCATTTTAGGATGACTATGTCATCATATTTAGGCCATCAGAATTGAGGACATCGTTAGGGATTAGGTGTCAAACCTTAGTCATGGCTCCCTTCCCACTGTGGAATTTGGATACATGCGTCGGGAGATGGAGGGCTCTTTGCACGAGATCCTTGGTGAGTGTCTGACAAAGTGACCCATTCGGCATCTTAGCCTCCCCTAAATTGTCCATATTATGGTAGGGCTCAATGTAATGTAGGGAAAGAGGGAGATCCAAGACTTATGGGGATTGGTTATGGAAGGCCATGAAGCCAACCTTGATGAGGTAAGGGAATACTTTGGGTAACTAAAACATAGCATGACATTGTGTCGATGGGTAGGCATCCTAAATAGGTTGCCAAGGGGGATTTTGACTTGGTCTTGGAGTAGGCAGTCTCGAATGGTGTGTAGCATGAGGAAGCCGGATTTGTCTCGAATGCTAAGGGAAATTTTGGTGCATACTTTCTAGGCTCCCAATGTAAGGATGATGATGTGGATGTGATGTCACCCGCCATGATACATGCATACAGGTTCCTTTGCATTGGATTAAGTTATTAGTTTTGGTGCTTGTTATGTAGGTAGTGCCATATGAGTTCCCATAAGTGTGTGTGACATGGGATGGTGAAATGGCATATTTAAGGATTTTGAAGCTGGGTGGAACTGTTTGACTTTTTGGGGGTGCTTTTCCGATTATCTAGGAGGATGCCTCCTGCAAACAAACCCAATTATATTGGCTCTATTGATCATGGGGAGCTCTTTACCCACTTAGTGGTGGGGAGATAGAATAAGGAGTAAAAGGAGCGTAAGCAATGTTTTACTTTCTTACCGATTTGAGTCATAAAGAACTTGAACATTGAAGTTGCATTAATTGTCACTTACCGGATTACTGATAGTAGCAGACCCAGATGAGGGACTTTTTCTTCATGCTGGCAGTGGCTGTTGTTGAGATATCGAGGTCAACTAGTGTTGTCGACATTAATGGGTGATAGATTACACACTAATTCCACTAGCACGGTTGGTGAGATTATGGTTAATATGCCACCAGTGGATGATAGGCTATGTGACAGATAGGTTATGTGGCAAGCTATGTGATAGGTTAGGTGACAGGTTATGTGACAGCCACATTTGTAATTCTAGGGTATGCCATAGTTATAGTGCTAGCTCATATAGTTGGGTTCACACTATGGACTAACCTTGAATGTTGTAGAATAGGAGAGTACTTTTCCTTATTGTATGTACTCTTATCTTTATGATATAATAGATTGAGAGAAGAAGAAGATAGAAGAAAATTCAGCCATCCACCTCTCTTGTGTCTTGCTTTCTCTTGTGTGTGTGTTTTCTTATAATTGTAGCATTATATGGTAGTGATGTGTGTGAATATACTTAGGATCACTGGGAAACTTCTTCCCTCACTAGGAGGTTTTTTCCCCCGTGCGTATGTACACCCTCTTATCTACTCATTTTGAGGTGTGTACTTATCTTTTGTATCTGGCACACAATTGTTCATTCTAATCTAGTGAGTTTGTGTGCTCTCAAGCTTCTCTATCTTGTGCGTGTGCATTATTGCAACCCTAACCCTAATTCCAACAATTGGTATCATAGCTAGCTTCCTTGACACTTGATCTAGTAGTCTGCCTCCCTCTTCATGACCCTGTTTTTCTATATCCGATTGAGATACTCTCTTAGGAAGAAGCTATATACTGTAGTGTGTTGTATACAAAATTTTGTAGGGTGTGCGGCACGATTCGGGCGCGTTTTGGGCACCATAACATTTTTGGAGAGGCATCATTTTGGATTAGTTCTGCTCGATTTGGGGGGTTTGGGCTGTGTAGCGACAAAAATTTGGTGTGTAATAGCATCTACAGTGTCTTCAACCCATCATACTTTTGCCAGTAACACTCTATTATGTGCTTGCTTGCAAAAGGAACTCAAGCTCTCTCTCTCTCCGCCACATTCACTTTATGGTATTAGAGCTCTGGTTTGTGTGAGAGCTAAGGAATCAAGCAAGAGGCAAGAACAAGTAAGCAAGGAATTGGTACACAGATAAGGGCATCATTATCTCTTTCCCTTCTTGGTTTAGGTACAACACCCCTCGGTAGCTTCAGGAGCTACACATCTCTGATTGAGGAGTTACCTTTGTAGGCTTGGAGTTGCCAATGTGGTATGCAGTACTTTGTACTATAGTTTTGTGGCTAGAAATGCATTTCGGGCGCGTCTCGGTCTCCGTTCTGTCACTGCAGGTATTTTTGACAGCTTCGAGAAGTTCTGGTTGAGAATTATCTTTGGTCAAAATCTGGTTATTACAGTGCAACTGTGCATTTTGGGAGTGTAGACAATGTTTGCAAATGTATTGTTGACATTGGGTGTATGTACATGTACTTGGTCAGATCTGGTGACCTACACGTTGTGCTGAAGTACCGTCGCAATAGTCACAGAGAAGATACTACTATGTTATAGGTTGTATACAAAAATTGTCTGTGCAATCTTTTGATTGTTGCAAGAAAACATGTCTAACAAAATCAATCAGATTGTTGATGAGAAGCTGGACAAGAACAACTCCCATGCCTGGAAGTTCAGAATGACCAATTTCCTTATGGGTAAAGAATTTTGGGACTATGTCAAAGGAGACGATGAGGAGCCTCTTGAGTTGTCTAAAGAGAAGGCCACTCCAGTGGACATAAAGGCAGGAAAGTCATGTATTGGCTTTCAATCATTGTCATCCGATGAATACGACACATACATGATGCCAACACTCCAACATAGTTGCATGGCAGAACCTGGTGCAGATGTTCTAGACCAACACAAAGGCAATAAAATTGCTGCTAAAACAAGAGTTGTATACTGTGGAAAAGAAAAGCATGTATATCAACACAAGTATGCTTTAAAGATCAAGGGCATTATTGAATCCCTTGGGTCTATCAATGTATCGGTGGAAGATGATGACTTGGTAAGTGTCTGTTTGAATGAGCTTGGCAAAGAGTATAAGCCATTCAAGACCTCCATTACAATTAGGGAGAACATTCCCAACTTTCCAGACTTGGTGTCTATGTTGATCATAGAAGAAAAATCTTTAGGTGAGAACTCTTATTCACAAAGCAAGAACACATTAGAACAGCCTTCTACTCCAATTCAGGTAAAGGCAGAGGTAGAGGTCGTGGTTGCCGACAA
The DNA here is from genome assembly GCF_041138505.1 of Cibotium barometz. Classification (NCBI taxonomy): domain Eukaryota; kingdom Viridiplantae; phylum Streptophyta; class Polypodiopsida; order Cyatheales; family Cibotiaceae; genus Cibotium; species Cibotium barometz. The sequence continues at coordinate 42,133,392 of NC_141066.1, forward strand.
GGAAATCAAAATTCTTGACAGCAGTCTAATGATTTACAACAGCAATCATACACCGGTGGAAGAGGGCAGTCTAAAGGTAGGGGGATCCAAAGATTCCAAGGTAGGTAAAGAAATCAGAATGCAAATAGCATAGAGTGCTATTATTGTGTGCAAACCAAGGCACATGGCAAAGGATTGCTATAAAAAGCAGAATGATAATAAAAGTGGAAAGTTGCAGAGCAAGGCAACTATGTATCATCTAGTAAACAGGGAGGTGATGTGACAGAAGCGAGTAGTTGTTTATGATGTAGCACATGCTCAGTTCCATAACAAGATATGTGTCAAGATCTCAATTTACATGGTTTGTGGATTCTGGCACCTCTAACCACATGACTAGTCATGTTGAGTGGTTTAGAGACATGTGAAAAATGGAAAAACCAGGTTATGTAGAAAGATGTGATGATACTGCGCATCCCATTGCACATGTTAGTAAAGTGAAATTGCCTATGCAGGATGGAAAAATGAAGTACTTGGTAGATGTACTTCATGTTTCAAATATTACAAAGAACCTGGCTTTTGTTGGATAGATGGTTGAGCAAGGTCTGCAAATGAGGTTTAATCCTCAAGGATGTTTTGTGGAAGACTTCAAAAATCAGTGTCACTTAGTTGCAAAGGGTAATAGAAATGGCAGGATGTTTACTTTGGGGATGTGAACATGCCTAAAGTAAAGGCATCCATGTTTGTGCATGAAACATGTGTCATTACAAATATTGACGTATGGCACAAGCGTATTGGTCATATGAATGTACAAGGCTGAAGTCTATGCAGACCCAAAATATTATCAGGTTTGCCAAAGTTTAAGGTTGATGGTATGCACAAATTATGTGAAGCATGCCACCTTGATAAGCGGGCCAAACATGCTTTTCCACATGGAAAGCATGTCAATGCATGGGGATTGACCAAGACACTGCAACAATTGCAGCTTGCTACCATTTATGTAGCCTTGCATATCTACTCAAACAATGGTTTTGATGCAAGCCGCACCTTGGGAGGTGAGCTCTACAACCCTAAATGGCCCTAGCTCTTGATATTTCAATTTCATTCTTTTAGAAGAATTTACTCTATACATAAGTGCCAAGTCTCCTTCTTGTAGCTCTTTTGTTTTCAGGTTTCGGTCAAACCACCTTTTTCATCTAAGCTTTTCTACAATCATTCCATGGAGAGACACAAATTTAATCTCATTGAGCTTTTCCAACTCAATTAACCTCTCAGCTAGAGGTTCTCCCTAAGGTGTTCTTTCATTGCTATCCTCAATCTTGGCACTATATATTCCATACGCATCACTGCCTCAATCTTGTAGGTGAGTTAAAAAGGAGTTTGTCCTATGGCTACCTTATAGGAATTCCTATAGGCCCACATTACTTCCGTAATCATTTATAACTAGCTTTTACAATTTTGGTCAGGATACCACAAAGGACTTTATTAGTACTTTGTGGCTTATCCATTGGCTTGGAAATAGTATAGTGATTATTTTCAGTGCACTACCAAAAATCCAGTCAGTAGATTTTCAATGACTTTATTGATGAAATTGGAGTCCAACTAGTTCTAGAGAGGACACCAGAATCTTGATATGACATACTCATGTAGGAATTTGGTAAGTTGTATGAGCATCCATCGCCTTCTGTGGCTTTTGTTTACATTCATAGTGTGAAATAGTCTATGGAAATAATTATATATCAGGGTTAAATTTGACATGCAACTGGGCTAATGGGTCCAACAAAATATGTTCCTCCCCATTTTTCAAAAGGTTGTTGCACAATGATTGGGACCAATTGAATCCTATCTTGTTTATGAGGAATGTTAAATCATTGGCAATCATCACCAAACATAGTTGGCCCCACCACACCATAACTTGGCTTGCAAGATCTTACGAGCAATTACTTTACCTGCAAAATGTTCACCAATGATTTTACTATATAAGTTTCTTCCAAGATGGCTAGAAACTCTTCCTCCTTGACACACCATCTAATTACATGATCTTTACGTAGTTTATACAATTAACCTACTTTATCAATTGTACTACCAACGTAATAAGTTGTTTTACATCTTATCCTTGTTTAATATCTTATCCTACGGGAATCTAAACGCAAGATATTCGGAGATCTCTTCACTCCATTTAGGTACCAGATCTAACTTGAACAATGTAGCAATGTGGCTAGTAGTTCATTGTGTCAACACCAGTGGTGGTAATTTCTCCATTATGTATTCTTGACATGTCATCTACTACCAATACATATGTTATAAAGCTTTTCTTATTGAAAATCATGGATCAAGCTCTCCTAATGATAAGACACCTATTTAATAACAAACTAATCCTACAATAATGATAGCACTAATATAAGTGGATGAAAATTAAGAAAACTCATCATGAGTATGTGCTAATTAAGATGCACTCAAGTATAATTAGACACCAAGATAAATTATATTGGATACATAAAAGGACTTGAGATAACTACAAGTGATATGTTGATTGCTTAAAAATGGCTCCCTTTTATAGGAGTTAGGTACATGCTTGGTCTTTCATTGCTTTACCTATGTGGCTACTTGTTAGATGTTTAACTCTTACTTACTCTCAACTTCTTCCTTGTGCTCAATGGCACCACATTTCTCAGCACCCCCCCTTGGCGCCATACTTTTAGGCTACTCTCTACAAGGTGGTCAGATGTGAGGTTTACAAATAATTAACCCCCCCTTAATGTAGGTGGATTGATATTTGGTTAGATGTGAGGTTTACAAATAATTAACCCCCCTTAATGTAGGTGGTAGGTGGATTGATATTTGGACTTGGAAATGGAACATCTCCCCCCTGGGTGCTTGACTGGGTACTCTCAGGTGGTTAGAAGTGTTTACATTTGAATCACTTTCCCTAGGTGCCCTTAGGTGGTCTGAGTGTTTACACTTACATCACTTCCCAGGTGGTAAAGTGTGCTTCCAAAACACATAGAGTTGCCTACTCATTTGGTGGCTTATAACATATGAATTTATTAGGTTAGGGTAGTGGTTGGTTGGCAGCTCCTTTGTTGTTGAGTGCTATTGCTTGCTTGATATCTTCTTGGTTTTTCTTGATGAAGATCCCTTGTTGCTTCCTTCATGCTTCATGTCGATGTTGTGTCCTTCTTTTTCTTCCTCACATTGTTGGATGCTTCTTGTCTCTTGGTCTTTGCTCTTTTGCTTGACTCTTAGCTCTTTGACAGCTCCTTTGCTGTGGACTTGATGCTCCTTATGTGTCTTTGATGCATTATGAGTGGATGCCATAGTTTGGAGTACAGTCATCTCATGCACTTGTGCTTTAGTCATGTTTAGGCTAGATATGTATGCACCTTTGCTTTGATTATGCACACATTCTCACACACTCATTTGATTGCGGTGTTTTTACAAGGGTTTTATGCTTCTTTTTCATATACAAATGTACATTAGCGTGCTCATTTGGCCGCTTTTACAACAAGGGTTACACAATGGCTTTTGATGAACAATGATGATGGTGATGATTGTTGACTTGCCCTTGGAAGCCCATTTTGGTAAAATCCGTGCTAGTGGAGCCCATGAAAACATAGTTTTCAAATTCCATGTGAACTACCCTTAAAGAGGACCACTTTACACCATAATTTTAAGGATTAAGGGTTTAACCCTTAGGTTTTTCCTCTTTTTTAAATTTTATTATTTATTAATATAACCTTATCTCTGGCTTTGTCAATTGTGTGCTGGCTACTTGGCGATGAGACACCTGTTGTGTTGTGACTCTCCTCCAAACTATACGTGCCAAGAGAAAAGAGTGCAGCCACCTCTTCCATCAACATTCCTTTTGGAGACTACTCGAACATGGGGCCCACAGAGGGCCCACATCACATGAGGTCTTCTTCCTCTTTGTTCATCTCCTTCCTCTCACATGATCTACTATGTCTATAGCTTGCCTACTAATCCGTGATTAGCACTTGCTACTCGAAGCCATTCGTTCTTCTCCTTGCACACTATTATGAGTGTGCTTACAAGATGCAATATTAGCTTCTTTTGCACTGCTTCACAAGGCCATATCCAATCGCTCTTAGACTTTGGCTTTTCTCGGGGCTTCTTCTACCGCCACAATGGCTTCTTGACTTCTCTTCCCTTCTTAATAATTGGCTTTTATGTCACCTGTTGCTTGCATCTGTGTAGCTTTTATGGTGACATCCATCAATCCATATTTTGCTACCAAATTTGCTCATTTCTCTCAGAGCATCAAATCTTCTCTTTATGGACTTATCCATGCTGGCTTGTTCTTCAATGTGCTACCTTCTCTTTGCATACTTATTTTTTGAGCCATTCTTCTAGTTGGCATTTATGACTATCAGCTTTACTAACTGCTCCAAGGACCTATCCATCTTCTACTTATTACTTAAAATTTTCCATGTCGTTTGCAACACCGACAACCATCACTCTTGCTTGTGCTGTCCTTATTTTATGAAATGAAGATGAAGGAGATTATGGTTTGAAACCCTAAATGTGGAGAAAGGGAAAAGCAAAGTGAGAAACCCTAACTAGATAAGAAGGTAATCCTAATACAAACAGCTACTCACTTCTGTCATCACCCTATTTACTTAATAATTCATAGTTACTTTCTCCTTTTAATATCATTTCTACTTTTTATAGCGATCCATTATTATGTGCCTTGGTTTGCCACAATAATAATACTCTAATGCTATTTGCATTTTGATTTCTTTAGCTCCCTCTGCCTCTATATTCTGGAGTGACTTCTTCCACCTATATGAAATTGATTTTCTTGTTGTGTTTTCACCATCCCATGTCACACACACTTGTGGGAACTCACATGGCACTACCTACATAACAAGCATGCACTTACTCCAAAACTAATAATTTAATCTATTGCAAAGGAACTTGTATGCATGTATCATGGCAGATGACTTCACATCCACATCATCATCCTTACATTGGGAGCCTAGAAAGTGGCCTTTGGATCTTCCAAATCCATGCACCAAAATGTCCCTCAGGATTCGAGACAAATCCAGCTTCTTCAAGCTCCGCACCATTCGAGACTACTTACTCCAAGCCCAAGTCAAAATCCCCCTTGGCAACCTATTTAGGTTGCCTACCCATCGACACAATGTCATGCTATGTTTTAGTTACCCAAAGTAGTCCCTTATCTCATCAAGGTCGGCTTCATGGCCTTCCGTTAACCAATCCCCATAAGTCTTGGATCTTCCTCTTTCCCTACATTACATTGAGCCCCCTACCACAATATGGACAATTTAGGGGAGGCTAAGATGCCGGATGGATCACTTTGTCAAACCTCACTCACTAAGGATCTCATGCAAAGAGACCTACATCTCCCGACGCATGTATCCAAATTCCACAATGGGAAGGGAACCATGACTAAGGTTTGACACCTAATCCCTAACAATGTCCTCAATTCTAATGGGACTAAATTTGATGACATAGTCATCCTAAAATGGGTGCCATTGGCCCGTGTGCTCACTACTATGATCACCTTTCTCATAGTCATCCTGAAATGGGATGTATTCAAATTCCACAATGGGAAGGGAGCCATGACCGAGGTTCGACACCTAATGGCTAACAATGGCCTTAATTATGATGAAACTAAAGTTGACGACACAATCATCCTGAAATGCATGTGCCATTAGCCTGTGTGCTCACTGTCGTTCTTTCATTTCTCGCATTTCATGGCACACGCAAAGATATGCACCTGTAATTAACCTCAACAACACCAACCCTCTAGGTACATCTCTAAATGGGGGAATGGACCATGGTAGGCACAAGCCTAGAACATGGAACGACCCATCACCTAGAGAACCGCCATCACCCTTGTAAGTACCTCCAACGAGCTTCAATACATGTAACCTCTGCTTCTTCAACTCCACTTCATTATAGACACAACCTCTACTTTGACTCCACTTTATTACAAACACTACCTTGCCCTGGCGGCTGACATTTTTTCTATGAAGAAGGCTCATCTCTTAGCATCACATTGTGCAATCAGGCCATACTCTTATGTCATGCCATGAAGATCTAGGCTGCTATCTCCCCATGCCAGCCATTCCATGATGGTCCTAACACTCGTTCCACCTATCACATATGTCCACGACACATCCACAACCAACGAAGGTTTGGCGTGAAGCACCTCTACATCACCTATCACTTTCCATGCCACCTTGACAAGTTGCTTGCCATCAAGGCTACTACCCAAAGCTTCCCACTAATTTGCCATGCATCCAGTTTGTGGATCAGTCCCAAGCTATACCACTTAAACTCAGCCACCGCTAACTTCATGGCATATCCCTGGAGCATCGACATCTCCCACCCTAGTAACAGCTTCACCGTCGACCTGGGTGATGTAAGCATGCAATCATCACCATTAGGAAGGGGGATATATTAACCAATTTGTAGGTTAACATGGTTTCACCTACTCAACCTACTGTAAGGCACTTTGCCATCTTATTCGTGTACACATACACTTATTTGTAAGATGGCACTGGAACATATAAAGTAGCCTTACCATGTGCTAATTATCAAATAGGGAAAGTCTACAAACACCGTATACATAGTTGCTTAAGACTACTAATAGAGGCCATATCATTGTTAAGTTTGGTTGGCCTACTATGAAAATCTATTCATTTGTATATGTCATTTTTTACAATAAGCACAATCATTCTCTTGCAGTACTTTACTTGTGAGCTCGTCTCCTTCCCTCTTCTTATTTTCTTCCATGCTCTTGGATTCTTACATGCTAGATGGATGCTTACTTGAATAGGTTTGATTGTAGGTTTTCCTCTTCCATTAGCTGCTTCTTCACCCGCCTTTCATGAGAGAGAACCATCGTGAGAGGGCCATCTCTTGATGCCTCTTGAATAGGTTTGATTGTAGGTTTTCCTCTTCCATTAGCTGCTTCTTCACCCGCCTTTCATGAGAGAGAACCATCGTGAGAGGGCCATCTCTTGATGCCTCCATCTAGGCATAGAGAGCTCTCTCTTCACCCCATTAGCAAGGATGTGACAGACAAGCCAGTGCACCCACATAAGGCAATTGTAGTTTGTGGCTCGAAGGCAAGACCCAACAACACATGTTTCGATAAGGTTAAGGTAAGCTCTTGACTTACACAGTATGGATGATACACCTGGATGACAACTTCACTCTTATGCCACTTGCATGGTTGGTGAGATTATAGTTGATATGCCACCAATGGTTTATAGGATGTCTGACAGCAGCAACCATATTGATTTACTAGAGCTATGACATAGCTACAATGCCAAGTTATATAGTCGTGATCACACTATGGACCTTGTATATTTTAGTAGTAACAAATTTTCCCTTATATATTATTTACTCTTATATTTATGCCATCTCATATAGTCAAGATCACACTATGGACCTTGTATGTTTTAGTAGTAAAATACTTTCCCTTATATAGTATGCACTCTTATCTTTATGTTATGGCTGTAGAGAAGTGGAGAAGATAGTGAAAAATTCAAGCATCCATCTCTCTCTTATGTGCTTGTCTATTCTTGTGTGTGTGTGTGTGTGTGTGAAGAAGAAAGCTTGCAAGGAGATCAAGTTCACCCATCTCTTGCATTCTTCTCATTGCCTTGCATTCAACCATGCTAAATGTCGTGAGTACCTCCCCTACATATTTTTGTTGAGAAATGAAAATATTATTTACCTTTTGCTAAACATAAATCCCCACAATAATATAAATATTATTTACCTTTTGCTAAACATAAATCCCCATAAATGTCGTGAGTACCTCCCCTACATATTTCTGTTGAGAAATGAAAATATTATTTACCTTTTGCTAAACATAAATCCCCACATATATAAGCCTAAGATTATTTGTCTCAAACTTTGTTGTTTTTTTGGTGATTTCTTATCAAGATAAGGTCCTCTTCATAGAGAACAAAGACCATATACATACCCTACTCACAAAAAACTTATAAATTACATTTGAAGAGTTATATAAGAGACCAATTCTCACACGTAAGCATCAATTCCTTGATTGAGCACAAGTAATATGTGCGTCTCAATTATGACCCATTCTTGAGCTCTAAAAAGTCGGCAAGCATTAATGGCTAAATCGTCTTTGATATACACATGTCTCTTACTGACTTTGTGCTTGAGAATTGAGAAATTTTCCATGGTAAATTAATGAGGGTCCCATGCACATTTCAAAAATAATATGTAGTTGTTGATTTAGATTCTATCATTGTTTGACATCACCCGTGTGTTGTTCTTTATTTGTGACAACTCATGACCCTTGTAAATTAGGCCATGTGCTTAATTTAGACATCTGAGTGACCACCATCTACTTAATTTATGCCATGTGCTTAATTCAGGCCTATGGGTGGCCACCATGCAAAAAGGTCCAACCTTTGCTTCTCAAATCTCATTATTATTAGTATGTAAGACATTCATGTGCATATATTCATGTTTTGGGAAGGGTAGAGTTTTTTTAAACCCCACACATTGAGGCAAGACTAATCTTTAATCCAAACTAAGTCATCAAGTACAGTAGAGCACGACTCCCTTTGAATCAGATCAAGTACTTGAGCTACCAGGTCTCTCTCCCTACCAGATAACTGAAATTCCCAAGTTATGTGGTCCATGTCTTTCCACCCTACCACATCCCAATCCCAACAATCACCCAAGTACCTAAGGCCTTTGTTATTAAGCTTCTTAGCTAAGGATATGTCAAGTAATGCCAAAGGGGGATTAAATTTGTGTGTCCACCAAATACCCAAGCTAATCATAGAATTGCCAGTCACTTTGCAACCCCCATCCCAGGTCATGAGACCCAAGCAGTCTTTCCATCTTTTGCATAGCATTTTGCAGATTGTAGAGCTAGTGACCTTAAGAGGGGCAAAGAAAAATAGTTTATCTTTCCAACTTAAGTCCACCCATTTACCTTTAGCCATAACATTAGAAAGCTAAACAAATTCCCTCATCATTAATGCGCAAGTAGAAGTCCTTGCAATACAGTGAGTAGGCATATGAAGAATACCAATAACACCTTCTCCTTTTGGAACTGACAGTTTGTCCCAGGTTAACCAAGCTGAGGCTTTTTTGGTTCCATTACCATTCCTCCATAAAAAGTCTCTAACAAGCCCTATGATTTTCTTCCAACGACACTTGCCAAAATCCAAAATTGGGCAAAGAAACATAATATAAGCATTCCACACTGTGTTGCAGATATCAACTCTGTTATGAAAAGCCTATCGAACATCATATAAGGTAGCAACGGGTTACACTCTCTTCCGTCTAGCTTATGGTGTGAAGTAGTTATGCCTATGGAATACCTAGTCCCAAGCTTAAGAATTGTCGTACAAGAGCGTCTAAAGGAGAATGTATTAGCTAAAAGGCTAATTGACTTAGAGAAGCTTGATGAGACCATAATGATAGCATCACATGGACTCATGGTTGAAAAATTACGCACGAAACATTGGTTCGACAAAAACCTTAAGCAAAAAGAACTTGAAATGGGGGACAGGGGTCTATTCGAATTGAGATAATTAACGGCATCCAAATGGAGGGTTATGTCAATGGAAGTAAATTAAAAAAATACTTTGAACCACTGACCCAAGAGATGCTATTGCAAGAACGCCTCTTGAAACAACAAAAACAGCTTGCAAAAGAAAAGATACAGCAAGCACAAGAAGAGGCTAAGGCTGGAGAGGCCAAAGCCGATACATGTCAACATGGCTTCTGTGACCCTTTTGGACGAAGGGGAACTAAACATTGAGCCAGCATGACTCAAGGTGGGACTTACTATACAACTAAAGGCCATGCAACAAGCATTGCCTTAATAGATACGGGGTCAAGTCATAACTTGATCTCATATGAAACCTGAGTAGCATTAGATAAGCCACACCTTGAACCCACTGATGTGCAAGTTTGTAGCATTCACTTGATAACCACAAAAGTCGAAGGATTTTTAAATGTTAACATTTTCATAAAAAATAATTCCTTGGTTGGTTTGTCATGCCTACAGGTTTCATGGAAGAAGAGATGATTCTAGGACGATCCTGGATCTATGCTAGTAAATACAATATCCAATGGAAAGAATGAACAGCATTGCTAAGCACAGGCGAGAAGGTCATATCCATACCCTTATGGAACTTGACAAACAGAGGGAAGCACATCATAACTGATGAACAAACAACGAGTGTAATGGCAACACCTCAGAGGACCAAACCAGTAATCGTTTCACGAAGCTTACCCATGTTGAGATATCGAGCTCGTCTAGTGAGGCGGTGGACACTGATGACCTGCCTGGGGGATAGGCCCCACACTTACACCACTGGCATGGTTGGTGAGATCATGGGTGATATGCGGCCAGTGGGATGACAGGCTGTGTGACAGCCATTCTAGAGACTGGCATAGTTATAGCACCAGCTCATTTAGTCGGGTTCACACTATAGAGAATCCTTTTATGTATTTGGTTGAGTACCTTTTATATTATGTGTACTCTTATCTTTGTATATGGTGTGTTGAGTGTTGAGTGAAGGAGAAGAAGATTTTCAGCCTCTCACCTTGTGTGTTCTCTATTAGGGTTTTGTGAGTGTGTGTGTGCTTGCAAGAGCTCAAGCTCTCTTCCCCCCTGCATCTTTTCATGGTATCAGAGCCTGGTTTGTGCTAAGGACTGAGCTGCAAGCAAGAGAACCACAAGAAGCGGTACGAGGGTAAGAGCTTCAACTACTCTTCCCTATTTGTATTGGTGACTACACCCTTGTCGGGAGCTCTACGGGAGGCACCGGCAAATGATCTCTGATTGAGGAGCTTTCTTCGCGGGAGTAAAGCTATAGGGCAACTATATTGTCCTATCGGACAGAAAATTTCTGGGCCGAAAATGCGTTTCGGGCACGTCTGGACCTCCGTTTTTCAAAAAGCAGGCGATTTCGAGCACTGCGGGTAAGTCATCGATTCTCTGCAGAACTCTGTTTTAAGAACTGCAGGAAGACAGATTGACTGTGCAGACACTGTGGGTGCTGCAAAGAGGTCAACAGTTGCCATTGGGTGTATGTATGCACATTGAGGTCACTAGTTGTTGTGACATTTAAGAGTACTAAATATAGCAGTTTGTGCAAGACAAACGAGAGTGGTAAATTTGTGCGTCTGGCAAGATGTCAAATGATGGCATAACCCAGATTGTGGCAGAGAAGCTTGATAAGAACAACTTCCATGCTTCGAGGTTCAGGTTGACGAATTTCCTGATGGGAAAGGGCTATTGGGACTACATAGAAGGTGAGCATGAAGAGGCACCGGAGATACCGGTCCGACTGCTCTGCAGATGTCAAAGAGTTTAAAGACTAGAACCAAGGAGCCATGAAAGTTATGTATTGGCTCTCCATTAGTATACAGGACACCATGATTGGGCACATTCAGGATGCCAAGTCCCCCAAGGAGGCATGGGACACCTTGGTAAAGCTCTATGAAACAAATACCAAGGCACGTAAGATATAGTTGAAGAATGAACTTCATACTGTGAAGAAAAAGAGCATGTCTGTGAATGACTATGCATTGAAGATAAAGGTTATTGTGGAATCCCTTGCATCTATTGGTGTGTCAGTAGATGATGATGATAAGGTGAAGGTCTGTCTACGTGGTCTCGGGCCACAATACAAGGCGTTCAAGACGTCTATTCCGACTCGGGAAAACATTCCCAACTTTACAGATTTGGTGTCTATGTTGATTATAGAAGAGAAGAGCTTGGGTGAAGACCAACAGTCTTCACAAAACAAAAACAGTTCAGAGCAACAGGCGTTCTACACAAGTTCAGGAAGAGAACGAGGTAGAGGAGGCCGTGGACGTGGTCAAGGAGGTGGCCGAACAGGTAATCAGAATTATAGCCAGCAGACAGCAGCAATAACAACAGTCCCAAAATTCACAACAACAACAACAACACGCAGGTGGAAGAGGCAAATTCAGAGGCAGGGGGAGTCAAAGAGGACGTGGAAATTGGCAAAGGCAGTATAATGATGCATGTGAATGCTATTATTGTGGTAAGCTTGGACATGTGTAGGCAGAATGTTATAAGAAGTAGGCTGACATGCAAAATGGGAAAGTGCAGTAGAACAACTATGCATCCTCAAGCAGAAACAATGAGGATAATGAAAGGTTGTTTGTTATGCAGCATGTCGTGAATGCCATGTCTGAAAATGTTGAAGCAGCACAAAAAGATGATGTATGGTATGTGGATTCAGGTGCTTCGAACCACATGACAAGTCATAGGGAGTGGTTCAAGGAGATGAAAAACCTTGAAAGACTAGGTTTTGTGAAAACCGGGGATGACACTGCTCATCGAATTGCCCATGTTGGAGATGTGCCATTGTCTATACAGGATGGCAAAGTGAAGTACCTTGTAGATGTACTTCACGTTCCGAACATAACAAAGAATCTGGTTTCAGTTGGCCAGATGATTGAGCAGGGTTTGCAGGTTCTGACGGTTGTTATGTTGAAGGCTTTAAAGACAAGTGCAGGTTGGTTGCAAAAGACAACAGAGTGGGCATAATGTTTACATTGAATGTAGACATGCCTGAAATGAGTGCTGCGATGTTTGCAAATGGTTCAGGAATTGTTGCAAACACAAACATTTGGCATAAAAGAATTGGACATGTGAATGTGCAGCGAATGAAGTCTATGCAGACTAAAGGAATTGTGACAGGGCTGCCAAAGTTTAAAGTGGAAGGTATGCAGAGAATATGTGAAGCATGCCAATTTGGAAAGCAAACAAAGCATGTATTTCCACGAAAGCAAATAAAGCATGTGTGCTTGTTGTCATCTATGTAGATGACTTCATATTATGGGGGACCATGATGCAGAGATCTTTGATGATCTTGCTTAGACAAAAGTTTGAGATGAAGGATCTGGGGGAGCTCAGATATTTCTTGGGCATTGAGATGATTAGGTCACCACATGGTATTGGATTACTGCAGAGACAGTACGGCTTGGACATGTTGTCCAAGTATGGTATGACAGGTTGTAAGCCTACTTTCGTGCCATTGGATCAGAATGGCAAGTTGAGTGCAGATTCAGGAGAGATCTTGGAGGATCCTACTATGTATAGGCACATAGTAGGAAGCTAGATCTACATGACGATCACCAGACCAGATTTGAGCTATGCTGTTGGGTTGGTGAGTCAGTTTATGTAGGTTCCATGGAAACCGCATTTGGATGCATTGAGACGCATACTGAGGTATGTGAGGTCTACTTTGCATTGTGGACTATTCTATGAGACTGGAACAGCGATATGTGTACATGGGTACACAGATGCTGATTGGGCTGGTAGTATCTCAGATAGAAGATCTACCAATGTATTCATGTTGTCTTTGGGGAGTGCTGTTGTGACGTGAAGCAGCAAGAAGCAGCCTATGGTTGCTCTATCCCAGTACAGAGGCCGAGTACAGGCCGAGTACAGAGGAGTTGCTATGGCAGCATGTGAGGAGTTGCTATGGCAGCATGTGAGGTAGCTTGGTTGAGAAAGCTACTTGCAGATTTGGGTCTATGAGTGGATAGACAAGTTGTCATTTTCTGTGACAACATTAGCAGTATACAGTTGGCCAAGAACCCAGTCTTTCATACTCGCACGAACATCGGGCTGCTTTCAACCTATGTTCCCACTCTGTTCGACTTGCTTCCAAGATTTTTGTCAAGATAGTACATAAAATATTGTTTGTACTCTCTGCTTGACCATTGGCCTGTGGATAATAAAGTAGTGTTGCGTGACGAGTGGTGATCAATGCAAGGATGCAACGCGGGATGATGAGTGAATGAGCAATGGCAAGATTGAGCTTGTGTGTGTTAAGTCTATGTCAAGGTAGTGGTGTTCATAGCATTCTCTCCATTTGTGGATAAGCTTTTGTGCACCGGTACGGGTTGAATCCCTAGCTCCGATTGGATTGAGCTACACACGGATCATACTACTCATGCTACAAGTGAGAGAGTCTTTCGTCTCTCCATTGGCGCCGCTGCCGGGGAGAAGACTCAAAACCGGTTGAGAAGCTTGCATTACTACCACTATTTCTTTTTGTTTTTAGGTTTAGGGTTAGCACGAGTGTGGAATCTCGAAGCTAGTGATTAGAAGAGAAAAAAAGTAGATTAGTATTAACTTGTGCGGTTGAGATGGTTGCTTTCATTGTTGTATTCATGTTTTGCTCATAGATTAGAGTTAAAAAAGCATTTTTCTAAATCGGTCAAACTAAACGCGACAACCGGTCCATCCATCCATCTAGTTTATATTTATAGTGCCGATCTTTCACATAAGTGCACCGGCAAGTACCATAAGTCGATAACTTTAAGGCTAACAACATGACTGTTAATAGTAGGCAGTAATAAAAAACAACAGCTGCGAAGGGTTGGCCGAGCGTCAGCTGCCTGCTGGCCGGTGCGAAGGCTGGCCGGCGGAAAGTTAAGTGTATTAGATGAGGCATACATTCCACAACCCTTCCTTGAGCACTTAATTGATCCACTAGAATGGAGTCATGTCCTTGCAACATTATCGACATGTGCTTTACCTAAGCCAATTCAATTTTGTGACTCAGATGGATATGACATTATTCCTATATGAATGGTACAACCACCCTCTAGATGTTTTGTACTATGGGGATGCATCCACAACAGCACTGCATGTAGAGGAAGTCTCAGTGTAGGATTTAACACTCGAATCTGCTAATGATGCTGATAAGGAAGATGGATGGGACTCTGATTTTGATAATGATGTGATAATCCCTGAGGAAGAGTTAGGAAAGGCACGCCTGCTCTTGAGAGGAAGGGAGGTTCAAGTAGAGATCCCTCGAAGCCGACCTAAACGTAAATGCTGTAAGAGCCATGAGAGAATCCGTAAACAAGATGAGAGGGAACGACGTGAGAGACTACAAAAAGAAAAGGAGGAGTTTAAGAATGAACACTCTCGACCACCACCTCACTTCTCAAGAAAGAATGGATATCTATACTATGTCCAAGCACAAGATAGTATCAAAGACCAAGTAAAACGATCAGATGGATTCCAACCAGGAGAAAAGCTAAAAACTATTAGCAAAAATCACAAAAAAACAAAGAAACAAAAACCAAAACTCAAGTCTAAATCCGATTCAAAAGAGAATGTCGGAAGTGCAAAGATAACGGTTGAACAAAAAAATCTGATGCAAGATTGCAAAGGAGAGCTCAAAATCGCATCTTCAATGAGTGACAACTCAAGTGGACAAGAACAAGGTCTCAATGTTCCCCCCAACTTCACACAGTACACTCTTCAAGATCAGAAGATTGTTCTTCAACAGCCCATACGACAAAAGCCAAGCATGCCAGGGGTTTCATATGATGGTCCAGAAGATGCAAAAAAAATTGATATCGCTAAGCCAGGAGAAGAGCCTCGCTATATGTGGATTGCCACAGACTTGTCCTTAGATGAGAAGTTATTAATTCAAACAATAAAGGAGTATTTTGCTTGGAGTTATAAAGACCTCAAAGGAGTTGATCCAAGCATATGTCAGCATACAATTCCATTGCGAGAGGATGCAAAGCCTTCCAAGCAACATCCTTATACTTACAATGAGAATTTTGCAGGAAAGATAAAAGAAGAAATAGACAAGCTCTTAGAGGCAGAATTTATCTATGAGATTGAACACACTGAATGGGTCTCCCCTATTGTAGTGGTGCCCAAGAAAAATGGAAAACTTCGAGTATGTGTAAACCTCAAGAAGGTAAATGCAGCTACTGTACGTGATCATTACCCACTTCCAATCACTGATCATGTTTTGGAACGAGTTGCAGGGAAAAAGGCATATAGTTTCTTGGATGGATTCTCCGGTTACAATTGTTGAAAGAACGGTAGAGGAGGAGGAGACACACACACAGGAGCAAATCCTAATATATATTGCAAACCCTAACCATAGAGGGAAGCCATATCCACTCTCACACAAAGCATAATGCACTAATCCATAATCCACACAACACACAATGAGTTGTGTCCACACTCTACTAACCCTAGCTAATGTCCACACACTATGACCAGCTGGACACGCGGTCATTTATGTCTCACATGTTCCTACCTAATCTGCCAGCACATAGCATAGCTGGCTCACACTGACATCGAGCTTGAATCTCAACAGCCCCTCTCAAGCTCATGATGTACTACCGATGAAGAAGTAGATGAGCTTGGGATATCAAGACTCTCAACACTCCCCCTCAAGCTCATCCCATGTACTCCCAACATAGTCCGGAAGTACTCAAACTTCTCCCTGCTAAGTGGCTTTGTGAAGATATCAGCCACCTGCTCATCAGTCTTCACATAATGAAGATCAACTGTACCATCCAGCACCTTCTCTCTGACAAAGTGATAATGGACCTCTATGTGTTTGGTCCTCGCATGAAACACTGGATTCTTTGCCAACTGTATACTGCTCATGTTGTCACAATGAATGACAACTTTGCCATCAAGAGGCTCACATAAATCTGCCAAGAGACTCTTTAACCAAACTGCCTCACAAGTAGCAATGGCTGCACCCCTGTACTTAGCCTCTGTACTGGATAAAGCAACTGTAGGTTGCTTTTTGCTACTCCAACTCACCACAGCACTTCCAAGTGTAAAAGCATATCCACTAGTAGACCTCCTGTCATATGCGCTACCTGCCCAATCAGCATCTGTGTCGCCATGTATGTCCAAGCTTTTACCACTCTCATAAAATAGACCATAATGTGCTGTGGTCTTCACATATCTCATGATGCGTCTCACTGCATCCAAATGTGGTTTCCTGGGGCTCTGCATAAACTGGCTGACTAGCCCCACAGCATAACTCAAATCCGGGCGTGTGATAGTCATATATATGAGACTACCAACCATCTTCCTGTACATAGAAGGATCATCCAATTCCTCGCCATAATCAGCCCGCAACTTCACATTTTGCTCCAATGGTGTACTCATAGGCTTACACCCTGTCATGCCATACTTTGCCAACATATCCAATGCATATTGGCGCTGTACTAACCAAGTACCTGCATGATCTTTCACCACTTTAATTCCAAGGAAGTATCTCAACTCACCAAGATCTTTCATGTCAAATTTCCCACTCAAAGCTTTCTTGACATGCATCACATCTGCACCATGATCACCTGTGATAATCAAGTCATCCACATAGATGACTAGTAAAACAATCCCATGTTGTGTCTTCTTCACATAGAGTGATGTAGAAATCTGAAAACCAAGTGAGATAAGATATCTGCTCATCTTATCACTCCAAGCACGAGGTGCTTGCTTTAGACCATACAATGCCTTTTTCAACCTGCATCATACGTGAGTGGGATATCTAGGGTGTACATACCCTTCTGGCTGTGCCATGTACACTTCCTCTTGTAGATCTCCATTTAGAAATGCATTCTTGACATCCATTTGATGCATTTCCCAGCCATTAGCTGCAGCCATAGCAATGACTGCTCTCATTGTGCCCATCTTAGCCACTGGACTAAACGTCTCATCATAATCCAATCCTTGGGTCTGTGCATAACCCTTTGCTACCAATCTTGCTTTATGTCTCTCAATAGAACCATCAGATTTACACTTCACTTTGTAAACCCATTTACATCCAATAACATTCTTGTCCTTTGGTAATGCAACCAAGTCCCATGTATCATTATGGACCAATGCGTCCATCTCAACATCCATTGCTTTTTCCCATACATGCTCTCCAACAGCCTCTATATAGCATGTAGGTTCCACATGCTTCACCATAGATGTCATATATGCATAGTGCATAGCAAAATCTCTATATGTCAATCTGTCAACAGGATATCTGACTCTCTGGGATCTCCGCAATGCCTGCGGGTCACTCTGTACACCTGTAACTCTAGTATGTGGTGGCACATATCTGTCCTGCCTAGCACCAGGTGTGCGTAAAATAGGTATGCCAAGCTCCTCATCCAAACTCTCAGAACTAGATGACTCAGAACTAGATGACTCATAACCTGTGATTCCAATTCCTTCGACTTTCTTCTTTCCTTTATCCATAGCACTACTCCCAGTGCTCACACTCTCATGCCTCAAACATCCTGACCATGGACGTACACTGCTACTCTCAGCTTCTGCTCTGCTGGCCCAGACATAGTAGTAGAACTAGAACTTGCTTGTGGCAAGTTCACAGGCACATTAGCCTCAAGTGACTCAATGACTCCCTCATCTTTTGCTTTGTACCAACTAGCAAGCTCATCAAACACCACATCTCGTGAGATGACCACTTGTCTAGTTTGAGGGTTATAACATTTGTATGCCTTTCGATCCTGTGCATATCCAACAAATACACATTTCTCTACTTTAGGATCCAACTTCCTTCTTCTTTCATCAGGCACATGTACATAAGCTATGCATCCAAAAACTTTAAGATGTCCAATGTCTGGCCTGTAACCTGTGAGCCGCATCTCTGGCGTGCTTCCATGAATGGCTGCTGTAGGTGTTTTGTTCACTATATACACTGCAGTAGCACATGCTTCTGCCCAATAGTAATCTGGCATGCTCTTTTCATTGAGCATCGCCCTTGCCACTTCACATATGACTCTATTCTTTCTCTCAGCCACACCATTCTACTGAGGTGTATACCTGCAAGTCAACTGTCTTCTTATTCCATGCTTCCTCAAGAAATGCTCAAAAGCTTTTGAGGTGTATTCACCACCTCCATCTGTCCTCTGACATTTAATCCAACAGCCATATTGCTTTTCTGCAAAAGCTTTGAAGTCCATGAACTTTTCCAACACTTCACTCTTCTCTTTGAGAAAGTATATCCATGATCCTGCTAAAATCATCTATGAATGTAACATAGTATAGACTGCCTTTGATAGATGGGTTTTGTGCAGGACCCCATACATCACTGTGTACTATCTCAAGTGGCCTGTTACTCATATTTCCTTCTCTAGGAAACCTCAACCTTGCCTGCTTCCCAAACTGACAGGCTTCACAAACATGCATATGTCCATCATATTTGAACCTAGCAATCCATTGACAATGCCTCTTGTTTGCATGTTCTTTAATCTCTGTATATTCACATGTCTAATCCTCTTATGCCACATATCAATGTCCTGTACCACATTTTTACTTTTGGAGAACATGGCTGATTTTAGCTCAAGAATTCCAGCATCCAGCTTAAACAATCTTCCTTCTTTCTTGCCTTTAGCAATCACTCTACATCCATGTTTGAAATCTTCAACGAAGCATCCATGCTCGTTGAAACGAACCTGTAATCCCTGTTCCACCATTTGACCAACTGAGGCCAAGCTTTTAGTGATTGAAGGCACATACAGCACATCTGACATAGACTTTGTCTGACCATTGTGCATGACCAATGGTACACTTCCAACATGTGTAATGACATGCTGGGTATCATCACCTGTCTCCACATAGCCTTTTACATCCATAGGCTTCATATGCTCAAACCATTCACCATGACATGTCATATGGTTTGATGCTCCTGAGTCCATATACCATGTGTCATCATTCTCAGCATTTGTCGTCATAGAACCCACAACATGCTTCATAGCAAACAAATGATTTGCTGTGCCATCATTGCTACTTGATGCATAGTTACCACCATGTTGTGCATAGTTTCCACCATAATGACCACCACGTTGTGCTCTTCCCCCTCTCAAATCATTCTATTTGCGGAAACAATCTCTCACCATATGACCATATTTGCCACAATAATGGCATTCCACATCTTGCATAGAATTTTGTTGACCTTGCCAACGTCCTCGACCACGGGGGGTACCTCTGCCTCGCTGAGGTGCATATCCACGACCACCTCGAGCACCATATGAAGGCTAAAAATTCTGTTGTGGAGGCCTGTCCTGCCATCCACGACCATTACTACCACGTCCACGTGATGCAAATCTCCCCCTGCCTCTAAAGCCTCTCTGCGAGTAGAAAGCCTGATTTCTGCCATCATCATGGCTAGTAGATGCATCCAAAAATGAATCACTGACCTTGATTTCCTCAACCAATAAGAGTGAAACCAACTCATCGAAGTCGGGTAAACCTGTACTCCTCACTGAGATAGATGTATCAAATGATTTGTATTCCTTACCAAGACCACGCAAGGTAATATCCACCAAATCATCATCAGGCATGGGGGCATTTATTGTGGCCAATGCATCTGCAAACTTCTTGATTTCTTGCACATAATCATGTATGCTCCTTTTATTCCTTTTCACATTGTGTATCTGCTGTCGCAATTGAGACTTGCGAGCACTCGTATCTGTATCAAACATCTTGACCAAAGTATCCCATGCATCTTTGGGATTCTCAGCATCCTGTATGTGTATGAGCATAGCATCAGAAATACATATAGACAAATAATGCAACACTTTGAATGCTCTCTCTGACCATTGCTTATGAGCAATAAGCTGCTGCTGTGTAGGTTGTCGAGGTAGCTCAGGCTCAGGCTCAGGCTCAGCACCTGTAATGAGATTCCAAAATCCTTTCCCTTTCAAGAAACTCTTTATCCTGTACTTCCATGCCTGGAAGTTCTTCCTATCCAGCTTTTCACCAACAATCTGAACTGGATTGTCTAACATGTTTGCTCAATGCATACACCTTCCGCACACTTCAAATCTGTAAATGAGCCTTCCTCAGCTCAACCACACTCCAATGAATGTTCCAGATACTCCAAGGTAGCCAACAAACTCCAAATTTGATGTAGAAAATCAACCTGTAATCATCCAAGATGAACTGACTCACTCGTGCGGGATACCCTGAATTGACATGCCTTCCAAGGCTCCAAATCACAATGTAATGGTGCAATCAAGTATGGGCAACTTGCATTGACACCTAATCAACCTCAATGTTGAGTATCAACACCATCTGACTTGTGTACATATCAATTTTTGAAAACCCCTTTCTCTGTTTTTGGAAAAAAACTAAAAAAACCAAAAAAAACCAGTAGAAAATTTGCTCTAATTCCTTCAATATTTGTCCAAATTGAGCAACCAGGCATTCATTAGCTTAGCAATAGTGTCCATCAACTCCATGTAAGAGGAATTTGTCCAATTGTATAACACCAAAGATTAATTGCTCAATTAAAAATGCTCTGTTTCTCTGCAACCAGTGGACACCCTGTTTTAATCAGCTCATTCCCAGCTCAATTAAGCATCATTGACCAAACAAATCACATAGCCTTCTTCTTCAAAGTATAAAGCATCCAATTGCTAAAGAAAACTTGAAATATGTCAAGCAACCAATGATTAATTGGCCTCCTCGCTCCAAGATGAACACAATTCTACCCTGTTTTCACTGTCTGGCTGCATCGCCTGCTGTAGGGCCCTTTGGGAGTGATTGAAGTGCTATTTGATGATGGTATTGAGTGCCCAACACACCTAGGCATATGTGCAATCCATCAATGCTTTGATTTTTACCAAATACATGCTCCAATTTCATCAATTTTTTGGCTTCCTTTTCTCTGTTTTGTGTGAGCACAAAAACTAGAGTTTTTCACACTTTGAAATGCATTCAAATTGCTCCAAAATTTGTTCAAGGCTTGCACATGGGTTGCCAATACATCCCTCTTTGTCAAATACATATGTCTTTTTCCAGAATCACACGTATTTCCACCATACATCAATGTTCCCAAGCTTTAATGGAAAGCTTCAAAAACCAGAATTTTTCTTTGCTTTGATTTGCTTTGTTTTTGCCTGTATCACCTGCAATCCGCTCAAGGATGTTTAGAAGACTTTACCCGGTAGGCCAAGCTTTTAGATCTGATAGTATTTGGTGTGCTCCAAGCTTCACAGCTCCAATGGCAAGCTTCACAGCTTCTCTTCATAGCTTCTTCTTCCCTCTTCACTCACTCACTCATAAACCCTAATAAACAGCACAAGGCTCTGATACCATGTTGAAAGAACGGTAGAGGAGGAGGAGACACACACACAGGAGAAAACCCTAATGTATATTGCAAACCCTAACCATAGAGGGAAGCTATGTCCACTCTCACACAAAGCATAATGCACTAATCCATAATCCACACAACACACAATGAGTTGTGTCCACACTCTACTAACCCTAGCTAATGTCCACACACTATGACCAGCTGGACACGCGGTCATTTATGTCTCACACATGTTCCTACCTAATCTGCCAGCACATAGCATAGCTGGCTCACACTGACATCGAGCTTGAATCTCAACAACAATCAAGTATCAATTGATCCAAAGGATCAACACAAGATAGCCTTTGCTACTGAAGATGGCATCTTTGCCTATCGTGTTATGCCATTTGGTCTAACAAATGCACCAGCAACCTTTCAGCGGTTAATGAGTCATGTATTCAAGGAGTACCTTAGGCAATTTCTTGAGATCTTCATGGATGATTTATGTGTTCACTCACAAGAGCGTGATGATCATATAGAACACCTCAGAGACTTGTGTTTCAAAAGTGTCAAGTTTATCGTATATGCTTGAATCCTGACAAATGCAAATTCATGGTAAGACAAGGGAAAATTTTGGGCCATATTGTTTCTCGCAATGGGATTTCAACAGATATGGATAAAATTGATGTCATTGTCTCATTACCTCGGCCTATCAACCCTAAAGGGGTACAAATATTCATGGGACATTGTGGCTATTATCGTCGATTCATCTACATGTACGCTGTCCTAGCCAGACCATTATATGCTCTTCTTGTAAAGTTTAATTGGACTGATGAGTGTGAGGAATCCTTTGAAAAGTTGAAGCAAGCATTAGTGACTGCACCCATCTTACGGGCACCAGATTGGAACCAAATCTTTCATGTCCATATTGATGCTTCAAACTTTGCAATTGGATGTATTTTGGCTCAATCGGAAGAACATAATAAGGAATTTCCCAATCTCATATGCTAGTCGACAGTTGAACAATGCTGAGAAGAATTATACCACAACAAAAAGAGAAGGTTTGTCCATGATATATGCAGTGAAAAAGTTTCGCCATACCTTTTGGCAAACAAATTCATATTTTTTGTGGACCATCAAGCATTGCTATATTTGGTGAATAAGCCTTGTGCAACTGGAAGGATTGTGAGGTGGTTTGTCATCCTTCTTGAGTTTGATTTTGAAGTGGCAGTCCGAAAAGGAACAACTCATCTTAGGGCAGATCATTTGTCTCGAATCACCTCTGGCGATGGATGATGATATGTTAGATTCCACACTTTTCCTTGTAGAGACAGCTCCTAAATGGTCTGAATCCATCTTAGAAATTTTGACAAGTGGGCAAATACAACTAGCGGGTCCTAATGTGGACCTATGGCGACCATTCAAGTTAATCTCAGGGAGATTATATCGTCAGGGTAATGATGGAGTGTTGCGGCTTATACCTAACCCTGACCAACATGAGGAGATCTTGGAATGGGCACATGCGGGTATCGGTGGAATCCATGCATCAGCTACTACTTGTGTGTGACGTATATCTCAGGATGGGAATGGTGGCCTACCATGCATGCGGATGCTGAAAAATTTGTTCGTAACTGTGCTTCATGTCAAATTCAACAGCCAATTCATAATGTCACATTATTCCAAATTTCAACTACACCAAGTTGGAGTAAGTATATTGTGGACTATCTTCAGCATGGTCATACTGATCAAAAAATTCCTAGATATCGAAAGCATGCTATTGAAGTTGAAGCGGCAAACTATATGCTGATAGAGAGCCAACTCTACAAGAGGGGCAAGGATGGCAACTTACGCATGTGTGTATGTGAAGCTGACTACTTGAAAATCTTGACTCATGCACATGCACGTGTTGGGGGTGGACACTTTTCAGGCAATACCACAGCTAAGTTGATTAGGTGGTCTGGGCTTTGGTGGCCAACCTTACAAATGGATGCCGAAGAATATGTAAAACGTTGTGACGATTATCAAAGGACCAAACCTCCCATCACAAAGGACAATATGCCATTGCGGCCTATGTTAAGCACACGTGCTTTTGCAAAATGGGGTATTAATTTTGTCGGTCCCATTAAACCTCCAGCTCGTCACACGCATGCCGAATATATTATAGTCGCAAAACTGACTATTTGACCAAATGGGTAGAGGCAAAGGCTACAGTTAAAAATGATGCCAAAACCACAGCCAAGTTCTTGTATGAGTACGTGTTTACACGCTATGGCTTACCTATTGAAATCGTTAGTGATCAAGGTGTGCACTTTGTGAATGAGGTCATAGAGTTTTTGCTTCAAGAATTTATGGTAATTCACAAGCGTTCTACACCCTATCATCCCCAGACCAATGGTTAAGCTGAGAGTACTAACAAGATTCTCTGCACAACACTCACAAAGATTGTTGAGGGACATAGGACTGATTGGGAGCAAAAGTTGCACTCAGTTCTTTGGGCATATAGAACAGCCTATAAAACATCTGTGGGCACAACCCCATTTGAGCTTGCTTTTGGGCTAGATGCAATTCTTCCCATTGAATTTCTTGTACCTACTCTACGAGTTGCTAAACAATTGGACTGGACTGGTCATGAGCTTTCACAACGCATTGATGAATTGGAAATGCTTGATGAGAGCCGCTTATTGGCGGTAATGGGGATGTATGCCGAGAAGAGGAGACAAAAGCAATGGTATGATAGAAATGTAACAAGTGGCCGATTCAAAAAAGGGGACCTTGTGCTCTTGTACACACTTAAGAAGCATAAGAGAAAGCTCAAGAAACGTGGCCTAGGACCGTTTGTGATTAATGAGCTTACTCCAAGTGGTGCAGTGCGTTTAGAGACACTCGAAGGTGAGCAAATGCCTAACTTCATTAATGGAAGTCGTCTCAAGAAATACAATGAACCATTAACTGAAGCCATGCTTCAACAAATGCATGCTGCACACACACGGAAAGAAGCACATGACCTACTTAAACGTCAGGCTCAAGAAGAGGCTAAAGCTAGAGTTGCAAAAGCCAAGGAGCGTCGCAAGGCTTCTATGTTGGCCTTACAGTTGGCTACTGATACAATATGTCGATCCTTTCAATATTAAAGTGTGTCTTCATCTTCATGAGACTACCTACTTTGTCTCTGTCTTAATTGACTCTGGTGTAGATTATAATGTTCTCTCGTTTGACACATGGATAGCCTTGGGACAACCAACACTTGTGCACATTCCTATTGACTTACGAAGCTTCTCAGGTGAAGATAACCCTATAGAGGGAAAATGTGTCATTATGATGTCCATTCAGGATCACCAGATGTCAGTTCCCTTTTATGTGGCAAGTAAGTCCAAGGCAGTGGTAGAGACTATTCTCGGTCGATCATGGTTAAGTGCTACCAATTGTTCATTAGATTGGAAGAATAGACAATACAAATTGCAAATTGATTCTGATTGCATCTTGGGATCTACTACTCCACGAGCTTTATCATGTCAAAAGGGTGGTGTTTCTACCTTACACAACCCACTTTCAAAATCTGCTCTTGAAGCTCCAACACAAATGATGTGGATAATCAATGCGTCCTCAAGTGAGGGCCATGGCTGGCATGTTCCAACTACTCTAGTCACTGCTCAAAGAAGGCTAGGCAAGAAGGAATTATCAATTTGGCTACCCAAAGATGCATACAAAGTTGTACCATCTAGCCTAGTTGCTAAGCCTCCTAAAAAGCACATCTTTTCCAAGCCTAAACCTCAGATTGTTACTCATTGGGTCCCAAAGCATGTTCTTAAAGCACAAGGCTATTATGAGGGTGCAACAACACTTTGGCTTCCCAAATGCCATGGTTTACTAGAGGTAAAAGAGTGTATCAAGATTCCAAAAGCCACCCTTGGTTTTCCATATCAGTGGGTGCAAAGGAAATCAACACAACCTCTTCAAGATAGGATAGGTGGTTTTGATAGCACCTACAAATCTCCTTGTGTTGACCTTCCCAAAACATGTATTGAATCACCAGTTGTCCCAATTTCTCCTTGTTACACAATTCCACCATCAACTTGTGTACCTAAGACAAATCCAACTTTACATGAGTCTCCTTTGAGCATAGATTCTAGCACTTCAATGCCTAAATCCTCTTATCTTGCTCAAATTCCTCGACAATTGCTAACCTTCCCACCTCTTAAGAAGGACATACCCAAAACCAAAGGTAAGGCATTAACACTACAATTGAAGCTCTTTGGTAGATCGGTGTTTGAATAGTCTCACATTTACTAATGTGGTTCCTTATGCCTTTAGAGGATTGTGTTTTTTTTGAGATGATCTTATCTACAATGTTTTTGATTGGGATTGTAATGATGGATATGAGTGTATAAAGTTTGAAGTTTCTAAATTTCATTGTTCTACGACCAGATACCTCCTGATGGATACTTGGCGAGATACATGTCCATCATGCATTGGCCCTGATAGTACTCAACCTGAACATCGCAGGGGTTATAGTGCTCCTCCTTTTCAAACTCATTCTAGGTACTTTTATGCTCCCTTAGGTGAAAATTGTTGTGGGCATCACTTTGTCACTTTATTCTATCAACAGCATCACCCATTTCCACATTGTCACGAGTGTGCATGACTCGTATTGGCTATGCCGCTCTTACTTTCGACGATATGGCACGGGCTTAATGAAACAAATTGTGGGAATTACACCCCAATGCCATAACCTTCTTAATGTGAGAGTACCAGACCGAGGACCAAATCAACGTAGATTACCTGAGGAGGTTCAAGCACAACAATGGAGGGATACATGCATAAATGACTTGCAACCACCTATCTTGCAAGCCCTCCTTCCCCCAGCCTCAACATATCAATTTTGGATCACTATGAGTACCTATATTGAGCAGTTCCAAAATCAAAATTGTCTGCTTAACCTTCCCATAGAACCAATGCTATATTTTAGCGAGGAAGCACTTCTTTCTCTACCACCTTCTCCAGAGGCCGATTTTTGTACAGGGTTGTCCCTGCATCCTGAAGTGATTGATACCATCTTTCCAACAAAAGTGGACACGGATCCACCACAAGTACAAGGGTAAGCTTATCAACTCCACAATAAGATCAACAAGCCAGGGCACTTTTCTCCTACTGGGTTTTTTCCCTCGGCTATATTCGGTGATTGGCACCAATAACAAATTTTATTCCTTTCTTTTCTTTTCTTGTTTGTTAATAAACATTTTGTAGAGATCTCAGCTAAACAAGAGCATACAAACATGCCCCAATAGTCCACCTACCGTGCACACAAATTAGGAAGGGGGGAGACATGCAATGCCTACAAAGAGCAAAGAGAAGCAATCTGCACAACATCAGCAATGCATCAATGCAAACGCACAACATCAACGGGCACTACAATAGGTGTATTCAAATCATAATCTTTTGTTCTTTATGTGCTTTTAACTTTTGGATATATTGTTTGCATGTTCACACACAGTTGACTGGTTTAAGTTTTAAATTAGTTGTTAAAATGTGGTGAGTGATTTCTAGATTCTTAGAGGACTTAGTAGAAGGTATTTCTATTTGAAGATGGTGTAGGATATATACCAACGGAGTATGCCAAGTTCTTATGCTCTCGAAGTATATTAGTTATCCCTAGTGGTAGCTACCTCTTAGGTATGGACTAGGTGCTAGGATTAATAAAAAATTTACAAAAATCATGCTCTAAAAAATATATACAAGTGAATCAAGACATGACGTGTTTACAGCCATGTGGAATGCTTGGTAGGACCTGGGGTTGTCTTAGCACCTTGGAGCCGATGCCTTGGTTTCCATGGAGTGAACACTGACGTCTAAAAGGTTAAGAAAGACCTTCAAGGACTCTATCGCCTTGATGGATGCTGGTAGGACTCTGGGGTATATTATGGGCCCTCATCTTCATGGGGTACTCCTTATGTCAAAAAGAAAGAAAAGGGTCTGTCGCCCTTGAGATACTTAGTGGCCTTTAGATTCTCTTGGCGGAGATCTCTTGGCCATTGCTTGGGTCTCATTGGGATGGAACCTTCCTCGTAATTTAACTTTTACACACACACACACACACACACAAAAAAAAAAGAGATCCAATCACCTTTGCTCATATTTAGGAGTCGGGTTGCCACGTAGGAATAACTTAAACAATTGTAGAACATTGAGACTGCGGTCATAACCTGCGGTGTACAAGCACACTTGCCTTTGCATAGCACTATCTACCACCTAGTCTCACTTTGACTACGGTGTACAAGCACACTTTGCCTTTGCATAGCACTATCTACCACCTAGTCTCAATTGTAGAACAGTGAGACTGCGGTCATAACCTGCAGTGTACAAGCACACTTGCCTTTGCATAGCACTATCTACCACCTAGTCTCACTTTGACTAGTCTTTACTCACCTCTTTTAGCACTCTTTAAAACTCTAATCAGCCTTTCACTTGTATGCTCACGTGTGAGATTGTCATTTCTGGGTTTTTTTTTCAATAAAAGACTTTACTTGTATCCATTGTTTTTTGCAGCTTTTTGCTTCTACCGCGCTTGAGGACCTGCGCAAAATAGGAAGGGGGGAGTGTTGCGTGATGAGTGGTGATCAATGCAAGGATGCAACGCAAAGATACAAGCAGGAAAACAAGAGACTTGACATTCTTATTTAGGGCTCTTGTAAAGAGTTCCAAGTTGTAGATGAGTGTGAGAGTGGGCTTAAGAATAATCCCACATGGGAAGTTTTGGGAGTTTTAGAAGTTTTAGTATAAAAAGTGGCTCATTTGAGAGCTTAGGGACACATTGGGCAAAACTCATGTTTGAGCTCTCTTGAGACTAGCTCTCCCTCTTGTTCATAGAGGTGCAAGCTCTTCTCTCTCCCCATCTACATTATTGTATGAGAAATGCTCTTCTATTCAATGCAATGAGATGATGTTTGTCTCTCTTCTCATGTCTATTCTCTAGTGTGCATGTTTCTTTGTTGATGCTTGTGGATTCTCTATTAGGCTTTGTGTGGTAGTGGATTCAAGCTTAAGCTTATCCATAGCTTGTAGCTTATCCATGGGCAAGGCATTGCTTGAGTAGTGATTGAGAATGCATGTTTATTTCAAGTTCCATTAAGCTTCAAGGTTTGTATGCATGCTAGGGAAGTAAGTGCTTGAGAATGAAGTATGCTTTGAGCTTGTGTATGCATTAGCTTAGCTTTCTTCTTGTATTGGATGCATGAATGAGTGGGATGATGAGTGAATGAGCAATGGCAAGATTGAGCTTGTGTGTGTTAAGTCTATCTCAAGGTAGTGGTGTTCATAGCATTCTCTCCATTTGTGGATAAGCTTTTGTGCACCGGTATACGGGTTGAATCCCTAGCTCCGAAAGGGATACAAATCCCATTGGATTGAGCTACACACGGATCATACTACTCATGCTACAAGTGAGAGAGTCTTCCGTCTCTCCAGTAATGATTTTCGATGGATCACTAAGAATCCCACAAGTAAATGATCAATCACCTCATTGATAAAATGTGAGCTGCGATCACTAACCAATTCTAAGAGCAGCCAAACCTTGAGATGATTTGCTCATATAAAAATTTTACAGTTATTCATGCATCAGTTCTCTTTGAGGCTCTCGCTTCTTCCCATTTTGTGAAATAGTCCGTGGCCCATGATCACGTATCAGGCTTGGGATGGATGTGCCGCTGGACTAATCGGTCCCACAAAATCTACTCCCCATTTCTCGAACGATTGTCTCACAATAATAGGGGTGCGCGACATCTTGTCCTTTTGTTGTGGAATAGCAAAACATTGGCATTCTTTACATCTTTTGACAAATTCTATGGTGTCTCCAAATAACGTAGGCCACCATAGTCTTGCTTGAAGCACTTTTCGAGCTGTGATTTCTCCAACAAAATGCTCGCCTGCTATCCCTGAATGAGCTTCTTCCAATATGGTGACGAACTCATCCTCTCTAACGCATCTTCTAAGCACATTATCTTTTCCTAGCTTATATAGTTCTCCTGCAATCAGTTGATAAGGTGTAGCCAGCTTGATAAGCCACCACATTTTATCTTTGTTCAAAGGTATTTCTTACGGAAAACCATAAGCTAGATACTCTGAGATTTCTTCACTCCATTCAGGTACGATGTCCAACTTGGATAAACAAGCATCAGGGAGATCATCATCAACACCAGTTCTGGCTCCCCATTTGGAATTCTTGACATGTGGTCGGCCAACACATGCTGTGTCCCCTTCCTTATCGCCCGTGACTATAAAGTCGAATTCCAACAATAATAGTAACCATCATGTGATTCTCCCCGTGGTGCAAGGTTTATTACTAGGTATAGTAAGGCTTGATGGTCCATGAAAAACACAAATTTGTTGGCCAAGAGGTAATGTCCATATTTCTTGACGATGTAAACCATGGCCAATCCTTCTCTATGTGTGGTGGTGTAATTCACCTTTGCATCATTTAGTTGACAACTAGCAAAGCAGACTGGATAGTCCAATTTGAACTCACCAGGCTGGGCTAGTACGCAACCAATAGAAAAAATTGATGCATCAATATGCACGTGAAATATGAGATCCCAATTGGGGGGTCGTATAATTGGCACACTTGCCAACGCTTGCTTCAGTCGATCATATATTTCCTGACACTCCTCGGTCAGCTCAAAGACAATGAGAAGCTTGTACAAGGGTCTGACTATTTCTGCATAAAAAATTATGAAGCGGCGATAGTACCCCACATGGCCCATAAATCTTTGCACTCCCTTGTATTTGGTAGGCGGTGGCAGTTGCAATATCAACTTGACCTTGCTATCGTCCGTGGATATACCATCCTTTGAGAAAATGTGTCCCAATATCACACCATGCTTGACCCAAAACTAACACTTCAAGGGGTTCAGGGATATACGATATAGTCGCGACATCGCTCGAACACTTTCCTCGAGTAGACCAAATGGTCTACCCATCGAGAGTGTACACATAGATCGTCAATGAATACCTCCAACCACTTTTGAAGTAGTCCTTGAAGGCTATGCACATCAACCATTGAAAGGTTGTTGGGGTGTTTGTGAGGCCGAACGACATAACCTTGTATGCAAATGTCCCCCACATTGTGTTGAAAGTTGTCTTGTGCTAGTCCTCTAGTGCTATGGACACCTGATTATAACTGAAGAATCCATCCAAGAAGCTGTAAGCTTCTCTCCCAACCACCCTTTCCAAAACATGTTCTGTATAAGGCAATGGATAATGGTCTTTCCTATTGGCTGCATTAACCTTTTTAAGATCAACACATACCCATTCTTTTTTGGCACTATCATGATTGGTGAAACCAATCCGTATGTTCGATTTCATAGATGAAATCCGCAGCAAAATGAGCTTGTCAATTTCCTCCTTTACAATTGCTGCATACTTAGGATTCATCTGGTATGGTTTCTACCTGGTTGGTCTCAACCCTTCCATGATTGGAATCATATGTTGTACCACCTCAGGCAGTACCCCCTTCATCTCTTTTTAATTCCAGGCAAAACAATCCTTAAATTCCTTGAGGAGAGCAATGAGCTCATCTTCTTCAGCCAAAGTCAAGTCTTTAGCAATAGATACGGGCTAAGTTTCTTCTCTTGGTCTCGCAATATCCACTTCCTTGACTTTTGCCGGGCCATCGTATGATGTGGCCAGCCCATCCTCTATCACCCTTTGTAGCTATCAGTCGCCGTTCTCATCAATATAGGTTTTAAAGTGGTCGGGTACTGAGAGCAAGTCTGGTTTTTCCTCATTTTCACTTTTGGCTTTAGCCATGATCTTTCTAGCCTTATGTTTTGCCTCTACCAGGGATTTATTGCGTTTTCGGTGCCCAACTTTTGTAAGCTTGGGTGTTTCCGGCTCTTGAAGGATGATTTTCTCTTTTATCCTTCCCTCCAATGATACCTTAACTCCTCGCCCCAATCCTTTGTGAGAACTCATCGTGTACCTTAGTGGCCTCAAGGTAACTCAGCGAGACTGGGCATCCATGGGTTTTCTTTGTAATAGGTCATTTCGTTAGGCTATATACCATTTCTATTTTTGTCACCATCTGAGGCGCTAAGCACTGGTACGGCTTCGTGCTATTGAAGATGCCTGCCTGCTCCACGCAACGAATTTGGGGGTGCTAGCAGCAGAAGTAACACTTTTTGCGCTCAGGGCCTCACCCACGGATGTCCAAATCCCTCGGTTCTTCCAAAACCGAACCCGAAACCGAACCCGAAAAAACTTCCCTCGCCCAAAAAGCACAGGCAATTCTTCCATGTGATATTTTTATTCTAACCTAGTCAAGGTCATCACTAACCAAACGAACCCGTAAGTCACATAATGAGATCAAGGAAAGACTTGCACTTAGATCATAGAGACCAACGCTTTTTTCCTCATCGAGAGGTACAATCGTTGATTCTTTTCCATAGAACAAGGACTATCCGGGATTTACTTCATCTATCGTACCATAACAGAATTGAGTCTCATTTTAGGGATCCATCAGTCCAGCCTAACCCCATCCAGCAATCCCATGGGTTAGCCAACCGCCCAACCACTATAGTGATAGAATCCATTTAGGAATTTGGTTATGTTTTGTCCCGGGTACCAGGGAAAAGAGTTCCCAGGCCCCCTAGCCTGCGCTTCATGCAAACTTCAAGATAGTCACACCACTTACACACCTAATATGAAATTGCCTCTTTCACAGATTCAGCTAACTTTAAAACAATCTTTTAATGATTCCATCACATCTCATCCATTCACATCACATCTCATTCATTCACATCTATCCTGATTCACATCACATCACATCACATCCATTCACATCACATATCATCCATTCACATCTATCCCAATTTACATCTCATATCACATCACATCCATTTCACATTACATCTCATTCATTCACATCTCGATTCACATCACATCCATTCATATTCATCACATTCATTATATCCCCATTCTATCACATACATTCTATCCACATTACATCACGTCCACATCATATCTCATTCATTCCATCCACTTTACATCACATCCATATTATATCTCATTCATACACATCCCATCTCATTCATCCCCACATCCATCTAATCATTCACATGCACGACTATCCACATCTATCCATACATTCACATCTATCACTTCACATCCACATACATCACATTACATTTCATCCACCTCTCTTTACATTACATCACATCTCATCCACATCCACATCACATTCACATCCACATCACATCACATCTCATCCACATCCACATCACATTCACATCCACATCTCTTTTTAGCACATCACATCTCATCCATATCCACATCTCTTTACATTACATTCTTTCACATACACATCCACATCCATTTACATCACATTCTTTCACATACACATCCATATCACATTCACATCCACATCTCTTTTCAGCACATCCACATCTCTTTTCAGCACATCACATCTCATTCTCATCTCATCTCATCATTCACATCTACATTCATTTACATCACATTCTTTCACATACACATCCACATCCATTTACTTTACATCTCATCCTTTCACACATAACCTCACATCTCATTCTCATCTCATCATTCACATCCACATCCATTTACTTCACATCTCATCCACATACATTTACTTTACATCTCATCTTCATCTCATCATTCACATCCACATCCATTTACTTCACATCTCATCCATATACATTTACTTTAAATCTCATCCTTTCACATAACTTCACATCTTATTCTCATCTCATCATTCACATCCACATCCATTTACTTCACATCTCATCCACATTCATTTACATCACACCACATCCCATTCACATCTTATCACATCCATTTACATCCTATCACATCCCATTCACATCTTATCACATCCATTTACATTCTATAACACCCCATTCACATCTTATCACATCCATCCACATCCTATCGCATCCCATTTACATCTTATCACATCCATTCACATCCTATCCCATCCCATTCACATCTTATCATATCTATTCACATCCTATTGCATCCCATTTACATCTATTCACATCCTATCGCATCCCATTTACATCTTATCTCACATCTTATTTCCATTAGTAGCTTTTTCTACTTCGATATAATAACGATAATGGGACTTTTTCTAAAGTTCTGCCAATTGCTTGGCCTAGATAAAGGTTCCTTTTCTTGACGACTATTTTCATGTTCTTTCTCAATTTCTCAAATAAATTATATTCAATATTCCTGTTTTAAATAAAAGAATTCGTGGGATTTACAAAAATCAATTCTACCCATATTTCCACTTTTGATAATATTCATAAATTGAATTATACTAAAAATTCCTCTTTTTTCTATTTAATTTCTTGGATCTTAATTATCATGGAAATTCTTCTTTTTGCATTTAATTAATTACATTCCAAATGTCATGGGAATTTCTCTTTTATCATAAAATAAATTTATATAAATTTTCTCTTTTAAATTTAGATAAAATATCCATTAATTCTAATATACCAAGAATTCCACTTTTTCCATTTAAATGATTGAATTCCAATGTCATGGGAATTCCTCTTTTATCATTTAAATATTTCTCATACATAAAATAAATTTATCTAAAATTCTTCTTTTAAATTTAGATAAAATATCCATTAATTCCAATATACCAAGAATTTCACTTTTTCTATTTAAATGATTGAATTTCAATGTCATGGAAATTTCTCTTTTATCATTTAAATATTTCTCATACATAAAAAAAATTTATCTAAATTTTCTTTTTTAAATTTAGATAAAATATCCATTAATTTTAATCTACCAAGAATTCCACTTTTCCCATTTAAATCATTGAATTTTAATGTCATGGGAATTTCTCTTTTATAATTTAAATAAAATTACCTCAATATCCTCTTTTCTTAATTATTTAATTATGCATAAATCTTAAAAATTAGTTTTCCATTGAATGTGATGAAAATCATTCTTTTAGCCTAGGATATTCAATCCTAGAATATGGTAGGAAGTCCACTTTTCATGTTATGCATAAGAATTAATTATGTATCAATTTCTTAAAAAATTTACCATAGCTCTACTGCTGCTACTATTACTGATAATTGTTTATATTTTTGAAAAGAATAAGACTTAGTAATGTAATTATGATAGTATAACTATCTTTTAACCTTAAATCCAATTTATGGATTTAACTCATAAGATTACCATAATTTATTAGCATATAAGTATAAAAATCCATTTTCTTAACCCCTAGCTTCACAAGCCTAGAGATTGATTTATGAATTGAGAATTTCTCCATGAGAAGCATCAATTGAATAGAGAATTGGTCATAGGAATGACCATTCTTTGGGGGAGAGAGAGATAAACATAAAAAGCATCCTAAATTAGCATAAATATAAACTTTTCTTAATTATTCATTACAACTCTTAAGAAAAGCTTGATTTGCATTATAACCTCTTAATTAAAAACTTCTCAAGCTTGAGAGGGGTTGACAAGTGAGAAACATTGAGAATAGTAGAGAAAAACCATAAAATTATACTTTATCTCTTATTTTTGCTTGCTTCTCTATCATAGAAGAAGCTCCCAACTAATCAATTGGTTTGTGTGTTGAAAGAAAAGCTCCAAGGATGGTTGACGAGAGAGAGAGAGAGAGGCTCCACTCTCTCCAAAAGTAGAGGATTTTTAAGGGATAATTAAAAAAATATCATTATTTTACTATAATACTCGCATGGTATAGTTCACAAATTTTTTTACAAAAGACTAAGATCTATTTATAGGTGAGGGAGGCCTCTAACCAAGTCCAACTAGGTTCTAGACTTTTCCAGGTTCAGTTTGGCTGAATTTGGATAAAACACCATATTGGGAAACTTGGGAATTTCCTAAGTCCCACTTTGAGAAATAGACCTATTTTTTGTGCATTTTGTATAGAAATATTTGTATTTTTATAGCCAAACCTAAAAGTTTACCTTATCTATGAGAATAAAGCAAAATGTTGAAAAAATAACTAGAAAACTATAGAGTATGTGTGTTTTCCTAAGGAATTTCTTCTTTACTTCACTTTATATTAATACATGATGCTTGGACATCAATGCATTCTCTCTCTCTCTCTCTCTCTCTCTCTCTCTCTCTCTCTCTCTCTCTCTCTCTCTCTCTCCAACCCTTGACCTTTGACTACATATGCATAGTCGCCATACAATATAATAGTATGGTTATAATTCTAGTTAGCTCTTTCTAGTAAGTTGGAAAGAATATGTATGTGTGGTTAATATTCTCAAAAAGAAAATCCCAAAAAATATTACTTAGAATTATTTGAGATCAAAGCACACTATATTCTTTTTGTCTATATTTGTGCTGAATGTTTCTAAGTTGGAAAAAGGATATCTACGTTACCCTTGAAAATAAAAATCAAAACAACAATAATGAGACTAATTTGAGATTTAATATATCTAGTATACATTCATACTGCAGTCATTTAATATCAAAGCACAGTTGGTATATTTTTTCATCAAAGCCCGTTCTCTCCATCAAAATATAGTTAGAATATCACTCTTCCACGATGATCTTGTTTACAAAACAATCAAGTCTTCTATGAAATCACAACCCAAAAACCTTGAGCTAGTCTCCAATTATAAACACCAAGGTATAAGTTAGAGACATGAATGTATTGTTGCCTTGTCACATCATTTTTGCGGAAGGTAAAACTCTAAAGTTTTTTAATGAAGTGTCTAGCTACATGACCACAAGATACTTCATAAAAGTATATTTTTGACCATGTGGCCAAAGATCACAAAAGACAATATTATAGGACTATTGAATTAAGAAGCAACAATGCATATAGTTGCAATGAACATTTTAGAATATATTTCCATACACACATGCTACAACACTTCCCACATTAATATGCATACAAGACATATGTGTAGATCATACTTAGAAAAACATATTTTAAGAGGAAAAATATTCGACCATGTGGCCAAATATCAATAGACACCAACTTGATACCTTTGATAATATAAGTCATACCAATATTTCAATCAAAGCAGTGCAATTGCAATTGGCAAAAGCATTGTAGCTATATGATACAAAAAAAATTCTTCCTATATATTTGACCATGTGATAAAACATCAAAAGATCCAACACTTTAGACAAATATTTGGATCAAAGTAATGCAATTGGAATTGATTCAAGCATTCTAGCTACCATACAAGAAATTGCTTCTTCCAATATAACTTCAACAATATACTTGAAAATAAAATTCAAAACAACAATACCGAGACTAATTTGAGATTTAAACTTTTCTAGTATATTTTGCATTCATGCACGCATTCATTTAATATCAAAGCACAATTAGTATACCTTTTCATAAAAACACATTTTCTCCATCAAATTACATTTAGAATATCATTCTTCATTGAGGAGCTTGTATATAATACAATGAATTCTTCCATGAAATCACAATCCAAAAATCTTGAGCTAGTCTCTCTGATGTTGAACGCATTTATAAACACCAAGGTACAAGTTGTAGAAAAGAGTGTATTATTTTTGTGTCACATCATTTTCGTGGAAAGGACAATTTTTGAAGGTTTTTTATGAAGTGTCTAGCTACACGACCATTTATGTAGTCATCCTTATATCCTAGCTTATGAGCAAGTTGCATTGCTTCCATATCCTTTAGAGTAGAAACCAAAGGAATCCGCTTTAACCTCGATACTTGTGAGACACCCAATGGATGGGTTGGATGAATTGAGACTCTTGATGATGATCCTTGTACAATTGATGATCTCTTCAAGCAAGAAGTGATTGAAGATTGTTTCATATATATTCCATCTCCATGATTGATGTTCTTGGGTTGTACTGATGATGAAGATGACATAGCATTATCATCTCCTTTAAGCCATGTGTCAATCACAACCTTGAATTGTGTGTACAACTCATGTCTATATTGAACTAGCTCAAGTCCATATCGATCAAATTTTATGACTTCACGTGCATCATGGGATCCACTTAAGCGAGTCAAGTAGGGTAGAAGTTCCTCAATCAAGATTGAGTCTCCTTGGTTAACATCAAATGTCTGTGGATAGATGCAGTTCTCAAGAGGGTTAGGACACCCCTTGTAGGGACTATCATCTATCAAAATAGTCTTGCTATGTTCACAAACATTGCCATATTCGTTCCACACATACTGAAGGGGCTTGAACATTGCTTCCACCCCCATCTTGTCTGGCCGATAGATGATCTTGAGTGGATGCGTATGGCATTTCTCCTGTCCCCAAATCATGAAAAAAGGATATCTCCTTTTTGCATAGCTCTCCAAGCAATTGATTATTGCGATGACATTTTTGTGTGAAGCTGTAGACCAAACTCCCACTTGGAATCTTGCAAATGTAGCTTCAAGAAACTCAATGCATCCTGGTCGAAGAACAACCCATTGCTTGCCCACTCGAAAACTTTGGAACCTCTTTGATGTGGAAAAACAACGTTGTAAAAGAAGACCATTGAGATCATATATCACACATAGTTTGGTAGCACATTTCCCCAAGGCCACATCACTTACTTTGTTTGCTCTGCTCAAATCTACCAAATATGCAAATAGACTATTCTTAGTCAAATTTGAATCATTCTATCATACAACACAAAGGTTAAGAACAAAATAGACATCTAGTCTCTTACAAGTTTTTTTTTTCATTTTAGAGCTAGTAAGCTAAGATAAAAACATTATATATAGTTCAATAGGGCTAAGTTTATTGTACTATTCCATATATACATTGTATAAGACATTAAATTTAATATGCAAATAGTATGCATGGATGGTAGATACTTCATCAAAATATATTTTTGACCATCTGGCAAAAAAATCTCAAAAAGTAATATTATATGACTATTGAATTAAGATACAACAATGTATATAGTTGCAATGAACATTTTAGAATATTTTTCCATACACACATGCTACAATATTCCACATTGATGTGCATGTAGGACATGCATGTTGAGCATACTTAGAAAAACATATTTCAAGAGAAAAAATATTAGATCATGTGGCCTAATATCAATAGACACCACATTGACACCTTTGATAATACAAGTCATACCAATGTTTCAATCAAAGCACTGCAATTGAAATTGAAAAACTCAATGTAGTTGTATGACACAAAACATTTTCTTCTAATATATTTGACCACATGGCAAAATATTGAAGGACACAAAACCTTAGAGAAAACCAATACCAACATTTGGATCAAAGTAATGTAATAGCAATTGATTGAAGCATTCTAGCTATACCATACAAGAAAATATTTCTTCCAACATTATCATGTACTTCATACTTGTATTTTAATACAGAAGCACAAACTTTTTGCAACCAATTTTAGGTACAATATGATGAAAATATTTCTAGAAATAAGGACTCTTAAACAATAAACACAAAACTGAGAGAAATAGGCTTGTAAGGCTTGCTTTAGATAGCACCACAAAATGAGAAAATATGTAGGAAATGTTATGTCATGAAATCATCCTCTAAAACACAAGTTCAACCTTACACCATAGTGTTCTCATTGACAAAAGTTAGAGATAGAGAGGTTCAAACACCTGAAGTAGCCTTCAACCTCTCTTTCATAATAATATTTGCTATGTCTTGGCTTGATTCATCCACACCCTCCGGCGGTAGGTCAAGAGCTAGAGCACCAATGGGAGGAACCTCTTGAGCACTTGTAGGTGGGTTGGCGCTCTCATGGGCCCTCCAACATGCCGCTTCAATCTCTCTTTACTCTTGACTATTGCACACCACTGCAATAGTCTTCATGTGATGTTCCAATGCGAGCGTTGATGCAACACCACATGAGAATATATCACATACAACCTCACGTGCATCATTGAATGCCTTGATTGTAGCCTTGATGACCTTCTTTTTCTTTCTAAATATGGCCTTTGCAATAGTTTGTTCTTCTTCAAGCTCTCCATCCTTTCCTTCTTTGTCAATGGCTTCAATGGATTCATTATCCAAAATGCATGGCTTGTTGGAATTTCCAACATATCGATCTAGATTGATGAAGCTTTTCTCCATGGTCACAAGTGTCAACACAACAAATGAATCCATGGCCCCAAAAGCAAGACTCTTGGCCATTGGTAGGAAGTCAACACTTCCAACTTGCATATGGTACTTGCATGAAAGATTCTCAAGGGCCTCCTCCATAGCTGCCATTTGTTTGCGGTTGAGAAATGTCAACAAAATGAATTGTTTAGGCTCACATGTCATTTTTAACAATGTGAAGACCACCTTTCCAAACATGATAGAATCCCATGTCATGCCCCCAACTCCATGTGCCGCTTCTAGGACAACCACACCAATGGTAATAGGATCTTTATACACATTGTATATAAGATCGAATGCCTCAAGGTTGCACCCCACAATATATACTTGCCAAGGTAAGCTAGTAGAAGAATGAAGAGGATCTTGCTTCTTCACAATAAGAAAGTTCACAATGTCTTTATACACATTGTATATAAGATCGAATGCCTCAAGGTTGCACCCCACAATATATACTTGCCAAGGTAAGCTAGTAGAAGAATGAAGAGGATCTTGCTTCTTCACAATAAGAAAGTTCACAATGTCTTTTGCACCATTTGGCAATAGTCCTGCATCAGCCCCACGTGTGAGATTTTTTGACACCCAATCACTGCAAACACCTAAAATCTTTGTGTATACATCGTTGGTGATGTCGTATTCAGCAACAAGATCTTCCCAACTCTTCATCATACTATTGCTAGCATGAGTTGAGGCATTGAAGAGAGAAACTAGCTCCTCATGGAGCACCCTATCTTGCTTGATTTGCTTTGCCCTTGTCTCCATGTCAACAACATCCTCTTTGTCCCATTTGTTTCTAAGAAAGACGATGTGTCCATCATTAACTTCCTTTTGTAATGTGAGGATGTCCCCATCCTTTAGACCCATAAGGCAACGAAAAGTTGCGGGAGAAGGCTACCTTCCCTTCTTTGTGGTGGTATCCTCTTGAGATGAAAGCTCCCCCTTTGAGTATCTCTTCATGATGGTAATCCAACCATCAAATATCTCTTGTGTGCTCACTATCATATGACAATCACGTGATGCACACTTTTCTCCAATGTATTCTAGAAATCTCTATCAAAAATAAAAATATGAAATGAGAAAGAAAACACCAAATGCATCTTGAATAAGACAAGCTAAGGTTGTACATCATTACCTCCCATGGTACTCTTTGAGGACTACCCTTTGGAAGCCCTTGTTGAGGTTTTGGTGGAGACCCAAATGCTATCCATCCCTTACTTGTTGAAGTTGCTCAAGATAAGGACCATTCTTCATAACATTGTGGGATTCCATATTTGTCATCCTAGAAAGCTCAATGCACATTTCAGCAGGACAGTCCACCAAGATTCTTGCATTCCTTGTGGCATATAGATGTTTGGTTGCTAGGCATCGATGAGTGCTACTTAGGATATAGATCTTTGCCGCATGGATTGAGTGAAGACCTGATATGATCCCAATAGGAGTAAGAATGTAGCTTATCCACTTCCACCTCGTCACGATGCATGGGTCGCTTCACATCACTCTCCTCCAAAAAGGGCATGAGGTATGCTACTGTTGCTGGATTCATGGGATTCTTTACAAAAGATGATGTCAACTTTTGCACATAATCCCAACAAAGTGTTCTATAGGCATATAAAGGTGGTGCCTCATAGCATCTACCAACATCAATAGAAAACTGTGTGGTTGAGCCAAATGGAAAGTATTTTTCAAACATGTGAAATCCTCAACCATCCTTTTTACCCTTCTTCTTAACCATGTCTGGAAAGTCAAAGGTTCTTTCAACACCCTTGACTTCAAGTGACACCAAAGGTGTTGCTTGGATTACTTGTGCCTTTGAAGATTGGTTTGTGTTGTCTAGAGGAGTGTTAGGAGGTACACTCACACCAAGAGCCTGTGAGTTTGAAGCTATTGATTGTGCTTGTGCATCTTGAATCTTTGTCCTCTTCTTTGGTCGAACACCATGTTTTGTAGGAGAAAGAAGTTCACTATGCTTGATAGACTCAAATGCAGCTATTATGTCCTGTGTGCCTGATATCTCCTCTGGGAGGCTCCAACCCATTGCTCTCAAAGAGTATACTTCATCCTCTTTTATATGTGTGGATTGAAAAGATAAGGGATCTGGGTTGTATTCAATGTTCTTTCCCTTGATCTTTACTACAATACACGGGATCCCTTCCTTCCCAGCACATCCATCCATCAACCCCTCAATGATCCCAACTTGATCATATGTTGAATCCTCAAGCTTTGAAGCATATAAAAGGACATTGTTTGCCCTTTTTCCTTCTTTGTCATAAACATCCATAAACCAAGGCCACAAAAAATCCCCACTAACTCCATCAATGATTTGATTCTCCTTCCTTGCCGAAGTAGATTTCTTTGCCATTGAATAAACCTACATAAGTACAAAAAATAAGATATATTAGAAACAAATCTCAAGTTTTGACCACATGGCCAAAGCTTTACTCAATAGTGTTATGATTACCATATGCATGCATAGGATTTGACCATATGGCAAAAACTTTTCTCTTTCTAGTTTTACTCTGAGAAGGAATCTCTACCTAGACTTGAGGCTTTTCCATATACAAGTGATCTTGATCCATATACAATTTCAGAACACAAAAAGAACCATCTTTGTAACTAGGTGCTCATAGATTTTAGCTATAATTTCATGCAACAATCAAACACAGGTGAGCATGGATTTTATCCATACTCTCATGCCACAATGAAAGGTTTATTTGTAATGCCAATTTTCATGTAGACATGGTCATAGGTTCATCATGGACCTATTATAGTGGAAGTGGCCAATTGATAATTCATATTCATGGGCTTTTGAAGAGATGTCTTCTATAGAATTTGACCATGTGGAAAAAACTTTGCTTTGTTTAGTTTTACTCTTAGAAGACACCTCTACTTGGCCAACTTCCTTGAGGCCTTTCAATATACAAGTGATCTTGTAATTAAGATGATTGAAAAAGAATTTTAGAACAGAAAAAGAACCATCTTAGTAACCTAGGTGTCCATGGATTTTAACCATGATTCCATGCAACAATCAAACATAGGTGCTCGTGGATTTTATCCATACTATTATGCAACATTGAAAGAATACATGATTTTCTTACTTTTTTTCCATAATTTCAAATTTTGTTTGACATGAAATAGAGAGACAATGTGTTACATGTAACAATTGAGATACAAAGATTTGACCACAAGGCAAA
The DNA here is from genome assembly GCF_041138505.1 of Cibotium barometz. Taxonomy (NCBI): domain Eukaryota; kingdom Viridiplantae; phylum Streptophyta; class Polypodiopsida; order Cyatheales; family Cibotiaceae; genus Cibotium; species Cibotium barometz. The sequence continues at coordinate 42,176,531 of NC_141066.1, forward strand.
AGCCTATGTGTCCAAAATATTGAATGTAATAATTATAAGGTAGAATTTGACCATATGAACAAATCTTGTGACAATGGAGAGCACTAATGTTAGAGATCACTAATGGATATACAGAAGTGAGCATGGATTTTATCCATACTCTCATGCCACGATGTTTGGTTTTTTTGTAATACCAAATTTCATGTAGACATCGTCATAGATTCATCGTGGACATATTGTCATGAAAGTGGCCATTTGATAATTTATATTCTATGTGTAGCATGGGTTTTTGAAGGAGATGTCTTCTATAGAATTTGACCATATGGTAAAAACTTTGCTATGTTTGGTTTTACTCTTAGAAGACAGCTCTACTTGGCCAACTTCCTTAAATCCTTTCAATGTACAAGTGATCTTGGATATAAGATGATTAAAAAAATTTAGAACACAAAAAGAACCATCTTAATAACCTAGGTGTCCATGGATTTTAACCATAATTCCATGTAACAATCAAACATAGGTGCCCATGGATTTTAGCCATATTATTATGTGACATGGATTTTAGCCATATTATTATGTGACATTGAAAGTATGCATGATTTTCTTACTTTCATCCGATTTTAGTCTGATATGCAATAGAGACACAACATGTTACGTCTAATAGTTGAGGTACAAAGATCTGACCACAAGGCAATATCCTATGGCTATTTCAGAAAGAAGCTTTCATATTGACCATAGCTTTTGGCCACACAGTCACTTTTGTTTAAAGCATCATATAACCAGAAGTATATTTTTGTTACCTCTTTTGTAAGCACAAGTATATGTGTGTCTTGAAAAAGTCATTTCATGTGAAATGCATACATATACAGAGAATTATTCTACAATGTCCAATTAGTCTCTATTGTGCTACATGGATAGATCACTATTTTCTGCATAGCGAGTGATTACACATATGTGCAAGTAGTATATAGAAGTACGCTTGTACAAGCAAGGTCAACGTAGCATACAAGAAGAATCAGCAAGACAGAAGCATTCTCAAGGGACAAGGTCAAATCTTTGCCATAACAAGAGTTGAAAAACTGATCAAGGTTAGTTTCATACTTGTTTTCTTATTTCTACATTGTTTGTTTTTTCAAGTAGGCTCTTAGTCAAGAAACATTCTCGATTTTAAGAAAACTGGGTGTGAAGTTAACCATATTTTTATTTTTATGTCATGAATGTACTATATGATCTCATTTATCTTACTAGGCTAATTATGATTAAGAAAGATTAATTATGTAGTTAAGTATTATGAACCAGAAAATCAAGAAAACAAAGAACATGCATGAGGCAAAGAGCCTACCTTTAAATGGCTATGGTTACGATGCTTGCTGGCAAAGTTCTGATTAGCGTCAATATTGTGAATGACTGTTGTTGTTGCGAAGCTTGCTAGAAAAGTCGCTTCTGATTAGCGTCTGATTAGCGTGTGAAGACAGAAACAAGAAGATGAAAAGAAGTAGATATGCAGATGAAACATACATGAAGGGTCAAAATCTTGCTTAAGCACAACTAAATCTTTTGATTAGAGAGCTTAGGTGAGGCGTAATGCAGAGAAAACATCACAGAGAGAGCAAGAACAAAAACCAGGGTCGAAAGTGCGAGCAAGAAGAAGAGTACGTTTTTAGGAGAAGAGGGAAATCGTAGAGAGAGAAGATAGAAAGAGAGGGCCAAATTCAAATTCTTAGAAAAAGTTCACATCAGTAAAGGATATCTTCTTTAATGAAGCATATATTCTCAAAAATATATCACATTTAATGAAGAACGTTTATAAAAAATGGACGTTTGACAATAAATGGAATTATTTAAAAAAATCACTTTTAGGTTCACATCATTAAAGGATATCTTCTTTAATGAAGCATATATTCTCAAGAATATATCACATTTAATGAGAACTTTTATAAAAAATGGACGTTTGACAATAAATAGAATTATCTTTAAAAAATCACTTTTATCAAAGTTCGTAATAAGAATTAAGCAATCGATTTTTTTTCATATCACACATAGGTCTTACCGTGGGGCCGGGGACTACTGGCAGCCCCCGGACCCCGCCACTGGGGGCGTTGCCCCCCGTCCCCCACCGGGGGGGCGTTTTTACCCCAGACCCCCACCGGCGGGGGGCGCTGCCCCCCGGACCCCCGGCTGCTGGGGACGTTGCCCCCAGACCCCCATCAAGGGTGCTGCCTCCTAGACCCCCATTAGGGATCATTGCCCATAGCAACTAGTGCCTCAAATGTCGTTTAGAGTTTCCAAGAAATCCACCACTATAGTGAATAATATTATAATATTATTATATTCCAAAATATACTATTATAATATAATATTATTTTATATTATGATAATAAGTTATATTATTAAATATTATATTAAATAATAAATATTAAAATATTATGTTATTAAATATAATATTAATTTATTGATATATTTTTTTATAAGACAACATAGAAAGTAATAAGTTAGTTACATAGGATTACTCATTTTGCATCATTTATTACTTTGCTAAAAGAGTTCCTATGTCTACACAGAAATTTCAAGAGGTGTTGAGGCTATTCTAAAAGAGTTCCTATGTCTACATAGATATTTCAAGAGGTGTTGAGGCTATTCTAATATTAATGCCATATAAAATAAGATTCATATCTTGCTATTCTATTTTCACGACCTTTACTTTTCATTATATGGATAAATCTACTTTTTAATTTGACACAACTCATATTAGTTACTTCTTGATGTATATTACTGACAATGTGCACTACATTTAGGCCATAATACCAACTATTGGTATATGATTATTCAATTTTGCATCCAAAATTATTGCTTGTGCATGCACTAACATTTGTGCTTCCCAATATATTAATAACTATTCTACTTACCACGTGGACATAAACTTTGCACCAACCAAATCTTATTCATACTATGCTTGCAATACATTTAACCTTGAGAGAATTTGACCATGCGGCTAAAACATTCTCTACACTAGCACACAATAAATTGTCTTCCTTCGAAAAGTTACATATGGCCTGTAAATATTTTAAGAACGATAAGCCTTGAGAGGATTCGACCATGTGGCTAAAACATTCTCTAAACTTGCACACCATAAATTGTCTTCCCATGGAAAAGTCACATACGATCTAAGTATATTTTAAGAATGATAATCCTTGAGAGGATTCAACCATGTGGCTAAAACATTCTCTACACTAGTTCACAATAAATTGTCTTCCATGAAAAAGTAACATATGATCTATAGATATTATAAGAATGATAAGCCTTGAGAGGATCAGACCATGTAGCTAAAACATTCTCTACACTAGCACATAATAAAGTATCCTCCGCAAAAAAGTAACATATGATCTACATATGTTTTAAGAATGATAATCCTTGAGAGGATTCAACCATGTGGCTATAACATTCTTTACACTAGCACACAATATACTGTCTTCCATGGAAAAGTAACATATGATTTGTACATATTATAAGAACAATAAGCTTTGATAGGATTTGATCATGTGGCTAAAACATTCTCTACACTAGCACACAATAAATTGTCTTCCCATGGAAAAGTAACAGATGATCTACCCATGTCTTAAGAATGATAAGCCGTGCGAGAATTTGTCCATGTGGCTAAAACATTATATAGACCATCACACACACCATGAATACTTTTTATACTAAAGTAAGATATGATGTGCATATATACTAAAGTAAGATATGATGTGCATATATTATAGGCTATTGAAGTTTTGGCCATATGGTCAAAGCATCCATTTCAACTAAGCAATGATGACTACATAGACCTTTTTTATCTAGTAACTCAAGTAATCTAGATCAAGGATATACTACCATGTTCATTGAGAAAACAAGTTTTGGCCATGTGGTCGAATTTATTCTCTCTCTTATGATGTTGGAAAATGGAATACTGCACTAATTTTGCAATGTATACTTCAGCTTGTCATCTATTAATGCATGTTTTCATTATCAATGCTATGTGATTACTTGATGAATATAAGATCACTCAATCTCTTATGATTAAATGTCTTATGATGAATATAAGATCACTCAATCTCTTATGATTAAATGTCTTATGATGAATATAAGATCACTCAATCGCTTATGATTAAATCTCAAACTTTTTCACTTACTCAGGCAACATGGACCAAGACTTTCATTGTGGGGATCGTGTCAATTTGATGATGGATCGAGATATTGTTGCACTTGGAACAGTATGTGCAATACGTCCAACTGTCACATGCCATGGGCAAGTCCTTGGAGATGGATTTTTGTCAGTTTCTATCGACAATTGCCTAAATGATGTAGCTTGCTTGCCATTTCCAAACAACAATGCAACAAAGTCATTCAGGCAGTGGGTAGTTTTGTAAAGTGGGAAAAGAAAGATGTGGTGGTTGTTACAGGTGCCGTCATGATTGTTAATGATGGTCATGCGGTGCCACCTTCTAATGATTTTAATGCTGTTGGAGATGAGGACACTCCAAGTATCCGTGAAAGTTGGAAAGAGCGTAAAGTGATGCTCTGGACAGAAGGCAATGAGAAGTACGTTGGAACAGGGATTATTCTCTTAACATTTCCATATGATGTGATTAACTTTGATCTATTAGGAGAAGAAGATGTGGGTGTGGTGGTAGATCAGATCCTTGATCCAACTACAGGGACAGACACATGTGACATGCTTCAGTGCGTCAATTTGGTTAGGTGGCCTATCAAACAGGTCACCTTTGATGATGGTACACCATTGCTACATGAACAGGAAACACAAGCTTTCACATCTCCAAATGAGAGCATAAAAGATGTGTATGAGGAAACTGAGGACTTTATTTCAGGTTCAAAATCCATTTTCTTACAGAAGAGATCATATTGTATGATCAATAGAAGGCCTAGAATTCTTGCTCTCAAAGCTTCGAACTTGAGAACCTCAATGGAATCAGTTTTACTTGTTGCTACAATTGATTGTTGTCCTGCAAAGTGTTGTCAATATGCTGATAGAGATGCAGTACACCAATTGCGGAGGCACTTCTGGGGGTTACGTTTGGAAGAACGTACCAACTATGTTTATGATGTTTTGGAGTCATCATGCCGCATTGACAATATGGGTACACGAAAATACAGTTTTATATTCAATGGGAAAGTTGTATGCAGTAGGGCATGGTATGGGATGCATGGCATCCCCAAAACATCTTTCTATAGGTATAGGTTGCATTTTGAGAATGGTGTAAGGAGGACAATGCATGGCAATAAAGGAGCAATTAGAGCAGCTTGGGATCACACACAAATGGGCAGGGCAATCTTGAGAGACTTTATTGAGAAGAATGCAGAGCAAATGCCACATAAAAGTAGAACCATGCAGGATGGTTCCAGAGAGACACAATTGGTCATCCCAGATGTTTATAAGCAAATAGACATATGGGGAGAAGTGAATGCCACATTAGATGCTATTGGATGTAAGCAAATGTCTTTGTCCACATTCAATCGAATTTGGAATACAGAGTTCAAGCATGTCACCTTAGCAAAGACAAGCGAGTTCTCCAAATGTAGTGTCTGCTCAGAGATCAAAGAACAACTTGCAGCAACCAAATGCCTTGAAGAACGCAACATACTATTGAGGAAGCGTCGAAGTCACATGCTGCAACAACAAAGTTGTCGAAACATATACTATGGATGGCGTCTAGCATCAGTGCTAAATCCTGAAAAGAACTTGTGCATCATACATGACAAGATGGACCAACAAAAGACAACTATCCCGAGGTTGAGAGTTCGATCAAAAGAGACAGATAGATCCACTCAACTACCAGTTTCCTTGACAGGCATGATCACACATGGGCATGGGGAAGGAAGATATCGGCACTTTGGCCCCATGATCCTAACTTCACAGTTGCCTCATTGTCTCTGTGTTTCAAGAACTTGGAGCGACTTGACAGGCATGAAGCTGGTGATCTACAACTAGATGGAATGCCAAGATCAAGCTCTTTGTTGCTAAATGCTTTAAACTCAAGGAAAGCACTAGACTACCAGCAACAAGGTTCTCATACTACTACACAAATGGAGGACATAATACTACAGGATGGACAACAAGGTTTTAGACGACTACCAGAGAACTTGTTGCTACAGCTAGATAATTGTGGATCAGAAAACAAAAACCGTTATCTCTTTGCATATTTATCATTGCTTGTGGCACGAGGGACCTTCAAGATGATCCAAGTTGGGTTTCTCATGGTGGGTCACACACATGAAGACATTGATGCGATGTTCAGCAAGTTCTCAGAGAAGCTTAGAACAAGCATGACATTCACTTTTCCTCACCTTATGCGGCATTTTCAATTGTGCCAGTCAACAAGACCTTCTCCTTTTTTGTTGACACATGTACCAGACTTCAAGAGTTACATTGAAGGATACTTATGTGACTCCAAGGATGCACTTGTTGGTCACTCAAAACCACTTCACTTTTGTTTCTACATGCAAGGGGATACACCTCTAATGCAATACAAGATCCATCCTAAGTCAGTAGAATGGTTGCCAAGAGAAGGCGGTATTGAACTATGGAAAAGAGACTCAACAACAGGAAAGCCTACCCTTCCAAAGGGTCTTCCAACCTTGCTACCCATGTCTGAGTATATTAAAGATCATCAAGAGGTGGTAAGTGGAATCAAAGACTATCTCAAGTATTGGGAAAGATGGTCAAGTGTACAAGGTCCTGAAGCGGAGTACACAAAGTTCATAACACCAGTGATTGATTATTGGAAAACCATGCTTGATGCACTTCAAGCTCCAAATGTCCAAGAAGCAAGAGTATTCATGGACTTTTGGCCAAGGACACAAGGTGATACATTATTTCAAGACATAGATGATGTGGATGACTTTCTTGGCTTGGAGGAGTTGAATGACCACTACTGTGGTCCTCTTAGCAAGTGACCAAAAGATGCATTTCAACCAATGATAGATGTCAAGAAAGACGACTTTGTACTTGTTCGACCTTCACATCCAATATATCCAGTATGGCTTGGTGTTGCACAAAGTGAGGTTGATACAAATAAAAAATCATATCAAAAGATCTGTATACAATATTGGGCACCAGTTTGTGGTCAACAAAATGCTACAGATGAGGAGGTATATCAGAATTGCTGGGATAAATACTGGATGTGCAACAAGAAAGACCCTCAACGTTGGGAGAGAGTGGATACAATTGTTTTCTCTTGGATAACAAAAGCTACCAAAGTTCCCAAAAAATTTAAAATCCCTCCAAAGGTTGTCTTGAAGGCTAAAGCCAATCTACAAGAATCATTGGGCTAAAGACTTCCATGCTGGAGAGGTTACCAAAGATAAGGTGTTTATTAACACCACCTATTTAAGATTTTATCAATATCTTCTACATATACAATAAATATACTTCACCAATATTCAAGGTTCCAAATTAATGAAATTCCCAAATTCACGGGATTCATTTTGATTTGGAATTCCCAAACTATTGGGAGATTCCCAAATTCTCGAATATGGTGTTATAAGATTTGGACCTAGTTTGGCTCCCTTTTGATTTGGTTTGATCCAGGAGAGAGGAGAGATAAAAATATCACAATTTTTTTGAGTCAAAAACTGCACCACATGTGTGAAACATGTGCCTCCTTGAAGTCCCCCCTTCTCCTTACCAAGGTGTCAAAAATGTATCATTATACCAAAATATCTCATTTCTTTTAGTAATATGTAATAGTTTTTAACTAATAAACCTTGTACTCAGTCAACTCTTCATCTTATGTGGGCATTTACTCATTTTGGGTATTTTCTTTTATTCATTGGATTTATCTCCTCCCCACACTTGGATTGATCCTATTGGTCCATATGAACCTTAATTGGACCATAATCCAAAAAATTTTGAAAATCGAGACCCTTAGGCTAAGGTCCTTTATACACATTTTCAATTAATTCCAATTGCACATTGGAAAGTTCTTTTTGAATTTCTGTTTCAGGGGAAACCATTTTAGAGACTAGGAGGATTTTTATATCCAAAAATATCTCAATTCTGGACTACCTCCCTCTAGACATTTTCTCTCTCCAGGCCAAAATAGGATAAAACAAGATCTTTCTTTTATTTCAGAGAGGGGAATAATTACAAGATCAAAAGGGGAGGTTCTTACACCTGTACACCTCAAAAGCTGGAGGGAGGAATCTTACAGCTATAGTACCTTCTGTACTTGATGTCTCCCCTCCTGATTCCTCATCAATGAACTACCAATTAACCATGCAGATAGAGGTCGTTGGGGACGGTTCCAGATTCCAAATACTGGGTTCCCCTGGGCTGCATCACATCAATGGTGGCCAACACATGCATATAGTTTTCACTGAAGTCCGGAGGAGGAAGTGACACATACATTTTCATTTCCTCTTCATCTTCGGAATCTCTGGTTCCTTCCCTCATGACTGGAGTGGGTTAAAACTTCCCGTTTCCTTTTGCTCAGCTCTCGTCCTTTGTGTATCGAGCTCTTGTTTCCTTAAGCTCAATTCTCATAGTTGTCATTCCACCTCACTCTGTTTGAAGTCTAACTCTACTTCCTCGGTGATGGAGAAGAATATTTGACCCGTCCTGGCCGCACTTTCTATGTCTCATCTTATTCGAGGGGTGCCGATATTCGACAGCCTAGAATTCGACGTTTGGATGGACACTTCTTGTCGTGGACTGAGACCAGCACTGGTTGACAGACCCACGCTCGCAGATTGCGCTACTTCATCATGATTGGTTTGGAGACTGAAAAATCCCCGAGCGATATCAATGATACCACTAGACCTGGTTGGGGAGGGTGGTTTCTCCTCTTCCCCAAACCCAGTATATCTTAGTCTTTTTCCATGGACTCTTCGCTACTAGTTTTAGCGATGGTCAGGTTTCTTAAAACACTCAGGTGTGTGCTTGGCAGAATGCCCTAATCCCACACTTCTTTGATAGGAAGATCCTGGGTGATTCAATGCACTATCGTCAGGTGTAAGATCATCTTCGATGAGTTTTCTAGATCTTAAGTGCATGTATGTACGATTTGATAAGCTATTTGTCAACCCAATTTGATTTTGCTTTCGATTCTATCGCTCTGTTTTTTCAGAAGCTGTGAAACTACAGAGAATGGTTCACGGCATGAAATTATAGGAAAGGGTTCACGATGTGAACGTTATTCTGCACTTTCACGTGCTCAAAATTTTTTACCTTTCAGGTTAGATCTCCTCTTTTTGATATAGGCTGCCCTCCTTAACCGACCTTTGTGGCCTGGTTTGACTATTCATTGGATTTGGCCAACCCGTGAATCTGCAAAGAAGGTTTCACGTCGTGAACAAGTCAAAAGGTTTCACGTTCGTGAACAACTTAAGGTTTCACGTCGTGAACGCTTTGCTGAACTTTCACGTGCTCAAAACTTTTGGCAGACTTCGCGGTGTCAGAGGTGTTAGGATAAGGTTGTCTATTTTTTGCAAGGAAATCTCGTGAGTTCCGGCATTAATTGCGGCATCGATTTCGTGAGTAAATCGTGGCATGAAATTGCAGGAAATGGTTCGCGGCATGAACGTTTTTTCCAGTTTCACATCGAATTTCTTGCGTCAAAAGTTGTGATTTTGGGTGCTTACCAATTGATACCAAATCGATTGTGTCACTCCTAAGGAATGGAATGCAAGTTCTTGGCATAGTCAATGGTTCCTTATGTTTTTAAATTTTTATGAATTATTTTTATGAATTATTTGAAAAAGAAGAAAAACCAAACACCAACCTGCTCATTCACGTTGGTGTTTTCAATGATACAAATATCAAAATTAACAAGAACAAATAGTGAAGCTTTATCCTAAAACCACTCCACCACAAACATACACAACATCACAACCAATTCAATGCTTCGACGAACTCCAGTCCCTTGAGGCCTCCAAGCTCGCTTGTTAAGCTCTACCTCCACGCTGTCACCGTAGAGTTGCTCACACCATAGCATAAGAAGGCAATCACACTCTCTCTCTCACAAGCATGAATCACATAAGCATAAAAGAGGCACAATGCTAGAATTCTCTCTCTCCTTCAATCTCACTCAAGACACAAGGGAGAGCTCTCTATAGCACAAAGGGGATTGTGTCTTTTCATTATGAGAAAATGCCTTATATACATTTGGCCCTTATTCACACTTGGGCGCCCAAAACTTACTTACTAGGCCTTGGGTGGCCAATATCTCATAATGTACAACTTTTATAGTGCCGTTTCATGACTTATTAATGTCCTCAATTGAGAATCATGTTTGTTAATCCAAAATGGAATTAACACTTAACGGATTAGAGTAATAGACGGGACTCAGACTCCTAAGAGAATCTGACTTTCTACTCTCTTCCCCCCGGTTAGGTTGAGTTTTCCTAGCTTCTATCTTAGCTTGCCTGACATTGGACTTTCCTTTAACCTTAACACCTTAGATTTTGCTTGCGAGCATAATCTCTCATTCAACCAATTCGAAACACATTTCTTCTTGGAACATTCAGCCTCTGTTCGCTCCTCTCTACATCATGAGCATATTTCACTCAAACCTATTAATTTTTTTTTCAGTGGTACATATTCACTCAAACCTTAGATTTTATAAGTTTACAAACCTTATAAAGTCCATGGTTACAAAATTTACATTTTATATCGCCAAAGCTTTAATTGATACATAGCTTATACCTTAGGGTGTCCCTTTCTTCTTGCCTCTCCCCTCGAAGTGAAAAAGAATGAGCCCTCTTGCCTTTTTAAAGAAAATTGTGAGCAAAAAAATAATAATTATGGAGGACATCATGAGCCCAAAAAAGAAACATTATGGAGGACATCAAGCTTTAAAAATAGAAAGTAATGGAGGCTAATATAGATAGAAAGAAAGAAAAAATATAAAGCATGTGGACCCAACAACATTTCCATTTTTTACCATACAAAAAACCTTAATAAACATAACAAAATTTTGGTTCGTTGAACCCAAGGTTTGTACAAACGAACTAATTAATTAATCACAAAAAAAACCTTTTGGGTGCATATAGGTAGGAGCCAGCAAACTATGAGGCTAAATTAACAAGGCAAGCCCTGTGGACATGTCACTCTGTGGCCATCTCAATTTACCATCATGCACTACACTATTATTCTAATTTCTCACTGCCCTTGCCACACCACTTGTCTCTGTGTAGGAAGGAAAGACAAGCTTTGACTCTCCCTCTTTCCCTTTGTCATCATTGTTTAAAAATAGAACATCCCATCACAACCAGGCGATTTATCTTTCTCAAGTAGGTAGCCTTTTAACAGGTTTAACCACTACTGGAGACCCACTACTCTGCTCACTATGGCATACAAAATACTGGCCAAGGTAATTGCTTTGAAGATCACTCCAAATTTACAGGAGGTAATATCCAGAAAACAATGGTTTCATTAAAGGGAGATCTATCTATGATAACTAACATCTTTGCTACCTTGTTGCGTAGAGAAGTGGCCCAGAAAATAGATTAAAAATGCATTATATTGCAGCTTGACTTAAAGAAAGCCTATGACATGATTCATTGGTCCTTTGTGGCCAGGGTCATGGAAAGGTTAGGGTTTGGAAACAGGTTGGCTACTTGTATTTATACTCTTATAGTCCAAATTGCTGTTGAATGGAAGATTGGTTGGGAGCTTTGAAATTAGAAGATCTGTGAGACAGGGGTGCCCTCTGGATCCCTTGATATTTGCTATCGCTTCCCATCCCTTAATTGTGGCTTTGGAAGATGCATGTCATGACATCGGAATTATGAGGAGCCTAGAGAGATCGACCGTCCGGGCAAGGCACAGGTGAGGTTTAGGGAAGCCAAAAATGACTCGATACGGACTCTAGGTTGACCGGGCACTAATAAGAGTGGCCGGCACATGTGAAGGGCAAGTAGCCAATAAAAGAATGGGGTCCAAGGATAGAAGGTCTTGTAGTTTTGGCGCTGTGGTCGGGAGGAGAACAAGGAGCTGAGCACCCTTGCCTTGGGAAGAAGTTGTGCAGCTAAGGAGGCTGCCTCAACATTGGTATCAAAGCTTAATGATTTGTAGCACCACCCTTTTTATCCTATGAGCGTTGCACCTTGTTGCCAGCTTATTATTGCAAAAAAAACAATCTGGATTTTCCATAGCCACCATCGTTGCAATACACCGGGCCGGCACACCAACTAGTGTGGTGTACATAGCAGCCATCGGCGCGGCACACTGGGCAACAACACAATCAATGCACATAATCAACAGAGTCGACATCACAGCATCGAGGATTTTGTGGCTACACAGACGACCCAGTCGACAGTCGCCAACCGGCTTTGCTAAGAGAGAAAAAAAAAATAGAGATGTCGTTTGAGAGACAAGCCGCTAGCCACAATCACCTTGTTGGAAGCCGCTGCATTGCAGAGCTTCACCAAAATTCAAAAAAAAATAGCGAAAAAAGAAAATTTAAAGGTTTTAAACCTTTGAAGTTTAGAGCCTATTCCCCCAGAGCAATTTCCAAGTGAAGCTTCAAGGCTATTTTTACACAAGATCGGGAGGTACTCTGCAACAACTACTCTCAGCTTTTCATACTGCATCGATGATTTCACTTTGAGCTAGCATTCCGATTTCTTTCCTAGAGCTTGGGTGCTTGTGTTTATTCTCTTACATCGCATTTAGAGGGTTCATATGGAGTCTAATAACCCTAATGAGTCTGTAAAGGGAGATCCTAGTTGTTTGTCGGACATGAAAAAGGCAGTGGCCGATCCTGATGTCACGATGATTGAAGATGATTTCCTTGATGATAATTTGGTCAGCACTAAACAGTTTAAGGCTCTGGAATCCCGTACTTTGGACATTGAGGCCAAGTACGATAAGATACTCCTCTTTCTACAGGAGTTAAAGGATAACATACAAGCTTCTACCACTATAAGTGCTTCAGTGGGAGGGATGCCAGTGGCTTCCGTCCAAGGAGGCAATGCAAATGTCGGTACATGCTCTTGGATTCTTATATGCTAGATGGATGCTTATTTGAATAGGTTTGATTGTAGGTTTTCCTCTTCCATTAGCTTCTTCTTCACCCGCCTTTCATGAGAGAGAACCATCGTGAGAGGGTCATCTCTTGATGCCTCCATCTAGGCATAGAGCTGACTCCCTTCACCCCATTAGCAAGGATGCGACAGACAAGCCAGTGTACCCACATAAGGCAATTGTAGTTTGTGGCTCGAAGGCAAGACCTAACAACACATGCTTTCAGGTTAAGGTAAGCTCTTTACTTAACAGTATAGATGATACACATGGATGGCAACTTCACACTTAATGCCACTTGCATGGTTGATGAGATTATAGTTGATATGCCATCAATGGTTTATAGGATGTGTGACAACAACCACATTGATTTACTAGAGCTATGACATAGCTACAATGCCAAGTTATATAGTCGGGATCACACTATGGACCTTGTATATTTTAGTAGTAAAAAAATTTCCCTTATATATTTTTTACTCTTATCTTTACGCCATCTCATATAGTCGAGATCACACTATGGACCTTGTACGTTTTAGTAGTAAAATACTTTCCCTTCTTTATGTCATGGTTGTAGAGAAGTGGAGAAGATAGTGAAAAATTCAAGCATCCATCTCTCTCTTATGTGCTTGTCTATTATTGTGTGTGTGTGTGTGTGTGTGAAGAAGAAAGCTTGCAACAAGGAGCTCAAGTTCACCCATCTCTTGCATTCTTCTCATTGCCTTGCATTCAACCATGCAAAATGTCTTGAGTACCTCCCCTACATATTTCTGTTGAGAAATGAAAATATTATCTACCTTTTGCTAAACATCAATCCGCACAATAATATATAAGCCTAAGATTATTTGTCTCAAACTTTGTTGTTTTTTTGGTGATTTCTTATCAAGATAAGGTCCTCTTCATAGAGAACATAGACCATATACATACCCTACTCACAAAAAACTTATAAATTTACATTTGAAGAGTTATGTAAGAGACCAATTCTCACACAAAAGCATCAATTCCTTGATTGAGCACTAGTACCATGTGCGTCTCCATTATGGCCCATTCTTGGGCTCTAAAAAGTCGGCAAGCATTAATGGCTAAATCGGCTTCGATGTACACATGTTTCTTACTGACTTTGTGCTTGAGAGTTGAGAAATTTTGCGCGGTAAATTAAAGTGGGTCCCATGCACATTTCAAAAATAATATGGAGTTGTTGATTTAGATTCTATCATTGTTTGACATCACCCGTGTGTTGTCCTTTATTTGTGACAACTCATGACCCTTGTAAATTAGGCCATGTGCTTAATTTAGACATGTGAGTAACCACCATCTACTTAATTTATGCCATGTGCTTAATTTAGGCCTATGGATGGCCACCATGTGAGAAGGTTCAACCTTTACTTCTCAAATATCATTATCGTTAGTATGCAAGAGATTCATGTGTATATATTCATGTTTTGAGAAGGGTAGAGTTTTTTTAACCCCACAAATCAAGGAAGCGATAATCTTATTTTTACTTTTTCAACCTTATAAAAATTAAAAATCTTGTCTAAAGATCAGCAAGGTGATAATTGACAAAAATCATCATTCTTTCTTACAAAGAAACAATAACTATTTTCTGAAGTGATTAAGACCTTCAATTTAAAGGTTAGTCTTGAGCACTCAAAAATCCCATCTACCATTATAACCCTTTAAGGTTATCGTTTTAAATCAGAGAGTCTTGTATCTTGGCTAGAAAAGTATCAAATCATCTCTAAAATTTTGCAAAGAAACTGTTAGGAACCTTTGAGGTTTTTCAAGGTCACTCCAAGCCTATGTTGCATTATTTGCCACACATTTCTTAAGCAAATGGTTCCATGTAGTCATAACAAATTGTATTCACTAGTTTTGTACAAAAACCTAAAGGTGCACTATACATTTCTGATTTGTTTAAAAGCTCGTCATTTTGAGAGAGAGAGAGCTTGGGGAAGGTACTCCTTCTAATATGTGTCATTCAATGTGTGAATTCTAGCCCATCTTATGCCAATGTGAACGCTCTAGATTATGTTGTTAATTTATGTAATTTTTGTTTTACAATTTAAGTTTGCTAATTAATTTAGGACTGCCACGACATTAACTTAAATAGTTTTTAGTTTGTAATTTAAGTTTGATAAATAATTTAAGATCATCGTAGTGTCTTAATTAGTTTTTAATTAGTATAATTAGTCTTGTACTACTAGTTTTATTATTTTGAATTTTCAAGCATTTTATTTAGTTTTATTTAAATAATAGTAACTTATTAATCTTAAATTTTGATTAATTTCAATTTAAACAATTTATGTGTGTGTTTTTAACTTGTGAATTAGGCTAGTGTGACCAGTGAAACTCCTAATTGGACAGTTTGAACTGTTATGCTTATTTGAATTGGGCTATTGTGCACATTCTATCCTCTCTCTCATAGGCCAATGTGAACATAGTAATTCTACGTTAGATCATTATGTTTTCTACATGCTCTTTCCCCTTCGTATCTAACACACAACAAATTTCTATTTTCAAATACGATACTAACTTATCTTAAAACAAACAAAAAGAACCATGCTTTTTATTTTCAAACATGGTACTTCTTTACTAATAATAATAATAGTTTTTTGTCTAGAACGCTGTACACTGTCCAGAGTTCGAACCTTGACAAATATATAGCATAATTACGGTCTCACAAAAACACTAGGTGGGATGCTTTCCCACTTATTTTAGGCTGCCCTCCACCTGCTGCTCTATTCTCCTGCACAGAACCCCCAAAAGGGAAATTTGATGCCTGCTGCTCCTATTCTCCTGCACGGAACCCAAAAGGGAAATTCGATGCATAATTCCAATGACTACCACAAATCGCCTAACTCAACAAAATAATCCATACGTTGAAACATCAATCAATCAATCAGCTTCAAACACACACACACAGGCTCAATTCGCTTTCTCATTTTTCAAACATACCACCTCACATTTCACTAAGACAATGAGCGTGCATTCTCTGCAAAACCACACTCCAACATGGTTGGTGTAGGGAAAGGCCGTCGCCTTTCCCGGGCGGAGAGGCCGGGAGCCCCCTTCCGACCGGAAAGGCCTCCCGACTGCCTTTCCCGGCCGTCATGGTACTGGGGGAGTGGGAGGTCAGGTGGGCGAGGTCCACTGTCAGACTTGCTCACTCGCAGAGCGCAGGGAAGCTCTGAGATGGAGGGGAGAAAGGCGGAAGTGCTGGTCTTTGTAGCTCATCAATTGCTTCATGTTTGTGAGGCGTGGGATTTTTGGGATTTCTATCCGGCCTCACATGGTGCTCTCGAGGTATGCTTGGACACCCCAAATTCTTTGCATCTATATGGGAGTACCTTGAGGTGGAGTAATGTGGCCCGGCCCGACCTCTCCTACCTTCGTTTAGATACAAGACGGCTTGTGGGCAAGGGATCCCGCACCTCGGATACCCGCAAGTCATTTTCTCTCATCACTCTTGTGATCCCATTGTAATCTCGTCGCGTGTCAGCATTTTATCAATACAAGTTTTGGGTTGGAAGCCCACATTTGGGTGACACCGTTTTCTATTGCCGTTTGTACGTTTTTGGTCATAACTCCTCCATATGGAGTCTGATTTCGAAGTTCTAGTACTCAAAACAACCAGCTCGTCGTCCTCTTCGAGACGAGCTATAGGTCTTGGTGTGCAGCATTCAGCAAGTACTCTCTGTTTTCACTTTTGTACTGGATTTTCTAGTCCCGAGTGGGAACTCGCGTCCAGAACGCCCGAGATCATCGCTCCGTGACACTTGGTATCAAAGCAGGAAACGCCGCGTCGCGGTGAGTTTGATCAAGACTTATGCCAAAGGGGAAGACCACGGAAGGTGGCTACTTGGACGCCCACGAGAATTGAGGAGGAAACAAGGCAAGAAAGAGAGGCAGAGCTGGACGCCGAAGTAACAGCTTGGATTCGACGTGAACGGCACAACAGACGTCTCGAGTCAAGAGCAATAGATACTCGACAACACCAAATGGATTACCCAAGGGATCCAAGGCCGAGTTGGCAGGATCACCAAGATGACAGACTGAACCGGCTAGAAGGCATATTGGCCTCTTTAGTCGAGCAACTAACAAGAAGAATGACAGCCGACCTTCGTTGCCAAGATAGATGAGGTCGAGGTCCCCTCCCAAACGTCACCACCACAGAAGACGGAACACAGGAGGGACTCAGAGTCATCAGATGAGGGGTACGGGAAGTACAAACCGTTACCCCCGGAGAAGTATACTGAGCAAAGAGACTTACTGGTAGTGACAAGGTGGATCCGTGAGACAGAGGATTATCTCACCATGAACAAAGTGGCTCATAAACATTGGATCCGTGTGGCGTCTCACCTGCTATCAAGGGATGCATACACATGGTTTCTGGCAGGTGAGGCAAAAAGACCGTAGACAAGATGGGATGAGTTTACCAAGGACATGGCCGAGTATTTTGTACCACGGAATGAAGTCTTCAGGGTACGTGATGAATGGCGTAACCTCAAACATGCAAATGGAAAACTGCGGGATTATATCAACAAATATAGGCAACTTATATGTCATGTGCACAGTGTGTATCTACCGTGTGCTACACGCACGCAAGACTAGCTTCGAGGTTTGGGGAAGCTTGGAGCTAGGCACGCTGATTGGCGAGCTGAGTTAGGGATAGACTAACGGGCGGGCACCCAAGTATGGACGGACGAGCGCCCAAGTGTGGACGCTCGATGACCGGCCAAGAGCCTATAAAAGGGTGGCCAAGGTTAGTCATTAGTCATATATAGTCTCGCGAGATTTGTGAGAGCTCTATGATCTTGGAGCCTAGATCTAGTGCAGACGTTCGCACCTGCTTTACGCAGCCGAGGCCGGCAGTAATCTTGAGGCCCGCTAGGGTAGCTTCGTGGCGGTATGGGACGTCGTGAGGAGGAGATTGGTCGGAACGTCAACCTAGTTAGTTCAGCTCGTGGCTCGGTGGAGACAGCCAAGGCTGTGGGCTTGCCCACGGCTGTCATGGTTGGGAGGTGAGTCAGGCATGCACCCCCTTGTTGTTTGTTTGTTTGCGGGTTTCGAGTCTCGTACCAGGAACGATCACGACCGAGGAGATCCGGTGGGGATTTGACAATGGTATCAGAGCATGCCTCGTGAACGAGCAAGTCGGTAAGTAGAGAAGATGAGGTCGAAAAAAGGTATGTGTTCAAAAAAGCTTGTTGTTTTTGCTGTGCATACTATTGTTTTCAGATTCAGTATGTTGTTTTTTCATCATAAGAACCCGTCATGATAGCGATTGTGGTCTAGAAAGGGTTGGTTGCTTTGCAAAGAAGAGGAAAGATGGTTTTGAACTCTATAAACAGTTTCAGCAGAGAGAAAACAGAAAAAAAAAAAGCATGGTTGCTTTTGGCTCGGAAGAGAGAGAGAGCGAGAGAAGCGATGGATTGGCTGTTGCAGGGTCGCAAGCGCATGCTGGTCATGTGCTTGTTGGAGGCGCATGCATGCAATAGGCTAGGCCTACGTAGGCAGTCGGCCAAGCCTACATAGGCAGGCGCTTAGGCCAGGTGGGCAGGCGCCCAGGCCAGGACTACGCAGGTGCCCAGCCAAGGCCTACGCAGGCGCCCAGGCCAGGCCTACGCAGGCGCCCAGGCCAAGCCCGCAGGCGCCCAGGCCCACGCCGTCTTGTGGCCAGGCCTACGTAGGGGCCATGCCTACGCAGGTAAGCTGGCGCAGACCGCCGCGAAGACCTGCATGGAGCGCTGGCAGCACGGTGGGCGAAAGCAGTAGCGCGGGTGACGTCTACAGACAGGCAGCTGGCAACGCTAATCCGGGAGGGATGAAAAAAAAAAACAACACAAAAGCATTCGATGCTTTTGATTTTTTTAGATTAAGCTTTTTTTAAAAAGTTTAAAAGCCCCTCCAACGTTTAAAGGTGTTTTTTTTTTTAAGAAAACAGAATATATATATATATATATATATATATATATATACATATTTTAAACACAAAAGCAAAAGCTCAAGTAGCTTTTGGGGATCATTATATAAACCCCTTAAGTGGGCTTCTTGCCACACATCTCTCAAGTTTTCAAGCTCTCAAGTTCCTTGCACTTTTATTGTGCAAAGATCGAATTTTCTCTCCACTTGTCCTCTTCACGATGTCGACCCAAGAATCGGAGTTGGAGCCCCTTGTCGAATGCGAAGACTTGCCGGCTACGGAAGATACCGATGCCGATCTTTTTGATGATTATGTGTCAAAATCAGATTTCCAAGAGTTCAAAGTAGCTATCGAAGCTTCTTCTTCGGAACGTCAGGCACAAATTGCTGCCCAGATGCAAGCCTTGCAGAACTCCATCTCTCTTTTGACCACTACCCTCTCTACTCTTTCGGGTATGGATACCTTGGCCTCTGCTTTAGGCCCCAACATTACTCCGGAACCGTTCAGGGGCAAGCAAAAGCAGCGTACCAAGGAGATCGTGGACACATGGCTACATAAGTGGCAGGTCCATTTTCAGTTTCATCCATATGATGATGGAAAAAAGATCCAGTTAGCAGCAGGTTTCGTCTCCAGCAAAGCTTTGCTTTGGTGGAAGGAACTCAACCCTAAGCCAACAACTTGGGCACAATTCGAAGACGTCTTCAAGAAGAAATTCCTCAAGAAAGAGGATGATATGATACTACTCTTTTGGGATTCTTCGTATAGCTGGTTTACCAGACTCATACCATTTACAAGTTAAAAATAACAAATGCAAAACATTGGACGAAGCCATTCATTCAGCTCGTATCTATGATGATACAATGGTCTCTTCCAAGTCGAAACCCGTTACCGAGCAGGGGAACAAGCATAAAAGAAAGTTCTCCGCACCTATGGCTAAGACGACTGAAGGAAAGTCTTCGGACCAACCTTCGAAGAATTCAAGTTCGACACCAGCGAAGAAGAAACGACTCCTTAGGGCTTTAAAGCTCAAGAAGGAAGGATGTTGTTTTATCTGCGAAGAAAAAGGACACATGCATAACGAGTGCCCAAAGCAAAAGGGTGCAAAGACCAATGCAGGACCCAAGCCAAAGGCAGCTAACCAGTTGTCTTTGACAAGTACGTCAGTTATTGTACTTTCTCGCCCTAGTACTTGTTTTGATTGTCTGTTCAACTCTAAAGTATTTGGCTTGCATGATCTTCTCCGCGTTTATGGAGAAGTGAATGGCCATAAGATTCACATTCTTCTAGACCCTGGCAACTCACACAACTTTATTAACTACAAACTTGTGCAGAAATTGAGTCTTGATACGACACCCAGCGATCATACCTATGAGGTACGCCTACCTGCGGGAAGGCAAGTATGGGATCGAAAGGTGGAGATGCTTCCAATCCAGATTCAGGACTACAAAGATACTCTGGAATGCTATGTTATGCACCTAGAAAATGTAGACTTGTTATTAGGGATTGAGTGGTTTAAGACTCTTCAAGTCCAGATAGATTGGTCTAGTCATAATTTTTCTTTTCAGCATAGGGACATCCAGTATAGTATTTTAGGTGATTGTATTCATCCCTCTCAGGGACCTCTTGTAAATACAATTGATTTTGGAAATATAATGGATTTTTCTTTGTATACCCCTTTCCATTGTGTATTGATTCCACTTTCTTCATTTCTCATACCTTCCATGGATGTCAATGAATTAAGTGTGTTTAAAAGCAAAGAATTACAGAAGATACTTGATTCGTTTCAAGATGTATTTCCTAAGGAACTGCCATCAGGTTTACAACCTGAACGGGCAGTAGATCATCGTATTGACTTGATCCCTGGTGCTCATCCTGTCAGTATTCCACCTTACAGGATGAGCCAAGCTGAGGAAGATGGGTTGGCTAAACAACTCGAAGATTATTTGAGGATGGGCCAGTTCCGTCCAAGTAAATCACCTTGGGATGCACCTGTGTTGCTTAGGAGAAAGGACAATACCTGGAGAATGTGTCTAGATTACAAGAGATTGAACAAGCTATCCTCTCCCTAGATCAGATAACCTAATTGACCGGTTAGCAGGAGCGAAATATTTCACGAAGATAGATTTACATACTGGCTATCACCAGATACGTATTCATGAAAGGCATGTCGAAAGAACCGCCTTTCGGACTAGGTATGGCCATTACGAGTTTCTCGTATTACCTTTTGGGTTAACCAATGCTCCAGCCACTTTCCAACAAATGATGAGCGATCTTTTTCGTGAACATTTGGGGAAATTTGTGGTGGTGTTCCTGACATTTTGATGTATAGTTGTACTCTTGAGGATCATGTTAGACACCTCACGATTGTCTTATCTATTTTAAGACAGAATCGACTATATGCTAAGTTAAGTAAATGTGAGTTTTTTATGACAGACATCATTTACTTGGGACATAAGATCACTAGAGATGGATTGAGCATTGACTATGACCGAGTTCAGAAGGTTCTGGACTGCCCTATACCGCGAACAGTGAAACAACTTCGTTCTTTTCTCGGTTTTGTTGTTTTTCTTCGGAAATCTGTGCAGGAGTACTCTCAGCTCACACTACCGATGACCAACTTATTGAAAGGTCATGGATGTAAGTCAAATCAGCCTATCACTTGGAATAACAATTTGGATATGGCCTTTAGACTTTTGCAAGATAAAATCAAGGAAGCACCTATCTTAGCATTGCCCGATCCTAGTCGGCCTTATGTTCTTGAAAATGATGCCAGTGACTATGCCATCGGGGCTGCTCTATTACAAGATGGTAGATCGGTTGCTTTTGAAAGTAAAAAGCTAGACGACACTCAATTTCGTTGGCCAACCCTTGAGAAAGAGCTTTATGCTGTGATTCATGCTTTCAAGGTTTAGAGACATTATTTATATGGCTCCAAGTTTGTGGTATTGACTGATCATCAGTCAATCAAGTATGTGTGTGATGCGGATGATTTGAGAGAAGGGAAAGCTCATTGGGCTGAGTTAATGCAAGATTTTGATTTTGAGATCCGTTATCAGAAAGGGTACATGAATAGTGTTGCAGATGCGCTTAGTCGAATTCGAGAGGTGAATACTTTGTCGTTCACCGAGATTTCTACTGACTTATTTCAGTCATTGAGAGGGCTTTGCAAGACTGATAGTTATTTTGGTCCATTTTGGCAAAAGATCCAGGACGGGAGCTCATTGATTGACCAAGACTCGATGACTGAACAGTCTACCATTCAGGCTACATGAGGCCAGTGGATGATTCGGAATGGTTTACTATTCCGTAATGACAAAATTTGTGTACCACAGATCCCGGACATTAGGTCCAAGATTCTTAAGCAGTGTCACGACGCCCCTTCTGTTGGACATCCTGGGGTACACAGGACGCTATCATTAGTGAAACACACTTTTTATTGGCCAAAGATGAAAGGGTATGTAGAAGATTATGTTCTCAAGTGTCAAATTTATCAGGCAAATAAAGCTGAACGCTTTAGACAGGCTCGGTTGATGCATCCTTTGCAAATCCCAGGTAATAAATGGGAAAGTATTTTCATGGATTTTATTACCGGATTGCCAAGAACACATCAAGGCCACGAATCTATTTGGGTTGTGGTAGATCGCTTGACAAAAATGGCTAGATTTTTACCGATCCGGAAGACTATTACAGCTAAGTCTAATGACATGAAATACAGGATGAACTTTCACACGTAATTGCTTGATAAACTGCCGTGCTAATTGCGTACTAGGTGGAATAGATCGGTTAGTTACTCCTCAAGAAATTATAGATGTCGAGGACATGACATTTGTTCCGTACGAACCTGAAAAGATTCTTGGATTTCGTGAAAGAAGATTGCGTAATACACTTATCACGGAATACAAGATCCAGTGGAAGGATCGTGTTGAGGAGGACGCTACATGGGAGACATTGACTACTCTTCAGAGAGATTACCCTGGCTTTTTTAGTGAGCTCAGGAGTGAGCTCTTAGAGGAAGGGGAGTATGTCATGTGCACAGTGTGTATCTACCGTGTGCTACATGCACGCAAGACTACCTTCGAGGTTTGGGGAAGCTTAGAGCTAGGCAGGCTGATTGGCGAGCTGAGTTAGGGATAGACTATCGGGCGGGCACCCAAGTATGGACGGACGGGCGTCCAAGTGTGGACGCCCGATGACCAGCCAAGAGCCTATAAAAGGGTGGCCAAGGTTAGTCATTAGTCATATAGAGTCTCGCGAGATTTGTGAGAGCTCTATGGTCTTGGAGCCTGGATCTAGTGCAGACGTGCACCTGCTTTACGCAGCCGAGGTCAGCAACAATCTCGAGGCCCACGAGGGTAGCTTCATGGCGGTATGGAACGTCGCGAGGAGGAGATTGGTCGGAACGTCAACCTAGTTAGTTCAGCTCGTGGCTCGGTGGGGACAGCCAAGACTGTGGGCTTGCCCACGGCTGTCATGGTTGGGAGGTGAGTCAGGCCTGCACCCCCTTGTTGTTTGTTTGTTTGCAGGTTTCGAGTCTCGTACCAGGAACGATCACGAGGAGATCCGGTGGGGATTTGACATTATGTTACAGATTATAGATATGCATTCTACAGATAGATTACATGGGTTCCTGTTCGGATTGCGTGACTGGACCCGCAGAGAGATCGAGAAGCAAGAGCCTGAAAATTATGAGGTGGCACTCACAATGGCGGAACGGCTATCCAACACTGAGAGCAGAAAGTGGCAAAGCAAGAACAGTGCAACAGGAACAGGAGGATGAAATGGCGCCAAACCTCAAAACAGGAATGATAACTCCTCCAATGAAACCCGGAGAGAAACTTCTGGGACAAGTACAAGCAGGGCAAGGTCGAGTGGATCTTTCATACCCCGAACCTATGGGAGCAATCCTGGGAATAGAAACTTTGTGCCAGGGAGGGAGACAACCCAATCAACCAATACAAGGGGATTTTCCAATACGGCAAGGCGTCCTCTTCCTCCCCCGACACGCCCGTGCAGAAGTTGCGTAGGCAATCATTATGACAGTGAATGCCCTCTCGACCCGCACAAAGCCGGGTTACCACCGTTCAGGCCCAAGGGCAAGAAGATAATTATGAACGGATGGATCGACTGAGAATCACCGAAATTGAGGATGCAGAAACCTCGTTTCGACGAGGCGATAGCCCACCAAGGGTAGGAACCGTGCAAGCAATACCAAAATGCATGGCAGCACAATTATCGACAGTGCAAAATGTGTATTTTGAGGGTAATGTGAATGGCTTGGAGCAAAACATCATGTTGGATACGGGTGTAGAACCCTATATCAAGATATGCTCTAACACACGCACTCTACACAGTGTCACACACACACACATAAGAGCATATATTCACACAAAGGCCTTCGTATTGAGTTTCTGTCAAACCTCCGGAGATGCAGGGCACACTCAGCCATAATGAAGCCTAGCACTAAGGGAAGTAGGAAATAGAAAGAATTAGTATAGCAAATAAGTAGTTGATAGGGCATGGCCACAACTCAGAACAAAAGGCAAAGCAAACGAAGTTTGCTCCTAGAGCGTAAGTAGCACCTTTCACTTTGATCAAATCAAGGCATGTTTTAGGGCAACTCCTTACTCTTAAGCTTTGCCTTGTAAGCCCATTGGCATCATAGTGCTGGATGAAGGTAGAAGATTTCACAAGAAATGGCATTGAAGTGGCATTGAAGTGGCATTTGTTCCAAGTTGTGACCAAAGCTAGTTTGAGGACACCCAAGTTTGTGACATGCTGCAAAAGGATAAGTTGAGGGAAAAGAAACTAGAGGGTAATACCATTGAGATTGTGTCTTGTGCTAAATCAAGCAACCCAAACACTCCTAATGACATGACAAGCCCTATCCAAATCCAGCAAGTACTTAGTGCAATGCAGAGGCAAGATTCACATATAGCAGTGCATGTTTAGGTGCTGGAATTCTGATGTGGGTCCCTGAGAGCAAGCTAAAATCTCTGCAGCCGCAAAAGAAGCTTATATTGATCACTCAAAAAGCCTGATATTAAGAGCATGCATGCAGAGAGTGTTCTCGGATAAGAGGTAAGAGCAAGCAAAGCAAGAGAGAGGCACTGAAATAGCCCCAAAAGAAAACATGCATATGAAGGAAAAGAGAAGTAATGGGAATTGCAGGCAAACGAACAAAGGCTTCACGCAAAACTGTGAAAAGGCATTGAGGTTGAGCTACGGGGTTGTTAACAAGATGGTCAATGTACGCATGAATGTTTCACCGCATAGCCCCTTAAAGGACAAAATTGTCATTCCCCTCTGTGACTCCATGCTCTCTACTGACACAGATTGAACTTGCAACCCTAGCAGCGGAGTACATGGACAGGACGTACTAGAGCTGTCAGCACTCACCATGTCCAAAAAAAGAAAAAACACTTCATCCAGTGAACAATTCTAGAGGATGCCCTTGCATCTCCCATCCCAAACTATCTATATATTGTAATACTTGTGTATTGCGGCCTCCTTTGGCCTTTAGCAGATGTTGATAAATCTCTCTCTCCCTCTCTCTCTCATTTTAAAGCTCACACAGAAAGGAGAGAAATGCAAACAGAGCTTACCACCCTTGAGCGCAATAGACCATGCCAGCTTGGGAGCAATCCCCTTCCCTGCGCGCACTACGTCATAACCCATGTGACCAGAAAACATAAGTGTCTTGAATTCTCTTCCATTGTCATCAACCGTCACATATACTGTGAGGTAGCCAGGTATGTCAGAAGTGTCTATGACCGGAAACTCCAATGTTGGGCCTTCATGATCAGGAACATTGAATCTGTTTGCCTGCCATTTGCTGTCTCCACTGAACACACAGAAAGCTGTAATCCATCCACTGAGATAGGTAGGGCCAGACCCATTGCTGGTGTAATGGCAGATCTGGGTCCAGAACTTTAGGTCAATAACTCCCCTACTGGTCTGTACCAGTTGGCAGATCTTGATTATGTGATTAAAAGGACATTGATTGAACGGTCTGGATCATCCCTCCCACGACCCCAGACCATGACGGATACCATGGTCTCCCTATTATTTCTCAAGAATGGGTTACAATAAATACCTCATGTGTGAATGCATAATATGCATTAACAAGTTACTGCATTCAAAGGATATAAGGCTATGGATAACTACTTGAGCAAATGTGAATGTTCTCAATGCAAAAGAAACACGTAAATGACCATGGAATTGTTCATGGCCTGGTTTGGGGTCTGTTCCCAATGGAGCTTCACTTGACAATAGATGGAATGACAAGCAGAGGCAAAATGATATGACAAGCCCTAACCAAGTCCACCCAAGTACTTAGAGCAATGCAGTCAAAATCTCTGGAGCCCCAAAAGAAGCTTTATGTTGATCACTCAAAAAGCCTGATATTGAGAGCATGCAAGCAGAGAGTGCTCTCGGATGAGAGGTAAGAGCAAGCAAAGCAAGAGAGACGAGCACTGAAAGAATGGGAATTGAAGGGGTTGGCAAATGAACGAAGGCATCACGCAAAACTGTGAAAAGGCATCGAGGTTGAGTATTAAGAGCGAGCAGACAGACGTTGATAAATCTCTCTCTCTCTCTCTCTCTCTCTCTCTCTCTCTCATTTTAAAGCTCACACAGAAAGGAGAGAAATGCAAACAGAGCTTACCACCCTTGAGCGCAATAGCCCATGCCAGCTTGGGAGCAATCCCCTTCCCTGCGTGCACTACGTCATAACCCATGTGACCAGAAAACATAAGTGTCTTGAATTCTCTTCCATTGTCATCAACCGTCACATCTACTGTGAGGTAGCCAGGAGGTATGTCAGAAGTGTCTATGACCGGAAACTCCAATAATGTTGGGCCTCGACCAGGAACATTGAATCTGTTTGCCTGCCATTTGCCATCTCCACTGAACACACAGAAGGCTGTAATCCATCCACTGAGATAGGTAGGGCCAGACCCATTGCTAGTGTAATGGCAAATCTGGGACCAGAACTTTAGGTCAATAACTCCCCTACTGGTCTGTACCAGTTGGCTTGTGATCTTCTTGAGCATGGAAGCCCACGCAGAGCAGATTTCCCCAAAGCTCTGTAGCTTTTCAACACGGTGATGGATCTCTTCCCAGTCCTCTACAGATCCTGCAAGGGTGACTTGAGGGATCCCACAGCAAAGACGAAACTTGTAGCTGAAGTATTGTTTCATGGTTGCCATGAGGGCCACGCTCCCAACAATGGTGTCATTGTGGGTGGTGGTGGAAAAGCGGGGAAGGACCCAATCACAGAGGCTAGGGTCCTTGAGGTTTCCCTTGAGCTCCGTGGCCATGTTGTGTGCAAGGCGGCCGTAGTCGGCAGTCTCTAGTGTTCCGAACTCTTTGACGACGAGCTCCTTCTTGCCCGTGTGCTCTACGAAAATGGACCTCATGGCCTCTGCGTTGCAGTTGACGTGAATCCCAAACTGGATGATGATGGCCAGCCACACATCGTCCGGGCGGATGACGAGGTTGTGGTGCTCGTTGTAGGCCTTCACAACCCCTTGCACGAAGCCATTGTCGGAGGGGCGGAAGTCAGCGCGCTAACAGGGGGTCTCCTGGAGGATTCTCGCACACCTCTCTCGCTCGTACTCCCGAAATTGGTACGGCTCAGCCAGGTAGTGCAACTGAGAAGAAGAGGAGTGGATTCTCACAGCTTCCGCAGGATGGCCTGCAACCTTGAATGTTACCCCCCCGGAAGACATGGTAGTGTCTCTCACACTGAAGCCCCTCGCTCAACTTCTTCTTCTACTGAATATATATAGATATCTACACTGAAGACCCTAGTTTCCCCGGAGAAGAGGATGATGATAACGCGGAGCGAGCAGAAAACCACGGGAGTCGGGACCTCGCTCACGTTCAAGAAACCAAAAAAGAAAGTAAATAACGCGGAGCAGAAAACCACGCCTCGCAAAGAAGTCAAATAGAAAGTAACGGAGGAGTCCACGAAAAAAGTGTATTTTATCAACAACAAGGCAAACTTTGGACTTAAAAAAAGGGGAAAAAAATTTTGTCTAATCCTTTATTTATATTCACGGTAGAACAAAAATCTCCCTTTTTTTTCAAGCAAGGGTTATGTATAAGTATGTCCTTATTTTAAAGGACATAGAATATATATAATATATATCTTTTAAAAAATATATAATATTAATAATACATGTGTGAGTAACTTAGGTTCAACACATTTAATAATCTCTACACATTTAAAAATATATATAATATTAATAATACATGTGTCTCTTTCTAAATTTCTTATATTACTTTATCGCTTTTTGGAATCTGCTAGTCATCCACCAACGACTCCAACCTTGGCCCCAGGCCTTCTCTTTGAAGTCCGCTGAGTGCTCTTCTCTGCAACGTGAGGAGTGCCCTTCTCCCAGCGTGAGGAGTCCAGAGGCCTTCTCTTCGAAATCCGCTAAGCGCTCTTGTCTGCAGCGTGAGGAGTCCAGAGTCCCATGGCAAACTTTGTCCAGTCGAGCATGCTTAACATGTGTGGCTTTACCAAAAAGGACGCACCTTCCGTATCCAAGAAGCGAAGACTTGGTAGTTCTGGGGAGCTCTCAAGTGGTCCTTCTGATACGGGCACCCAAGCTGGAATCGTCGGGAGAAAGCTAGGAAGGATTGGAATCCAGCATGGGTAGGCATGTACGATTGGGCTTTTTTCGATGTGACAAGGTAGGCCGTATTTTTTGCATTTTTTGTAGAGAAGTTCCCAAGTGTAGAAATTCTTTTGGTAAGGATGGTTCAATAAATATTCAAGTTAGTGCTTTGTTTGATACGCATCAATTTGCTGCATATAAGTGTGATCCTAATAAAGTTTTGGTTTCTGATACTTTGGAAAGGAGTAAGGATAAAGTTGAATCGGCATCGCTTAGTTTGTTTTCTGCTGCATATCACGTGGCAAAGGAAGATCTCTCATTTTCCAAAGTGTTGAAATTGCTAATTTTTAATGGTTGCTCTTCCCTTCCATGTGACGCTTATCACAATGATAAAGCTTGTGCAATGTTTGTGCATTATATTAGTGAGTCCTTACTAAGGTCACAGCTAGAAAAGCTAAAAAAGTCTCCATTTTTTAGCTAGACGAATCAATCAACATAGGTATAAATCAAAATTTGATTGTTTATGCACCATACCTAGAAAATTACGAGCCTGTGACAATGTTCTTGGGACTTTTGGAGTTACAAAGTAACACATCATCTTGCTTTGTATGACTCTTGCATAGATTTCATGATGCAATATGGCTTGGATTTGAATAAGCATATATGTTTTGGGTCTGATGGTGCATCATCAATGGTTGGGCATCATAATGGGTTAACGACCCGCTTGAAAAGAGCTAATCCATTCATGCAAGCATCTATTGTATTGCACATAGGACTAGTTTATGTTTGGCTGATGCTATAAAGGATTCGAGTATTGCATAAGAAATTGATGCTTGCTTGAATTTAACTATTGCACTCTTTTCTAAAAGTTTTGTCAAGAAAAAAGCTCTAGAAAGTCTACAAGATGAGTTTAATTGTGCCATTTTGCACATGAGTCGCATCCACAAGGTAAGGTGGTTGAGTAGACACATGGTTGCTAGAAAATTGTGTGAGTCATATGAGGTACTCCTGGAGTTTACGAGAATTGAAAATGTTACTCTATTTCAGACGCTCTCAAGCTTTGAGTTTATGTACAATGTTCATTTTTTGGCTGATGTTCTAGATAGACTTGCAATTCTTAGCAAAGTATTTCAACACACCTTTGTAGATGTGAGCTCTATTGTTGGAATCATTGAGAGACTGAGATAAATGCACTAGAGTCATATTTCTTGGTGGATCCTATAATTGATGTGAATGCATGTACTGAAGATCGACATGAGTTTTCCATTATTACAGAGTACGGGCCTCCTGATGGCCAACTTCATGCTCTACGAACTTCCATTCGAGGCTTTATGTATAGGAGCATTCATATCCACAGGAAGCAGGATGGGTCTGATTTTCTTAATTGTATGTCATTTCAGATATCTTTTGTTGAATCAGTAATAACAGCTAACTCGAAAGATCATTTTTCTGATAATAGCATCTTATCTTACTTTAAGGCATTGTCACCTTGTAGTTTTCCTCATAGTAAAGAGGCCTTTCAACAATTTGGGAATCGTGAAATTGACATGCTTGCATCATTTTATGGGGTTAGAAAAAATCATTGGGCAAGAGAGGAATTGGATTTTATAGTTGGAGATGTTCGAGGACATCTCATGAGCATATTTTCTCTTTTTTTGGGATCAATATTAATTATATATATGAACTTAAAAGATCTCCAAAAATACTAAAATACTGAGACTGAGATAAATGCACTAGAGTCATATTTCTTGGTGGATCCTGTAATTGATGTGAATGCATATACTGAAGATCGACATGAGTTTCCCATTATTATAGAGTACGGGCCCCCTGATGGCCAACTTCATGCTCTACGAACTTCCACAGAGGAGTGGATTCTCACAGCTGCCGCCGCACGATGGCCTGCAACCTTGAACGTCACCCCCCCGGAAGACACGACAGTGTCTCACACTGAAGCACCTCACCCTAATTCGAGGGAAGAAGACCCCCCGGGAAGACATGGTAGTGTCTCTCACACGGAAGCCCCTCCTCTTCAACAAAGAAAGACTTTTCAGCAACATTGGTGTCAAAGTTTAATGATTTGAAGTGCCATCCTTTTCATCCTATGAGCGTTGCACCTTGTGGAAGAGTTTGCCAGCTTATCAGGGCAAGTTTTGATCCCTTGCTTCTGCAACCCAATCAGTTATAGATAAAAGCCCATCATACTAGTGGTAAAGTTAAGAGAAAAACAATATGGATTTTCCATAGCCACCATCATTGCAATAGTCAGTTAAATTTGCAACAAAGTGATGAGCTATGGTGGATCAAATGCAAGAATCAACATCATTAGTGAGTGATTAGACGATGATTAGGATGAGATTAGTGAGCAATTAACTGATAGCTTAATGTAGGCATGGATACTCAAAAACCAGCCAATACTCATTAGGCCAATGCCTCAATTTATAGTGTTTACATCCATGATCTGCTCCTTGATTGTTCCTTGATTTGTGTCACCTCCCTTACATCTGGGGGGACACCTCATCCTTGATTCACTCCACCTCTTTTGCCTGATTCTTTCCACCTCTTCACTTTTCCCAGAATATCTCCACACATCCTAGATCTCATGCTACCTTCTCTCCCAGTAGATTCCACTCATCTTTTCACTGCTACCCACTCATTTACAGACTCGCTTTTACAGCCTCTTGCTAAGGGCTTGTTCCCGCACACACACCCATTCACTTGTATATTTCAACACCTACCCTCAAGTGAATAATCCTAGCACACCTTGACCCTATACCAAGTTTCCCTCTTGCTTGGTAGCCCGCGACCAGTGCCTCAAGTCCCTAATTCATAGTCCTTGACACTCTCTCTCTCTATGTGTCCCCAAGGCTTACTCTACAAGTGCCTGTGACCTTGACTAAAGTGCTCACACATACATCTACCACATGGCCTACATCATCGGTGGCTCAGAGGTGGTTTTACTCTGTTGGGGCAGGTTACATTGGGTTGTGGGGTCTCTAATTCTCTCTCAGAAAAGATGATGTGACTCCACTTCCTAGGAGTCTCCCCATGAAGTTTGCCGATGTCAATCCTTGATCAAGCATTTATGGCTGCCCAGCAGCAGAGAAGAAGTGGTAAGGTAGCCCCTTCCACTGTTTCTTCTCCTATTAGTAGGTCTGCAACTTCTTCTACTTCCACAGGTAGCAACAATAAGTCTGAGAAGGCTCTTGATAAAGGCAAGAAAAAGACCAGGTGCAACTATTGTAAGGCAAATGATCATGTCATTAAGAATTGCCCTAAGCTAAAGGCTAAAGAGGCAAAGAAGAAAGAGTCAAATGCAGCCACAATAGCGGATGCTTCTACAAATGCAGATTCTGCAAATGTTGTGCAGGATACAGAATGGGCGTTTAGCGTGTATTGCCAGTATGACCCATCTGTACATGATGCATGTTTGGCAGTTTCTGTTGACTCTCATGTATGGTATTTTGACAGTGGTGCTACAAAGCACATTACCTCGCATCATGATATGTTCACTTCTCTTGAGGCTGTCCCTAATGGGAATACTGTCACATGTGCCAATAATGCTTCTTACCCAGTGAAGGGCGTTGGTAAAATTATGCTTACGGCTGCAAATGGCAGCGCTTTCACACTTTCAGATGCCTTGTATGTGCCAGGGATAAAGAAGAATCTATTGTCTGTCTCTGCGCTTGCTAGACTTGGATTTGTAATCAAATTTGTGGATGACAGATGTACTGTTCATGATTTGACTTCTGGTGATACGATTATTGTATCTGGCACCTTGTTTCGTGGGCTGTATAGGCTCAATTCTTATGACAAGTGTGTGGAAGATTCAGCAAATGCAGTTTCTGATGAAAAGGCAGTTTCAGATGCAAAACTATGGCATGCTCGTTTTGGTCATCTGAACTTTGCTAGTTTGCTGCGTTTGCAGAAATTTGATATGGTTGCTTCATTGCCCCCTCTTGAGGCACCATTGAAACATGTTTGTGAAGGCTGTATTTTGGGCAAAATGCAGCGTTCTGCGTTTCCAAAGGATGGTTCTGTGCGGGCCACTCGCAAATTGCAGCTTGTACATAGTGATGTATGTGGGCCTATGCAAACTCCATCATTTGGTAAACACTTGTACTTCGTGACTTTCATTGATGATTACTCAAGGCATGCATGGGTATATCCATTGAAGGCAAAGTCCGAAGTGTTATTGTGCTTCAAACAGTTTTTTCTTATGGTTCAAAATGTATCCAATTGTACTGTGGGCACCCTCCGTACTGATCGAGGGGGGGAGTACATGTCTAAAGAGTTTGATGCATTTCTGGCTAGTCGTGGGATAAAACACCAATGTACAGTGCCGTATACCCCTCAGCAAAATGGTGTTGCTGAGAGGAAGAACAGGTCACTTATGGAGATGGCACGATGTATGGTCAAGAGCCAAGCTTTGCCACATGCATTTTGGCTTGAGGCTGTCATGTGTGCTGTATATGTACTCAACAGGTGTCCCACTAAGGCCTTGCAGTCTATTACTCCATACGAAGCTTGGCATGGCAGGAAGCCTTCTATTGGTCACTTGCGTGTCTTTGGTTGCTTGGCCTATGCTTTAGTGCCTGTGCAACAACGTAGAAAATTGGATGATAAGGCTGTTAAATGCATTTTTGTTGGTTACAGTGCTGAGAGCAAGGGTTACAGATTGTATCATCCGCAGTCAAAGCGTATCTTGATTAGTCGAGATGTTGTTTTTGTGGAAGATGCTGTGCAGCCCTTGTTATCATGTACCAAAGAGACAGGTGTGAGCTCACGGGATATATTTGATACGTTGTTGCCTCTCTTTACAGGTGGGAATTCAAATGTAAGTCCTAATGAGGTAAATATTCAGCCTACGCAGATTTCAAATGACATCATAGATCAGCCTATTTCTGATGCAGATTTACAGGATGTAATTCATGAGGATAGGGCTGAAAATGAGCAGGCTAGAGGTATGCCTAAATGGCTGGTGCAAACCTTGCGTGATAGTAAGATTGATGCACCTATGACTAGTCGTACTCGTTCAGGTTTTCAGCATGCCTCTTATACATCAGATTGTTATGCTTTGGCTGTGTCTAGTATGTGTGAAGAGGAAGAACCTCTTTCATTTGATGAGGCACAAAATTCAGAAAATTGGTTGGCTGCAATGCAAAGTGAATATGATGCTATAATGAAGAATGGTACATGGTCTTTGTGTGATTTGCCTATTGGTAAAAAGGCCATTGGATGTAAGTGGGTTTTTAAGTTGAAACGAAAGCCAGATGGTAGTGTTGATCGCTATAAGGCTAGACTTGTTGCAAAGGGTTATGCTCAAGAAAAGGGCATTGATTTTGATGAGACCTTTGCTCCCACTTGTCGTATGACTACCATTCGTAGCATTTGTACATTGGCAGCTCATAATGGTTGGAATGTACATCAGTTGGACATAAAGACTGCGTTCTTGAATGGAGATTTGCATGAGGAAGTGTATGTATCGCAGCCTCGTGGTTTTGTTCAAAGAGGGCAAGAAAACAAAGTGTGCAGGTTGAAAAAGGCTTTATATGGTTTAAAGCAAGCTCCACGAGCATGGTATGAAAAGATACATGCATATTTGACTGCACATGGTTTTCAGAATAGTCCAACAGAAAGCACTTTGTATGTTAAACGTGTGGATGGTGTACATCTAATCATTGCTCTCTATGTCGATGACATGCTGCTCACAGGACCAAATGAGAGTCATATTGCTGATTTTAAGGCTGACTTGAATGCCTCTTTTGAGATGTCAGATTTGGGGCATTTGCATCATTATTTGGGGATACAATTTAAGCAGTGTGATGGAGGTATTGCTTTGTGTCAGACAAAGTATATTGAGACATTGTTGCGGAGATTTGGCCTTGAAGACTGCAAACCTATTGCTACTCCAATGGAGACAGGTTTGAAGTTGAGTCTTCATGATACTGGAGATCACTTTGATGTCACACTCTATCAGACAGCTGTTGGTTGCCTCATTTATGTATGCATTACGAGGCCGGACATTCAGTTTGTAGTCTCACAGGTGAGCAGGTTTATGCATAGCCCAGGGTCTCAGCATTGGAAGGCAGTTAAACGCATCTTTCACTACTTGAGTGGCACCATACATCTTGGGTTGTTTTATCCCAAGGGGGGATCATTGCCGCCAGATTTACATGCTTTTTCGGACTCAGATTGGGCTGGTTGCTATGACACAAGAGTGTCCACAAGTGGTTTTTGTTTCATGCTCGGTAGCTCATGCATATCTTGGTTGAGCAAGAAGCAACCTACTGTGGCCACTTCTAGTTGTGAAGCTGAGTACAGGGCAGCTTTCACAGCTACGGTTGAGTGTGTGTGGCTCAGACGGCTTATGGCTGACTTGGGTGTTGGACAGGAGTCTGCTACCTCTATCTTCACTGATAGTCAGAGTGCATTGGCAGTTGCGAGAAACCCAGTTTTTCATGCTCGCACAAAGAACATTGAGGTGCATTATCACTATGTTAGGGAGAGACTCTCAGCAGGAGAGATCAGCTTGGCCTATGTGCCAACACAGGACAACCTCGCCGATCTTTTCACAAAGGCGCTTCCTCGTGAGAAGTTCGAAGCTTTCCGCAAAGCTTTGGGCTTGCTTCCCTTTGTGGACTGATCTACTTCGGGCATGGCACTCCCCTATACATGAGTGCCAGCTCTCGTTCACACCATCACTCCCAGGGGGGATTTGTTGCCATATATATATATAGGCAGTGATGTGTGTGAACACACTTAGGACCGCCGGGGCACTTTTTCCCTCTTTAGGAGGTTTTTTCCCCCGGCTTGTATATACGCCCATCCTTCTAGGGCTATCTTATCTTTTGTACATTGACACAATCTAATACACTTTGTGTTGTGTGCATTCTTGCTTCTTCTTCTCCAAGCTTTGTGTGCTTTCCTGCAACCCTAATTCCAACAGATACGTGCGCTTGCAGCGAGCTTAACTCTTGAAGGTAAAGCATATAAGTGGTGGATGAGCTTGGAGACCGAAAATCGGCCTACTACATGGGCTGAATTTGAAAGTGCAGTCATGAAAGAATTTCTTCTAGAGAATGAGATGGATCGTAATCGGGAAGCGTGGGACAATTGTGAGATGAGAAATCTCACATTAACTTAGTGTATCTCCAAACTTGAGAAATCATTCTCAAGTTGAAAGGAATGGATGACTGGATTTATTCATGGATTAGACTTGGACTATAAGAATTAAGTTAAACAAAATAATCCAAAAACTTTAGAAGAAGCAATTAAGTTTGCTCAGATTTCCGACACTGTCAGAACAAAAAAGCGTGCGCAAAATGCACAACGGGACATCTAGTGTGTCCAAAGGTTCCAAGCATCAAGCTCAAAATAAAAGAAAGGGACCCAACCAAAAGAATGACCAATCTAAGAAGACTAAAGGACCACACAAATTTCTAAAGTATGAAGATTTTGAAAGAGCTAAAAAAAAAATTATGTTTTCACTGCATGGAAAAGAGTCAGAGTAAACTACAATGTCCTAGGTTAAAAGAAATTAAGAAGAACCATCGTGATCCAAGTAAAGAAAAGCAAGTGCACACCATTCAAGTGCTCCCTCTAGAGACTTCTTGTAAGTTTAAAGAGGTTCACGTTTATCATGCTGATTCTACACATTCGTGTTGTGTCACGTCATCGATGTGGGTGCCAACATTTGGACCACATGAGTTGGTTCGAATGCATGGTCACATTAAAAGGTCACAACGTACGAGTTATGATTGATCATAGTGCCACACACAATTTCTTGAACTATACTTTAGTCAAAAAATTAAAGTTGCCGCAAAGCCCAAGTGATCATAAGTATGTGGTTTTTTAAATTAATGGCTATGATAAAGATGTATGGGATACAATAGTTTATGATGTTCCATTAGTCATTCAAGGTCATGAGATTTATTTGGATTTTCAAGTTATGCATATCACTTGAGCGGATGTTATTCTAGGTCAAGAGTGGCTATATAACATTGGTCCATCTTTGTCCAGAAGTTATTTGCACATTTCTTTTGAATTTGAAGTAGATGGTAAAAAAGTGCACTTTTAAGGTGAACATGATGTACCCTCCTCACCTCTTATATGCTCTATGGAACTCAATCTCCTTGTACAAGCTAATGAAGTAAAAAACATCTTTTTGTGCTACATGAGTCTTAATGATGTCATTTCCTTTTTCGCATGTGAAAACAGCATGTTAACAATAAAAAGATTAATGAATCCTTAAAGCAATTGTTATAATAATTTAAAGATGTGTTTTCAAATGAATTACCAGAAGGATTACCTCATGTCCGCGATGTTAAGCATCCAATTGAAGTAGTACCTTACTGACTCAAAGCCAGTAAGTAAGCCTCCTTATCAGCTTAGTTTTAAGGAAACACAAGAAGTCGAATAAAAGTTCAAGGAATACCCCAAGCGCTTCACCTTGGGTATCACCAATTTTATTGGTGAAGAAAAAAGATGGGTCTATGCAATTATGTGTAGTCTACCGTTGTTTCAATCAAATTACGATTAAGAATAAGTACCCTTTGCCACGAATAGATGAGTTGTTTGATCAACTCCAAGGAGCAAAGTACTTTATGAAAATCAATTTATAATCCGAATATCATCAAGTGAGAATTCGAGAAGCAGATGTCCAAAAGACTGCTTTTCAAAATAAGTTTGGTCACTACTATGAGATTTTCGTCATGCCCTTTAGTTTGACTAATGCTCCGACCACATTTATGACACTCATGGTGGATAGTGTCTTGAAACCCTATTTAGGAAAATTTATCGTGGTTTTCCTAGACGATATCCTGATCTATAATCGCTAAGAAAGAACATCTCGAATACTTACGACAACAAGTACTTGAGTTACTTAGAAAGCATTCACTTTATGCCAAAGAAAGTAAATGCGATTTTTTCATAAAAGAAATTCAATACTTAGGCCACATTATCTCGGAAGATGATATTCATATGGATCTAGCAAAAGTTGCAGCAATATTGAAATGAAATTACATTTTTTCTTGGTTTATTTGGATTCTATAGAAAGTATGTTCCATATTATGCTAAGATAAATGTTCTGATGACGGATCATCTTGGAAAGACCTTCGTTTAAGGAGATTCCCAGCAAAGAAGTTTTGAAAAACTTAAGGTAGCTATAGCTACAGCTTCCATTCTACAAGTTGTCGATTTGAATCAGCCCTTTGTGGTAGAGATGGATGCTAGTAATGATGTAGTAAGTGCAGTACTTTTACAAGGGGGAAAACCATTGCATTTGAAAGTAGAAAGTTGGACAGAGCTCAAACCGAAGCTACTAAAGTTCATGATGAATTTTCTAAGAATTGGGGAGATAAGTTAAGTTGGGTAATGGTACTAACCTTATGTGAGAGCCAGAAGTTAGCCAAGAAACTCTAATCTCACAAGATTACGAATACTAAAGCAAAACAAAGCTTTGGCTGTGATGCAAAAGGAGAAGCAAAACAAGCTTTGGCAAAAAAAGAGAAGAATAACAAGGAGCCCTATTTGAGGAAGGTCTCCAGTCATTTCAAATCCTTTGAAAAAGTAAGTAACCATTATCGATGGAAAAATTCCTCCAACGATTTCTTTTATCACTCTCAAAAGTGACATATCTCCTTGAGACATCTCTCGAGACTTACCAGTGGAAGTCTCGAGACTTACCAGTGGAAGTCTCTATCTCGTTAATGGGGCTATCTTTATTTTTTATCAAGGGATCCCTCTTCTCTATGACACTCCACACGTGGGCATAATGCGGATCATCAACACACTTTCCCTTAAGTGATTCCAAAAAATCACTCTTAATTTGAGTAAAACTCAACTCGTTAACCATGGGCATGCGACTCAATGAATTGGCTACCACATTGTAATGTCCTTTTCTATATCTCAGTTGAAAGTCAAACTCTTGGATAAACTTTGCCTATTGAGCTTTGACTAGATAGCCATTTGATACTCATTCTCAAAGACTATCTCAAATCTGGTACCATATAAATATTGCCTCCACTTCTTTAAGGCATGAATAGTAGCATATAACTCCCTTTCATAAGCTAAATAATTTTGATGCAGGGGAGAAGAGAGCTTGAGCTCTTGCCAAGCACACACACACTCACAAAACCCTAAAAGAGAACACATAAGGTGAGAGGCTGAAAATCTTCTTCTTCTTCACTCAACACTCAACACACCATATGAAAGATAAGAGTACTCACAATATGAAAGGTACTCAACCAAAATCTTCTTCTTCTTCTTCACTCAACACTCAACACACCATATACAAAGATAAGAGTACTCACAATATGAAAGGTACTCAACCAAATACATAGTAGGGTTCTCTATAGTGTGAACCCAACTAAATAAGCTCGCACTATAACTATGCCAGTCTCTAGAATGGCTATCACACCCACAGCCTGCTGTCATCCCATTGGCCGCATATCACCCATGATCTCACCAACCATGCCAGTGGTGTAAGTGTGGGACCTATCCCCCAGGCGGGTCATCAGTGTCCACTGCCTCACTAGATGAGCTCGATATCTCAATACTCCCCCTCGAGCTCAACTCCATCTCATGTACACCAAGCGAAGCCCTGAATCTGCAGAGCTTCTGTGTACCCAATGCTTTGGTGAAGATGTCAGCTACCTGATCCTGTGTGCTGACATAAACAAGGTCAATGTCTCCTGCCAAGACCTTCTCTCAAAATGGTAGTGGACCTCTATATGCTTCATGCGAGCATGAAAAAATGGGCTCTTGTGGCTAATTGTATACTACTAATGTTGTCATAGAAAATAACTTTTCTATCCACTAATAGACCCAAATCTGCAAAGTAGCTTTCTCAACCAAGCTACCTCACATGCTGCCATAGTAGCACCTCTGTACTGGATAGAGCAACCGTAGGCTGCTTCTTGTTGCTCCAAGTCACAGCAGCACTCCCCAAAGAAAACATGAAGCCACTAGTAGATCTTCTATCTGAGATACTACCAGCTCAATCAGCATTTGTGTATCCATATACACATATCTCTGTCCCAGTTTCATAAAATAGTCCACAATGCAAAGTAGACCTCACATACCTCAGTATGCGTCTCAATGCATCCAAATGCGGCTTCCGAGGAACCTGCATAAACTGACTCACCAACCTAACAGCATAGCTCAAATCTGGCCTGGTGATCGTCATGTAGATCAAGCTTCCTACTATGCGCCTATACATAGTAGGATCCTCCAAAATCTCTCATGAATCTGCAGTCAACTTGCCCATTCTGATCCAATGGCACTGAGATAGGCTTACAGCCTATCATGCTATACTTGGACAACATGTCCAAGACATACTGTCTCTGCAGTAATCCAATACCATGTGGTGACATAATCACCTTGTTAGATCACCTGTGGGCTGGAGGCCGGCACTAGTTTGGCTGGCCGCAGGCGCTGGCCTGGCTAGCCGCCGGCGCTGGCCTGGCCTTAGCACTAGCCTAGCTGGCCGCCTGTGGGCCGGTCGACTGCGCTGGCCTGGCTGGTCGCTGGTGCTGCCCCGTCTGGCCATCCGGTCTATCGCCGTCGGTCATTACTCCCCCCTTAAGAAGAGTAGGCATTACAGCCTACGTGACATTACTCCCCCCTTAAGAAGAGCTTTCATCCTCGAAAACAAACTGGGGAAACCTCTTGGAAATTGCATTATGACGCTCCCAAGTAGTTGCCTCCTCATCCCTGTCTGTCCATTTAACAAGTACTTCCTAGTACACTTTATGTCGGGTTTGTTTGTCACGGTACCCTAGAATCTTTTCAGGTTCATGTGGTATCTTTGGTAGCTTTATCAAGTCCACCAAAATCTCTGGAGAAACTGCGTTCTCTAACCTGTGAACTGATTTCTTTAGTTTACTGACATAGAAGACAGGATGGACTTCAGAACTCTCCGGTAACTCAAGTTTATATGCTACATCCCCAATCTTCTTAAGGATTTTAAAAGGACCACAATATCTCGGAGAAAGTTTATCACACTTTCCCGTTTTCATGATTTCTGACCTCACAGGAACCTTGAGGAATACAAAGTCACCTTCTACAAAGGTTACCTTTCCACCTCCTTTATCCACATAAGTTTTAGCACAATCCTTAGCGCTACAAATGCTCGCACGTGCAGCTCTGAGCATATCATTCATATCTTCAAGGAAATCCTTGACATATTGAATCTTTAAGAAAATCCTTGACATATTGAATCTTCTCCTTTTCTAGGCCTACAGCCATCGGAGATCTCGGCGCGGCTGGAATCCATACATTAACATGAATGGTGTAAATCTTCAAGGATTGGAACCAAGGAGCCAGAAAAGTTATGTATTGGCTCTCTATCAGTATACAAGACACCATGATTGGGCACATACAGGATGCTAAGCCCCCCAAGGAGGCGTGGGACACCTTGTTGGTAAAACTCTATAAAATGAATACCAAGCATGAAAGATACAGTTGAAGAATGAACTTCATACTGTAGAGAAAAAGAGTATGTCTGTGAATGACTATGCATTGAAGATCAAGGGTATTGTGGAATCCCTTGCATCTATTGGCGTTTCAGTAGA
Organism: Cibotium barometz; assembly: GCF_041138505.1. Taxonomy (NCBI): domain Eukaryota; kingdom Viridiplantae; phylum Streptophyta; class Polypodiopsida; order Cyatheales; family Cibotiaceae; genus Cibotium; species Cibotium barometz. The sequence goes on from NC_141066.1 coordinate 42,217,643, forward strand.
TGATGATGATAAGGCAGAAGTCTGTCTAGGTGGTCTTGGGCCACAATACAAGGCGTTCAAGACGTCTATTCAGACTCGGGAAAACATTCCCAATTTCATAGATTTGGTGTCTACGTTGATTATAGACGTTGATTATAGAAGAGAAGAGCTTGGGTGAAGACCAAAAGTCTTCACAAAACAAAAATAGTTCAGAGCAACAGGCCTTCTACACAAGTTCAGGAAGAGGACGAGGTAGAGGAGGCCGTGGACACGGCCAAGGAGGTGGCCGAACAGGTAATCAAAATTATGGCAGCAGAGCAGCCAACAACAACAATCCCAGAATTCACAACAACAACATGGAGGTGGAAGAGGCCAATTTAGAGGCAGGGGAGTCAAAGGGGTCGTGGAAATTGGCAAAGGCAGTATAATGATACATGTGGATGCTTTTATTGTGGTAAGCCTGGACATGTGCAAGCAGATTGTTATATAAGAAGCAGGCTGACATGCAAAATGGGAAATTGCAGCAAAACAACTATGCATCCTCGAGAGCAGAAACAAAATGAGGATAATGAAAGGTTGTTTGTTATGCAGCATGTCCTTAATGCCATGTCTGAAAATGTTGAAGCAGCACATAAAGATGATGTATGGTACGTTGATTCAGGTGCTTCAAACCACATGACAAGTCATGGGGAGTGGTTCAAGGAGATGAAAAACCTTGAAAGACCAGGTTTTGTGGAAACAGGGGATGACACTGCTCATCCAATTGCCTATGTTGGAGATGTGCCATTGTCTATGCAGGATGACAAAGTGAAGTACCTTGCAGATGTACTTCATGTTCCGAACATAACAAAGAATCTGGTTTTAGTTGGCCAGATGATTGAGCAGGGTTTGCAGGTTCGGTTTAATCCTGATGGTTGTTATGTTGAAGACTTTAAAGACAAGTGCAGGTTCATTTGCAAAAGGCAACAGAGTGGGCAAAATGTTTACATTGAATGTAAACATGCCAGAAGTGAGTGCTGCGATGTTTGCAAATGGTTCAGGAATTATTGTAGACATAGACATTTGGCATAAAAGAATTGGACATGTGAATGTACAGAGAATGAAGTCTATGCAGACTAAAGGAATTGTGACAGGACTACCAAAGTTTAAAGTTGAAGGTATACAGAAAATATGTGAAGCATGCCAATTTGGAAAGCAAACAAAGCATGTATTTCCACGTGACAGAAATGTGAGCAGAAATGCACTCGATGTTGTGCATTCAGATGTATGGGGTCCTACGAAGACCATGTCTATGGGAGGCTGCAGGTATTATGTGACATTTATTGATGACCACACAAGGAAAGTGTGGGTATACTTCATGAAGGAGAAGGGTGAGGTGTTCACTCATTTTCAGAATTTATTGTTATGGTTGAAAAGTAAATAGGGAAACATGCAAAGTGCCTAAGGTCAGATAGAGGGGGAGAGTACTTCTCCAATGAGTTCTCTAAATTTTTGAAGAAGAATGGTATTCAGAGACAGTTTACATGCAGATACACTCCGCAGCAAAATGGAGTTATTGAGCGGAAAAATAGGCACATTGCTGAGATTACGCAAGCATTGATGGGAGAGGAGAATATGTTGCATAGCTATTGGGCTGAGGCTGTTTCTATAATAGTTTACATCATGAACAGGACTCCAACTGTTGTAGCCATACATGATGTAACTCCAAAGGAGAGGTTTACTGGGCAGAAAACCTAATTTGTCTCATCTGAAAGTCTTTGGATGCATTGCATATGTGCATGTGCCAGATGAGCTGAAAACTAAGCTGGATCCAAAAGCTGAAAGATGTGTGTTTATTGGGTATTCCCTTGAGCAAAAGAGATACAGGTGTTATAACCCTGCTACACGTGATTTGAGGGTAAGCAGGGATGTTGTTTTTGATGAGATTAGTAGCTCTGGTATGCTGCTGAAAAAGAAGCTGTTGGGACTGATGTGAGTGGAAATGTTGTTGCACAGAATGCAAGTCAGCAACATCACAGTCTTTGAGTGGACCAGGAGAGTCCTCATCTAGTGGTTCAGTTGTTGATACACCATGGAGTGGCAGGCTATATCATAATACCAGTCCTGCAAATGTGATTAGTACATCACATAAAGACAAAGAGAAAGTGATTGAGCCCCTTAGTATGCCTGACATTTCTGCAGGGCATTCTCATGTTGATGGAGAGTCTAGTGGCTCAGAGATGAGCCTTGATGAGGATCTATGGATACTAGCTATGAGAACACCTGGCATAAAGAAGGCTATGGAAGCCATCGGAATGCAAAGCTGTGAAGATCTGGGAGAGTGAAGAATCCTATGCAGAGGCATCTTTTGAAGTCTTACATGACCGAATATGAGGAATAATGCTTCGCTTCACAGAAAGCGCAAGCAATGCATGTGCCTATACATCTCTTCCATCCCATCTCGTTTGAGTAGCAATGGGAGGTACTGGTGGTGTATATGGAGGAGTTACATCTGTATCAGATTCTACTTCAGATGTCCCTGTAGCACCTGCTAGTTACACTGGTAGTTGGGCAATAGGATGAGTTTCACTACCACTAACCACATTCCAAAGGCCTTTAGCAACCAATACATGCCTCATCATATAGGACCACAATGGGTAGTTAGTCCCATCAAGTTTGTCCTCAGTAGACAACATGTTGAATACATCACTACTGCCAACCATGACTATCTATCAAAAGCAAAATCTTTCAACACACTGCATGTACTCAGTATTCACTGAATGTAACCTTGGATGGCTGCCAAAACTGACTGAATCACCTCCAAAGAGTATGAAAAATAACACAAAGAGAGTGCAAGACTCAAGAGAGAGAGATGGATGGCGGAATTTTATTCTATCTTCTTCTCTTCTCTACAACCATATAACTAAAAGATAAGAGTACACAAGAAAGAAGAGAGAGAGATGGATGGTAGAATTTTATTCTATCTTCTTCTCTTCTCTACAACCATATAACTAAAAGATAAGAGTACATATATAAAGGGAAAGTACTCTCCTACAACAACATACAAAATGGTCAGTCTATAGTGTGAATCCAACTATATGAGTTGGTGCTATAACTATGCCATAACTCTAGTACTCCAAAGTGGTTGTCACACAACTGTCATCCCCACTGGCGGCATATCGACCATAATTTCACCAACTATTCTAGTGGCATAAGTGCATAAGCTATCACCAAGGTGGGTCATCAATGTCCGGCGTAGCACTAGTTGAGATTGATATCTCAACATCTTACATGAGCTAGCCCATGACATTTACAGTAATAGCATACAGTAGAGGGGCCAAAACAGTGAATCATGAAAAACAACAATGAGTCATGAGTTGTCGTTTACAAGTTGTCTTGATTTTTCACTAGTCCTAAATATTGATCAATTTTACACTCTTTTAGAGACATTGAAGAGAAATGTATTTAGAAATTTTACAAAATAAGCATAGTTTTAAACCTCTTTTTAAAAATGTACATATTGCTAATTTAAAGTTGAAAAAAATCACTTTTTGTGTCAAATAACAAAATGGAAAAAACAAGGTCAATACAAGATTTAATATTCTTTAAAACTACTAATAATTCACATATGTCTATGTAATTGTATAATATATTCTTTACTTAGAATTACAAAAATGTACTTCTTTTTCTCTAAAAATTTAACTAACTTTATCCCAATCATGGACCTCATCTAATCATTGAATTAGAGCATATATTTGATGTTAACATAAGTAGGTATATGGAGTCCATGGCCATAGAAGAGGCTTATTGAAAGAAATGATTTCTCTAGATTCAGATAGAAAACTAACGATCCAAATAGTCAAATTTTAGATAGTAGTGAGTGTTACAATTTATCAATTTACTTTATTTTGATCTAATAGTTTGATTTAGAGTTATCCTCTTTCAAAAAACATAATTTTTAGTTTATACTAGTTAAATTTTGAAGCATGAAAATGATAACATCTATCGTTTTAAAAAATTGATGAAAATTTGGATTCCAGAATCCACTTTGTTGACAAAATTGATTCTAGAATCCAAAATTTTGGACACACTAACGTTTCTATTGTGAGAGTGAAATTTTCATCCCAAAAAAAATATTTTGGTCCATAATGAACAAAAATTTCACCTTTTTTAGACGGAAACAAATTCTGTCGTCGACGACCAAAAAATTTTCGACGAAAAAATTCCATCAAAAATTCCATTGACGAAAAAAATTCCGTAGAGAGAAAAACTTTTTGTCAAAAATTTCATTGACGAAAAAAATTCCGTGATAAAAATTTGGATACTAAAAATTCCATGAATCCAAATTTCTGTGTGGACGGATTGAAAATTTCGTCGATGGAATATTTTGATGAAAATGACGGAATTTTTTGAGACGATAATTTTCCATCGATGGAATTTTTTGACGGAATTTTTTTTCGTCGATGGAATTTTTTGATGGACTAAATTTTTCATCTAATAAAAGTGAAATTTTCATTCATTTATGGACCAAAATTCTTTTTTTAAAAAACAAAAATTTTGATGTCACGATAGAAACATTAGTCTCAATGGAAATTTAGATTCTAGAATCCACTTTGTCAACAAAGTGAAATCCAAATTTTTATTAGTTTTTTAAAATGACAACTGTAGCATTTTAATGGCTCAAAATCTAACCGTTTTATAAACTAAAAACTAGTTTTATAAAGACTATAACTCTAAATCGAATTATTAAATCAAAATAAAGTAAATTGATAAATTTTTATTAGTTTTTTAAAATGACAACTATTATCATTTTAATGGCTCAAAATCTAACTGTTTTATAAACTGAAAACTAGTTTTATAAAGACTATAACTCTAAATTGAATTATTAAATCAAAATAAAGTAAACTGATAAATTATAGTACTCACTACCGTCTAAAATTTGAGCGTTTGGATCATTGGATTTTTATTTAAATATAGAGACATCTTTTCTTTCAATAAACCTCTTCTATGGCCATGGACTCCATAAACCTGCATGTCTTAATATCAAAATATGCTTAAATTCAACCATTGGATCAACTTTGTATACAAAGAAAATTTATTTTTCAAAACAATGCACTAACCCCATGTAAGGGTTTCATCAAATTATACTGGGTCTAAAAGTAACGTCAATTTTATCACCTAATCAGTTTGTTGATAACATGCTACATACAACACGCAGTGTAGAAATGTGTATTAGTACAAAACTTATCCGTGCTCAAGGGAAAGTACGATCTAGAGATCCTTGAACAAAGCAAAAAAGAAAAGAAAAGTGAAATTTGTCGACGTGTGAACATACTTAATTTGCATGATATAGAACTTGTTGTGTATGGATTTGAGTTAAAAAAACTTCTTGACACTTGCACCAGAAAATAATTGATATTTTTAATTAAAAGGTCCAATGACTCTCGTAGTTGATTAGAAGAGTGTCTTCTCTCGTAGTTGATTAGAAGAGTGTCTTCTCTTTTGTAATTCATTTTTTAATTGGACGTTTTTAGGTTTAGAGTAAAATGTAAGTAATGTTTTATGCATTTTTTTTCACAAAAGTAGTGTTTTTTTAAAAATGTTTGACATGAAAGTGTGTCTTTTGTCTCCATAAATTTTTTAAAAAGGTATATTTTTGGGTTTTTTTCCCAAAAATGGAGTTGAGTTGTCGTTTGCATGATTTTGTTGTCATTTTTCATGACTCGCTGTTCCAAGGGGAAACCTTACTTGATTGACTTTAGGAGAGGGAAGGGCTAGGTAAGGAGATGCTCTAGCCCAGGCATTACCAAAAGGGTACAAACTGCTTTAATGAAGCGTTGGCCAAGCCCCATATCCTATAAGGATTGCTTTAATGAAGGGCCATTTCAACTTGTCACATAATTTGTATTAGAGCCAATTTTGATGATGAATAGAAAATCTTGGTTTGTTTCTTCTTGCAGAACATGTTTGACCCCTTCCCATAGAGCAATGATGGCATCCAAGATAAATCCCCCTTTAATAAAGCCTTATTGAACACCTTCCTTCTCATGATTTCTCTAGAAAAGTGTCCTCCCCACCGATCCGTTGATGTGCCTCTACGAGCACAGCTTTCTGTTCATGTTCCGGTGGAACACACCTTCTCAAAATTTGGTCTATGCCCATCTTATATAATTGTCATGCCACCACCATGAATGACTTGCTCTAGAGAGTCAGATTTTTTCCCTAATCTCTTGACATGTACTCCATAAAAGTTAAGTTGAAAAGGAACTGTAGCATCTCATCATACCAACTTGGTCTCTCTCCACCTATGATGAAGAGGTGTGCATATGGGAAATCATCTTCCACCCCATTTGGAGCTTCTCTTGACTCTAGTCTAGATAGGAAATCTACCACTGCGTGTTTATTTCCTGTGTTCTTGATGGAGAACTCAAACTCCTGTAGCAACAACATCCATCTAGGTAACTTGCGTGCTAAATCTTGCTTGTTCACCAGATACAAGAGTGCCTTGTGGTCCACATGAAATTCAAAAACATTACCCAATAGATAATGTGTAAATTTTTTGATTGAGTAAATCATTCCCAGTGATTTCTTCTTCATGGTGGAATAATTCTTCTTTGGCTTTGACAGTCTTCTGCTTACATAATACACCGGATGAAACCAGCATTCATGTGACTCTACATTAAAGCACATCCTATGGCAAAGGCAGAGGCATACACAAACACATGGAATACTAGCTCAAAATTTAGATGCTAGAGAATTGGTGCTGAAGGCAGCATCCGTTTCAGATTCTAGAATGCTTCCTTATAGGTTCCTGAAACTAGATATATTCTACATCCTTCACAGTCAGATTGTATAGAGGTATTGCTACATTTACTAGGAACCTCATGAACCTATTGTGCCACTCAATCAATCATATATATTCTACATCCTTCACAGTCACATTATAAAGAGGTATTGCTACATTTACTAGGAACCTCATGAACTTGTTGTGCCACATTGTGGAGCATTCAGCTTTCTATAGTCTATGTAGACTCTAAGCTTCCCATTCTACTTGGGGACAATGACTATGGGGGGTGATAGCCATTTTGCTCTGTCTATCGAGCAGATGAATCCCACTCTCAATAGTGTATGTATCTCTTCCTTGACCTGCTTGGTGTAGTTAGGATTCATCCTATACCTACTCTGCCTTATTGGAATTGTATCCTCCTTCCAGATTGATCTTGTGTTGATAGAAGATGGGATTAATTCCTTTCATGTCAGAGTAGTCCCATGAAAATACATCTTTGTAGGATCTCAACAGCTCCTATAGTTTTTCTCTAATTTCTTTTCTCAATTTTGCATTGACTTTGACTGTTTAGGACTCTTGATCATCTCCTAAGTTTATCTCTTCAAGCTCATCTTCCTGCACTCTGATGTTATGCCTCTTCCATTTGTCTTCTTCTTGATTGAGAACAAACATGGCCTTCTCCTGCTCTACCAGTATCTCTGTTATCCTATCCTGATTGTTTTGATTATCTTCATCTTCTTCCTCATTTTGTTCTTTTTAATTTTCTTCATTCATTAGCACCTCAGGTTGAGTGATCAAGACTTTTGGATTGTACCTCTGGACAATCTACTCTATGTCTACTTCAAAGAGTGATAGCAGGTCCAGATTCTCTCTCTCGATCCGCTCTTCTTCATCATCTTCCATCCCTTCCAAGTAGTTAAGACCCTCAGCCATGCAATGCTGGCTATCCAAACTTATCATGTCCTTCCCTGCAGAGCTGAGATGCATACCTTTTTCTTTCCTTTTTGGATTGTAATCCTGCCAATTTCCTAGTTGTGTTTGATTCTTCCACTCCTAAGCAACGGTCTTTCTGGCAACATGGGATATGCACTTGTAATCTTGATCATCTTCAGGACTATAAATACAACAATGTTGAACACATATCCTTCCACCTCAATTTCTCTCCTCAAATGATTCCAATTGGCTGAACCCTTCTTTGATTAGCCATCCTGATCTGGAATGGAGCAGCATGTATTTTTGTAATTCCTAGCTTCTTTGCCAGGCTATCTCATATTATATTGACTCAGGATCCTCCATCTAGGGATGACCCGTGTCACCATCTGCCCCTTATTCTTATGGTCACTAGGAATAGTTGTGTTATAGTCCTGAACTGTTTGCACATTTTTACATTCTGTAGCCGGATTCTCCATTTCCGGAACAAGCACTTGCACCAATTTTTTATTCGGCTTTATTGCCTAGAGAAACTTTTGCCTATAGTTGGACACCAGATTCAGCATATGATCCAATATTATGTTCACCTTAATTTTGTTGAGATCCTTGCACAAGGCATACTCCCCTTCAGGGTTGCTTCTTTTCACTTCATGCCTTGGCATATTCTGGCCTCTGCTCATCTTTCATTCTTCCTTGGATTCCTTTTCCTTCTCCTGACCTTTCCCTATCAATTCTTATATCGGGACTTGCTTCATATTCTTTTCCAATTCCTTTTTTGAGATGCTTTTGCTGCTCTGGGCTGTCCTAACCTCCAATTGGCACTCCTACATCTCTTCTTCAATAATCTTTACAGTTCTTAGTGGCCTTTTGTCTACTACAATGTCCTTTGTCTTCCAGATCAAGCTTGTCCTGTCTGGATTAATGTCGACATGCTCATTCAGGATCGTGCTTTCCTGCATGCTCATTCAGGAGCGGGCTTTCTTGCAATGTCCTCTCTCTTTCCTGATCAAGCTTGTCCTATCCGGATTAATGTCAACATACTCATTAAGGAGTGGGCTTTCGTGCATCATCGTACCATTCCTTATGTACTCTGCACAAGTTTAGTGATTTGTTCCCGAACCCTCTGATTTGTTCTGGCTTCTGCTTTTTTTCCGAATTGACGTTTTTGCATGTCACTATCTTGATAGGTCCTTGACCTTACCAGTGGTGGATTCTCTTGGTGTTTTATAGCCCGTTGATCCACTTTCACCATGTTCATTGGTGCATCAGCTCCTACTGGGTTGCTCGTATTGCAAATAGTACATGGTTACTGTGTAGGTTTCATATGACACTCTTCTTTTGTATGACTATGATTATTACACTTAGTGCACTAGCAGACATCCGGTCTTAGTCCGGATCCTATGTGTCCTCTGGCAAGCTTGGCTAGGGCTGCCTTCAGTTCTTCTTGAACATCCATTTCTTGCTTCTTGCCTCTCTGCTTCTGGGGCTTCTGCTCTTTGGCATCTGAATCTTGACTGGACTCTAATTCCAAGGCGTATTCACTGGAATCCAAGTCAAAAGTCTCTTTTTGCTTCTTTTTACTTTTGTCAACTCCTTTCTTTTTCTTTTTGGGGTCTTTGCTTGTTTACCTTCAAGATTCCTTAGGCTCTGGTTGCTTCTACTACTACCACTTGTTCAAATGTGAGGGCCTCCAAATCACAAGAGGCTACTGCCCCGCGAGCTTCTCCCTCAATCCTCTCACAAACCACTAACTCTGTGCTACAGGTTTGTTTGGCTGGTTCAGATGCATTAATAATGCTTTGAATTCTGCTGCATAATCTTATGTTAGCCTCTTCTTCTCAGTCAACCTTTGCACCTTTTTGAGTGCCTTAGTGGTGTTCTTGTCTCTCCAAATCTTTTCAAGAAAGCTTTCTTCAATTCCTCAAACCATACTGAGTGTACCAACCGGTGGCCTTTCCACCAGAGTTGTTGCAAAGTACTCTATCTTTTGTGGCAATGGGGCTCTAGTGGCCAGGAAAGTGGTCTCAAAGGCAAAGACATGAGCATCTGGATCCTCCTCACTTTTTCCCTTGAACTTTGGGTGTTTTAAAGATAGCCTTCCCAAGGCTACTTGTTCTTCTTCTTCTTGATTTCCTCACCTCCTGTTTTGAAACTCTTGGTGTTGTTCCTCTCCCTCTTAATTTCTTAGGGATTCTTGATTCTATCATTCTTGATCTTGCTACTACGAAGCCCCTTCCAAAAATCTTCTTGTACAATGCACTCGCCCTTCCTTATTAAGGTCTTTGACTGCCTGTGTGGCGATACCGCATTGCTGTGCTTGAACTTCCTTCATTCTCCTATAGTACTCCTATGAACCCAACATCATGACGTGCACACTTCCTCTCATGATCTACCCCAACCAGCTCCTCTATGTCAAAAGTGTTACAGGAGAACATGCATATCATGCACAACACAACTCAAGCTTCCTATGCATAACTAACCCCCTCCCCTTCTTGGCATGCCGAATCCCTAGCAGGATTGCTAAAAGTGTCATTGTCTGGTCAAGACCTGACACTTCAGTGGTCCTTGACCATCTAGTCGGCTCCTACAGAGTGATGATGACTAACTCAATTGTGCCCAATGTGACAAGCCACCAGTGCCGAGCGTTAAGCTAATAGTCTGCCCATGCTTAGGGGGGTTGACTATGACTATATGCACGTTAGTTCCCAGATCCATCATGCTAGTTAACAAAGAAAAACATGCAAGTGATATAGATTAGAGAGAATCATGCAATACAAAGTAGTAGCAAGAGAGAGACCAACTCAGAAGACATTCTTGAATATTAGCTCAGACTCTCAAAACATGCATCGATTCGGCATCGCCTTATCCTTGGGGAATTCCCCTTTTCCCCTCACATCCATTCGGATACTACCCATTTATAAGAAGCTATTACAAGATTATTACAAAACAAGAAGACTTGGTTTGTTACTAAAAGGAACTTTGGCGGTGGCCAGACGGGTTGATTAGCCACCGCCAACATGTGACCAAGGCATGAACTGAATCCTCAAAGCATCATCAAGATCTATAAGGGGCTCTTAGTCTAGGCTGTCATCTTCACTATCCAACAACTTATTTGCAACATTTACACATGTTGATCTTGAGCTGGTATAGACAGTTGTGTTAGACTCATTGGTGAGAATGAGTTAAAGCATGGGATGAGTCTTACCTATTTTCTAGTTTATTTTGAAGGATTGGTTACCTTTGCATATGTGAATTTTATTGGTTTCTGAATCGTGAGCCATCCTTACTTCACTCATGTAAGTCCTTTTGAGGATCACAGTGTATACCCCTATTCTCTAGAGATCCATCATCCCCATAAATGTGTGGTAGAAACAAAACCCCCAAAGTTTCTCCTAAAATGGGATCCTAAGCTTATCATTTGCTAATGGTTCTGCTTAATAAATCATTGGTCCTTTGCATGATTATTCCTCAAATAATAATTATGACTACGTTTGAGGTTGGTATGGAATATTATAAAAGTCACTCACTAGTCATAATTATGAAGGTTGAACTAAACTAGAGAAATTATCTATAAAGCACTTAAAATACGAAAGTCTTCTTGTAATACCTTTGTATAATACCCCTAAGTTTTCTTTTAGTAATGGGTCGATTCCACTTAATGTGACTAATAAGCCAATCCCACACTCTTTTCCTTTCAATATTGTGAGGCTCTCTCATCCCCACAAAGTCTCTCTCTAGGTCCTCCACTTCCTTTTTAATGTTCGAGGAAAAGTCAACTTTCATGCCACTACAAAGGGTGAAATATTTTCTAAAGTCTTTGTAATACACTTGACTACAGTTGGAGAAGTGAATTGTCTCTAACTCTATTTTATCTACTAGGCCCCAATGCATAGCTAGTTGGATTGCTAAGTAAGTAGGGTGGGCATCTTCCATTATCCTAAGTTATAAATGTTCACACAAAAGGGTCAAACCACTCTTTTTCTTTCCCCCCATACTAGTTTCTCCCTCTTCAGTCAATTCTTGCCCAGTTTTCCCTTGGGAGCTAGTGTCCTTCTTTTTCTTGATGGATTTCAAATAAACACTATAGGTATCCTTAATTAAACTATTCACTATTGTTAACATTGTATTCTCTGGAAGGTCCTTTTCAAATCAGCACCATGGTTACCCTTTAAGTGGTATATGCTAGCCTCCTGGCATGCCCCAAAGATGATTCTTAAATAAACCACACTAGATCGGGCTTTATGGCTAACCAAGTATTAGGTCACTACACTATGTAAGGGGTATTGAGTTAATTGAGTTTCTATTATTACCATAAATAATATCGTATTTATTATATCTTACCTTCTCTTTCTTTATCTCTCCCTTTTTGTAGTCCGTACATATCATAAAAATAATCAATCAAAACACATTTATCTTCCTCTATTTTAATATTTTTACTTCTAATTTGTACTAATTTTTCAAAGAATTAAAACACCTATTTTCTTATTTTATCTTAATATCCTATATTCTAAATAACATCTCACTAAATTCATAAATTTCTTAGGGATTTCTAATTCTGAGAACACTTTTCTTAGTTCAATACTTTCACTAATTCCTTTTAGGTTATTTTTTCTTTTAAATTTTCAATGCTTAATTAAAAGAGATCCAATTTTCAAATTGAATCAAATCCTTCAAATTCGAAGTGGTAAGTGTGTTGTCAAGCCTTAAAATCTCTCATTACTTCTCCTCCCTACTCGAGTTGCTCCATTTTGACCTGAGCAAACCATTGCCAACCTTTTTTAAAATTTTCTGTACAGGAATGTTCTCTCTTTTCTTCATTTGTGTGTTTCACTGGTCTTCAAAGAGCACTTCTCCTGGCAACACATTTTGCTAGGTTTTTCTCCTAATTGCAAATACATTACTATGGAATATCATTAGAATTGAGTTCCTATGGTGCATTTGGATTGTGAGAAATCAGAAGTGGTTTAACAACATGAGTTTTGATGTCATGTCATGCCTGAGGGACAGCTTGTTTGTACAGATGAAATTGGTGGCCAATGCAAAATCTAAACTATGGGAAGTTTGAGCTAGAACAAATGAGATGGAGGAAGCCATGAAGACCTTAATGGTGAAGAGACAATACAATGCCCAAATCAGAGAAGAATCCAACATGAAAGCCACCTCTCTGGTAGAATAACGGAAAGATCTCGAAGATGAAGTGCAACAGCGTGCTCGCTTCATTATGAACATTACCACCTTCAATATTTCAACCAACCTATAGAGGTTGCAATCAAGCCTTATGCCGAGAGTTAGACTTCTCCATATAAAAAGTCTTTTTGTAATCCCTCTTTATATGTAGTATTCTTTATGCTTTTTGCAAAAAAGAAAAGAAAAGAAAAGCATTGTGACCACCATGCCATTAACAAGAGCTTTTATTCTGCTAAAGAGAAAAGCATGATTAGGTGGTGATGGTGAATATCAATAATATTTTAATGGGGTTATTCTATTTAATAACAAGTTGTAAATTGCCTTTTCAAAATATGTGATGCCTTTACGTAGGTCAGTTTATAAAATTGTTGTTACATTTACACGTACTTTATTATTAAAAGTTGTCTTAAATTTTGGAGAAATAAATACTCTCTAGATAATGTTGGTGGTCTAATTATATATTAAGAAATTAGGTGGATGATTTAAATAATTATTATCAAAAATAAAATTATGATTAAATTATACTTCACAAAACCAAAACCCTAATAAAAAGATAATTAAATTAAATCACTCCTAAAAATCATAAATTATTAGAATCATTTTGATTATTCCAACTAATATATATATATATATATATATATATATATATATATATATATATATATATATATATATACACTGTGAAATAGCCTCCATCACCATAGCATAAACTTGGCAAATAAACAAGAAGAGCGTAAAAAGCAAGATATGCACGATAAAGAATGGGTTAAATCTCCCCCATGCATGAGTGAGCACGCTTCCTCATGCATGTGTTTTTATATATTAGCAAAAGCAAGTACTCAAGATAGCTTGATACATTCCACTTTGGGCTATTAATATCAAAAAGTAACTTGTCTCCAAGCTTGGCTATTTACATTCAAATTGTAGCAATTTAATTAAATGAAACTATGGGCTGGTGACCACCATCGGCGCATACCAAAACTCGACGGCCACGCACCAGCCAAAATCCATCACACCCACGTTACTATGTGCATTGATCTGCTCACCAAAAACACAACACACATTAAATCTTGCTTATCCGCCCATCACGATGTGACCACTGCTCCACACTCGTGCCACGACCATGCGACAAATGACCACTGCTCCACACTCGCGCATAGCTAGTCACGACCATGCGACAAATGAGCGTACCATAAATACCACATATAAAATATCAAATAATTTCATAATTCACATTTCCATAACATAAATGAATGTGTTGCCTCAGTCGGCGAATCGGCACTAAACGAATGTGTTGCCTTAGTCAACAAATCGGCACTAAATGAATGTGCTACCTGAGTCAGCGAATCAGCACTAAAACATGTGGAAGAACTATGATACTGCCTCAGTCGACGAATCGATGTCCATAAAAGAATCAATGTGAATGTGAGTGGTATGGTAGAATCAAGTGTTGGTAGTGCGGGGTAAGTGACGTTTCAGGAATCCATTGTGATTCTTCAATAAAATGATTCTTATACTTCACCAAGTAACGATGATACATAGTGCGAGTACGGGTGGTTGTTTAGTCATGGTAGAATCAATTGTCGGTAGTGCGGGGTAAGTGACGTTTCATGAATCCATTGTGATTCTTCAATAAAATGATTCTTATACTTCACCAAGTAACGATGATACATAGTGCGAGTACGGGTGGTTGTTTAGTCATGGTAGAATCAATTGTCGGTAGTGCGGGGTAAGTGACGTTTCAGGAATCCATTGTGATTCTTCAATAAAATGATTCTTATACTTCACCAAGTAACGATGATACATAGTGCGAGTACGGGTGGTTGTTTAGTCATGGTCAATAATACTTTGAGGTACTAGAACTTCAAGGCCATCCTCGAGGAGAGGAGGGTCATCAAGAACAAGGTTAACAAGAGTGGGGCCTTTAAAGGGTCTCGATAAACTAATGTGGAATGAGCTATGTATCTTCCAGTGAGTGGGAATGCCCAAGCGGAATGCATTTTCATTGATTTATTGGATAATTGTGAACGGTCCATAAAATCTAGGAGCCAACTTGATCTTAGAATGCTTGGCAATATTCTTTAAGCGCCTTTTGTCTATGCGAAGCCAAACTAGATCATTTTCTTTGAATTTCATTGGTTGTCGTTTCTTGTTGGCTTGAGCAATGTATTTTAATTGTGCTCGCTTAATAGATTCAGTGACTTCAGCTAGAATAGTAGCATGATCATGAGCTAAAGTGTCAACAACTAGAATATCACTAGTTATGGTTGGTAGAGATAGGAATGGGAAGTTTCTTGCCATAGACAATTTAAAAGGGAGCTCGACCAGTATCCGAATGGAGGGTATTGTTGTAAGCAAATTGAAGTAGAGGCAGATGTTAATCACAATTAGAGGGTCAGTCAATAGTTATGGATCTAAGAAGATCCATAACTATTATGGATCTAAGAAGATCCATAATAGTGTTGTTGTTAGTAGCTTCAGTCTGCTGGCCATTGTTTTTTGGATGGAATTTTTGGATAGAAAGCAGATGTAAAGTCCATTTTAGAACCTAAGTTCTTGAATAGAGCAACCCAAAAAATGATTGCAAAAGCGGCCATCTCGGATAGAGAGAATGACTTTGGGAAATCCATGGTGAGGAAAAATAGTCTTAATGAATATCTTAGCAGCTTGCGAGGCAAACAGGGTCTTCTTACAGGATACAATGTATTCTTTCTTACTAATTCTATCAACTATGGTCCATATCATGTCATTATGAGAAGACATAGTCGCAAATCAGTAATAATAAAGTCCATTGAAATCTCTTCCCATGGGCTTTTGGGAATAGGTAGGGACATAATTTTCTTTATCTTAAAAAGTTATTTAAGTTACTAAATTTGAACTAGTCTTAATGTTTAGGTTATAAAAATACAATAAAGATACTTATGAAAAAGTTTTACAAAGAGAAGTGAATATATACATACCTCCATCATTGTGGTGTTATTGAAATTTTCTTGAGTTGAAAAGCTTACATATATTCAATTGTTGCATTGATGTTTGGAAGGTGCTCGAATCACTGTCTGAAAGATAAAACTTACATAGAAATATAAGAGGAATTATTTACTAAGTTATAGAGGGTAGCAACTTACTTGAAAGTGTTGGATAGCTTTGCTACAAAATACATTATTAGAAGAACACAAATATCACAAGCATATGTGACATTTTAATTTGCTATGATGATTAAAATAGAGAAACTTATTTGGGTTGGACTGCAAAATATCAGTTAGAAGAAAACGAATCGACAACCAATAATTTTATTTTATGCAAGTAATTAAATTACACAAGGTGAATACTTAACTGGTAGATCATCGAAGATTTGGCATATACTAATCTGCAGGTTAGTCTCAATTCATAGTATAATATCAAACTTCAATTACTAATTTATGAAATTTAGAAAGTGTAGTTATTACTTAGCTTTCACCCGTAATTCGTAAGAAGTCGAAAGCTCGTATGTCAAAAAGTAAGTGGGAAGAATATTATTTGTTGATGTTTAATAACCATGGATCCAAAAATCTTCAAAAGATGGAGAATATTGCTGATGTAGAAGATAACTCCTTAACATCGAAAAAAATCCAAGTAATAACTTGTTGAAGAGGTCATTTTAAAAGAGTTGAAAATTTGTCGAAGAAGATAACCAAGGTAATAATTTCTTGATGCCGAGCAGCTCAAGGGTCGGAGTAGTCATTTGTGGTAGTCTTGTTCTTCGTCATCATCAATCATCTTTATGCCAAGTGTAATATACTTTGATTTTCAAGAGGTTAGGCATACCTGGATTATCATAAATACCTTGATGTTGAGAGTTACCCTCTTGATCAAAAGAGAAGTTGTCGTCCTCATGGTTGACTCGTGAAAAATAGCAACCCCTGATGAAATCAGTAAAAAGCAAACCTTGACAAAACTTTTTAAAGTCTTATGTTGCTTGTAGCCCTTGAGATCCTTAATTTAATCTCCAAAAAGCAATGGTAGAAGAATCTTGAAAGTATTTGTTTACCTTGTGCTAAAGTTTAAGAAAGCAAGCCTTTTCACTTGAATATTGTCTTTATTCCAAAAATCAATTTTGATAATACCCATTTTTATAGTAATCCTTTTTTTAAAAAGTTATGTCTTGGATCTTTGGAAGCCTTTGATTTTAGTTTGAAGAGATTGCAATATAAAGCTTTAAGGCTCTAGTTATATGCTTCGTCTTCTTCTTTTTTTTTTTGGGCTTTGGTAATAAGAGCTTTAAGCTTTTAATACATACATACACACACACACATATATATATATATATATATATATATATATATATATATTTTTTTTGAATTGGTCATGGCAAAGGCATAGATTGCATCAGGGAATCTAGCATAAGGTGAAATGAGGCGGGAAATTCAACGATTCTATAATAAGGAAAATGGCCAGCGCAACAAATTTTAAGAAAATATATATATTTTTTAAAGTAATAAGCTAATAATATTAGCTTAGAGTTAGGCTTGATTTAACCCTTCTCCATGATAGCCCACAGTGCACATCAAAGAAAGAGGAAGAAATGCAGCTCTCAAGGTGGAGACCAGCGACAATAGAGAGAGAGAGAGAAAAAGAGAAACAGCCATGAAAATCGAGGACATATGAGGATGATAATTGCAAGGAGAGAGAGAGTAGCGGCATCAAACAGAAAGAAGATGGAAAAAATGTGCAGTAGCCAACCAACCACGATTCCCGTTGGACAAGAGTTTGGGCCACGTTTTCTTCAAAGGAGGAGAAAGGGACTCCATGGAAGCTCGAACAGTCAGCAGGAACTGCGACGTAATTGGGGAGAGAAAAATAAATAAAACAACCTCACATTATTGTTCTCAGCTTGACTGAGGATAACAAATTTAATATACAAAGGTGGTATGTGTCAGCCTCCTTGGTACACCATTTGGTGTCGGGGTTACTAATAAACAACTGGTAGTATGGGCTATAAATAGGTTTTTGGAGAAATTGAAAAAATGGGAGTGCATCAGAGTCCCCTTCCATAGCAGGGTTGATATCTGTAATACAGTACTGAATGCCTATTTTATGTTTCTGTGCCCTGTGTTGGATATTGGGAAGTGTCATTGGAAAAAAATCATAGGACCTATTAGAGACTTTCTTTGGAGAAATGGTAATGGGAAAAAAAAAGTCTCTGCTTGGCTTGCATGGGACAAACTGTCAGTGCCTAAAAGAGAAGGAGGCATTGGTATTATTCATATGCCTACTCATTGCATTACAAGAAATGCTCTAATGCTTCCTAGATGTTTATCTTAGAACATCATTTGGGCACTAATGATGAGGAAACTGGTTGAGCTCTTTGATGTTTTGGCTAAAGGTAAATGGGGGAATTTAAATTGGAAGGATAAACTCTTTTCATTTGCTCCTCTTAAGGTTACTAGCTCAGCACTTTGCAAAATGTTATGCAAATGTTGGAAGGACAGTTTGTGTCTCATGATCTGGGATGGAGGTGGCAGAGTGACAAGTAACTCTATGCTCGATTTGGGTATCTAGTGGACTCATAAATTTAAAGCCACTTTGGCCTTACTAGACATTTCTAGTGCAAAGAGTCTCAACAACAAAGGCATTAGGTATTTGGTTGACTGTTGGGATAGGGATATGGTAGGGTGGAAGGATGTGCATCAGTTATCTTTGGAATATCAATTATCTATTGCCCATGTATTGGAAGGGAGTTATGTTCTACTGCTTACTGATGTTTCAATTTGGATCAAAGATTGGGCTTGGCTTAATGGTGTCAAGCTAAAGGATGGCAAAACCAGAGAATTATACTCACTAATGAGAAATGGGGATGCCAATGTGTTGTATTGCAATAAAATTTGGAATGTAAATTGGAGTCCTTCCAGTTAGAAAAAGAGATGGAATCTTTTTTGGGATTGCCAGATCCCTAAGAGATTTCAAGTTTTTTTGTGGAAGGTATGCATGTGGGCAGTGCCTATTGGTTCCAAATTTCAAAGGAGAAATATATATAGTGGCATTTGTCCCAAGTGCAGGTCATCACTTGAAGCTGGTAAACATGTGTTTTGGGACTGCCCACAGCAATCAAGGGTACTTGGTACAAAATGTCTGAATGGATACAGAAGAGCTTGGGTATGCAAACATGTTGGGGGAACTAAATCTTGGGTAAATGGTCAGTTAGTGATGAACGTATTGGTATAATTTTTAATATCATCAGAGCCTGCATTTTGTTGGAAATTTGTTCTAGCAAGAATGCCATTGTATTTATGAAGGTTGTATATATTGGTTTACAAGAGTCAGACTTGATGCATAAGTGTGTGTGTATGTGTTGGTCTGTGTGCAATGTGAATAAGATAAGATGCTCTGAGCTGGATATGTTGATTCAGAATTTGCAAAGGAATATCATCTGAATCCTGCCCCGGATCTTGGTGAGCTTCAAACATACTAGGAGTAAACTCCTAATTTGTGTGTTATAGATGAGATGTTGGGAAGGGAAGAAAAGGCCCCCCAAGTTTGGACCAAAAACTTTGTGGTACCGCAAAGAAAAGCAAGTTGATCATACTTTTGTTGCCTTTATAGAAAACCCTGTGGGAACTAGACCCACTGTTAAAATATGGTCCAAAAAAGGGGGAATGTTGGAAAAACAGTCCCCTCGTGGATGCACTACAGAAGCTATGATGGAGGCTAGCATACTTTTGGGATACCAGATATCTTGGGAACAATGCTGCTTTTTGATGGAGGAAGAGAGATGGGAATTTTTGTGTAAAATTCTGAATGAAGTTAAGAAGGAGTTGTAAATATGGATAGTGTAGCTCTCACTTGGTTGTACTGGAGTTTCTGAACAGTTTTTCAGTTAATATATATAACTATTATTGATCCCGAAAAAAAAAACAATGTTTAATAGCCGAGCGGTGGCAACATCGCTTCTTAGCATTTTTTTTGAATTTTAAAAAAGTTTCTCCACAGAACTACGGAGCGCAAACTGTGAGAAAAAAAAGCAAAAAAAAAAGAGAAACTAGTGAATGCTGCCTGCTGCTTGATTAGGAGGTGGAGCTAAAGTAAAACATATTTTTGATGCCTTAGTGGTTTAAGAACCTCCTTTGCTTTCCCTTCAAATCTATGAAACCTGATTTGGAGAAGATGAAGAGTAGGAGAAGATGGTTTTGCCCATAGAGATGGTTTTTGAAGTGGTTTTGAAAAGTGAAAGGAGGTTTTGTACAGGTTGGTGAGTAAATGGTTTATCCATTGGGCAAAAGAAATCTTCCTTTCAACTACATATCCAAACTTAAAATTTTACCTTAAAAATAAAACTTTTAAGATCAAACTAGTACCTTTTTTTGCAATTTCTTGCATTCCTATAGAGTGTCCTTGTGTCCTTCCTCTCCTGCATGTAAGATATAAGAATTGCAAAACTTTATTAAAATTCAAAACATACCTCCTTTATTTAAACCTTGTTTTTTTACATAGCTTTTCTTTTCTTCAAGTAGAAGTACCCATAGCTCTGATACCAATGCTGTGAATTAGCCTCCATCACCATAGCATAAACTTGGCAAATAAATAAGAAGAGCATAAAAAGCAAGATATGCACGACAAAAGAATGGGTTAAATCTCCCCCATGCATGAGTGAGCACGCTTCCTCATGCATGTATTTTTATATATTAGCAAAAAGTAAGTGCTCAACATAGCTTGATACATTCCACTTTGGGCTATTAATATCAAAAAGTAACTTGGTCTCCAAGCTTGGCTATTTACATTCAAATTGTAGCAATTTAATGAAATGAAACTATCAGCGCACACCAAAACCCGACGGCCATGCATCGGCCAAAATCCATCACACCCACGCTATTCCATGCACTGATTTGCTCACCAAAAATACAACACACATTAAATCTCGCTTATCTGCCCATCACGATGCGACCACCACTGCTCTACGCTCTCAGTCCACGACCGTGCAGAAAATGAGCATACCATAAATACCACATAAAATATCACAATTAATTCCACAATTCACATTTTCATTACAATACACACACATACACACACACACACACACACACACACACACACACACACACAGAGATGTCAAAACTACTTTTATACAAGACAACACCACGGTTAAAAGAGAGTATCTTTATTTTCTTGTCAAATTACACAAGAGTTTTGCCAACTCTAGCGTTTTAACAGTTTTCTTCGTGGCGATAAACTTTGCCATTTTAGTTAACCTATCCACTACCACCCACACCGAGTCATTCCCTCGACTCGTCTTGGGTAAACTGGTAATGAAATCCATGGAAATGCTTTCCCATTTCCCTTGAGGAATCTCCAGCAGATGGAGTAGTCCTCCAACCTTAAGACGTTCGTGTTTATTGACCTGGCACTTACTGCATTTCAGCACATAAGTTTGGACGTCCTTAAATAAACTAGGCCAATAAAACTGTCTTTTTATTAGTGCATAGGTCTTCTGAATCCCGGGATGACCCGCACTTGGACTATCATGACTTGCTTTAAGAATTTGGGTCGGAAAGTCACCAATAGTTGGTACACATACTCTACCCTTGTAGAGTAAGTACCCGTCGTCAATGGAGTAATTAGCATATTTCTCTCCCCGACGAAGTTTGTCACCCTCCTTTGAAGCCGTGGCAGTCAAAGGTGATGAAGGGCCTACGTTAGAGCTCTCCAGCTCCAAACTATACCCAGAAGACACGGCTAGTCTCTCCGGACTAACTCTCGCTTCCCTTCCCGTTGCACCTTCGGCCAGTCTCTCCGGACTAGCAATTTGTGCCAATGAGGGAGGTGGTCGCGTCTGTGAAGAAGTGCGTACGCGTACAGTGCGGCAGACCTTTGTAAAAGATGGATCGTGCTTACATAAACCACGTAGTGACTCCAAGAAATCATTCTTGAAGACTGTGAAACTAAGTTTATTAATCTGTGGCATGCGACTAAGTGCATCTGCCACCACGTTATACTTACCTTTTTGGTAACGTATCTGAAGGTCAAACTCCTGTAGAATCTCCGCCCACCGAGCTTTTCTACCCTTCAGCTCATTTTGACTTGAAAGCCATTTCAGACTTTCATGGTCCGTCCGGACCTCAAAAGAAGCACCATATAAATAGTATCTCCACTTTTTCAGTGCATGAACTATCGCTAGTAACTCTCGCTCGTAAGCCGAGTAGTTACGCTGCGCACGATCTAACTTTTTAACCTCAAATGCAATTGGGCGACCCCTTTGCATAAGTACGGTCCCAATGGCCTCATTACTAGCATCTGTTCCCAAGACAAACGGCTCATTTGGATCAACAATAGTCAAAACAGGTGCAGCTCGTCACCTTAAGCTTATCAAAGCTGTTCTGTTGGGCTTCCCCCTAACTAATGTTTTTAGTTTTTGACCGTAACTGGTCAGTCAACGGGACTACGATCTTCACGTAGTCCTTCACGTACTATCGATAGAACCCCGACATGCTAAGAAAAATCTACACTTCCTCGAGATTTTTCGGCGCTTGCCATTTAAGAATAGCCTCTACTTTTTCTAGCTCCATCTGTGTACCATCGACAGATATAATATGGCCAAGGTAGTGAATTTTTGTTTCAAAAAATTCACATTTGCTCTTCTTTGCAAATAGTTTGTGCTCTCGCAACAACTCGAACACTAGACGCAAATGCTATATGTGTTCTTTCTGTGTCTTACTGTACACAAGAATATCATCTAGGAAAACTACTACGAATTTTCCCAGATATGGACGTAAAACATTGTCCATCAGCGTCATAAACATTGCTGGAGCATTGGTTAGCCCAAAAGGCATAACCAAAAACTCAAAATGCCCGAAACAGGTCCTAAATGCTGTCTTCGCAACATCTTCTGCTTTAATTTTAACCTGATGATACCCTGATCTCAGGTCTACTTTTGTAAAGTATCTCGATCCATAGAGTTGATCAAACAACTCATCCATGCGTGGCATCGGATACTTGTTTTTAATCATTATCTTAAGAGCCCTATAGTCTATGCACATCCACATAGATCCGTCTTTCTTCTTTACCAGAAGAATAAGCGATGCCCACGGACTTGAACTAGGCCGAATGAAGCCTTTGTTCAAATATTCCGTCAATTGTTTTTCCACCTCCTGTGCCTCTCGGAGTGGCTTAATCTATAAGCAGGTTTGCTTATAGGTTTTAAACCTGGCATAAGTTCGATACCATGGTCTACTTCTCTAGATGGTGGTAAGCCATCTGGCAAATCATCAAGAAAAACATCCTGAAATTCCTCTAGTAAATTCATTAAAGTATCTACGTACTTTTTCTTTAATGTCTCTTTCGCCTTGGATTTTTTCTTGTTTGAATCGCATGCATGCCAAACAGGGTTTTCAAACAGTGGGTCTCGTCCAAGGCTATTTTGTTTTCCTTGTTTGTCTACGCAAACATTATTTACAGTTTCATCTACGGAAACAGAATTTAAAAGAGGGTAACAAGCATATACCTCTGCTATCTGGTCTCTACGGACCGCTGTGCACAGCTCCATGGAGGAAATAAGTGGTGTGGCGGGGACAGTACGGTCGCCCTGCACGGTAATGACTCTACCTCCATGCTCAAAATGTAGCGTATTATGTAGGTAATTCCGAGCCAGGGCCCAAGCCATACAGCCACTCCCTAGCTAGATATACGTCAGCTCTGGCTAAGTGCATGACCTAAAAGTCAAGCAGAGCCTCGTAGTCCTGCATAGATAATGGGACCCCCAATACTGGTATTCTATACCGTTTTGTCATACCCGTTGGCTAGGCCAACAGTATACTCATGATTGCTCTGGGTCTCAGTCAACCCCAACTTCTTGACTAACGAGTAGTTCAAGAAGTTGTGGCTAGCACCATCATCGATAAAAACTGTGACTCTACGGCCACCTATGGTGCCATACATGCGCACCATGTCATGCGGACCTACAGTAGGCTGCCACATCGCTGGTGTCACTGAACAAGCGTGATGCTCATCACAATGACACATTGTCACCTCTCTGAACTCTGTGTGGAACTGAGAGGGAGTCTCTGCACTGTATGCAACTGCCTAGAGGATTTACCATCTCTTTTGGGATCGTTTCCACTCGTGCTGGCTTTAGGCTTTGGACACTCAGCCTTCGTGCGCCCTACATCGTTGCAATTAAAGCAGCGATTTTCCTTTCACGCTTTAATATACTGCTCTTTCTTTTGGATTTCGCTGTCTCTTTTCTTCTTGGATGGTCGTGGTTTTTTAGACCAATGACCACCCTGTCCTTCCTGGTCCATCCTATCCCCTTGCTTATCACTGCGGAACCCTTTTCTTTTAAGGCCTGACCTCCTCTTCTCACTACCCTCAGCCCTGCTCGAACCACCACGCGCACTACGGCGCTTGATGTCATCAAATATCTGCACATACTTAATTGCCTCTGCTAAGTCTTTAGGCTGTAAGGGCTCTACGTACTCAAGGTAATCATCTTTGAGGCCTCTTTTAAAGCCTCGCAAGTCTGGAATGCATCGATCCCCTTTAGCTTGAGTACTATCTCCCTATAGTCTGAGATGTACTGAGTCAGGGATTTGTTCTCCATCGAGCACTTGTCCCATAACTCCCAGCTTCTCTCCGCCTCATTTCGAAACATCGTTTCAAACTCTGCCCAAGTGGCAGGACGAGTTGTCAAACTCATCCACCACTTGTACGCTTTGCCGGTTAATGAGAGGCTCTATGGGCTGTATCCGGCTAGGCTGCTGTAGAGCAGCGCGTGCAAGTCTGACCACTTCTCTAGAAACATGTTGACCGAGTCCTTGTTTCTCTTCTTCTCCTCGCCACCAAAACTAGGCGGCTTCAAGTCTTTTAATAATGACGAAGCTGTCTCTACGGATGGCCCCGCAGGTGCATCGGCCTGTACTCCTACAACCACTGGCGAGGCTATGCTCACCCGTGCCGTAGGAGCTCGGCTACCACGAGGAGTCGGAGTACTAGCCGAGGCGGCTGTTAGTGCATCTAACCGTGTGGAGATGCTCTGTAGCATCGTGACTAAGTCAGCCTGGACTTTATCCATATTGTTCAGTTTTGCATTAAGATATTTAAAAAGTCCATTAGAGAGCTCCATCTCTGTCAGGACGTCGGCAGGGTCCAATAGGTCATAATCGTCGTCGTCATATTCCAAGAGGTCCTCCTCGGTCCCCTCGGCGACGTCGGTGTTCATGTCATCTGGCTCATCGGCCAGAAAGGGGTCATCTGCCTACTGCGGCCACTGCGGGCTCGCTGGGTCCTAAGGCGGGGTCAACAGATGAGGAGGGCGCTGGCGGATCACGCGTGATCGACGAGCGCACTCCGGACTGGACAACTAACAGGCGTATACGGCTTGACAATTTGGTCGGCGTCAAACCCGGCGACCGAGGACAAGAGACCTGAAAACCCTAGAGAAGTAGAAGGTGGTGGGGACACACTACGCCTAGCAGACATCTTTAATTCTTGCATAAAAGACAATGTGAGAACTCGAAAATTACAAAAAAAAAACGCTAATAAAATGAGCAGTGGTGGAGAGAGAATAGTCACCCCCCTTACGGTCGCCTGTCGTCGACTGCCGATTTGTGTTGCATTGCGAGCCTCTACAAGCGTCGCTACTCCGGGATGCTCCGATCCGAGAGAAAGGTGCCTGCAATGGAGCGCTTTGTTATGTGCAACGGGGAGAGAGAGAGAGAGAGAGAGAGAGAGAGAGAGAGAGAGAGAGAGAGAGAGAGAGAGAGAGAATTCTTCCTTCCAGTTCTGGCCGCCTCCCTCCACACAGTCGATTGTGCCCTATAGAGAGATAAGGATAAGATTTTTTGAATGGTTGAAAACCATTGAGTGGGCTCCGGTCCTCGGTCACGCACGGACCCTGACCCAATCGAAACTGAAGTTCTGATACCAATGTTAGATTATCGTTACACCACTACGGGTGTTGCCACAAGAGGGACGGCCTCTGGCTCACCACCCAGCCATAGAGGAAGACTGAGGATTGCCCCTCATCCCCCCCAAGCTATATAGTGTGTGGCATACCGTCCACACTAGCCTGCTGGCCGCCCATGACTCCGCATGGGCGCCCTCTCCCACTGAACCCCGGATGGCCACGTCCTCGGCGCTTCGGCCGAGGACATGACGCTAAAGCCCCGTATGGCCATCCGGTCTGCCGCCGTCGGTCTACAGCCTACGTGACATTATACTTATGTTGTAGGCTCGAACTTGTTGTTTTCAATGTCTTTTATTGTCCACGTCGTTCCTTCTTTCTCGCTTTAATTCCTAAAAGACAAAAAAAAAATCAAAGAATTGAGAGAGAGAGAGAGAGAGAGAGAGAGAGAGAGAGAGAGAGAGAGAGAGAGAGAGAGAGAGAGAGAGAGAGAAATACAAGGAAATATTAGATAATTTAAAACAAGGTGATGTAGATATACATGAAGAGATTATGGAAGCCACGGTTGTCAAATACCTTCTAGATGTATCATTTCCTGGGAAGAGGGTCTTAATGTAGTGCAATCTCAACACACCTAAGCTAACCATAGCCTAAGATGAATGCACTCCAAGAAACCATGTCTCAAAATTTTGTACATCCAAATAAAGACACATGATGAAATGAAACACTTACACACACACACACACACACACGTACATGTGTGTGTGTGTGTGTGTGTGCACATACATACATATATATATACACACACGCGCACGCGCACACACACACACACACACACACACATGATGAAATGAAACACTTACACACACACACACACGTACATGTGTGTGTGTGTGTGTGTACACATACATACATATATATATACACACACACGCGCACGCGCACACACACACACACACATACATACATGCATGATTGTGTGTGTGTGTGTGTATACACACACACACACACACACACACACATATGCACATGTGTGTGTGTGTGTGCGTGTGTGTATACATGTATATGTATATATGTGCACACACACACACACACACACACACACACACACACACACACACACACACACACATAATGGAACTTACAAAGATTTGGTGAGCGAGTGGTTATTGAGAGGAGTGACAAGGTCAGTGCCCACCATGGTGATGTTTCTTTTGATGAAAGATAAAAAGCAAGAGTTCTTTGGTATGCATGACTTTCCCCCAACCATGGTTATGCAGGAGGTTATGTCATGCAAGTCTCATTACATCCTTAAATGCTAAAATCCATGAATTTGTGTCATCAAAATATATATCTATGTATATCTATATATAATATCTGGATAGATATATAGGTAGATGGATATATATATATATATATATATATATATATATATATATATATATATATACATATACATATACATATACATATACATATACATATACAAAGATATATATAGATATATTTATATTTATCTATGTGTGTGTGTGTGTGTGTGTGTAGAGAGAGAGAGAGAGAGAGAGAGAGAGAGAGAGAGAGAGAGAAGAGAGAGAGAATGGATGTATGCACTATGAACCTTTAAGAGTCCGAATTGCTAGTTTATGAATTTTTACAAGGCCCTTGAAACACCATGGGCCATATTGATCACTTACTTGAGATGAATGTGTGGGGGGGTCATTAAGGACACTATTATACCTCATGTGAAAGAGGTTATTGTGGTGCATTGTATGAATTTTATATGATGTTCCCAAAGGGACTTTGCTGTATAGGTAGACCAAATATTATAAAAGTTGTAAATGACACTATCAAAGTGAAACAAGGTTTCTCCTACACATGGGTCTCTTTAGGCCTCCAGCTGTGTGTAAAGCCAAGGTGTTTTTCACAAGTACCAACCTTGTTTCCTCTCATCAAGCCTTTGTAAAACTGTTAGCTCATCGCAACTATCTCTTAATAACGACTCCTACAAGACCAATATCATTTCCACCGATAGGGCTGCTTCTACAAAATCAGATTGAAACCTCACTTGCTACGCTAGCGAAGAACATGGGACTCGAAGAAGACGAAGAAGAACGAGACATAGTGCTTTGATCTTGAAGAAGAGAACAAGCGAAGCAAAACAATATTTTGATCTTGAAGAAGAGGGGAGTACATTGCTATGGCAAAAGTAGAGTTGGCACTGCACAAGATAACATTAGTCAACCCTAGAAGCATAATTCTGTGTTTGGAAGGAAAAGTAGTGTCTACTTTTATTATTTCCAATGCTAATTTTGTCAAGTCTATCATGAGGAACAACAAACGATTTTTTTTTTCCCAATGAGAATTCTATTGCTTCTTAGTTTTTAAAAGGCATTGTTACGCTACACATGTAAAAAGATGACCCCCCACTTTGTAGGGTTTTTATTGTGATCATGAACTACACCTACAAAAAAAGTGAGTAGGATTCATGAAAGAAGACAAAAATATGTGTTTAAATAAATTAAATCCATGGCATTTTAATTTTAAAATTAAAAGATAGTTCAATAACAAAAAATATATAGGAACCGTTAGATTAAAAATTAGGGCCACGAAAGCAATGTTTAGGATTAAAATAATATGGCGGGACTAAAGAAAATCATACATGACCTTTCAATTTCAAATGCGCGCATGGCCCGTGTACCTTTCACAAGAGGAGGAAACGCTCAACAGCCCTCCTCCTTTCCTAACTAACTGAACAAGATAACAACACGATGACAGAAAACACAAAGCATTTTTGTCACCTACGCGAAGGAGAAAATTAGTCTGAAGAAATCAAAATACACAGACAAAGTGCAACACGCAAGAAACCCCAATTTTGAGAGAGAGAGAGAGAGAGAGAGAGAGAGAGAGAGAGAGAGAACCCAATTCAGATAAACTACAGGAAACCCAAATCATCAGGAGGGAGGAAGGGAGGAGAGAGAGAGACCAGCCATGGCTTCTCATCTCAACAGAATCATCACCACCAGATTGTCTCGTGATGGTCTGCCTTTCCTCTCATGGATTTCAACTCTAACAGGGACAAGAACCATCACAGGGTTGGTTGCCAACTATGCCACTTCGTCGTCCGCATCATCATCGCCACCCTTCACAATCGAAATCAGCATGCCGTACAAGGGCCACAAGATAGATCCCCCCCCTCAGACAGTGGAGACCTCTGGGCAGGAGCTCATGGGGTTCTTCAAGCTCATGTCTCGTATGAGAAGAATGGAACTAGTTGCCGACCAGCTGTACAAAGCTAAGCTCATCAGGGGTTTCTGCCATCTTTATGATGGACAGGAGGCTATCTGTGTGGGCATGGAGGCTGCCCTCACCCACAAAGACAACATCATCACTGGATACAGGGACCACTGCACATACCTCGGCCGTGGCGGATCGGTGCTGGAGATCTTTGCAGAGCTGATGGGCCGTCAAGATGGCTGCACTCTCGGCAAAGGCGGGTCCATGCACTTTTACAAGAAGGAGAACGGGTTCTATGGTGGCCATGGCATTGTTGGAGCTCAAATCCCATTGGGTGCAGGTCAGCATCTAAATAAAGGAAATTTCCTTTTTTTCTTTTGTAAAGATTTTCTCATAAGTGTTTTGGTGCAGGTCTTGCATTTGCTCAGAAGTATGAGAAAGTTAGAGCGGTCACTTTTACTCTGTATGGTGATGGGGCTGCCAATCAGGGTCAGCTGTTTGAGTCCCTAAACATTGCAGCTATTTGGAACCTGCCCATTATATACATATGTGAGAATAACCACTGTAAGTACCATAGGTTGCTTGCCCTGCTTTGAAATGCTTCTTGCAGTTTGGTTGGAAACAAAAGGATCATCAGCTGGCCCTTGCCCAAGTGTGGCTATCATACCACAATGCCCAGAAGGAGGCATGACTTGAGCCGCGACACCTATATTAAAATATGTAGCCCACTTCTAAAAAAGAAACAAAAAGCTGACATGATTTTTTGATGTCAAGCACAGATGGAATGGGAACGGCGGAATGGCGAGCAGCAAAAAGTTCAGAGTTTTATACACGTGGTGACTATGTTCCTGGCTTAAGGGTACATATTTTTCATAAAAATTACTCACCTGTCCCTCTGACCTCATGGGTGGGCGATCCTGTTGAAGAGGTAATAATAAGTGGCCTCCTCAATAGCCTTGATTTTTTGGGGATTGGTGATGCAGGTGGATGGTATGGATGTACTTGCTGTGAAGCAGGCCATAAAATTTGCTAAGGAATATGCCCTGGCAAAGGGACCTCTTGTAAGCATTTTTGTTGCCTTTTCCTACTTTCTGCTTCAAGGTGGAGATAATGGAAGGAATCACAAATGTCTCTTGGGGAACCAACACGATTCGTAGGACACATGAGTTTTTTAGATTATGTATGTGTCTGTTTATTGAAGCATTAGTTGTTGTGATGACATCACTGCTAAGGCTGTAGTTGTGACCAGTCTTAATCTCCTATGATGGACTTGGGAAGCCCATGAATTTTCAGCCAAAAATCCTCACCATGTGTTAGGCGTTCATCGTTTTCCTTTTAGGAGTGAAATGTGCTCGTTTACTGAAGCCATAAAAAATTGCCCATTTGCACCATTGCCATAAAGAGTGTTTGGAAAATCTATGATGAAATCCATTGCTTTACTGGAAAAAACCTAGCAGCTCCAAGTCTCTGTAACATAATCCTTCACACCTCTATACAGTGGCGGCCAAAAGAGATGCCTCTTATCAGCCTGCACGGTGGTAAGAATGCCTCTATGTTCTGCATATGGAGGCACATGGTGCCTATCCCCCATCAGCTTCTTCCTGAGGGTACCTACAACACAATCTGTTTTTCAACATCAGATTACTCTCTTAAGTGGAGTATGATGGATCAGTCAGTTGTTTGGTTGTGCATATAGGCATGAATCCCTCATCCAAATGATGAGAATCGTGCATGTTGGAAACCTTCTGTCACAGGCTCTTCTGAAAGCGATCGACTTAGTGCCAACATATCAAGCATTGATTGGTTTAGACAACATGTCAATTGAAACACTCATCCACACTTGACACCGACACTTGGATTGAAACAGCCGAACACCCCCTCCCCCTCCTGCCCCCCCCTCTGAGTATTTGCTTTACTAATATGAGAATGACGCTACTGATATGAGAATGAGAAAACTAGAAGCAAGGTTGAAAAGATCTCATTGTGCTCTCTGTGCATAGGCAGAACAGGAACCTAGCACCCCTCCTCCTATGTCAATATGCTGAAATTGACTGTTGTACCTGCATGTGTACCAACAGTACCTACTATACCTACATCTATACCAGCAGTACCTGTTGTACATGTTATACCTGTAGTACCAGTTGTACATGATGTACTTGTTTGTACGACCAATTAGGAGTACATTAAAAGGGGACGATCTTCTCTCCTGAGATTTGAATTGAAATCTTTGCCAAGTACTTGCTTCTATATTTTTCAAATTCAAATAAAATTAAAGTTAAATGTTGTTTTTACAAGTTTTGTGTAGACAAACATCACCCCCAATTGCCTTCACCATGGAAGGCCATCGGGATAGTGACTTTTGCAATGATTACCCCGACCGCACCCTCACATTTAGAGGAGCCACTGAAGGTCATGTGGGTATGAGGAAAACTGGGAGCACTAGGTATTACTCCCTCCGCAGTACTTCACCTTCCCAGGTGTTAGTATGGGCGTGCCTATTGGTGCACAGTCCCGAAAGACCACTGAAGGCAGGTGTGCGCCCAGTGAAGGTGGGAGATTACCTGTAATTTGATCTACACTGACAACTGAATCTTCATCGACAAAATTTTATTGTTTTTCAGTTGTATTTACTCTATGTTATGGAGAAATCTGGCCTTGAGGCCGTGAACACTTGTACATATAAATACTCCAAGAAATACAAACTGTATTGAGGGGGGGCGGCCCTTTTCGGCCCCAGTGATGGTGTCAAGTGTTCTTTGTCATTTTCAATTTTAATGTTGCTAATAATGTTCATTGTTTGTATTAGTTAAGTGATCTAAAAGATGTGTATTTTGTCTTCCGATTTATAGGCCTCCCGTAGGGAGTGGTTACATTGGTATCAGAGCTAGTCGTCTCTCTTTCTTAAGAGGTGACATGGTGTTTTGAGATAGGAAGCATACACAGACACTTGACTCAATAGACAGCCAAGGCAACCCTTTGGAAGTGCCAAATTCAAGAGGCCAGTCTAGTGCTTCTCGTGATTCCGATGCATTGCTTGGAAGGCACAAGCCTCTTGAAAGAGACAGTGCTTTGATGGGACAACCATCCCGTGGAAAAGAGCCTCTGCATGAGGATGAGCCCAATATATTGAGGGTTGAATTGGAGCATATGAAGAAGCTTTTGCAGGCTAAGGAGTAAGAGCTGAAATTTTTGCATGAAGATCCCCATGTACAAACTGTCATTGAAGCAAGGAAAGCTGATGCTATGGTGGATATGACCTTTGAGTCCATGGCTCGTGAAGTAGGCAAGAAGCCAAGGGAGTTGGCACTCTCCTATCTCATCCGAAAGGGTGATCTCAAAGAAGGAGAGGATGGAGAGTTAGTATTCAAGAATCCACCTCGTTTGAACCCAGCGTCTCAATGGTTGAGGTCTTTTATACACAAGGAAGAGGTATCATTCACTTCTCGCCATGCATCTACTCCTCATGGGACAGGAGGCAACAAGTATGTGCATGCTGGAGCTAGTGGTGGGCGACATGATGGCCTTGTGGATTCAAAGGATGTATATCATGGAGAGGGTAGTCGGCATGCAAGCGGAAAGACTTTGCCCATTGAGTTGTCTCGTGGTGAGACATTGCATCATTTGGGGAGGTCACATGCATCTGGGCCACAGCTTCATAATGCACATGCCACCGTGCCTCGAGAAACATCTTTGGTTACCCATGAAGCCCATGCAGAGAGAGCTGCCCCGTTGGATAAGGGGAAGAGAAAGAGAGAAGAACATGTATCACATCCCAAAAAGCTCAAGGAGTTCAAGGCAAGGGATAAGTCCATGAAATTTGATGCCTTTCATGGAGAGTATGATGCCTCCAAGGTGCTTGCTTTTGTGGCACAGTTTGACATTTCTTTTAGTGATGAGGACTTCATTGAGAAGTCTAAAATTCATCATGCAAGCACGTTCTTGAAGGGGACAGCTGCCCATTGGTGGATCATTGAATAGATTTGCTCGAACTTGCTCTGGAAGAGGAGCTGAGTCATCATCTGATTGAGAATCCACAGCTGGAGGTGTAACAGAAGCATAGGGAGGAGGAGGAGGAGGCAGCGGAGATGGAGGTGGAGGAAGAAGAAGCTCACCATCCCCCTCTGAAGATGTAGGAGTCTCGTCGAACACCACATCACGGCTCACAACTTTGCCGGCCTGAGGATCATAAAGACAATATGCCTTGGACACAATGTTGTATCCGAGAAAAGTCATGCACACTGGGACTTCGAGTCCAACTTGGAGCGATGCTCCTTAGGCACATGAACATACGCCGAACAACCAAATATCCGGAAATGAACAACGGATGGCTTCTCACCATGGAAAGCCTCATATGGAGTTTTATCTAGAAGAGCAGCAGTAGGAGACCTGTTTTGAATGTAGACAGCAGTGGAAGCCGCCCAGCCCAGAAACGTCGAGGTAATGAAGAATGCTCAAGCATAGCACGGGCCATCTCCATAATGGTCCTATTCTTCTTCTCTGCAACTCCATTCTATGATGGAGTATATGTTGTAGTAGGCTATCTCTGAATGCCATGGGTCTTGCAATATTGTTGAAACTCCTGGGATGTAAACTTACCCCCTTCGTCGGGCCTGAGAGCCTTGACCGAGCAACCAGTCTCTTTTTCCATCTCAGCTCTCCAATCACAAAAGTGCTAAAAAGCCTTATCCTTGGTCTTCATAAAGAAAATCCAAGTATATCTGGAAAAGTCATCCACCATCACGAGCATGTACAATGCCTTACTCAAAGACGCGGTACTCGTAGGACCACATAAGTTTGCATGAATGAGAGCAAGTGATGTCGAAGATCTGTGTGTTGCCTTCTTCGAAAAGGCGGCTCGGTGTTGCTTCCCCTGTAAACAAGAGGAACAAGTAGAAGATGGAGCCTTGATGGTCAGTAAACCCTCGACCAACCCATCCTTCAAAGCGCACTGTAGAAGCTGATAGCTCAAATGGCCAAACCAAGCATGCCAAAGAGCAGAAGAAGCACCAGAAGAAAGCAGAGCAGTCAACTTGTACAAACCACTATCTTGGACTCCCTGAGCCAAGATGCTACTTTTAGCACATTCATCCCCAGATTCTGCTCTTTTATGGTGCCTATTTGGTCCCTTTTGCATGGCCCTTGCTTGTGGGTTGGCCATCCCTTTTTCTAGTATTTTTCTGGGATTTTCCCCAGCTTTTCTGGCATTTTCCAGTCGGCCTGTCTAGTAGCTCCAGTCGGCCTATTTTGCAACTCCACTCGGCCAGCTTACCTCTCCTATAAGTAGTGGGTGCTGGCCTCTCATTGTTCATTCAGTCTTGTACATATTTTACTCCCTCACTTATGAGACTTGTAGTGTCTCTTGCTTGGGACTGTTTTGCTTCAGTATATTCAGCATAGTTTTCTCCATATCTCTCTCTCTCTTGCACTCTCTGTTCAGCACATTCTAGTGCCACTCTGCTTTCGCTCTGTGCACTCTTTTATGGTATCATCGCTCCCGGTTTAGCAACCTCTTTGTTGCCCCAGATTCAGCATTGTTTTCAGCACCTCCTTCTCTGCGTTTTTCTTCAGATTTGCAGCTCTTTCATGCTGCGTTTTTCTTCAGATTTGCAGCGTTGCGTTTTCTAGACTGAACTTGCTGGTTGCTGCGCCCTTTAGTTTGGCTTCATCAACAGCCTTCTGGTACTGTTTGACCAGTTTTCTTCTATTCCACGTGGAGTTTGGGACATAGGCGGCCTGTTTTCTTCAGGACAGCAGCTTCCTTTGCTACGTTTTTCCTCTCCCGTGGGTTTGCTCCCTTGCAGAGGGGGTCTTTAGTGTTGCAGGCCTTGGTGGCACTCTTGGTACTTGTGGAGGACACTTCTACTTCAGAATTTGTGCAATTTCTTTCTTGAGATTGAGCCCAAGCTTTTGTGATGGCTGCACCGACTTCTCTTCATATGTTTGCTGAGTCTGCCAAGTTGGATGGTTCCAACTACACCCTATGGAAGGTGAAGGTGAAATTGGCCTTGCATGGCGTGGATCTTTGGGATTGGCTTGTTACATCGGCCAATGCCACCCCTCCCACCCTTGCTTCCGGTGGTGCGACTCAGGCCGAGATTGATATTTGGTAGTTGAATGATCGACGCGTTTTCTCCTTTCTGATGTTAAAGTGTCAGGATTCTGTTCTCTCTCATGTGCATACAGCAGATGCTGCACATGAAGTTTGGAAGGCTTTTGCAGATCTCTATGAGATTAAGTCTCTGGGACGGATTTTGGTGTTGAAAGCAACTTATGAACTTATCAATTTCTGCCTTTCCATCTTTATTTGCTTTCATCTCGACGAGCTTCGAAGGATGGGTTGGTTGAGGGATTACCGACCATCAAGGCTCTGTCTACTACTTATTCCTCTTGTTTACAGGGGAAGCAACACCGAGCCGCCTTTTTGAAGGAGGCGACACACAGATCTTCGACATCACTTGCTCTCATTCATGCAAACTTATGTGGTCCTATGAGTACCGCGTCTTTGAGTAAGGCATTGTACATGCTCGTGATGGTGGATGATTTTACCAGATATACTTGGGTTTTCTTTCTGAAGACCAAAGATGAGACTTTTCACAGCACTTCTGCGATTGGAGAGCTGAGGTGGAAAAAGAGACCGGTCACTCGGCCAAGGTTCTCAGGACCGACGGAGGGGGTGAGTTCACATCGCAGGAGTTTAAGCAATATTGCAAGACACATGGCATTCGGAGACAGCTTACTACATCATATACTCCATCACAAAACGGAGTTTCCGAGAGGAAGAATAGGACCATTATGGAGATGGCCCGCGCTATGCTTGAGCATTCTTCATTACCTCGACGTTTCTGGGCTGAGGTGGCTTCCACTGTTGTCTACATTCAGAATAGGTCTCCTACTGCTGCTCTTCTCGATAAAACTCCATATGAGGCTTTCCATGGTGAGAAGCCCTCCGTTGTTCAATATTTGGGTGTATGGCATATGTTCATGTGCCTAAGGAGCATCGCTCCAAGTTGGACTCGAAGTCTCAGCGCATGACTTTTCTCGGATACAGCACTGTGTCCAAGGCATATCATCTTTATGATCCTCAGGGCCAGTAAAGTTGTTGTGAGCCGTGATGTGGTGTTCGACGAGACTCCTACATCTTCAGAGGGGGGTGGTGAGCTTCTTCTTCCTTCACCTCCATCTTCGTCTCCGCCTCCTTCTCCTCCTCCTCCTGCTCTCACTACTTATGTTACACCTCCAGCTGAGGATACTCAGTCAAATGATGATGACCTTGCTCCTCCTCCGGCGAGTTTGAGCAAATCTGTACCTGGTTGGTATTATCAGACAGTTCGTGATTCTGGGTTACGTGAGCTTCCTTCTGCTCCTCCGCTTGGTTCTCTTCGGCGTTCTTCCAAAGTTACAGGGAAACAAATTCATGAGGGCAACATGTTTGTTAATTATGCTCTTATGTCTTCTATCATTAATGGTCCTTCTGATCCCACTTCTGTAGACGAGGCTCTTTCACATGAGCCTTGGCGTCGTGCTATGCAGGCAGAGCTGGATGCTATCGAATGGAATGGCACTTGGATTTTGGTGCCTCGGCCACTGCAGCGTAAGGTGATTGGTGTGCATTGGATCTTCAAATCAAAGTTCAAATCAAAGTTCCGAGAAGCTGATGGCAGCTTGGACAAGAAAAAGCAAAACCTTCTAAACCCAAGAAAAACAAGGGTCAACAAACAATCGAAACCAAGGCCGAATTAAAAGTCAGGGAAAAGGAACCTATAGAGGACATAAACCCAAAAGGGGATATAAACATAAAAGAGCCAAAAGCTATACATGATGCAGCAGCATCTACCTCAAAGACCACCACACAAACCTCAACACCCATGTGTGCGACACAAGATACAAAAACCCAAAAGAAAATTCTATCCCGTTGCATGGGTAAACATAATGAAAAACTGATAAACCAAAGAAAGTCAAAGAATGAAACAAATTCTAGTACATCACTAAGTGAGGATGAAACAAGTTCTTACTCTTCGCTCAGTGCACCACATTTAAATTCTAGTACATCACTAAGTGAGGATGAAACAAGTTCTTACTCTTTGCTCAGGAGTCAGTGCACCACATAGACCAATCAAGAAACTAGAACCCACCCAACCACCCCAAATGGTTAATAATAATCACATGACGTATGCGGAACGCAAAAAGCAAGCTCAGGAGAGCATGCTTAGCTTGGTTAAATGTCTTACAGGGTCCCCGGTTGTGATTGAGCCTCTTAATGCCAATCCTAACAGCAACCAAAATACAAAGCCCAGAGGAGTACCGCTTCCCCTTTCAAGAGGAAGACATACTCTCTACAGAAGAGTCATTTGAAACGGATTATACGAACTATATGCTTGAGAAAGCATGTGAGAAATTCGATAATTCCCTTACAAGATTAAAATAGTCTCTCAATATGTAACATGCGAAAGCTTCGGAGAAGATCGGTAACTTCAAAGCTTAGAAATCAGCACTCTTTTCGTGACGGAATTAACACACAAACTGAATGAAGATGTGCAGAAAATAGAGAGAGAGAGGGAGAGAGATGGAGAGGACACAGTATTGGGTCCCAAATACCCTCTGTAGGGCCCCCACCACAGATGGTGTATTTGCTTTATTCGAATGATGTAAATCTGAAAAGAAAATACAGAAATCTTGACCTTTCTTGGCTGAGAAAACTCTGCCCTTGTCCTGCAGTCCTTCACCCCTTTGCTTAGCACCTACTTGGCTTGTCTAGTCCTTTTATGCTTGAGCTCTTGGTGAGAATTGAGATGAACTAATGGGATTGTGGGCTCACCCTTCTATACTACTCCAGCAATAGCAATCGGCCAGTTCTAAACCAGGCAGCAGCCAGCCAACAAAATGTCCCACAACTGTAAATGCAGCATTAAATGCTGGAAAAAATCTCATAAAATGTTGCGCATCATTCCCTAGATGGCTGGGCATCATGCGCCTGATTCAAGATGGGCTGGATATTGTTTTGCAAACAGTCTGGGGGCTGGGCAGCCTGTATGGGGGCTGCCCCATACCTGCCCTACAGCCATACAAAGACTGTATCTTATGAGTGTTTGCCCTTAGCCTGTGTCCTGAGCCTGCCCCTAGGGCTGTCCTACAGCCCCTCCATGGCTGGTGGGTTTAGCCAGGGCCTTCCTGGCCCTCATGGGAGTGGTTTCATACTATCCAGAGGGAGACTCACAGCGCGGACTGGCATTGTTTCATGTGCAAGACAGTGCACACCTGACCTTGGACTCCTGTGCAGGACAATGCACACCTGACCTCAGACGACTGAGATGAATCCCTGGCTGACTCGTCCCGAACTGTGGGCTCACATGGGACCAGTTCACCATCCCAGGTCCTGCACCTTCTGTACAGATATGTCTACGTGGCATCCAAGTGCGGGATGCACGTATGACACAATACCTCATTTGGAGGAATGCTCTTCTCTCATGATAAAGTCAGCATCACATCAGCACTTGCACCTTTAAGGGCTCAACCTGAGTTATACCAAGACATAAAGAACTCCATAAAACAAGACTGTGAGAATTCACAAGTTTCCAAACAGACCTCATTAAGAATTGTCAGAGAGCCAAGTGTGCCAGTGTACGCATTGGGTACTCTTGAAAAAGCTAAAAGCTAAAAATGAGGATAAAAGTGAATGGGAGTATGAAACAGAAACGGGATCTGAAGCCGAAACAATAACCAAAACACCCATGGTTCCTTTGGAAGATTCTATCATGGTATGGTTGCACGCAATCATGTTAAGCGTAAACGCGCATTGATTAGCCCTCGAGCTAGTCATAAGATCGTGACAATAGATACTTGGGTGTCATTGGGATAACCTAAACTCATCCCTACAAGCAATAGTCTTGCAAAAGAAGCCAATGGACAAAACATTGAAGTTCCAAGTTACTTTAGATACACTACTCAAACAATCGATGGTGATATGGAATTTATATTCCATGTTACTCTAGATTCCCTTGAGTATGATGTCATCCTTCCGCGGAACTTGGATAGGTGAATCGTTGTATTCAATAGATGAATCCATGCAAACAATCACCTTGAACACTCCTGCAAGCAATGTAAAATTGCTATTATGGGAGGAAGAGACCTTGCAAGAGCTGGAACTTCCAACATATCTTACTGAAAAAATCCCTAGGATTCTGGTTGGATTGGAAATTGCAAATAAAATCACCATAGCTCAAGCAGAGCTTTATCCAACATGAGAACACAATCTTATGACCCTCGAGCTATGGGATTTATTAGGTCAACCAACACTCACGGCACATCCTGAAAGGATTACCTTTACACAAGACTTGAACATGCCATTTTTGGGGTACTTTGAACATACAATGTATATTAAAACTAAACCCCTCACTTGAAAGTTTTTTGTGGTTGAGTATGTGTTGGAAGTAGATTTGATCTTGGGGCATAAATGGACTATCGCTGCCCAAGCACCACTGTGCTTTGCTAGCGATAGAGTCATCATAATGGTCAACAACAAAAAGTTGACAATACCATACTGCAAGGAAGAGGATCCAACTTTAATGGATATCTATGATGCTGAACGCAAAAGGATACAAGCCTCTTCCACAAAAGCCCCTCTACACAATGACCTACCATCTGCGTCACAACGACCGACTCCGATAAAGCATCTACTCCTTCAACCCCATCCTCACCTACGAAGTTCGATGCCAAAACCTCGCAATCAACATCTATTCTTGAAGAAGTTCCCACAGCTTAACCATCTATCTCTAACAAGGAACTCAAAGGAAAGGCCCCGAAGCCCATGTATCTTCATCGACAAACCTCACCAAAGGAGACAACCACATGCTCAAAGGCCTCATCGATAGCCACTCCACAAGAGACTCTAGCCTCATCATGTCAACAATGTCCATGAGTCTCAAACCTGCAACCTCCATGCCAACCAAAGTCAAGGAGGGCCCCAAACCTTCCACATCAACCCAAAAGAAAACTCCACCAAGACAACCACAATCAAGGTATCTTCATAGTATCAAGATGTGGGTGAAAGCAGCTACTTGTAGCTCAAGGCTACTATGAAGGTGCCAATCAAATTTGGGTGCTTCGATAGTCAAAGCCTCTTCCTCAATGCAGCACTCGAAGGCCAAGGAAAAAGAAAAGTACTCCCTCTAACACAGTCCACCAAAGCCTATACGAGTTCCTCAAAAAAATCCACTAAGTCATCAAGTGTGGGTACCAAAAATACTGCTGCAAGCAGAAGGGTACTACCAAAGAAATACCAAAGCTTGGGTCCCCAAGCGCATCACAAAGTCTCCTAAGCTTGCACACAGAAGAATGCCTCAGCACCAAGCACATCGGCCACCACCATTTTATAATGTTAATCAAAGATGGGTGCTTGTGCATGTGCTTCAACAACACGGATACTCTGATGGTAAATGAAACCGATCCCGTCAAGTGGAAAGACTCCGTTGGACACCCACACGCTTAATAGCACAACTTTAAAACCACAAATTTGAAATGGACAACTTAATACAACTTGAAATTGAAATGAAAATGAAATGGAAAGATGGACACCAGCACTGGGGTCGGAACGGGCCGACCCCCCTCAATATATGATATATTTATTGGGAGTATTTAACAAATACAATGCTCCATGGGTTCCAAGAACCAGATGATGTCCATGTACATATGAAAACAGTACCAAACAAATATGTTCGAAGTCGACGTTCGAAGTAGATACTCGAAGCAGAACGACCACTAGCGTGGTCTAGTCTCTACGGTCCTGTGCTTTCACTGGACTCCGCGGAGAGCGCCTCACTGGTGTTCCGAGACCACGCACAAACAGGCGCTCTCGTACTAACGCCTGGCTCTCCCGATCTCAGCACCTTTGGACCGAGGTTCTCCAATAGAGCTTGGATTACCCGACACCGAACGGGTGTTGGCCGTATAGGGAGTCGGGAATCCCTTATCAGATTTAATACAAAATACTTTACTTAAATCTGAAATTCACTTACTTGTGGATGGCAAATAGAAGACCAATACCCGTGGTATTTGTGTAGAAGATGTGGCCACCCAGTAGATGTGAAGGCCTCTTGTAGTCGCCAGTGGAGAAGATGTGCAACCTTGTTGAGATGGCACAGCCGCCTTGTAGATAAACTTAGTGTAGCCACCAGGACAAGTACCACCGCAAAGACCACAGCCGCCTGCTGTGTGAGAGAAGGAGTACTCACTTGCAAGGGAGGAGAGGCCTGGCTGCAGCGTGGAGAGAAGATGGCATGGAGGAGCAGCCTGTTATGAAGGGAGTGGACACACACAGCTGCTTGCAAGAGGAAAGGGCAGCCACCCGCTGGAGATGGAGGGCAGCCGTTTGCTGTGAAGGACAGCCGCCTGCTGGGGATGAAGTGCAGCCTGCAAGAGGAGGGTTCTGCTGTGGCTGGAAACAGGCGCACAGCCACTTGCTGTGGCAGGCAGTGCAGCCTGTTGGGCTGCCTGTTTGGAGGTGCACAGCCACAGTCGCCTGAAGGGGCATGCGTAGCCTGGGGAGGTGCAGCTGTCTGGTTGCTTGCTGGTTGCTGCAAACAGTCGCCTAGATGAGTATGCGCAGTAGTTCAACAGCCGCCTCAGAAAGCTTGCGAAGAGATGGTCGCCGGTTATCTTACGTAAGAAGGTGATCGCCGGGTTGTTTTTTTTCTTTTTCGAAAGATGATGGAAGCCAATCGCCTGGTGGTACCACGATGGAGGTGAAGGCTTTTTAATAAAAAAAATAAGGTGGAGTTAACACTTTGATTTGGCTGGCCCCCCCACGCTTGCATGTGGGTGGCCAGTTCCAAAAGGGTGTGGTGGGTGACCATGCCCACTCCCACACACACTTAAGTGGGGCTCCCCACCTTGGCCCCTAAGTGGGTGCCCAAAAGGAGTGCCCACATTTCAGTGAGTGTGAACAAAAGACCTTATAATTCAAAAGGTTAGAATATAAAGTATTAAAATAACATGTGCGATATACTTACCACTTGTTCACATGCACCAAAACTTGTCAGAAGACCGAGCAGACTTCACGACTCACTGGCAGGCGTCCCCGCTCAGTAAGTGACACGTCAAGCAGGCAAACACAAAAATACATGTCATGCGAAAACAGTTTCAAACATGCAAATCATGTGTGCATGTGCAAATAGTAACATGGACATATCTCCTGTTCATGGAACAAGTACAAAAATACATGTCATGCGAAAACAGTTTCAAACATGCAAATCATGTGTGCATGTGCAAATAGTAACATGGACATATCTCCCGTTCATGGAACAAGTACAAAATATCTGTCGGCACAAAACTGGCACGACGTAAAACATAAAAACCTGGTCTTCCTATGGAGTGACAGTCCCATAGGTAAGACATAGTTCCAGGCACGAGTCTCCCTATGGTGTGACAGTCCCATAGGCAAAACACGGCACGAATACTGGCTCTTCCATGGCGTGACAATCCCATGGGTCGAACACAGTCCAGGTCATACACACGGGTGACACCAGTCTGGCTCCCGTCCATACGACACCATCCTGCTAACACACGGGTGGCACTAGCCTAGCTCCCATCCATGTCAGCAAAATACTGGCCTCTTCACATGAGACACTGGCCAGTGAATGAGACACTGGCCTGGCCTCAAGTGAATGAGACACAAAAACTGGAGATGGACCAAATGGTCGGCCAATTGGTGACATCCCCCCGGGCTTCTAAAGAGTTGTCCTCAACTGAAAAGCCTCAAGATATACCTGCAACAACTGCGGGTAATCAACAAAATAATCCTCATTTACCCACTTGGCATCAATAGGCAAATAATTCTTAAACTTCACAAGGTATCTCCTGGAAAGCTTTCCTGCAGGTAGCTTTCTCTCCTTGTGGAAAACAATCTGTTCTGGCTGGAGGATCTCCTCAAGCTCTTCAATTTCTGGCGGTTCTTCTGTGACAAGCTTATCAGGATCTGGCCCCACATATTTCCGAAATAGACTCACATGAAAAGCATTGTGAATCTTCCAATAACTAGGTAAAGCAAGCCTATATGACACTTCATTGATCTTGTGAATCACCTTGAAGGGTCCATAATAGCGAGGAGAAAGCTTAGGATATGATCCTTCTCATCCTGGCCTCTTCCGAAGCCTAGCCTTCTCAAATTTCAGCAAAACCCAATCACCTTCTTTGACTTTCATATCCCTTCTATGCTTGTCAGCAGCCATTTTATGCTTATCCTGCAATGGCTGTCCGCACACCTGACCAAAGGCAACATCCAAGTCACGAACATATTCATCAGCTGCAAAAATCTCATCCTTGGTACGAAGGATGGGTGGCAATACCACTTTGCCATAGATAATCTCAAACGGAGCCTTTCCTGTGGAAGCATGGATCGTATTGTTGTAGGCAAATTCAACAAGTGGAAGATACTTCTCCCATGCAGTCTTTTGATCTGCCACATAACATTTCAACAAATCCAACACGGTTGAATTTGCAGCTTCACTTTGGCCATCTGTTTGGGGATGATAAGCTGATGAAAACTCAAGTTTAGTACCCATATTATCAAATAAAGCCCTCCAAAAGAGGCTTGTAGTCCTGGGATCTCTATCCCCAACAATGGATTTAGGCATACCATGATGCTTGAAAATATTTGCAAGAAAAAGCTTTACCATATGATCAGCTTTAATGGTTTTCTTGACGGGCAAGAAATGATGCTTGAAAATATTTGCAAGAAAAAGCTTTACCATATGATCAGCTTTAATGGTTTTCTTGACAGGCAAGAAATGAGCTTGCTTGCTAAACCTGTCCACAATGGTCCAAATAGCATCATTCCCATGATGCTGGGATCTAGGCAAATCCATAATAAAATCCATAGTAATACTTTCCCAAGGTTGCGAGGGAATAGGCAATGGCTGAAGCAAACCTGGAGGTTTTTGCCTGTCAAATTTCACCTTTTGGCAAGTAATATACGCATGCTCAGCCAAAAGAAATACCTCTGAATCATACGTGTAGTAGGCATAATACCTCTATGACCAGTAAGGTGGAGCGTGACATTCGTCCATAACCTTTGGATGCAAATCCTTCACCACACATAGGCAATTATCCTTCATAAGATAACCCTCGTTGATAACATAAGAGGCATGTGAATGACCAGCCATCAAATCAGTCCATATATGGCAAAAATCAGCATTCAAATGATACAAATCTTGCATAGCAGATAGGTCGCCATGAGAGGCCACTGAGACTGCAGCTACATAAGGCCTCCTGGATAATGCATCGGCCACCACATTTTTCTTTCCTGGAGTATGCACAATCTGAAAATGAAACATGGAAAGAAAATTTGCCATTCTCATCTGCTTCTCTGAAAGCTTTGTTTGAGATACAAAGTATCTCAAGCTTTGATGATCTGTCTTGACTACAAATTCAGCCCCAAGAAGATAATGTTTCCATATCTTTAAGGCGTGAATTACAGCCAAGAGCTCTTTCTCATAGATATCCATATGAAGCTCGGCATCATGCAAATGACGGCTCTCGTATGCAACTGCATGCCCTTCTTGATTTAGGACAGCTTCAATACAATCACCACAAGCATCACATTCAAC
This sequence comes from Cibotium barometz, assembly GCF_041138505.1. Taxonomy (NCBI): domain Eukaryota; kingdom Viridiplantae; phylum Streptophyta; class Polypodiopsida; order Cyatheales; family Cibotiaceae; genus Cibotium; species Cibotium barometz. The sequence continues at coordinate 42,262,206 of NC_141066.1, forward strand.
CACGAATGACTTGTGCAAGTCAGGAACAATCAATACTAGACCACATATAATAGCATGCTTGAGCTGCAAGAAAGCATCCTGTTCCTTTGAAGTCGATTTGAAAGCAGTTTTCTTCTTCGTGAGATCATGTAGAGGAGTGGCAATCCTAGCAAAATGCCTTATGAAACGCCTGTAATACGAACATAATCCCAGAAAACTACGTACTTGATGTACGTTTTACAATTCGGGCCAATTCCGAATGGTCTCTATCTTTACAGGATCCATTGTAACTCCATTCTTGGATATAATGTGTCCCAAATAATGAATCTCTGAAAGGAAAAACTCACTTTTCTTGGCATTGATGAAAAGTTTATGCTTCCGCAACTCTTCGAACACTGTGACCAAATGAGTTATGTGTTCCTGCTCATTCTTGGAAAAAACCAAGATATCATCAAAGAATACTCCTGTAAATTTGCGATGGGGTCGGAATATCCTATCCATCATTCGATTAAATGTGGCAGGAGCATTAGTGAGTCCAAAAGGCATTACCAAAAATTCATATAATCCGAAGGCTCTGAATGCAGCATTATGGACATCTTGTGGCACCACGCGTATCTGGTGATAACCACTCTTCAAATCAAGTCTGCTAAAGCAAGCCGAACCATCAAGCTTATCCAAAATATCATCAATACGCGGAATTGGGAATCTGTTCTTGATGGTAAGCTTGTTTAATGCTCTATAGTCCACACACATACGGAATGATCCGTCCTTCTTTTGAACAAGAAGCACAGGAGAGCAGTAAGGTGAGGAACTGGGCTGAACCAAACCTTTCTCTAAAAGCTCATTTACCTGCTTCATGATTTCTTCTTGTTGTGCCGCACTCACTCGGTATGCGAGTTTGATAGGTGGAGAACTACTTGGCACTAGATCTATGCGGTGATCTTCGGGCCTTTGGGGAGGTAATTCACCTGGCAATGAATCAGCAAAACAGTCGTTGAATGCATAAAGAAAATTCAGCCTATCATTAGACATAGCATCCACATTTTGATGATTTGGTACAAGGCTATCACAAACAAAAACCAAGTACGCAGAAAGACTCTTTTTCATTGCTTTATTAATTTGGATGTGTGATACAAGTGGGATGGAATCCCCTTCTTTGCCAGCATCAACAATAAAATGCATGCGACCTTTATGCATAAAAGAAATCATATTGGACTTGTAGTCTTTGCGGGGCTCAAGCCTATGTTGCCCAACAATACATCACATCCATTCAGTGGAGCAACTAGGAAATGCTCATTATCAAGGTAGCCCTGGATATGGATGCGCAACTTCCCTATCAACGGGGTAACCTACACCTCTTTACCAATAAATGCAGTTTCAGCTTCAATCTGAGGTCCCATGTTCTCAACCTCAATACCCAATGTAGCTGTCGTTTGCATAGAGATGAAGTTGTCAGTTGCACAGTCATCAAACATGAATAAGGCGGGCTGATCCTTGATTTGTCCCTAAGCCTTGCAAACCATTCGCTCTTTTGCGTCATGACTTGTATTTCCTTGCAGATCAGGAACTGCATGTACATTAGCCTTGGTCTGCTTGTCCTCGTGCTTTGGTTTGCAATCTGGGCATTGTCGGAACATGTGGTCTTTGCTACCACAAGAAAAGAATTTTCCATCCTTGGCATATTGCTCTCTTTGCTCCGGGGTTAAACCGAATTTGTTCTTCCTTGGGCCCTGATCTTTAGATGTGTTATTTTCAGCTTTACCACCCTTGTAGGTGTCCCGGAAGTTCTTTTTAGGTGGCTGTCCACCCTTTTGCTGATTTGGGACAGCCTTGTCTTTCCCCTTTGAACCTCCTTGATCCTGTTTAATCTTGAGCACCAATTGCTCCGTAGCAAGAGCAGAAGCTGTGAGTTGTTGCAAAGTATGTTTCGGGTGCAATTCAATGCCCGATCGATATGCTGGTTGCAATCCAGAACGAAACTTCCTTTTTCTTTCATCCTCAGTGATTTGCATAAAGGGAGTCACTTCCAGCAACACTTTCCAGAACTTGTTAACATACTGTTGCATGCTTTCATTATCTCTTTGCTCCAGCCTGTCCCACTTTTGAGTGAGAGTTTGCTCCGCGTTTGGTGGCAAAAACTGAGCATAGAATCTATCCTTGAATTCCTTCCAAGTGGAAATGGGATCCTTGGTGATCTTTTCAGTGATCCACCAATGTGCAGCAGTCCCTTTCAAAAACATGCTAGCATGGCGTACTTTTGACTTTTCAGTAAAGTCCTCATCGCTAAAAGCAATGTCGAACTGTGCCACAAATGCTAACACTTTAGAAGCACCATGTTCACCATGAAAGACATCAAATTTAACAGATTTGTCACCTGCTTTGAATTCCTTGAGCTTCCTGGCATGAGGCTCATAGTCGTCTCTTTTTCTTTTCCCCTTATCCAACGGGACAGCCCTATCTGCATAGGCTCCATGGGCCGTCATAGAAGTTTCATGAGGCACGGTGGCATGTGCTCCATGAACTTGAAACTCAGATGCATGTGACTTACCTGCATATGGCAATGTCTCTCCATGAGACAACTCATAAGGCAAAATTTTTCTGGAAGCAAACCTGTCACCTTACCATGAGATACATGTCTTGCATGCATGTGACTTTCATGCCCTCCATGAGCACTAGCATACATATATCTGTCAGGCTTAGTGCCTTGTGGAGAAGATGCATGTCGAGAGGTGACTGTCACCTCTTCCTTTTGCATTAAAGATTTCAGCCTTTGAGATGCAGGATCTACATGCTTCAAACGAGGTGGATTTCTGAATTTCAGCTCTCCGTCATCCCCCTCTTTAATATCATCTTTGTGGAGAAGGTAGGCAAGTGCCAACTCCCTTGGTTTCTTGCCCACTTCCCGTGCCATGGACTCAAAAGTTACATCTACCATTGCATCAGCCTTTCTAGCTTCAATAGCACTTTGCACATGGGAATCTTCATGCAAAAACTTTAACTCTTGCTCTTGTGCCTGCAAAAGTTTTCTCATATGTTCCATTTCAGTCCTCATAGCATTAGGCTCTTGTTCAAGCATAACTGTCTTTCCTGGAGATAGTTGACCACTCTTTGATTCACTATCATTAACCCTTTCTCAAGGGGCTTGTCTTCCTCGCAGGGCATCAGACCCACGAGAGGCACTAGATGGATCCCTCGAATTTGGCACTTTTGTTACCTTGGCTGTCCATTGTATTTAAAGTGTGCTAAAAGCGGGATGTCCAGTACACAGGTTCGTTTCCCCACTAGAAAGAGGGAAACAACCGTGCTCTGATACCAATGAAACCGATCCCGTCAAGTGAGAAGACTCCATTGGACACCCACACGCTTAATAGCACAACTTTAAAACCACAAATTTGAAATGGACAACTTAATACAACTTGAAATTGAAATGAAAATGAAATGGAAAGATGGACACCAGCACTGGGGCCGGAACGGGCCGACCCCCCCTCAATATATGATATATTTATTGGGAGTATTTAACAAATACAATGCTCCATGGGTTCCAAGAACCAGATGATGTCCATGTACATATGAAAACAGTACCAAACAAATATGTTCGAAGTCGACGTTCGAAGTAGATACACGAAGCAGAACGACCACTAGCGTGGTCCAGTCTCTACGGTCCTGTGCTTTCACTGGACTCCGCGGAGAGAGCCTCACTGGTGTTCCAAGACCACGCACAAACAGGCGCTCTCGCACTAACGCATGGCTCTCCCGATCTCAGCACCTTTGGACCGAGGTTCTCCAATAGAGCTTGGATTACCTGGCACCGAACGGGTGTTGGCCGTATAGGGAGTCGGGAATCCCTTATCAGGTTTAACACAAAATACTTTACTTAAATCTGAAATTCACTTACTTGTGGATGGCAGATAGAAGACCAATACCCGTGGTATTTGTGTAGAAGATGTGGCCACCCAGTAGATGTGAAGGCCTCTTGTAGTCGCCAGTGGAGAAGATGTGCAACCTTGTTGAGATTGCACAATCGCCTTGTAGATAAACTTAGTGTAGCCACCAGGACAAGTACCACCGCCGCAAAGACCACAGCCGCCTGCTGTGAGAGAAGGAGTACTCACTTACAAGGGAGGAGAGGCCTGGCTGCAGCGTGGAGAGAAGATGGCGTGGAGGAGCAGCCTGTTATGAAGGGAGTGGACACACACAGCTGCTTGCAAGAGGAAAGGGTAGCCGCCCACCACTGGAGGCGGAGGGCAGCCGTCTGCTGTGAAGGACAGCCGCCTGCTGCTGGGGATGAATTGCAGCCTGCAAGAGGAGGGTTCTGCTGGCTGGAAACAGGCGCACAGCCACCTGCTGTGGCAGGCAGCGCAGCCTGTTGGGCTGCCTGTCTGGAGGTGCACAGCCACCACAGCCGCCAAAGGGGCATGCGTAGCCTGGGGAGGTGCAGCTGTCTGGTTGCTTGCTGGTTGTTGCAAACAGTCGCCTAGATGAGTATGCGCAGTAGTTCAACAGCCGCCTCAGAAAACAGCCGCCTCAGAAAGCTTGCGAAGAGATGGTCGCTCGCCGGTTGTCTTACGTAAGAAGGTGATCGCCGGGTTGTTTTTTTTCTTTTTCGAAAGATGATGGAAGCCAATCGCCTGGTGGTACCATGATGGAGGTGAAGGCTTTTTAATAAAAAAAATAAAGTGGAGTTAACACTTTGATTTGGCTGGCCCCCCCACGCTTGCATGTGGGTGGCCAGTTCAAAAAGGGTGTGGTGGGTGACCATGCCCAATCGAACACAGTCCAGGTCATACACGGATGGCACCCGTCCATACGACACCATCCTGCTAACACACGGGTGGCACTAGCCTGGCTCCCGTCCATGTCATCAAAATACTGACCTCTTCACATGAGACACTGGCCTGGCCTCAAGTGAATGAGACGCAAAAACTGGAGATGGACCAAATGGTCGGCCAATTGGTGACAGTAAATCCATCATATGGTTGCCAAAATCAAACAATGTGAAGAAAGCCTCACCACACTGACTTCAACCCCAACAACTTTACCTAAAGTTCGACAAGAATGGAGGCCCAAGCAACGACAAGCAAATCACTCAACAACTCTTGTGCATTCACACAAGAGCTTGTGTGTTCAAGCAAACAATCAGCAATCTTCTCTACGACAACATCTGAGCAACAAATTCAAGAATCAATACCCACATCTGCAAAACGGAGACTTATGAGTGCATTAAGGACAAAATAACAATGCTCTTTTCACCCCTCTGGATGTGAGAAATAAGTGCATAAGATGTTGCTCGCAAGCCATGGCCTAGCTGACCCATAAGATAAAATAAAAAAACTCTCGGGGTCAAAACCTGCAACTTCACCGAATTAGGCCATCTCACGGAATAACCTTTCACGGCCAAAAAACCTACAATCTCATGAGTTCGGGTTTCTCACTACGAATTATGGTCTCTACTTAAGAACCTGCATGTTCATGATTTAAGCCTCATCACTGATTAAGCCATATCACGCATTAACACCTTCTCAACGATCTTCAATAGCCATTATATATCTGTTAAGCTTATTGTTTATTATTCTTTTGGCTAAATTAATGTGGTAGCTACTCCATGAGTACATATCCATACTCATGCACTGGAGAACATTTGCACCAAAGTCTCACCATCGACAACTTCTAAGTATCGCTCTGGATGGGGAAGCCATGGTGGGCGAAAGCCTGGTCAATGGTATAACCCATTGCTTGGAATTTTTCTTCAAATTATAAATCTTTCCAAAAGACGTCACCATCTTCACAAATCAATGAACTTCAATCCTTAGTGAAAATATCTATATTAGCCTTGCAAGTTGACGTAATTCTTTCAAACCTCACCAACAAGTGGCTACTTCAACACAAAGCAGTTTAATAAGAGTCTATTTGACTCAATTCTTGTACTTCATGTAAATCTTCTTCATAAGAGCACTTAAATATACATAAAAACATAAAAAGCACATGGGCAGAAGACAAGAAGAGGTCCTTCTCAACAATATTTTACAAGAGTCTTGCCACATAAAGGGACATCATCAAAAGCCAATTATTTCAAATGATGAATGTCGCTTCAATGAATAAAATGAGGAATTGAGAATCACCAGCTCATTCTGATGATTAAGTCTACGTTGCTCCGGATCCTTCCCTCTCTTCTCTCCCATTATTAACATCTCTTAGTATCCCCACTAACAAAAATCACATGTAACCTTGCCGATGTTTGCCAAAAACAAATTGAGCAAAAAAAAAGGGCTCACACAAATATAAAAATGTAATCATCCGCAAAAAACTCCACCCCCCACCCTGTTAGGAATTCCCAATACACCACTAACCTCTTCATTCATTAACTAGATTTTCTTATTTATTCCGGAGGAACAAAGACCATTGAACGTCACTCAACATCAAAGCCATCAACAAAGCTTGTTCATTCTCCCCACATAAAGATCTTCAACGCGATCACGAGGACGTGATCGCCTTTATTAGGAAGGGGAAGATGTTAATCTAATTCTAGGATTAACAAGAGCTACTGCCATTATCTTACATCAAGGAGTCACGGTACATACACCAAAGGGTCATACATTCAAGATATGAAGCAATAGAGTCCAAAGCTACAACTTGGATGCACACCCGTAATGGTGTGACGGAGTATTTATGGCGATTCCCACTTCAAGAGCGTGTGGTAGCAAGTTAGGATAAAGTTCTAATTGATGTACTTCATGGATATATTATGAGAGTAGCATTAGGCCTCTTATGAGCCTAAAGTGCCCAGCGGGCTACAGTTTAAGTGAGTGTGAACACTTATGGCCATGTATATAAGTGAATATCTCTCATAATACAACATACTCTCCCATTGTGCAATTGAGTCTTGCTCTTGCTAATCTCTCTCCCTAATGCATGCTAGTGAGTGTGTTTTAGTGAAGTGAGATGAGAGGAAGTACAACGCGGCGGTGTGACAACGCTCGCGGGAGGCACAGTGGAATTGCTTCTGAAGGAATTGTAGAGCTTGGAGACCTCAAGGTTTACGAGCGCGGCCACTGGAAAGATCCTCATCACGACAACTGCGGTTACCAGGTAATCTCTTTTTGGATGTGTTTCAAGGAGGGTTAGAGTGAGCCATTCTTGTACTTCATGTAAATCTGCTTCATAAGACTACTTAAATATACATAAAAACATAAAAAAACACATGGGGACAGAAGACAGGAAGAGGTCCTTCTCAACAATATTTAACAAGAGTCTTGCCACACAAAGGGACATCATCAAAAACCAGTTACTTCAAATGATGAATGTCGCTTCAATGAATCAAATGAGGAACTGAGAATCACCATCTCGTTCTGAGGATTAAGTCTACATTCCTCTGGATACTTCCCTCTCTTCTCTCCCATTATTAACATCTCTTAGTGTCCCCACTAACAAAAATTACATGTAACCTTGCCAACGTTGCCAAAAACAAATTGAGCAAAAAAAAAAGGGCTCACACAAATATAAAAATGCAATCATTCGCAAAAAAACTCCACCCCGTTAGAAATTCCCAATACACCACTAACCTCTTCATTCATTAACTAGCTTTTCTTATTTCTTCCAGAGGAACAAAGACCATTGAACGTCACTCAACATCAAAGCCATTAATAAAGCTTGTTCATTCTCCCCACACAAAGGTCTTCAACGCGATTAGGAGGACGCGATCGCCATCAGAAAAAGAGGGGGATGTTAATCCAATTCTAGGATTAACAAGAGATACCGCCATTATGTTACATCAAGGAGTCACAGTAGATACACCAAAGGGTTATACATTCAAGATATGAAGCAATAATGTCCAAAGCTATAACTTTGACAGACGCTCGTAATGGTGTGGACAGAGTATTTATGGCGATTCCCGCTTCAAGAGCATGTGGTAGCAAGTTAGGATGAAGTTCTAAGTGATGTACTTCATGGATATATTATGAGAGTAGCCATTGTAATAACATTAGGCTTCTTATGAGCCTAAAGTGCCCGGTCGCCACAGTTTAAGTGACTGTCAACACTTGTGGCCATGTATATAAGTGAATGTCAATACTTGTGGCCATGTATATAAGTGAATATCTCTCATAATACAACATACTCTCCCATTGTACAATTGAGTCTTGCTCTTGCTAATTCTCTTGCTAATCTCTCTCCCTAATGCATGCTAGTGAGTGTGTGAGTGAAGTGCGGTGAGAGGAGGGACGAGGACCCGTAGTGCAACGCGACGGTATGACAACGCTCGCGAAAGGCACAATGGAATTGCTTCTCAAGGAGTTGTAGAGCTTGGAGACCTCAAGGGTTACGAGCTCGGCCATTGGAAAGATCCTCCACGACAATTGCAGTTCACCAGGTAATCTCTTTTTGGATGTGTTTCAAGAAGGGTTAGGGTGAGCCATTCTTGTACTTCATGTAAAGTTGCTTCGTAAGAACACTTAAATATACATCAAAACATAAAAAGCACATGGAGGACAGAAGACAGGAAGAGGTCCTTCTCAACAATATTTGAGAAGAGTCTTGCCATACAAAGAGACATCATCAAAAGCCAATTACTTCAAATGATGAATGTCGCCTTCAATGAATCAAATGAGGAACTAAGAATCACCATCTCGTTCTGATGATTAAGTGTACGTTCCTTCGGATCCTTCTCGCTCTTCTCTCCCATTATTAACATCTCTTAGTGTCCCCACTAACAAAAATCACATGTAACCTTGCCGCGATGATTACCAAAAACAAATTGAGAAAAAAAATGAGCTCACACAAATATAAAAATGCAATCATTCGCAAAAACCCCCACCCCATTAGGAATTCCCAATATACCACTAACCTCTTCATTCATTAACTAGCTTTTCTTATTTCTTTCGGAGGAACAAAGACCATTGAACGTCACTCAACATCAAAGCCATCAACAAAGCTTGTTCATTCTCCCTACACAAAGGTCTTCAACGTAATCGCCATCAGGAAGGGGGGATGTTAATCCAATTCTATCGCCATTATCTTACATCAAGGTGTCACGGTAGATATGAAGCAATAGTGTCCAAAGCTACAACTTGGACGGGCTCCCATAATGGTGTGACGGAGTATTTATGGGGCGATTCCCACTTCAAGAGCATGTGGTAGCAAGTTAGGATGAAGTCCTAAGTGATGTACTTCATGGATATATTATGAGAGTAGTCATTGTAATAGCATTAGGCCTCTTATGAGCCTAAGTGCCCGGTCGGCCACAATTTAAGTGAGTGTCAACACTTATGGCCATGTGTATAAGTGAATATCTCTCATAATACAACATACTCTCCCATTGTGCAATTGAGTCTTGCTCTTGCTAATCTCTCTTCCTAATGCATGCTAGCGAGTGTGTGTGAGTAAAGTGAGGTGAGAGGAGGGACGAGGACCCGTAGTGCGACGCGGCGGTGTGACAACGCTTGCGGGAGGCACACTGGAATTGCTTCTCAAGGAGTTGTAGAGCTTGGAGACCTCAAGGGTTACGAGCTCGGCCATTGGAAAGATCCTCACACGACAGTTGCAGTTCACTAGGTAATCTCTTTTTGGATGTGTTTCAAGGAGGGTTAGGGTGCACCATAACAATCTATTTGAACAAGTGTTCAAGCAGCTAATTGGCTAAGATCCCAACATAGTTTAGGTCTACAACCCACAAGAAAGTTTCCGAGTTGAAGACCCAAGTCTCAGGTAGAACAATCATCAATGGTACGGATATGGATGACACACCAGGATGATAGCTCTGCACTTACACCACTGGCATGGTTGGTGAAATTATGGTTGATATGCTGTCAATGATGTACAAGCTGTGTGAATGGTGTAGTATGGAGGCCATCATAGAGCATGATGAAGGTTATCTCATGTCACTCCACCTTCGCTCTGAGTCGTATGTGTGCGTGTCCATCTCCTATGTCTACCCTATGTGTGTAACCTCATTCATGTGTGAGTTTGTGAACACATGCTTAGGTGTGAACACCCCTTATATATGGATAAGATAAAAGAGTGCCACATGCCATTTGTGTGTGTGTTGACATGTGTCCTTTGTATGTATCAAAAGATAAGGCTGCCTTCTAGCCTACAAAAAGACATTTTACTTTCTAAACAACACATCAATCAAAGTTTCTTTGTACAGTGCAATCGTTAGCTCTCTTATCTTTTGAGTTTTGTTCCATCTCTCACATATCTTGACTCCACCATGTCTTTTAACATGAACTCTTTACACAGAAAAATAAAAAGTGCAATCATTTATCACCAATCAGCAATCGGCAAGTGCAGTCGGCGATTGGAGAAGCAGTCAGTCAATTGGAGGAGAAATCATCAATTGGTGCAGAAATCAAATCGACATTGAATAGCAGTAGGACTATTAGAGTGCGCACCATGTCGCTTCTGTCCAACCATCTGACGAGGAGAAGCCCAACTCAATCGGTCGGAGTTCTGCGGGCATACAACCAGTAGGTGAAGAGAGAGAGAGAGAGGAGAGAGGATCACTGATTTATTGAGAAATCGATTGGAAATGAAGAATCGCCCGATTGGACTGAAGCAGTCGAGTCGCCGATCCATGAGTGCAATCGCATGATTGGAAGCATAGTTGGGGATTTGAACCGCGATCGGCGATTGAATGATTGTGCCGATTTGAGGCACAGTCGACGACTGGAGGCAGCGATTGAACAGCTTCGCGATTGCAGAATCAGACGATTCAAGATCACGGGCGATTGCAAAATCTCAAAGAGCGATTGGAGGCATAGTTTTGGTCCGCATAGTTGGAGGCATAGTTTTGGTCGGCGACTGTAGGTCCGATCAGATCTGCTTGATTCCTTGATGGTTTGCTTTCAGATTTGAAGCAGATAATGCATGAACTATGAATTGAATGATACAAGGCTTAATTTTACCAGTTATATCAGAATTGGAGAGCCGCCGCCTGCAGATTTGACTCGTTTGCTGGATCCCGCTGCCTTTGAGGTGATTCTTCAGCTTGGTGCTGATGCTTAGGATGTGAGTGAAGACTTGCAACAAGTAGAAAGCTCCCCGATTTGAGCTGACAGAGCAGAAAGGGGTAAATGCAGTGAATGCAACAGTTCACAGGTTTGATGAGGTGCTATGGCTGTACCAGGGCTCTGATACCACTGTTAGATAATGAGGAAGAGATGAGCTGTGGACAACTATGGAGGCTCAAAGTACACCCTCAACATGATGTAATTAGGAACATCATTTAACACTTAATTACACAAGGATTAGAGCAATATTAAGGCAAGATAAGCACACAAAAACCACTGTTGGATTTGATTGAGAATGAGCCTTTGAATAGGCTGAAGATACAATTCTTGATGGTATGATTGCCCACCATACTCTCCTCCATTCCTTCTACTAGTTAGGAACCCGTGCTTTGCACGTTTTTTGAAGCTTCCAAAATCAAATTCTCCGCTTCCCCGAACCTGCATTTTTTGCCTTGTAGTAGCTTTGTGAAACTCTTCCTTAAGATAATATAGAGAAGAGATGATTCTCTACCTGATTCTAATAAAGCATCTACCCATGTGCCCACTTGATGAACTTGTACCTTTGGCTCAAGCCTTTATGCATTCCTAATCCACTGGGCATCAAAATCGCCTCACAGGTATGATTGCAGACATTGATATTTAACATAAATGGATTTTACATGTCAATATATAGGCGGTTGAAAAATACACAATCCCAAAACAAAAATACACAGGCCCAAAACATTGTTACAGGTTTGGTGTGGATAGAATACATAAAGTATGTGAAACATGTCAATTGGGCAAGTAAACTAAACTGGTCAGACAAGATGATGTCACTATTGGTTTCCGAATACCGCAGGACCGGGGCCCACGTCCTCCCTCTGAGGTGGCTAGACCCCTCCCTCGGAGTCGGCCCATGAGGAGCCCCCCTCCTCCGGCTAGCATCCTCTCCGTGGTGCCCCAGTTTATTCGGCATGTAGGGAGCAAATGGAAGTTTCGGCAAGGGGGCTTCCCTCCACCGGATAGCTTTTTTGTTGCAGTCTCAAGATGACAATAAAACCCCTTCTCCCCCCCCCAGGTTGGGAGGCAGGTGTCGCCACTCAGATTAGGCCCCGTGTGTGAGCGGCCAGCCATGGAGGAAGTGCCCCTGTTGTGTTTCTTTTACTGCTGTTGCAGTGTTTTGTATTCTGCCTTCTAGGCAAATGCTATTGATCTTAGCCCAAGTTCTGCTGGTCGGATGCAAACACTGACTGCATATCCTTTTTCCTGCTCTTCCAATCACTTGTGGCTGCTTGCTGAAGAGGTAAAGGTGTAGAACTCGATGATGATCATGATCATGATCATGATCATGAGGGGGGCTGGGACACCTTAAATAGAGCCCCATGGATTTGGTTGGACCAGGCCTATTCTCTGCCCGAGAGTTGCCTAGTCTGCCTGTAGCGCTACCTGCTGACTGACCAGCCTGGCTGTTTACATGGGTGCCCAGCCCGTCTATAAGGTGGAGGTGGGTCACATCCACCACAGGGAGTCAAAGGTGTGCAACCCACACAGGAATTTCACAAAATTCCCATTGCACATCTTTGGATCCTCGTGCACTTTCTCAGCTAATCTAGTCAACTAAGTGAGAATTTCATGCAGGTTTCATCCCAGGGCTCCCACGGCCTCAAGAGTTGTTCTTCATAAACCAGTCGTAGTCATGTCTTTGACTGCTAGTCATCCTTGCTGAAGCCCATTTGTCAATGTGAGAACGCATTGAGGTTGTGGTATTGATGATGTCTGATCCTCCCATCATCTCCTACTGATGTCTGGCCATGTAAGCTTCAGCTGTCATCCAGCAGATGCCGTCTTAGGACCGTTTGGGTGTACCCCACTCACCCCCCACAATCCTTACCATTTCTACTCAAAGTGCTCGACTTGCAGATAACAATGAAACACCTGATTTTTTCTGGCTGGGATCTTAACCGCTTGGCTGTCACTCGTAGCATTTAAATAGTGCTTTTGGCAATTCCTGACTTTCACCTTGGTTTCTGAAATGCAGATGATTGAGATGGATACTTACCGATATCATGGCCATTCAATGTCAGACCCTGGAAGTACCTACCGAACCAGGGATGAGATTGCTGAAATTAGAAGGGTACTCTAGTGAACCTAAACTGTGCAAAAATGGGGGTGGTTTTCTTTCCTTGCTGCTAACTTTTTGGCTATTACACATTTGACTGGTTATGTTGTAGAAACGTGACCCGATTGAGAAAATGAGGAAGTTGATTCTGGAAAAAGAGATAGCTACAGCAGAAGAGTTGAAGGTATACCATCAGGCCTCTCGAAAGCTCAGTTGTTAAGGTGTTTGGTTGATATGCCCGACGTTATGGGTTCAAACCCTGCTGGCTTCCCCGAATGATAATACCTTGTAATGTTGCCCGCGGGTGTGTGTGGGGTGTGGTGTTTGTAAAAGGGCATGCGGGGCCCTAAGAGGAGTCCTCTCATCAACTAGGAATTAGTTGCGCAATAGAAGGTATACCATCAGGCCTCTCGAAAAGCCCAGACCTTACACACATAATGCAATGTTGCTTGGAGACACACACACACACATCATCATGAGTTGGGTAATGTAATGTTAGTTCAGATAAATACACGTCTTCATGAGTTGGGTGTTGTTTTGTTGTAATTTACTATTGGGTTGATTACAGAGTATTGAGAAAGAGATAAAGAAGGAAGTTGAAGAGGCTCTTGCTCAGGCAAAGGTGGGGAATTGATATTTTTTCTTTTCCTCTTAACTTTACCACTAGTATGATGGGCTTTTATCTATAACTGATTGGGTTGCAGAAGCAAAGGATCAAAACTTTTATTTGTGAGAAAATGTATGTGTATATGTACGTATGTATGCATGTGTATTATATTAAGTTTTGTATGTGTATATGTATGTATGCGTATGTATTATATTGGGTTTTGTTGAAGGGAATCTTTGGTTTTACAGGAGAGTCCTCAGCCTGATCCAGCAGAGCTCTTCAGCAATATATATGCAAAAGGGCTGGGTACTGAGGTGAGATTTCAATAAAGCTTGCTTTAGCCAGCACATTGTTTCGACTACCCATGAGAAGACCATAGCCATGCACACATCTTAATATCCCTAGTTTCAACTACAGATTTTCGGATCGGATCGCAAGACCTCGGTAGCCACACTCCAGTAACAATGCTGCAGTTGAGTTTGATGTGTAAGACTGCATATGTTACTGTTGATTTGGTTCACATGCCAAATCCAAATTGATTCACATAATGTGCACATATGCACCATGCACATGGTGCGTGTGTATACAAGCTGGATATGAGCAATTGAATTGGAGGATGAGAAATACAAGCTGGATGTAAGCAGTTCACAATTGGAGGATGGGAAAGGTACTGAACTACGATAGAGTGCTTCCATGACTATGTATGGCAATGCTTTTATGCTCGTGCAGCCCAACTTCTATATGAGCCATCTAATCATTCGCAATGGTGCGTCTGTGTGCTTTGTGGGTGAAGATGGCATGGATTGTGTATGTGCTCTCATTAGTTGCATCTTATGGGGGCTTCAGACTTGTCCGTGGACAGCCCTCCCCTCCACGTCCCGTGTCCGGACGGTCATTGTGGCCACACGGAGGTGTCCGTCCCCATCCAATTTTTGGTGTTTCGTTTGTGTCCGTGTAAAGAGTGGTGGATCTGGGAAAGGCACCGCTAGACCAAAATGCGTTTGCCCGTTTGGAAACGTTTCATGAAGTACCAGCCCCAATTTTGCAAATTTTATTTTGCTTATAATATACTAGTACTCAACCTGTGTGTTGTTGAGGTATGTAGAAGACATTAAACTGTAACAATATGTAAAATGTTAGAAGACATTAAACTGTAACAATATGTAAAATGTTAACCTCTGTGACACGGTCATGGCATGAGACTTATGCTGGAAGCAAATGAGGGAGAACAATGGGGGATTCCACAAAGGTTGTTTTGCATTTGTATGTTCTTTTCACATCTCTCTCTCTCTCTCTCTCTCTCTCTCTCACACACACACACACATATGCATGCATACAGATAGGTGTCTCCTCTCTCTCTCTCTCTCTCTCTCTCTCTCTCTCTCTCATTTTATACTACGCGGGTGTGCATGTGTGCAAATGGGTGTGAGGCCCCCAATTCAACAATGGAATCCTCTCTCTCTCTCTCTCTCTCTCTCTCTCTCTCTCTCTTATATTTTATACTGCGTGGGGGTGTGTGCGTGCAAATGGGTTGTGAGCTTTGCCCCCAATTCAACGATGGAATCGACTTGATGTTCTTATATAGAATTATTTCTCTTACCATGGGTTTTGTCAAAAGAAAGAGCGTTCCTCTAAGAATACAAAAATGAAAAAGTTTTTGAGTCAAACCTTCAAATGTTTTCTTTAGTCTAAGCTTTTGTGGGCTTGTCACATGGCAAGCCTTATGTAGGTATTTAATAAGATTCTCTAGACATCCTATAGACAAAACATTTCAACCTTTTAATGCCAACATAAGAGATGAGGGTGAAGGCCTTAGAGAGCTTTGACAAATCAATGAACATGCGGGAATGACAGTTTAGGTTCAAAGAGTCTCTCAATGACATGTTTGAGTAATTGAGTTTCATGTAAGTGTTCGATGCTCTAGTGCAGGCATTGATAGAGATGATGAACTCGAAAGGGCATGTGCTATCATAAGGCAGCCCATGCTCACGACAACCGGCCACCCTCTTGTGCTTGAAGTAAGAAGCATTTAATCTCTGTCACCATTGAAAATATAAAGGAAGGAGTGTGTGCATGAGGACTTGACTTGCACATCTGATAGCCAATGTAGGCATGAGCAGCAACAGCCTTTGGCAAAGACATCTCTATGGCAAGGATGGAATTTGTATTGGTAGAGGTGTAGGCATGCTGGTGAAAGAAGTGATGGCCCTCCATGCAGCTGACTTGTCAACCGTACAAAAAACTGCACATTTGCTACTTCCACTATACCAACATAAGTCCTCTATCCATGTAGCTACGCATGCAAATATCTAGATTTACACACTAAAATGATTTTTCGCTCAAGTAGTCCTTTCGTGCCTTTGGTGTGAGAAGTCCTCACCCCACGCTGCGCATCCTCCTCTTGCGTGAGATCATTCTTTTTGTGTGATGTAGCAGGTGGCCAGCGGGCTGGGGTGTTGCCATCCAGTGCAGTTGTCAATCAATGCTAGTTACCTTCAACGTCGACGATGATGATAAAAGAAGACAGGGCCTCACACTGTTGTAGTAGACGGGGTTGTGTTGGAGCAGCAGCAAATTATGTCCCTCTCTCTCTCTCCACACAGAAACACACACACACACACATAATATGCACACTTAACGCAATATAGGGCCAACGCCAATCAACCGAGCAAATGATGCGAAGCGTTGTAGGTGCCATGAGCAAACGAAATGAAGCGTCAGCCAGCCAATTACTCCATTCCAGTTCTCTCATCCTGCAGCTTACCACGTTGCAAAAATAACGAAGTGTCAGCCGATTTCTCCATTTCAGTTCTTTGATCCTCAGCTTGCCACGTTGAAAAAATAGTCTTCGTCAATAATATGTAACTAGTATTGGACCCGCGCGTTGCTGCGGCAAGTAGAGTTCCAAAAAAATAGACTAAGTTTAGGTCATGTTTTCAGTAAACACAATACATTATTTCAAGTGACTTCATATATTATACATATCTCAAAATAACATCCATGTCTCGTAGATTTATGCGCGAAAACAAAAATATCATAGTAATGTAGCATACGAAGATGCAAAAAAGGACCAATATTACATATTCTCAAAATGCACCACAAAATACGTATTCTCAGTCAGTAATGTCAGAATTAACAAATTGAATTCTTCTCTTGTGAGAAGGATCATTCAATTGTCTCCTCATCACAATACGCTCTCTATTGTAAAGCGGTGATCCATCCCGCACATGCTCTACTATCGATGAATGCAAAGGACCTGCACAAACGAAACAACGATAAATCAAATCTCAAAAGGACCTGCACATAACGACACATCGATAAATAAAATCTCAAAAAAAACTTATAATAGAAAACCATAATCAAAATTACCTCGTACAATAGAACATCGAGTGGATGGTACATGAGGAGCTCTAGTATAAAACCCATAACGAATACCAATGGTCATGGTGGATGTAAGGAAACAACCACTTATCGGGTACTGAATACCCCTCAAATGATGCAAAGCATCTATCCATCTCTCTCCAAAACAAATAGATACCCCACTCCTCATCAGGAACACCGATCCCGTACATCTCGATGCCTTCATCGACAACTCTTACCATAAACGTATCAATGTCATGCAATATCCTAAAACCAAAGCATAACAAATAGGTTATACAATTATTTATATATAGGTTCAAAAAATATTCATACGATGCCTAATAATTACACTTATACTTACCCATCCCTATAAGCATCAATCATAATCCCTGCTACGTGACCTGTAGTAATAGGAGCTGACCATAGCGGTGGCTCTGTACAGATAGACATCCGTATAGAATGTCATGTTCCATACTTTGTAATCAAGAAAAGTTATGCAAATATAGAGAATAACTCACCTACTATCCTCGACAAAGGCATGTCCAATGTAAAGGTAATCTTAGACATGTCTGTCAAAACATAAACAACAAAAATAGGTACTTTTACCATGGACAAATATGTATAAAAAAAGAAATCACAACAAAATTAATCAAATTGCAGAACTTAAATAAGAAACCTGACTTGTCACTCCTGAAGTCATCAAGATCTCCTTATAAACAATTATATTGTTTGTTGTAGGTGTATAACTTTGAAGATCATCAAATGAACACTCCACATTAGCGTTATCCTCAAGTAACACCTTCACAGCATGAGGAGACCGTACTCGTGACAACGCGACATACAATTGCCCATGAGTAAACACTGGAGTCACCAAATACAACCCCAAGACATTTAGGGTTTGACCTTGTGATTTGTTTATTGACATGCCAAATGCCAGCCCCGCACGGGAAACTGTCTCCGCCTCATGGTGAATGCTAGTTGGGCCTCGCTATATAAAGGTAATCCGTGGAAGAAATACTCTTTCACCAACTTTAGTACTAGTGATGATTTCAGTCTCCAAGACTTTAGAGTGAAAGGCCTTACATATCATCCGTGTACCATTACAGAGTCCATGTCTTGGATCCAAGTTACGAAGCAAAATAACAGGAGCTTCTAACTTTAAAACCAAGCAGTGAGATGGATATCCGCCCCGAAGGTCGATTGTGTTCAAAAATTTTGTGGAATATAGGAATGAATTTTTATCATTTTCAAGAATTGAATTTGCACTGAAATATTGCTTAGGCTCACCAGGCATTGCATCCAAAGCTGTCTTATTCACAATATCCACTTGACTATTTATCGGAGCAAGAATAGTATGCTCACTAAAGTATGAAGCATATGTCGTAGTGATAGCCAATTCAGAGTATACCCAATGTACCAAGTCTTTAAGAGTCGATCTTTGCAAGACCATATTACTTGGTAGTGTCACCATCGTATTATCATCGCTACAATTCACTCCATTCCCAATATTCATGACCCACTGTTTAAACTCATTGCATCCATTAGTATTGATTGATTGAATACGCATATTTCCCGTTAACTTTAGAACTTTGATAGAGTTCCATAGAAAGGAACGACACAATGCTGCATTAACAATATCCTCACGTCTTTCCTTCATAATAACAGGCAAGATTTGTCTAAAATCTCTCCCCATTAATACAACCTTTTCACCAAATGGCTTATTTGAGAATAATACATCTTGTAAGCTCCTATCCAATGCTTCAAAAGTATAACGATGAATCATTGGAGCCTCATCCCAAATAATGAGCTTACAAACTCTCAAAACCTCAGCAAGTTGTCCATGTACAGGGATTTTGCAAGTTGAAGAATTGTTTAGCTCCAGAGGTATCTTGAATCTAGAATGTGCAGTACGTCCATTCGCCAAGAGTAGAGAAGCAATACCTAACGATGCAGTGGCCAAAGCAACATACCCTTGTCCACGTACTCGCGCAAGCAAGCAATTATACAAATAGGTCTTGCCCGATCTCCCCGGACCATCCAGGAAAAAAATGTCACCTGCATCTGTCGCAATTACATGCATTACAGCATCAAAAGCAACACGCTGGCTATCTGTTAATGTTGACTCCATAGCACTTGACAGGTTAGATTGTTCAACAGTATCAAAAGATCTCTCTTCCAAAAGCAATCTATTTTCACCCAAGACTTCCAAATCAGTTCTGTTTAGTTCAGGCATTCCTTCAAAATCTGCCAATGTCCGTCTCTGAGCACGAAGAATTTCTTCTAAATGTAGTAGTGCATGAGTTTCAGCTAATTGTTCAATACCAATAAACTGACCCCTGCTTCTCGATAACTGGTATAGAAAATCTTCTATCATTTCTTCTCGAAATCTCTTCCACAATATTCCTGGACAGGAAGGCTCACAAAATAGCAATATGGTACCAAAAAGACATCTCAATTGCAAGGCATTTTGCATGGATGATGCTTCCTCCATACATGCAACCCATTCAGAATCATCTTCCAGTATCCCTCTAGCAATGCAAGCTGCCTTGAAAGAAGGATAGATGTGACCATTGAGCGAACGCAAATCTTCAAATGACTTAGATCCTTTACATATTGTAAGAAGTAGGCGAACATAGTATGCCTCACGTGCCAAAGGAGCTACAAAGTATATGCACCCTATAGTGTTTCCAATCTTTCTTTTGGTCCATTTCTTCAACCCATTGTTGAGGGAAATCACTATACAATGTATTGTTTGCTTCAGGATGTTGTTGATTACAGGTAAACCATTCAGTCATAGTAGTCTTGCCTACATTTTCCCTCTGAAAAACATCTACAATATTATCATCATCTCTGAAGATAACATTATGACCCCCATCTAAGTGTACCTGCAACCATTGCATATCAGGCTTCTCGTTGTGTAAATCATACTCAAAGAGTCTCCAACATGCCTCTGATGCAGAGACGTAACATGTATCCAAATACCTCTGAATCTCATCGACAGCATTAACATCCCCACCTTGTACAGTGCTAAATCTTATTGTTGCTCTGTCATGCCCCTTGTATATGTACTTGTAAAGATATTTCACTGCTGCTATTATTGAGCATATTTCCACATTTACATGAGCATTATATGTGACTGAAAGATAAGGGTTATATGGCACAACCCATCTATTATCAACATTACACTTTTTCAATGCCACAGTTTTTCCATCATTTTGACGCATATACACGGGGTAGCCACTCTCATCCACAGTAGTCTCTTGTGCAAAAGCTCGTGGATAGTTCCTTGTGCATTTCCCTTTATCCATACAAATTGCACTTGGATTGAATGGCCCACAGGGCCCATGGATATTGCAATGCAACATGACATCATGCAGAGCAGGAAACATTTGCTTGTCAGGCAATTCGGCACGTACTAATCTGTCATAGTCTTGGAGAGTCAGGTTTATGGGCACTATCCAAGATCAATAACGTGTGTGAATGAGGCAATCCTCTTTTTTGGAACTCAATGACACTCAATAACGTGTGTGAATGAGGCAATCCTCTTTTTTGGAACTCAATGACACTCACATATCCAATCACCTTACCAAAGAGCTCCTTCTTCACGATATTTTTTATCATATCTGAATGTTTTTGGTGAAACACTCTAGTAGTCAAATCAGGCCGGTCACATGCACTTTGCCCCGGGAGTAAAGCATCTAATACCTCTGGCCACTTTGGGTTATAGGTGAAAGTAATGAATAAATCGGGCTTGCCCTTTGAACGAACAATTGCCATGGCATCCTGATAAAGTTGATACATTTGTCGTGGCCCACCAGTAAAATTGGAAGGTAACACTATTCTACTTTCCACTGTCCTTCCTGCAATACCACTTCCACTTCCTTCCAAATGAAGCATGTCTACTAAACCACTATAAACCTCTGAACGCAAACTTTTTTGATTATGGCGTAGCCAAGATAATCATGACTCTTCAACACTGCAATAGGTATCAACCATAAACTGTTGCAACAACCTTCCACCACGTAGCAAGCATGCATTTGTATGTGGGCGAATTTGCAATCGATAAGCATAGTATTGTTGTTGAGTCACACAATGACCATTTCTCAATGCACTCACTTGTGCATCAGCATAAGGGATTCTCAAGTGCCATCCGTCCTCCCCTCTTGGAAATAACATGACGTACAAAAGAGGCATATAGCACCTATGCAAATTAGAGATGTGTTTGCATGTGCCTTATCGAGTATGCAATAAAATATCACGACGACCAACATTATGATCATCACCTTGACCAATCATGATACCAGCAATCTCGGAAGCTGTTGGCATTGAGTGTACTGCCTAGATGTGGATTTCGTCTCACATATAGTCATTTTCAAATCCAAACTTGGATTGTCACTCAACATTCTTCCCACATACTTAAAAGCTTGTGCAAATGGATTAGAAGTGTGCATCATGGATTGAAGTGCTTCTAGGATTGTGGATTCCAATCCATTCATGACACCTAGTCGATTTTGTAATTCGTGCTCAGTATCAAACACATACAACTGTGCAAACTGTGGATTAGGATTGTACATATTATTGGGGACCAAGGACCCAATCCGATGATAAACAGTCCCTTGCACCTTGAAAGTATAGACACTACTATTGTGAAAGAGAGAGTCATCTATTTGTGCACCCAATGATGAAAAAGCCAACACACTATTATAAGCCCTGATGTTTTCTCGAAATTTTTTACTTGTAGTGTCACTACCAATCAAAAGAGACCTTAATGGCTCAGGTGGTTCAGCAAGTGAAGGAACAGACACACGCCCATGTTTACAACAATATTTGCCAAGAACCTGTCCACAACTCATCTTCTTTTCACTTGCCCATAATTGTGCTCCACAAAACCGACACTCATGTGTCATCCCTCCTAATGAGTGACTTAAAGTGCACGAATATACCAAAGGCCAAGTAGTTGCATGTGTACCTTACGGGCGGGAGTTCATGGAGGATAGACAAAATCCCTCCCTTTCTTTTTTCAAATACATAAGAGGGAATTTCTCCGATACTCTCCCTTCTTATTGTATTAGCAAATGGCACTTCTCTCTCTTCATGGGCAAAAAAGGAAGACATTGTAATTGCATTACCCTCATTTACTCTTCTAGCTGCATTATAAGATGTCCTATTTCTAGCGATGAAGCGACGGTACCTTCTTGTAAGTCTCAAACTTTGAACCAGTGACATCCCTGAATAAACTCCACTTGCCATTTCCCTTGTTATTTCTTTCAAAAGAGTCCTATTCCTAGCAATTTCATGGGGTGAACACTTCTAGCACTCTTGTTAGATATCCTTTTATCTCCACCCAGGACAATTTGAGACCTCTTAGTGCTAGATTGAGGTAAATACATCAAAGTTTCTTTTGCTACTTGTTTTTGTGCACAAAAGGTATTGTTTTCTGAAAGAATCCTATGTCTCTTGCATCAATACATCACCGGTATTACAGATAACATTATGCATCCTTGCATCACAACAATGAGGTTCACTATCCCTTGACTCCTGTGCACATTTTATTTTTTCATTTCTTCTTCTTTTCCTTGGAGCATTCAAGGAAATGGTCTGAAGAGGACACCTCAAACTACGTGTCTCTACCATTCTTGCTATAAACCTAATTCTATCATAAAATAGTAGTCATTTTCTTTATTATAAAATAGTAAACATTGAATAAAAATAATAATAATTTTTCTATAATATTTGTGTATACACATAATATACAATCCCTCATGAGATTTTCTCCAATCTTCACATACATACTAAAAGATTATAAAGCTCTCTCTCTCTCTCTCTCTCTCTCTCTCTCTCTCTCTCTCTCTCTCTTGGGATGACATTTACCCACCTGGGTTCAAGTCTCCCCATCGATTGGGTAGAAATAACCCTCTAAGTCGACGTTAAGCGGTCTAGTCTCAAGTGGGTATATACACATGTATATGTATATATATATATATACACACACATATATATACATACATATATATATATACATCTATATATACATGTGTATATACATGTATATATACATCTATATATACATGTATATATATATATATATGTATATACATGAATATATACATGTATATACATGAATATATATATATATATATATATATATATACATATGTATATATATATGTATATATATATATATACATGTATATATATGTATATACATATACATGTATATACATGTATATATATATATATATACATGTATATATATATATACATGTATATATATATATATATACATATGTATATATATATATGTATATATACACATATATATACACGTATATACATATATATATACATATATCTATATGCCTATCCATCCCTTTGACTCAAGCTAGATTGTGCTTATATGTAGGTAAGTAAATGTCATAAACTTATTTGATCTTTGCCAAGTTTCATCTTTTCTCATGAGCATTAAAATCCTTATGCTCTTATCAAACTATATCGAACTATTCGTATTTAAAAATCATAAATTCTAAAAATAAACATACAATTAAGAAGAAAAACAAAAATAAAGCAAACTTTTGGTAGCTTACCTCAAAAGACTAAGGAAGACCCAAACTATATGACAAATCAACAATATGGCAGCCCTATGAAAAGCTAATGTACCTACATTGATCCACAAAGTAGAATAGATGAGAGCTCTTTCCATCCCCTTAACTTCATTTCACATTTTTCCTTAAAACTTACATATATAAAAATAACAGACAAAATCTATAATCCTAAACCATTACATATATACTTATAAAAAGATAATAACAATGTCACAAATATTACAAAAACATTATAAAATCAACATCCAATGTCTTCCAATGACCAAACCAAGCTTAGAAATCTCTCTCTCTCTCTCTCTCTTCCCCCCATGTACATATAAGAGACAAAAAGCCATAAAAAGAGAATTTTCTATAAAAAACCATTAAAAGAGACATTCTCTATAATCTCCATATAAATACTAAGAGATTATATCCATATATATAAATCTCTCTCTCTCTCTCTCTCTCTCTCTCTCTCTCTCTCTCTCTCTCTCAATGATATCTGAGAGACAAAAAGAACCATCATTATCATTCGAGTACTTAGAGCCCAAAGTTACAAAAAGATAATACTGTCATAAGCATTACAAAAGGATCATAACATCAACTCCTAATCGGTGAACCAAATGAATAATTACATTCCACGTGTTTGCAATCTATAACTCATTTTGGTAATAAGTAAAGGACCATCATTATCATTAGAGTATTTAGAGCCCAAAGTTACGAAAAGATAATAGTGTCATAAGCATTACAAAAGGATCATAAGATTAACTCCTAATTGGTGAACCAATTGAGTAATTACATTCCACGTGTTTGCAATCTACGACTCATTTTGGTAAGTAACGCCCCAAACCTATTCAATGTTACTTTAAGGCCTGATACTTCCATTCCAAACCTATCAACATGGGCACTTAACTTGCTTGTTGCTCTTTTATAGCATCAATTGTCTTTCGACAACCAATATCACAAAGGTGTGCTTCTCCGAAAGCACCACATGTATCCATTATGCGGAGGTAGGTAGCTTCGACAATATCCTTGATCTTGTGATTGCCACTTATAATGGCAGAAACTGATTCTCGAGTTGAACTGCTCTCCCCACTTCCATGATTTCTTATGCACTAACCAAGACCAGCAATCAAATGGGAGTTTGTGTCGTTGACCAAATGGAGTATATTCTTTGATGTTACATTTATTGTCTTCTTTCCATTTCAAGTCTTCTTACCATGGTTACGTCGCACCCACTAAGTAGAGGTTTTTAGTTTCCGCTGGCATTGCTTAAAAGCATGCATTATTCGTTGAGTCTTCTCATTATCTTCGCTTACCTCAAATTGTTGAGGTCTTGAATACTCTGCACGATGGCTTCTATCCTCAACGTCCATCGAACACCTCACAATTTTTCCCTCGTTATCCATACTGTACATCATTAAGAAATATATTAATGAAATATTTTTTAAATTTTATTTAATCTAGAAGAAATTATGGATTATGAAAATAATCCAAACGATGAATCATAAACTAAATCACATGTACGTAGAATAGATTGATACCCAACTACGCTCAAGTGAATGAATGGTAAAAAGGTATCCACATGATGTATATGTATATGTATCTATATGTATATGCATATACATATACATACATATATGTATGTATACGTATTTGTATATGTATATATATATGTATATGCATATACATACATATATATATGTATGTGTATTTGTATATATATCTATATGTCTGAAGGCGGTTCACCTAATTTTAGCTTTTAGGAAACTCATTTAAAAAGATGGATGAGAGTGCGGGCCCAAGGGATTCACCTAGGAATATGTAAAATATCATGTGAGTTAAACAAAAGGAGCTTACAATTTCATCGACTTACATAAAGTTTTACATACATCCTCGATTTTTTAAATACAAAGAATGAAAAAAGTTGTAAGTTTAACCGTAGTTTATTACCTTGAAGTTAACAAAATGGGTATATTTAAAACATCAAGCTTCATAGATCAAAGAGTTTTAAACTACTCCTTTAGTGAACTCCCTTACACTTGTAAAGAAATCTGTTCTTGAAGGCATTCATGTCAATAATTCGAGCATAAGAGGTATGAGGGGCAATGCTCTCTGGGTCACCAACACCAAGAAGCCTTTCGACATACACGCTGATCATGCACGTCGCGGGATCAATTGCAAGGCAATAGCCATCAATGCAGAAGGGATTTGGTCCCATGGGCTTCTCAGGTATCACAACAAAAACCAAGACAGTGATCGATCGTTTCCTTCTGGCCATGGCGAAATTATGGATTATGAAAATAATCCAAACGGTGAATCACAAACTAAATCACACGTACGTAGAATAGATTAAGACCCAACTATGCTCAAGTGAATGAATGGTAAAAAGGTATCCACATGATGTATATGTATATGTATCTATATGTATATGTATATGTATATGTATATGTATATGTATATGCATATGCATATGCATGTACATACATATATGTACATATACATACATATATGTACATATACATACATATATGTATATGTATATGTATATGTATATGTATATGTATATGTATATACATATACATATGTATATGCATATGCATATGTATATGCATATGCATATGCATATACATACATATATGTATGTATACGTATTTGTATATGTATATATATATGTATATGCATATACATACATATATATATGTATATGTATTTGTATATATATCTATATATGTCTGAAGGCGGTTCACCTAATTTTAGCTTTTAGGAAACTCATTTAAAAAGATGGATGAGAGTGCGGGCCCAAGGGATTCACCTAGGAATATGTAAAATATCATGTGAGTTAAACAAAAGGAGCTTACAATTTCATCGACTTACATAAAGTTTCACATACATCCTCGATTTTTTAAATACAAAGAATGAAAAAAGTTGTAAGTTTAACCGTAGTTTATTACCTTGAAGTTAACAAAATGGGTATATTTAAAACATCAAGCTTCATAGATCAAAGAGTTTTAAACTACTCCTTCAGTGAACTCCCTTACACTTATCGTAAAGAAATTATTTCTTGAAGGCGTTCATGTCAATAATTCGAGCATAAGAGGTATGAGGGGCAATGCTCTCTGGGTCACCAACACCAAGAAGCCTTTCGACATACACGCCGATCATCATGCACGTCGCGGGATCAATTGCAAGGCAATAGCTGTCAATGCAGAAGGGATTTGGTCCCATGGGCTTCTCAGGTATCACAACAAAAACCAAGACAGTGATCGATCGTTTCCTTCTGGCCATGGCGAAGGGGCTGCCATTGGCCGCACCGTTGACATCAAGCCATTCATGAATAGCCTCCTCTCCCATCCATGAATGCATCGAGTTCAAGGTAGCAGCGCAGTACCAGTTCTGGTTTGCAGCGCATTTTTGTGTGCGTTTTAAAACCTTCTTCTGCCTCCTACTGTCAAATTATAAAACCAAGCCGAACATGGCATTGCTTACTTATCAAATTAGCCCTCCTTTTGAATTAACCCCGCTTTTGGCTAGCCACGTGGAAGGAGGGAGAGTTGTGGTTAATCTTGTATAGATATAGATAAATATATATAATACATTTTGTTTGAAATCTTTAGGTAGTCCTCTATATATATATATATATATATATATATATATATATATATATATATATTCAATATAAATAAATCTTTTATTTAAAACAAAACAATCCAAATCTTTATCAAACATTAATCAAAAGTCATCAGTCTTTGACTTTTTAGGAAGGTTTTGAATTGATGTTTATATTAGGTTGAATCATTAATAAAACAATTCATTACAACACTCATGTATACAATTGGACCTTAATTAGTAATTATAGGTTGCCAGATATGATAATGCTTTTTTATTGATGCGCAAATTTAAAACAAAACGAATCATTCTACACACTCCCTTTATCTTGTATACACTTTGTTTATATAATACATTTTGTATATATAAAATGACCTTGAGCAAAATAAAAGACCTTGAGCAATGAAGCACTTGGAGGAGGCAAAGGCGGTGGAGGAACTCGAGCAAAGCTGGCAGACTGAGGTGCCTGGCAAACGTAGAATAACCAAAATTTTTAAAAATCTGAAGGCTAGCCAAAATGCAACCACTTTTTCTCAATCATTTTTTTATTAAAAAACCCAAATTATTCTACACTTTCTCTCTCTCTCTCTCTCTCTCTCTCTCTCTCTCTCTCTCTCTCTCTCTCTCTCTCTATATATATATATATATATATATATATATATATATATATATATATATATAAAACAAAACAAATCATTTTTTATTTAAAAAATCCAAAATCATTTTACTCTCTCTCTCTCTCTCTCTCTCTCTCTCTCTCTCTCTCTCTCTCTCTCTCTCTCTCTCTCTCTATATATATATATATATATATATATATATATATATATATATACAGAGAGAGAGATACATGTATATTTACATATACATAAACAAATCATTCTACACTCTCCCTTTATCTTCTAGAATAGGAATATGTATATTATATATAAATAAATCTTTTATTTAAAACAAAATGAATCATTCTACACTCACCCTTTATCTTGTATACACTTTGTCCGAATTAATCATGCCCCACCTCCCTCCACGTGGGCAAAGGACATATTCCTCAGACTTATTTTCATCCATCTTTTTAAACTAGTTTCCTAAGAGTTCTAAAAGTGTATTTTGTAAAATGATTTTGGACTTTTTAAATAAAAAATGATTTGTTTTGTTATATATATATATATATATATATATATATATATAGAGAGAGAGAGAGAGAGAGAGAGAGTGTAGAATAATTTGGGTTTTTTAATTAAAAAATGATTGAGAAAAAGTGGTTGCATTTTGGCTAGCCTTCATATTTTTAAAAATTTTGGTTATTCTATGTATGCCAGGCACCTCAGTCTGCCAGCTTTGAGCTCCACGTGGTCGTGCCTTCGCCTCCTTGAGCTCCTCGATCGCCTTTGCCTCCTCCAAGTGCTTCATTGCTCAAGGTCTTTTATTTTGCTCAAGGTCATTTTATATATACAAAATGTATTATATAAACAAAGTGTATACAAGATAAAGGGAGAGCGTAGAATGATTCGTTTTGTTTTAAATTTGCGCATCAATAAAAAAGCATTATCATATCTGACGACCTATATATGACTAATTAAGGTCCAATTGTATACATGAGTGTTGTCCAAAAAAAGAAAAGAAAAAGCGTGCCCAACATTGCTTTTACACATGGAAGCTTTATGGCAGCCTGCCATGTCAAAATAGAGTTGGACCACCATCTACATCAGTCTGGAACTGTCTCTCGATCATGTGTGCGAAAAGCTTCTGAGTTTATGCCCCTACCCTCTGCTTTTTCTTTGCAAGGTTGCATTGCAAAGGCTATAAAGAACTTACGCCCGTGTAGAGGTTGCAGAGGTTGGCAGGTTTCGAATTCATCTCTCCTTCATCTTCACCTAAACGTTTTTTTCTCAAATTTCACGTACCTGCAAGATGAGCAAGCTGGTGGTGGTGAAATATATATTTGTGTTATATATAAATATATATAATTTAACGTTTTATATTTTCTGATCAATCTTAATCATCGCTCAATCCATCTTTGTCCAGAAGCTCTGGCTATGACCCTCCCGCGCCAGCTCTTGAATACCGACAGCCTAGTCCTCCTCAACAGAAGCTCCGGCTATGACCCTCCCCGCTCGACACCAGTCAACCTCCTCCGCCCCAACTCCGGCAGCCCGGTCCGTCTTCTCTAGGTGCAGCTGTTACCCGACCCCTCCAGCACACTTGGAGCTCCGGTCAGGGTGTCGTCCGCGCCAGCTCTTGGATGCAACCAATGCTATCTTGGTGGCCGCTGCATTGATTGCAAGCGTTACATTTGCCGGGTGGCTTCAGCCGCCTCTCAATTACACCACCACATACTACGACCTGCCTCCAGTGGCCTCCCCTCCCGCTCCTCCGTCCACGTTGCCGTGCAACAGCACGTGGGTGTGCGCGTGTTTTGGGCTTTCAACAGCCAGTCTTTCATCTTCTCCATCGCCACCATCCTAGCAAGGCTGGTGGGTGTAGTCCCCATCCCTAGCCGCTACATCGCCACCACCGTGGTATATCTCCGTCACACCTTGCTAGTGGCATCTATCATGCTCACGTTTTCCATCGTCTGTGTGATGGGTGCATTTGCTGCGGGGCAGGCTTCGCCGTCCTGCCGCCCATGTTGAAGTACCGGGCCAACATGATGGGATCCTTGATCGCGCCAGGTGTTCCTCCTCCTCTTGGCATGGTTCATGCGTCGTTTCTGGCCGCCATGGGACCGTGTCCGTGCTGTTGTGAAATGTTTCTTGCATCATGTCTGTCCCTCATGGAACCGCAAGCTGACGACATAAGTACTGATCGCATCTGGGAAGTTGATGGCCTAGACAGTGATGGACATCTGAATACCGACAGCCTGGTCCTCCTCAACAGAAGCTCCGGCTATGACCCTCCCCGCTCAATCCATCTTTGTCCAATTCGATCAACTCGAAAACATCTAGCTTTACAACATCATAACGTTCATTTTGGCTCTTCGCTTACAATGGACACGGATGGGAAACTTCGAACGTAGCCTCTACTCAGGGAGAAACGTACCTGCACTGTGTGGAGCTCGAGGCGACTCAAAAGCGTGGAATAGCAGGCGTGGAACAGCAGTGATGGAAGCGTGGAACAGCAGGCCACTGGAACTGATTGGACCCAGACGCGCTGGAGGAGTGGGTATCAAATGCAAGCGTGAACGTCACGCTTGCAGGAGGACGGGGTATTTTGAAATAGCCCCACCTCCTTTGCCCACGTGGAGGGAGGTGGGGTTCTCCTTAATCCTGTATAGATAGATTAGCGGGCCACACCTTTTTCCTTAAGGTTAGGATATGGTCACAAGGATATGGCCAAACCTTTCCTCCCCAATGCAAATGATGCCTATAATGCTTGTGGTTCCTGCAGGGTGCGCCGCTCTAGAATGTGCAAGCCTCTTGAGTCTCTAGCCCATATGCTATTAAAAGAGCCACATTCTTTTTGAGTTCTCTATCCAAGTGTTTTTCAAGTTATCTCTTAGTTATGTACTCTAGAGAGTTAGTTCTACGTGTTCTCCCTCCCTCTCCCTCTCCCTCTCTCTCTCTCTCTCTCTCTTACTCTTATTTGATCAAGTTTTATCTCTTAGCTAGAGGCTTAAGCCATGGAAAATGAATCTTAAATTAATGGAGGCTCACTCAAATCCTTAAAAGCCAATGGGAGGAGGAGATGGCCCAGCCATTATTAGTGGGAAGTGGACAATTTTACCAAATAGCAAGAGAGGGAGTGCCAAGAGATTCAAATGCGGAGTGTGCAGTTGAGAGTGGTGGGGCTTCTGAGCGAGTTAATTGGTCTTAGTGGATATGAGATCGAAAAGTGTAAGCAGGTCGCCACACATCTCAATGCGGAATCGTAGCATGATGTACGCAGTTCCACGGAGCCAAAAAGAGACTCATATCGTATCTGCAACTCCAACAAATGATATTAATAGACCTGTGGATGCAACCAACGCTTAGGGAGGCAAGCTCCATCTTTTGCTAGCATGGTACTCCATGCCAATCAAAAGGTAATACTACATGACATCCTCAAAGGAAAGCACTAGGATCGACCCACTTTTTTTACTCTGGTATCCCTTTTAATGTGTCCTGATCTCCTTCTTCAAGGAGATGGTGTCTTAAATTGCAACCTTAAAGCCCACTAATCACTCACCCACATATTATGCATTACATGAGAGACTTTTACAAGATGAGGTCTTAATCATTAATGATGCCTTAGTTCTTGTGAAAGAAAATGGGATATCTATCAGATATCTTTGATATGGGAGAGATGACTAGAGGGATGTACACAACCACTCTTTTGTTGGACTCAAGATCAAAGTAGTAACACACACATATAGATGAAGCAACACTCAAAGTGAGAAATGAGTGGAGTACAATTGAAGTGACATGTAAGATCACTTACACACACTCATAAGAGTGTGTACACATGCTTGGGAGAAAAAGTCTCCCAAAGAGTGAAGTACAAGTGAAGTGACATGATAAGGTCACTTACACACACTCATAAGAGTGCGTGCACATGCTCGAGAGAAAAAACTTCCTAAAAGTCATGCCCACACATCACTACCATATAAATGGCTATAAACCCCACCTGTAGTGATGATGTGAACATGTATCGGGATCATGTAGCTGATCAATACTCAAATGACAAAAAAAAAAAACCAAATCTTTACAAAAAGTTTCAAACTGAGAGAGAGAGAGAGAGAGAGAGAGAGAGAGAGAGAGAGAGCTTTCATGAACATATCTACCACATCGTTGTGCGTAGAGACATAAGCCAAGCTAATCTCTTTTGTAATGTGTCTCTCCCTAACATAATCTCTTTTGTAATGTGTCTCTCCCTAACATAATAATAATGCACCTCAATCTGCTTTGTGTGAGCATGAAAGACTAGGTTCCTCACACAATGTCTAATGCACTTTGGTTGTCATTGAAGATGGAGGTGGGGGGGCTACTTTGAGCCATACACACTCCACATTCATTGTCAAAGTTACCATGTACTTAGCTTCACAGCTCTTGAAGTGGCCACTATCGAGCTACTTCTTGTTGACCCATGATATACATGAATCAACAAGATGAAAGCAAAAACCAGTAGTGGACACTCATGTGTCACAACAGCTAGCCCAATCGAAATTATTGAAAGCATATAGTTGAATATCAATCCCCTTAGCATAGAATAGGCCAAGGGACTGAGTGCCCTCCTGTACAGCACCATGCCAATGCTTACGTCCGGTATTTTGCATAAACGTGCTTAATTGGAGACCTTAAACTGAATGTCTCGCCTCATATTACATATATAGAAAAGGCATCTAATAGCTTGTGGATAAAGTGATGCATTAAATGGTTCACCTGCATCATCTTGGAGACTAAGCTTAGCACCTATCTCTACTGGTGTAGCAACATGCTTATAGTCTTCAAGACCAAATCGTGTAAGCCTATGTACATACTTTGACTATAACATCACAATACCATCATCACACTGGTAACTGCATAAACTGTATGTCCAAATAATAATGCAATGAGCCCAAATCTATCATCTCAAATGACATTCATTATTCAGTCTTAAAGACTGAAATATTCTCCTCATTAGGGCTTGTGAACAATATGTCATTAACGTATCAAACGATGACCAAAAAGCAATCTTTACTCCTCTTTACATAAACAGTACTCCCAATTTGATTATTGCAAATGCCATTTACAACCAAGTATGTGTTTATTGTCTTCTCATACCATGCTCTGGCAGCCTACTTAAAGCCATATAAAGCTTTTCTTTTCATGTATAATTTAGACTCATGCAGGCTTCTTAACAAAACCACAAGGCTGAGATATATATGCCTCCTTATGTAAATCACCATTCAAGAAGGCAATCTTGATATACAACTAATTATGTACATTCCAACCATGATGCGCTACCAATACAATAATACACCTCATTGCGAGACGTGGGTGCAAACGTCTCCTACGCCCTTCTCTTAAGCATAACCATTTGCAAAACAATCCTTGTCTTGTAGACCAATAATGCTACCATCAGCTTTATGCTTAGATTTATAAACAATGGCCTTTTACCAAAACGTGAATCTGCTAAATACCAAGTGTCATCCTGCATGGTCTGTGTCTAATGATCATTTTCATTTACTTCCTCAAAGGAAATAGGTTCCTCTTTATGCTTGCATATACTGGCAATGAGAGCATGATCCACAAAAGAATAAGATGCATGATGAGAACTAGCTAATTTGTTTTCCAATAGTATCTACACACCAGCCATTTTGGCATACCCTTGGATGCCTGTATGGCTGCCTTTTCCTCATCCATTACATCATCCACAATTGCCTCATCAATAGGTTAATCTGTGGGCTAAAATTCAAGCTGATTTTTCAATCGATATGGCCTGATTTGTCGCACCTTTATTGAGCATTCATTTTCTCCACATGTGGTTGCTCGACATTGTACAAAGGTAGGAGTATATCAAAGATGTCCCTATGAGCATACCTTTTGCTGTTTTTTACATAAAAGCATGGCCTGAATTGAGTTCTTAACAAAGACAACATCTCTACTCACCAAAATTCTCTTTGAGACCGGAGTATAGATTCTATACCCTTTGCTTTTTGAGTTGTATTCCACAAAAATATTTTTTTTTCCTTATCATCCAGCTTATTGCATTGTGCTCAGACACAAGCATAAGCAAGACAACCAAAAACACACAAATGAGCCATAAAGGGCTTCTTGCCATTCCAAGCTTCGTAAGGGGTAATTGCCTCTGTGTAGGACTTGGTGGCTCATCTATTTACCACACATTAGGGGGAATTTGAACATAAAAAGGGCCCTGTAAGGATCAAGAATTAAGACTAATTTTTTGAGTCTTAAGGAGACAAAGCTCATAAAGAAGCCTACTTTTGAGCCTAAAAGTAGGGGATCTCTCTACTTTTCGAACTAGGATTCTCTTTCTAGCTATTCTACTTTTGAGCCTAAAAGTAGGAGATCTCTCTACTTTTTGAACTAGGATTCTCTTTCTAGCTATTAAAACCCCTATTAGCATCATCATTCTCGTTGTACGTAGGGAGTCCCAAAAATTAGAAAAAATATTTGTTTCTTCATTTCAAGGATACTTTATATGAAAACTTGCCTGTGATATCTAATATA
The DNA here is from genome assembly GCF_041138505.1 of Cibotium barometz. Taxonomy (NCBI): domain Eukaryota; kingdom Viridiplantae; phylum Streptophyta; class Polypodiopsida; order Cyatheales; family Cibotiaceae; genus Cibotium; species Cibotium barometz. The sequence continues at coordinate 42,296,588 of NC_141066.1, forward strand.
CGAAAAAGTTACTTTTCAATCTTATTTACTTCACTTTAATAGCCATATTTGAAATTCCTCCCATATTCTATACCCTCAATCATTTAATAGGCTTTTCACCAAATCCACATCGAAATCATTTCTTTCACTCATTACCACCAGGTCTCCTCTTTGTCCTACCTACCAACTAACCTCTACAATGAGACTCTCTCTCTCTCTCTCTCTCTCTCTCTTTCTTTCCAAAGCGAGATCTCCTCTTCTATTATCTTCTCTCTCTCTCTCTCTCTCTCTCTCTCTCTCTCTCTCTCTCTCTCTCATTGCGAATACGGTAGCAGGATAGCCCTAAGTAATGCATTGATTTTCATTTTCCATTGCAATACAGCAGGATATAGCCTTGAGTCATTATTTTATCTCGGCTCCTAAACCGCCAAAACAGTCTTTTCCATTTTTTGAATGGCACTTAGAGAAACAATAAACATTTCAGAGGCAACAAGAGTGCGGAAGGTGGACTTGCATGTTCGCATACCGAATGAAAATGCACCAAACAAAAAAGAACATCTGAATGCACAAGAGAAGCACGAAGACAACAGGATCGGACTAATGTGGATCTTTAGGTTGATGGATATTTATATCCTTATGATCCTTCTTCACGTTGTCCTCCAACTTTTATTGATCTTCCTTCATTTATTTAATTTGTTGAAGAGGGTGAGAATGGACTGCTTGGATATTGCAAAACGTTATGCATAAGTGATGTATTGAGAGTCCAATTTCTCCAATCACAAATACAAAGCTTACAAAGTACTTTGATTAGTGTGCAACAAGCACTCCAAGATGCACAAAATCAGATTATAGAGTTGCAAAAACAAGAAAAAAAGCAAGAGGCCAAAGTTATGAAGTTACAAGACACAATCTCTTGTATGAAGAATACCCCAGTGGGAGCAAGAGAGCGAAAGAGGACAATCAATAATATACAAACACTAGCAATTGGTGGTGGTGCTCGCAAACGAAGAATCCATGCAGCAAGGTTTGTTTTCTATCCTTTATCTATTATTATTGTAAGAAAATTTAATTTCCTAGTTGTGGTTATAAGATTCTCTAATTAAGGTATTTTTGGATATTGTAAGTAATCTTCATTGATTTGTGAGATAGGAACTATTTGAAAGAAGCATATGGTGATAATAGTCCTCAAGATTTTGGAGTAATATTATGTAGTGTGAGGAAGCATGACATTCTTTCGAGATCCTCGCTTCAAAAAGATACGTCAGGTACTAGAAAATGAAATAACGGATGATATTACCAATCTTTTAAGCGTTGAGGAGGTTCAGAATGCATGCGATGAAGTGGACATTAGCACAAAAGGCCCTCCATCAATTGCTAAAAGATATACTCTGCAAACAAGGTATCACACCGAATATTTTTTCTGTCCCTAAAAAGATAAGATTAGCAAAGAGGACATGCAATGATGATGTATAAAAGAAATTGGAGAATACTATTGCATCAGTGATACATTAACCATTGGAGCTTGGGAAAAAAAGTGAGGCACAGATGGTAAGATTATATATTACATAGTAAACATCTAGAGTTTCTTTATATTACTAAACATTCTAAAATGATAATTACATGGGGTGATACGAACATTATGCGTTACATAGTAAACATGTAGAGTTTCTTTATATTACTAAACATTCTAAAATGATAATTACATGGGGTGATACGAACATTATGCATTACATAGTAAACATGTAGAGTTTCTTTATATTACTAAACATTCTAAAGTGGTTATCAATAGTAGTTGCTAACTTCATCTAACATCTTTCACAGTAAATATATACAGCTTCTTTATACTTATCATTCTGAAATGATAATCAATAGTAGCTGCTAACTTCATCTTGTTTTCTTTCACATCATATATATCGTATACTCATGGTGCAACTCATGGTGCATAATGAGTATAGTTCTCGAGGGATGCTCGTAACTTCATCTCTATGGCATGCTCTCCATGGCACATTAGTGTCATTTGTCCTCCTTTCTATCCTCTCAATCTTGGGTTGCAATGCTAGAATTATTGATTGAAGTGTGAAGTGAAGCATAGATTGCATCATAGTCATGTAGGTAGCTAACGGAACACTCAAGAAGTTTGTTGTAGAGATACGAGACTTTGGCTATTGATTAAAGTGTGAACTCAAGCATAGATTGCATCATAGCCATGTAGGTACTGACTAAAGTGTAAACAGAAGCATAGATTGCATCATAGCCATGTAGGATGTACTGACTAAAGTGTGAAGAACTGAAGCATAGATTGCATCATAGCCATCATGTAAGTATATAGCATAGAACACTCCAATTCGGCTACTCCCACTCCACCTCAAAGCTTTCTTCTAGGTTACTCAAAGTGGGAGCATTCTTCGTGTCTGAACGCAATAAGACCATCCACTAGAGGTGTGGGAGGCTCTTTTAGGGGCTTCTCATAAGGCTATTAAACCAACCACCCTTCGAGGGATGGAAGCCACTTCAACTGCTTGCCACTAGTGCATACTTGGGGTGTGGTCCCCCTGAAGCCTATAAACCAACCACACAAACAACCCTTGTTTTAAAAAAAATTCTCAACATCTTTTGGTCAAGGTAATGGCCAAGGCTTCATTCCCCCTTCGCATGAGCAAGGGAAGGTTGGTAAGCACAAGAAGCCGCAATACCCAAGATGCAACAAAGCCCCTCTTTAATCAAGTGAACCAAATTCAACACCTCTTTGCAACTCTGATACCAATATACCTTGGGTGCTTTGCAAAAGCAATTTAGGATTAGTTTACTGCAATAAACACCTAATCAAAGTCTTGAACCCGTGCACATATTTTTCCCTCATACAAGTAGGTAACAAGATGACCTAACCTATTCATGTATCCATATGCATGACTTATTTACAATAAAATAGAGATATGCAATGGTCTTAAACACCTAATTAGAGTCTTGAACCCATGCACATACTTTTCCCTCATACAAGTAAATAAAGAGATGACCTAACCTATTGATGTATTCATAGGCATGACTTCTTTACGATGGAATAGAGATACTCAATGGTAGCACAATTTGTGAACTCTCACTGACTCACTGACTCATTAACTCAATGATGAATGAATGATACAAGTAAATAAAGAGATGACCTAACCTATTGATGTATTCATAGGCATGACTTCTTTACGATGGAATAGAGATACTCAATGGTAGCACAATTTGTGAACTCTCACTGACTCACTGACTCATTAACTCAATGATGAATGAATGATACACCCTCAACCATAACCCTCTATATTTGTAGTGACTTTTCGGCTAGTTGGTTGGCCTCTTAATCCAGGGTGTTCACACTGTAATAATAATAATATTGTCCACACTTGGCTGCTCACTGGGCGTCTGGACAAGAATACGATGAACCAAATTTATTCACTAAATGAAATGTACCATATGCCAAAACCTTTGATAGTACCCTTGATGCTAAAAGGGGTGATGAGCCTACTGGTAACTCTCGCAACAAGAACCAAAAACCCTCAAAAGGACAAGAAAAGAAGTGCTCTATAAAGGCAAGAGATTGGCACCGTTCTGTAGTGAGGTGCTGGCGAATGCATGAAAGAATAATCTCTACTTCAAGTGCAACCAGCCTAGCAAAGCAAGAAGCTTTCAAATGCACAGATGCAATATCCTAACCAAGAAAAGGAGCTTTTGCTAATTGTTCATGCACTAAAGATCTTGACACGCTACTTATGGAGAGATCACCATTCACTGAAGGATTTTTGCAATCAACCTAACCTTAGGCCAGATTTTAATTTTGAGATCCAATACCAGATTCGTTATACGCCAACATCAGGGAGGTCAAGGATTTAGTCCAAGTTTTAAGAAACCCTTAAAGAACAGACCACTGAGTTGGATCAGTATTTATGATGTTCATACGACAATGGCACTACAAACGAAACAATAAAATTAAAGCCTGCCCTTGGACCATGAACATGTGGCGCTTTACCGGTTTCCAAAAGCATTACTTGAGTCAATCAACTATCAAGAACGGCTGCTTCCTTTCTTCTTTGCAAGGGTAGACTCATTTTGAAGCATACACCCATCCAGTAGTAAGTTTTTGTACAAGTTCCAAACCTTTCTCTTTATTGCCTTGTTCAAGATATGCAGAAAAGGTGACAAACTTTTTTCTTCAATCATAAAGACTTGGAGCGTGAGATTGCTATCAGACTCCTCAGTTTTAGTGTTAGGTGCCACCTCTCAATAGTTTCCATGCACTTTCTAGTTTGATAAGGTGTGATGACCCTATCTTTTCCGCATTCTAGCAGTAGTTGGCCCTTGGGCAGGTCTACTCCACAGTCTGCTTTGATTGTCCATAGACATGCCAGTTCCCTGCAGCACTTGCTCAGCCATTTGGCTTCTGTGCTTGTGTGCAACTCAGCTGGAGGCGGACACTAGGTTCACTAGAGTACTCAGCCTGATGTCCCTTGGAGTTTTAGATGGTGCGATCTCCTTGATATAACCACACCTGGGTCGATTATCTACTGGACCTGGGATCAGCCCTACGTCTTTTCCTTTTTGCAGCTTCTTCTTTAAGCAGTAGTCCGCCTCCAAAGGACGGGACTTGCATCAAATGGTGGGCAATCCTCGGAGATGCCCACTACCATGGCACGCTTTGCAAAAGTGAATCAGTGGCCACCAATCTTGCCCACCTCATGCACTGATGCAGTGACAGAGTAAGAAGGGCCCAATCAGCCCTTGAAGAGAACCACAAACAACATAAGAGAGGGTGATGTTAGAAGACATCTCCTGTCTTTATTAGACACCAGGGCCTCTGTTGTGGGTGTGCCTGCCCTGTATAGGTGTTTTCTCATTTTTCCTCACTCCCCGTATCTTTTTCCCCATTTTTCCATGGTGTGGGTGGCTGCCACATGCTGGCAGAAGCAACTGGAGCTGGCCGACTGCACTCTTTTGCAAGGAGCTGGCCGACCTGCTCAGTAGGGGTCGTGGGTGATTTCTATGCTGGCCGACTGGAAGTACCCAGTCGTGTGGGCTGGCGGCGCATCTCAGCACTGGCCGACTGCAGTTTGGGGCCATATAAATAGGCCCATTGCCCCCACATTGTTGTATTCAGTTTTCATTGGAGGATCTTGTGTATAGAGAAGAGTTACACGCCTATCTCTCTCCTTCTCTTGTGCTGTCTATTTTCTGCACTCTACTTGCTCTTGTGATCTCAGATTTTGTTATCATCTCCGTTGCGTATTTTGACATGGTATCAGAGCCCTAGGCTCTTGAAAGATCTTGGGAGTTTTCTGAGCAAGAGGGGGATTGTTGCGTTGCTGATTGATGGACTGTTTTGGACTGTTCGGGAAGAGAAGTAGCAAGAGGAAGGCAGGTTAAGTAGCTGGACAGCCACTTGCAGGTTAAGAGTTTTTTTTCCCACCGACCCACCCTTTTCAGTTACATCCCCGCGATGGCAAATTTGTTAGAGATAGCTAAGAAGCATGTGAAGATCCCAACTCTCCCCACGTTCCCAGTGGACCGTCAGTTGGACGGGAACAATCATGGCATCTGGAAGGTTATGATGGAATCTGTGCTGGAGTCATATGACCTTGCTGATTTCATCGTTATCGAGGTTCCACGGCCGGAAGCCGAGGAAGGGGAGTTACTGTCAATGAAGAAGGACCGTGAGGCACAAGCACAGATGTGGGATCGTATCAACGCCAGGGTCCGGTCATTTATTTTCCTCAATTGCACACCACAAGTAATCAATCACGTAAAGCATATGACGTTGGCCAGAGACATATGGCAGCACTTGGCTTCTCTTTATAAGAAGAGGATCTCCTTGGAAGTGTAGATGCGGGTTATGAAACCTGCAAAGTCGTCGATGATGCGGGAGCACATTAACAAGCTGGGGGCCCTTCAGGAGGAAGTCCTCCAGGCTGGGAAGGAGATATCATCTAAAGACATGGCCATTACTTTGCTGTCCCGCTTGCCTGCTCGGTATTCTGCTTTCTACTCCTCTTTGATTACGAGGCTCAGCACCATTACCTGGGAGGAGCTTGTGCCCATGGTCTTGGACCAGGAGAAACGTTTCACGAACCCTCCTCACAGCGGAGGTTCGGAGGCCTTAACTGGCCAACGGTCGAAAGGCCGGAAAAACAACAAAGGCAAAGGGAAGGCTTCACCGAAGAAGTCTTCTGAGAAGAAGCCTGACTCAGAACGAGAGAAACTGAAGGCCGAGCGGTCCTGCAATGATTGTGGCGAGAAAGGCCACTACTGGAGGAAGTGTCCTAAGCGGACTGGGAAGAGTGCTGATTCTTCAGTGCTTCAATATTATTTATGGGACTTCATTTAAAGTTTGAGAAAAAAAAACAAATAAGCATTCATTTTTTTGCTTTTTATTTTTTTGCAATTAAGAGTGGTGTCTTCTCACTTATTCCATCAAATGTTTCACTTTTATTCTTGAAATAATGATTCTTAATACTTGAGACATATGCACATTTGAAGTGATAAGATGACATTTTTTAAATATATATATATAGTTTTAGGTCACATTAGCTCCTCTCTCTCTCTCTCTCTCTCTCTCTCAAACTTCCCATGCACTTTTCTTCTATGGATATTAGAAAACTTCCCATGCAACTTCCTTCTATGGACATTTGAAAACTTTACTTGAAGTAGAACTCAATATTCCTTCTATCCATGTTGGTATGCATAAAAATTAATGTGTTGTGCAAATTACACATTTTCCTTTGCAGTTTCATGATCTTGTACAGCCGAAGCAATCTATCTACCATGATTACTATCCTTTTACAAAGTTCAAATTTTTCACCGCAAAGGATGCCCGAGAATGGATTCTTGACAATGGTGCTTCCAGGCACATGACTCCGTCCCGTGACTTCTTTCTGGATCTGAAACGGCAGTCAGGTCGCATTTTCATTGGCGACAACTCCACCATTCCGATACACAGTGAGGGCCGGATGGAGATTATTCCGGACGGCAAGGGGAGCAAGCATGCCTCCCATGTTCTTTATGTCCCTGCTCTTGGTTTTCATCTTCTGTTAGTGCATGAAGTATGCAAGACTGGCTTTCGGGTGGAATTTGAGGAGCATTTCAATTGCTCTACGGGATCGTGAGACTGGCCAGGTTGTTTGGGAAGGCCACAAATTCTCTGCACTCTCCTCAGTGTGACAGGTTCTCAGGTCGGAGATCTGTGGCACTTTCGTTTTGGCAACTTAAATGTGGATGCACTGCGGCGAGCTTTCCAGGACCAGATGGTGGTTGGCTTGCCGGATGTTGGTAGCAGGCAAGGACGTTGCAATTCTTGCATACGTGGTAACCAGCACAAGGAATCCTTTCCGAAGCAAGCTTCCAGGCGGGCTTCAAAACCATTGGAGTTGATTCACACTGACTTGTGTGGACCTCAGCAGACACCATCAGTGGGAGGATCTCTCTATTTTATGCTGCTGCTTGATGATTGTACCATATTCACGTGGGTCTACTTTCTTTTACAGAAGGACCAAGCTTTTGCACGGTTGAAGGATTGGCACGTGATGGTGGAAAAAGAGTCTGGATTGCAAGTAAAGACTCTCAGGGCTGACAAAGGGGGTGAATTCTCCTCGAATGTATTTCTCAGATTTTGTGCAGATCATGGCATCAAGAGGGAACTGGCCAATACAAGATCGCCTTCAGAGAATGGAGTTGTAGAATGCAAAAACAAGACTGTGGTGGAGATGGCGAGGACCATGCTGGAGCATCGTGATCTTCCTTGTCCACTTTGGAGAGAGGCTATGGCAACAGCTGTCCATACCCTCAACCGATCTCCAACGACTTCAGTACCTAATATGACTCCATTTGAGGCATACTTTGGCAGGAAACCTGATGTCTCGCACTTCCGTGTTTTTGGTAGTGATACGTATGTACATATTCCGAAGAAGCAGAGGGGAAAGCTTGACTCCAAATCCCACAAGCTTATATTTGTGGGGTATAATTCTCTTTCCGAGGGATACAGATTGTATGATCCAAATACGAATGAGATTGTTGTCAGCCGGGATGTGGTTTTTGATGAGCATGTTCCAGTATCCACTGTCGAGGAGCCGCCACTTCTTGGAGATCCAGAAGAGTCTGATGATAATTCCCAGACTATTGTTCTGGTTGATCCACCTCAGTCAGTACAGGAGGTTGAGCCCACAGCTGGAGTAGAGCTACCGCACCAGCAGGAGGCTCCACGATCAGGTGGTTGTTGGACACCCTTCGGGAGTCAAGTGTCACGGAGTTACCCTCCGAGTGGACCACAGAGGACGGCCCTTGAAGATCGCACAGTCCGCGACAAAAGCAATACAACAGAGCTTCTTCAAGTAAACTATGCTTTGATGTCTCGTATTATGCGGAACAAGGAGCCCACTTCCGTGAAGGAAGCCCTTTCACAGGATACTTGGAGGAAAGCCATGCAAGTGGAACTTGATGCCATCGAGAAGAACAAAACATGGGAGTTGGTACCGAGGCCGTCGAAACGATCAGTCATTGGTATCAAATGGGTCTTTAAGACCAAATATGCGTCAGATGGGTCGGTGGACAAACAGAGATGACCGACCTAGGCTTACTCCACTTCTTTTTGGGATTGGAGATCTGGCAAACCCAGAGGGGGTTTTTCTCGGCTTAGGAGCGATTTCTTGGAGCAGTAAGTGGTAGCCAACTATTGCCCTATTTTCGACAGAGGCAAAGTACCGGGCTACTTGTGGTGCTACTTGCGAGGTTATGTGGCTGCAGAGGCTGCTAGGCGAGATTGGGTTTCCACAGAAGGAGCCCACAGTCATCCAGTGCGATAACCAGAGCTGTATAGCTATTGCTCGGAACCCGGTCTTCCATGCCCGGGCCAAGCACATAGAGATACAGTATCACTTTGTTCGTGAGAAGATCTTGGCTAGTGACATCTTGCTACTTATTTGTTCGACGAAGGACAATGCGGCGGACCTCTTCACGAAGTCTCGACCTCAGGCTATGCTCAAGCAGCACTCCAGCTCCTTGAGGGTTGATTTCAAGACCAAGAGATGAGAGGGGGTGTTAGAAGTCATCTCCTGTCTTTATTAGACACCAGGGCCTCTGTTGTGGGTGTGCTCGCCCTGTATAGGTGTTTTCTCATTTTTCCCCACTCCCCGTATTTTATTCCCCATTTTTCCATGGTGTGGGTGGCTGCCACATGTTGGCAGAAGCAACTGGAGCTGGCCGACTGCACTCTTTTGCACATGGAGCTGGCCGACCTGCTCAATAGGGGTCGTGGGTGATTTCTATGCTGGCCGACTGGAAGTACCCAGTCGTGTGGGCTGGCGGAGCATCTCAGCACTGGCCGACTGCAGTTTGGGGCCATATAAATATGCCCCATTGCCCCCACATTGTTGTATTCAGTTTTCATTGCGGGATCTTGTGTATAGAGAAGAGTTACACGCCTATCTCTCTCCTTCTCTTGTACTATTTATTTCCTGCACTCTACTTGCTCTTGTGATCTCAGATTTTGTTATCATCTCCGCCGCGTATTTTGACAAGTGACACATCTTGTTCGCCAAACTGCAAAGAGAGAAGGTGGGACAGTACAGGTGTACGGGAAGAAAAAACAAAGAAAAAGCCTTTCAAAGCCAATTATAGATTCTTGAAAGGGGAAGTATCTTACTAAAAAAAGGCATGATCTGATTTTCAAAATGGAAAAATTAATGACGCTTGGAAAAACATGCTTCCTTGCTTTCCAAAATCATTCTTGCTGCCCAAGTAAAAATCCCCTGACGGTGCAGCAACCCAAACTTCGTGAAAGTTTCTTTCAACTGATCACAAAAAAATGTCAGAATCTACTAGCTACCAACTTATCAAGCTTCTAAGCTAATATGAAAAGTTCCGCTTTGCCATATCAAATACAATGACAAGACAGCCAAAAGCATCACCATAACACTTTTAACCATTGGGGCATAAATCATTACAAAGGCACATATCATAACTTCACTAGTAAATCAAATGACAAAACAGCCAAAAGCCTCGTCATAGTATTTTTAACCATAGAGGCAAGCATAAATCATTAGAAAGGGGTGTATCATAACTTCACTGGTAGAATTTAGCACATCAGAAGTCATAATGTAGCATTCAACTCATACTTACGGAAGGTAAAACTCGGCATCAAACAACACCATAATACTGGAAATACATAAAGACACCTGCCTGATCGAGACTCCTTTCCAGAACTCATTACAGCAAACGAATGAAATAGAGATTCCATGAATCAATTAGCATCTCAATCCTGAAGCATGCATGAGAACCAAAAGCAGATAGCTATCATGACATCTTCGAGACACCCGTAGTCGCATTCGAGTATACCTCACTATCAAGTCACATTCATGTGCTCTGACAGTAGGTACAGCGAGATTAAAGACATTTAATGTTCCCTTTTGTATTTCGTCAGAATTCAGCATAGAGACACCATACCAGTGCAAAAAAGTAAAAGTCACCTGCATACAAACCTGTGACTTGACAAAAAAATTGAGTCTCCTATCCAGATTTTTTTTAAAGAGTACACTATGCATTGCCTTCCATTTAAAATAGTTTAAAACATTGATTCCAACACTCCCAACCCACTGAGTAAACATAAGGATCAAAAACCTGTTAAGATGCTCCTGGAGTGCAATGTGAACTCTGTGTCATGCATTGCATTAGCTACTGCTGCGGGGGCTGCTGATGCTGAGGAGGCGGAGGCAGCATGCCAGGGCGAGGCACACCATACATCTGGGGACCAGTGGGAGGAGCCATGCCAGGTCTGGGGGGACCAGTGGGAGGTGGTGGCATACCTGGACGAGTAGGGGCACCCATAGGAGGGGGGCCTCTCATCATCTGAGGGGGGGGACCCAAGGGGCGTTGACCGAAGGGAGGTGGAGGCATGCCAGGGCCAGCCATGGGTGGGGGTGGAAGGCCAGGGCGAGGGGGAGCTTGTTGATAGCCAGGGGCAACAGACATGGGTGGAGGGCGCATGCTGGGGGCGCCTGACTGCATCATGTTAGAGGTAGGGTTTTGGGGGGTAATGGAGAAGGCAGGTGGGGGGCGCATACCCTGCAACGGTCCGGCAGTAGCAGCGGGAGCTGGATATGTGATCGGCCCGGCGGAGACTTGGGGGACAGGAGGACGAGACATCTGGGGTTGCATCATACCTGGGGAGGGGCCGCCTACGCCGCGGACAGGGCCGGCGAGGCCGGGCTGAGCTTGAACGAGCGGTGCCGTGGGGATGCCACGGCCAGCAGCTCTTCCTACGCCAGGGCCAGGCTGTGCCAACGCTGCCTGCCGGCCTCTCGAATCCTCCTGCAGAGGCGGGCCTTCCACGGTCATGGACACCACTTCCTCGCCTCTGAGCAACAGCAGGCCAAGCGTCCTCCGCTCTTCGCGCTCCTCCTTTGGCATACCGACCTTCGGGGGCAGGCGGCGGAACTCCTCGCAGTCGCCCAGAACCAGATTCATATGGCGGTCGAAGGCCATGAACTTGCCCACCAGCTGCCGCCCGTCCTGAATGGTAACACGCATCCTGTAGTTAATATACTGCAACATCTTTGAGCCCCGGGACGACATGGTAGCAGGAACTCTGTGCTAGGTCTTTCTCAAGCTTGAAGAGGAAAAGAGCTCAAGAAGTGTCGCAATATATGCTTTTGCAAATACTTTCTCTCTCCCTCGTTTCTGTTCACCCTAACACTCAGAGTCGAGGGTTTAAATCCTTTTATTGGATTTCTTCCATTAGGGTCTGCTTTTCTATAGAAAAAAGAAGGAACCAATAGGCTCCTAAAGTGAAACATTAATATTCAATTTTTTTGAGTGCAAACATTAATTCAAATGTTCAAAAATCACAGTCGAATCTAAGGAAAAACATCTACTCCACATTAATTAATAAATAAGAAAAGCACTGAACATTTTGGTCACACGTTAGTATCACATGTTGCTTATTGCACATATAAGTTGCTTATAGCATATTCAACACTACTTATTACGACATATATGTTGAGATATCAAGCTCAGCAGTGCGAATAGAGGTGAGACACTAGGATGGCGACTATGCTCTTATGCCACTGGCATGGTTGGCGAGATTATGGGTGATATGCCGGCTAGTGGATTACACAGCCATTTTGGTTTACTAGAGTTATGGCATAGTTATAATGCCAGCTCATATAGTCGAGTTTACACTATGGACCGATCTTTGTATGTTATAGTAGGAGAGTATTTTCCCTTATAGTATGTACTCTTATCTTTATGTTATGGTTGTAGTAGTGAAGAGAAGAGAATATAAGAATATTCAGTAGAATATTCAGTCGTCCATCTCTCTTGTGTGCTTGTCTACTCATGTGTGTGTATTTACAAGGAGCTCAAGCTCACCCTCTTTTCCACATTCTTATCATGGCATCAGAGCGCCAAATAGTGTGAAGACCTCAAGAGGCAAGCAAAGGAAGCGATATACACGTGTAAGGGTAACTCCATCTGTTTCCCTTTGATTTGGAAGCAAATCTTTGTAGGTAGCTTCTAGGCAAGAGCAGTAGATAGGCACAACAATAAGGTGTACTGTCGCATCTAAAGCCACCCTTTGCAATGAAGCAAAGAGGCATAATATTGTGTCGGTGATGTTCGTAGACCTCAATGATTTTAGAATATAGATTCGAGGCCATTTTCGGCCCCATTTCGGCTATGCAAATGTTCCGTAGGCACTTTGTGAAAGTGTCAATTTTGATGTGTATCCCTAGTTCGGTGCAAAGCTGTGACAGAAATTTGGGTACAAGATTGTACAAAGAATCTGAGATTTGCAGGTTGTTGGTGGATGTATGTTTATGTAATTGGTTCACATATAGTTGTGGTATAATAGGTTTACAATATCATATATATTGGAAATTGCCAGGTTTGTTGTAAATGCAAAAGTTTTGCAAGCACTGATTCATAAGTTGTTGCAGGTTTCCATGTCTGGCAATCCATCCTAGATTGTGAGTGAGAAGTTAGACAAAAATAACTTCCAAGCATGGACGTTCATGATGAGAAACTTCCTCATGGAAAAAGGATACTAGGAGTTTATTTCAAGTGACAAGAAGGAGCCAAAGCTTTCAGAAGAAAATGTCACTCCTCAAGCTTTTAAGTCGTGGCATGAGAGAGCCAACAAAGTGATGTATTGGTTATTTGTGAGTATTTTGGATGCTATGATTGGTCATATACAGGTTGCAACAACACCTAATGATGCATGGGATACCTTGGTTAAATTGTATGGTACAAGTACCAAGGCAATAAAGATGGAGTTAAAACAAGAGCTACATAAATAATGTGCAGAGGAATAAGATGGGGATCGGTGATTACACATTGAAAGTTAACGGGCTATGCCTCAGCTCTACGGAGCTCTGTTGATGAGACGACTTGTCGATTACATTAAACAATGGGCTTGGCAAAGAGTATGATCAGTTTCGACGGACATCTATCCAAACTCGGTAAAACTTTCCAAACTTTGAGGATCTTATAGCCCTTTCTATCACTAAGAAGATGAATGTCGGAAGTAAATTATCTTTTAGAAATATGTAGAAGTAAGCCTTCTACACAGACACAGGTAGAGGTAGAGGTAGATCATCATTTAGAGGTCGAGGTGCTAACCATTTTGGAAACAGAAATCATGGGCAGCAAAACAATGGGAATCTAATGTACAAACATATGAACGAGGCCACTCTAGAGGTAGGGGGAGCTAGAGAGGCCAAGGTGAATCGTAAAGAAAGTGTATTGGAAGTAGCATGGAGTACTATTACTGTGGTACAGGTCATATAGCAAAGGAGTGTAGACTCTTTGTTTTGGATGTAGTGTTAGATGCAGATGTTGTTCGAGGATGGGAGTGGATCAAAGCCACATAGTGCAACTCTTCAAAATATTAAAAGTGGAAAGCTGTAGCAAGGGAACCATGTATCTTAAATCAAGTAAGATGAAGATAAAAGTGGGCAACTTTTTGTAATGTAGCATATCCTTACTTCTATGATTGCAAGGAATCTTGGAGACGTATAGTATGTTGATTTGGGTGCTTCTAACCACATGGAGAGTGGTTTAGAGATATACAGAAAATGGAAAAACTAGGGTATGTATGGAAAAGGTGATGATATTACACATCTTATTGCGCATATTGGTAAGGTGCCATCATCTATGTAGGATGGCAAAATGAAGTACCTGGCTGATGTACTTCATGTTCCAACAAACATTACAAAGTATTTGAACAAATGGTTGAGCACAGTCTGCAAGTGAGCTAAAGTTTTCATAAATGTTGTGTAGAAGATTTCAATAACTAGTGTCGCGTGGTTGCAAAGGGCAACAGAATTGGAAGAATGTATATATTGGATGTAAACATGCTTGAAGTGAAGGTTGCAATGTTTGCACATAGTACGGATATAATTGTAGACATTGAAATTTGGTATAAACGTATCGGTCATGTCAAAATTCAATAGTTGAAAAATATGTAGGCCGAAGTTCAAAGTAGATGGAATGCTCAAAGTATATGAAGCATGCCAATTGGGAAAATCGTCTTAAGTATGCATTTCCACATCATAGGAATGTGAGTCAAAGACCATTGGATGTGGTGCAGTTTGATGTTTGGGGACCAATAAAGATGGCATCAATTATAGGATGCTACTATTATGTATCTTTCATTTATGATTACACTAGGAAGGTGTGGGTTTACTTCATGAAAGAGGATGTGAGTCAAAGACCATTGGATGCATATTGTTGAAGTTGTCCATGCATTGATGAATGACAAAGAGATGCCTGATTATTTTAGGGCTAAAGTAGTAGCAACTACAATTTATATTATGAACAGAACCCCCATTGCCAGCAGTTCATGACATGATACTTGAACATAAGTTTACTGGCAAAAAATCAAATTTGGCACACTTGAAAGTGTACATTGCTTATGTATATGTGCCAAATGAAGTGAGAAGAAAATTGGATCCCAAGGTAGAAAAATATATCTTTATTGGATACTCTCTTAATTAGAAAGGTTATAGATGCTATAATCCCACTACTTAAGATGCAAGTGAAGAAAGGTTATAGATGCTATAACCCCACTACTTTTGAGATGCAAGTGAGTCAAGATGTTATTTTTAATAAGATGAGTAGCTGGTATACACATGGAAAGGCTATAGATGCTATAACCCCACTACTTGAGATGCTATAACCCCACTACTTGAGTAGCTGGTATACACATGGAAAGGTTACAGATGCTATAACCCCACTACTTGAGATGCAAGTGAGTAGGGATGTTATTTTTTATAAGATGAGTAGTTGGTATACATGTAGAGGCTGATGTAAACAACTATATGCCTCCTTGTGGTTGCAGCAAATGGAGAGAAGAAATCACATGTGCTGAGTGAACCTAGAGAGTTCTCTAGCAGTGGGTCTATTATTAGACCTTGGTCAAGAAGGTTAAGGTAGAATGCCAAGAATTTCAACGCAGTGGGTCTATTATTAGACCTTGGTCAAGAAGGTTAAGGTAGAATGCCAAGAATTTCAACACATCATTTGGTGGTTCTACAAGTGTTAAAAATTCAGCAAACTCACGTATCACATAAATCCACCTTTCATAGTACCTAATGTTTTAGTTGATTATTCATTTGTCGATGAGATAGAGAATTGATGAGGAGTTTGGGATCCTGGATATTATTGTTACACGAAGTGTACAAAGAGCCAAAGTAGTGTTGAGAACACGTAACAATGATCTAGGTGTTTGCAAGTCTATGAGGATCAGTATACAACCCATCATTATGCTTATATGGTCAAAGTAATACAAGAGATAGATCTCACTTATTTTGAGGAGGCTCTTGGATATAAGCATTGGGAAGATGCCATAGATGAAGAGATGGCTTCATTGGTTGTTGCAATTGAGATATGGGAATTTGCATAAGGAGAAGAAGGCAATTGGATGCAAGCAAGTCTATAAACTAGAATTTAGATGGGTCTGCATGTAGGTACAATGCAAGATAGGTAGCCAAGGATATGCATAGACCTATGGAATTAACTATGAGGAGACTTTCAACTAGATTACGAGGATGACAATAATGAGAGCAACCATTACTATAGCTATAGCTAAGAAATGGTATTTACATCAGATGGATGTAAAGAATGCATTTCTACATGGTGATTTACACGAGTAGGTCTACATGGTGTAGCCACCAGGATATGAGGACCATGCACACCCAAAGTTTGTTTGTAGATTACATAAACAGACACCTAGAGAATGGTCAGACAAGATAGGAGAGTATCTTGTTGTGCTTGGATTTCATATATCTACATCAAAATTTTCACTTTATGTGAAAAAGACTGACATGGGCATTGTTCTAGTTGTCATCTATGTTAATGACTTGATTGTCATAGGGGATAGTGATGGTGACATTTATAAGGTGGAGATGCTCTTTAAAAGGAAGTTTGAAATGAAGGGTTTGGGTGGGCTGTGGAATACTTCCTGGATATAGAGATGAGTAATGGATATATAGATGTGGATTGGGCTAGTAGTGTCTCAAACAAGAAAAGTACTAATAGCTTTATGTTTTCTTTTGGGAGCGTTTCTATTAGCTAGAGCAGCAAAAACAAGCAGCCAACAAATTTCTTTATTGAGTATAGAGGTTTTGAGTATAGGGCGGTGGTGCTATGGGCAACATGTGAGGTAGCTTAGTTGCAGGAGCTATTGGTAGATATGGGTGAGTCCATTGTTGCAGGAGCTACTATATAGGGCAGTTGTCATTTGCTGTGACAACATGAGTAGCATACATTTAGCAAGTAACCTAGTGTATCATGCTAGGATGAAGCATATTAAGTGCATTCTTACTTTGTGAGGGAGAAGATTCTAGCACATGATATGGATTTGGTGTATGTTAACATAGAGGATCATGCAGTTGACATCTTTACGAAGACATTGGATATAGAGAAGCTCTGCAGGTTCAGGAGCTTGCTTGGAGTGCAGTGTTGGAATGGAGATTAAGGTAGCAACACACATAGATGTAACAAGCAAGTAGAGATAGATAGAAGGTAGATTGAGGAGAATGAGTGAAGTGACATGATAAGGTCACTTACACACACTTGTAAGAGTATGTACACATGCTAATGAGTGTGTACACACGCTCGAGGGAAAAAACTTGCTAAAGAGGGAAAAAGTGTCCGAGCCCATTATTAGCCTATGGCTACATATCACTACCATATAAGTGGCTACAAATCCCCCTGTAGGGATGATGTGAACATGTATAGGGATCATGTAGCTGATTAATCCCCAAATGGCAATAGCCCAAAGCTTTGTGAAAAGCTTCAAACTTCTCTTGTGAGAGAGCCTTCATGAACATATCTGCCACATTGTCGTGTGTAGAGACATAAGCCAAGCTAATTTCTCCTGCAATGAACCTTTCCCTAACATAATGATAATGCACCTCAATGTGCTTTGTGCAAGCATGAAACATTAGGTTCCTCACAATTATGCACTCTGGTTGTTAGTGAATATGGAGATGGGGGATTGTTGTCCAACACCAAGATTGCTAAAAGGCATCTAAGCTACATACACTTTGTAGTCCGCAATAAAAATATACCCTATACTCAACTTCATAGCTCGAAGTGGCCATTGTTTATTACTTTTTTTTTTACCCATAAAATACATGAATCACCAAGATGAAAGCAAAAGCCACTAGTGGGCACTTGCACGTCATAGCATCCAGCCTAAATGGAGTCATTGAAAGCATGCACTTGAATATCACCCCTCTTAGCATACATCAACCCAAGGGAATTTAGTGCCCCATAAGTATCAGCATACTCACTTAAGAGCCCTGTTAATGCTTATTTTTAGGATTGTGCATATACTTGCTTAACTAGGAGACCCCAAAACTGAATGTTTGGCCTTGTATTGCATAGATAAATGCATAGATAAATGAGGCACCCAATAGCCTGTTGATAAAATGATGCATCAAATGGTTCACCTACATCATGGAGAGATTGAGCCTCGCCCTTGTCTTAACTGGTGTAGCAAAGGCTTACAATCTTTAAGATCAAATCGAGTTAGTAGTCTTTGTATGTACTTTGACTGCAACATCACAATACCATCATCACGATGCATAAACTATGTGCCCAAATAATAATGCAGTGAGCCCAAATATATTATCTCAAATAATACATATAATTTAACCTAAGGCTGTATAAAATGATGACCAAAAATGAGAGAGAGAGAGAGGGAGAGAGAAAGAGAGAGAGACAGAGAGAGAATTCCCCTCCCCCACCCCCAAGTGGCGTGGGGGAGGTGATTTTTTTAAAAAAATAATTAACCTTTTTAAAATATGCTTTTAGAAAAAAAATCCTCTCCCCCATCACCCAAGTGGCAAGCTTGCCACTTGAGGGGTGGGGGAGGGAAATTTTTAAAAAATAAAATTATTTTTAAAAAAATGATATATATATATATATATATATATATCTCCCCAAGAGGTGAGCTCAGAAAAATTATTAAAAAATAAATAAAAATTGCCCCTCCCCCACCCCCCAAGTGGGTAGCTCACTACTTGGGAGTGGGGGAGGGGAATTCTCTCTCTCTCTCTCTCTCTCTCTCTCTCTCTCTCTCTCTCTCTCTCTCTCCACCGCAAGTGGATTTTTTAAATTTTTTGAAGCTCTCTATCTTCCACCCATTCTCTCTCTCTCTCATAAAATTTTTTAAATATTTTTTTTAAAATTCCCCTCCTAACCCCTAACTCCAAAGAATAAAGCTATGCAAAAGTGATTGTAGAAGTGGAAATCTCTATCAGAAAAATAATTCTAAGAAAGCCACGATGAGTGAAAACAGTTTTAATAAACAACTTCTGAAATGTAGGCTTGGGTAGTGAGGTTTATAAATGTAGCTGTTTAGAGGAGCCTGATGTTGGGAATCTCCTCTTTGCTCGATGAAGATTCCATGTAGTTGGCTTCTTGGTTCTTGAATATGCATTTCTCTTCTTTGTGTCCAATGGCCACACTTTGGCTTGTGTTTGAGTCTACATTCACTTTGATAATGTCCCATTCTTCCACAGTGAAAGCATTTCTTTATTGTTTTGCTGAAGAATGCATGTTGCACAGTTGTGCTTCCTTGCTTTAGCTCTTTTTCTTCTTCTTCTTCAAGAAGAGAGGAGACACATCCTTTAAATGTTGGTTTTGGCAAATTGTTTAGTGTAGTCACTAATGTATTGTACTCTTTTGGCATGCTTTTTAAGAGAATGGCTAAAGCATATTTAACTCCTATCTTGGAATTTATGCCATCTAGTTGTGTCATTATGTTTTTCATCTTGTGCTAGTGACTAACTGAAATTCATTTCTAGTCCATAGAATTCAATTTTAAGATGAATTTCTTAATTTTTTGCTTTAGCTCCAAGCACCGACTTTAACTTTTCCCATGCATCTTTAGCATTATCCTTATGATCAATGTGGTGAATAAGATTAGGCCCCAAGTGTAACCCAATGAGTGACAATGCTTGCTCATCTTTCTCTACCCACTCATTAGTGTTGTTATTAGGTGCATCTTCCTTAACCATCTTCCATAGCTTTTTGTGCATTAAAAGATATTTTATTTGTGTGGTCCAAGTGTGAAACCCTTCCCCAGTGAACTTCTCAAGATTAAGAGATATTTCATTTATGTGGCCCAATGAGTGACAATGCTTGCTCATCTTTCTCTACCCACTCATCAGTTCTGTTATTAGGTGCTTCTTCCTTAACCATCTTCTATAGCTTTTTGTGCATTAAGAGATAGTTCATTTGTGTCACCCAAGTGTGAAACCCTTCCCTAGTGAACCAAGTGTGATATTTCATTTGTGTGGCCCAAGTGTGAAACCCTTCCCCAGTGAACCATCTTCCATAGCTTTTTGTGCATTAAAAGATATTTCATTTGTGTGGCCCAAGTGTGAAACCCTTCCCTAGTGAACTTCTCAACACGACTTGTTATGTTCTTTGCCATTTTGAGGTGGTCTTACTACTCTCAACTGTGTCTATGCCTCTTACAAGATTTGGTGGTACAATGCAAGGGTTTAGGTGTGAATTGAAGTGCAAATGATGGTTCCCCAACTGTAAACCAACACAAATGAGTGAGTGATAAGGTTATTTTATGTTAATTACTACCAATTTTTAGTAATTAATTGATTATAATGATTAATAGGACCAAAGATTGGAGTATCAAATTGAGCCCATATGAATGGAGATTGATGGAGTTTTTTGCATAGGGTGATAGCGCTTGATGAGGCACTGAACCTTAAGAAACTAGCTTAAATCTCCATGAATTAGGTGCAACAACGTAGATAGGCCGAACTAGTTTTCCACTTTGTTCTTGCTGCCTAAAGCCCCCAAAGCTAAGCCCTTCAATAGGTAGGCTCCTTAGATAGGGTATGAGTGAGCCTCCCCTAGAAGGGGAGGCTCATACCCTAGAAGGTTTGACCCACCTTCACCCAATTGAGGAGAATGAAGACTTGTAGAAGTAGCACCTATTAGAGAAAACTATGCAAATTTATGGCAAAACTGATTAATTCCTTAAGTGAGGGGGAACACCTTCATGAGTTGAAGGTGGCCCCAAAAGGGTTTAGTAAATGGGTGCAAGGATTGTCAATGTTAAGCTTAAGAAAACATGCCATAAATAATGAATGTAGATAAGGGTGGGATTAGTTGCTATCACGTAGCGTGTATGTGGGCTCAACCGAACTTCGAGTATACATGCTAGAGAGCAGGCAGCGAGTAGGTTCGAGATTCAGGGGTGAGATGCCTGGGTCGAAGTACCACGGGCGTTCGGGCTAGTGTGGGTAGGCATGCCACCACCTATAGCCCAACAGGATGGGGGACTCCTCATTCTTGCACTATGGTTGGGAGGTGAACACAAGCCATTCCTCTCTCATTCCACGTAACCGGAGTGATTCCGCAGGAGTCCGTAGTGACTACCGCATCACATTGGTATCAGAGCCAAGGTTATGCTCCCTCGTCGTGCGATCGAGAGCCAGGCCCACTAAGGTTTAAACACCTTATCTTATCTTGATTTTTTTTGGATGGTGGAAATTTAAGGAATCAAGAATGGTTTGATTGTGTGTTGGAGAGGGGTGGAGGAGAAGGGGCCGCCATAGTCAAGCTTTGCTTCCACTCTCCCTCTTGCCATTTGCTTGGAAGAAAGTGCTTTGCAACCACCAAGGAGAAGCAAGGCACTCTCTCTCTCTAATTCTTGCTTTCATGGGAGGCTCTCTCTCTCTAATTCTTGCTTGCGTGGGGAGTAGCCGCCGCTGCCAAGGGGGAGGCTATCTCTCTATTGTACTTACTTGCGTGGACAGCAACCCGCCAAAGGGGAGGCTCTCTCTCTCTCTCTCGTTCTTGTGTGCGTGGGCAACCGTCGCCGCCAAGGGGGAGGCTAGCTCTCTCTCGCTCTTGCTTGAGTTGGCAGCAGTTGCCAAAGGGAAAGCAGCGTGGAGGGCAAAATTGCTCTCTCTCTCTCTCTCTCCCTCTCTCTATCTCTGTTTTTAGGTAGCAGCAAGCAAGAGGGGAGGCAGCAGTGCCTAAATCTTTTTCTCTCTCTGTCTCTTCGTGTTCAGCATAGCAAGGACGGGGGGAGGTAAGCTCTCTCCCTCTCTTCGTTTCAGCCCAAAACCAAGGAGGGGGAAGAGAGTCGCCATCTCTCTCTCTCTCTCTCTCGATTGTAGCAACCCTTGTAGGATTCATGTAACACCGGCTGAGGATAGATCCCAAGCTCCCCATCGTACAGGGTGCAAAGGGCATCCGGCCCGCCGGCCCAATCACTTTTTGGGCTCTAATGGGTTCCGTGCCCATTTTTATGCCATTAGATATTTAAAACAATATTATATTACTTTTTCCTCCAAGGTTTGTCATCAATTGAGTGTAGTGTAATGGAAACATTATTGACTCTAAAGTAGGAGTTACAGAGTTCAAATCCTACCAAGGCATCTTTGAATTATTGTTGCCCACAAAGTTGTGTTCATGTGTTATAGTGTGTATGTGTGTGTGTGTTAGTGTTTGTGAGTCTTTGTGTTAGAGAGATAGTGTGAAATAGTGCGTGTTAGAGAGAGAATGTATAATAGTGTGTATGTGTATTAGAGAGAGAATGTGTAATAGTGTGTATGAGAACAATCCGACGTGAAAAAGGGGTTTGACTGACTGGAAAATGAGGGTTGAAAAGGGAGGGGCCCTCCAAATTAGAATAAGACAAGCATGGGAGCTTGGGATCTATCCTCAGCTGATACCACTGCCACTGAATTTGGGTTACCGCCCCGGAGGATTCGACACCACCATCGCATATTGAGTCACCGCCATCACCTTGGAGTGTATTCATTGCGCTATTGTGCACTGTCAACATTGACATTGCTGCATTGCACCACCGTAGTACACCATTGCATTGCGCCCTCAACATCATGCGTAGCCATGTCGCGCACCACTCATTGTCATCATCAAATTGCTGAGTCATCCACCAAGCTATTGTTTGCAGCACGCTCCTTCGACTTAGGCCTACGTAACTCAGGGATTTCCAAGTAGCTAGTTCCAATTTCTTACCATGCATTTCTTTATTTATTTTATTCACGTTGAATAAAATTTTTATATATTTAAAAATAAAATATAAAAAATATAAAAACCTAAAAATGACATCTAGTGGGGGTAGTCTACCGATAGGGACTTTGGGTAGGTTCTAGGCCCTTATCCCCAATTTTCGTCCTCTTTGTAGGCTGAGATTGGGTGTATGCGCCAAGCTATAGTAGCCAACTAGACTGACGCATTTTGCCCGCCACATCGATTTCATGTAAGCTAGTGGATCCCTTCCACAGACCTTGTCTGTTTGACGACCATATCAGTCCGTCTGTATAGCGATGGACAACACAACATTAGACTACGACTAGTACGCAAGGGTTGGCAAGGCTGACGAGACGACCCCACCCAAGACGATCTCCTTGATAAGTATGGAGATGATGCTCTCTGTACAGACATGGATGTGGACGATTCCAAGATGGAAATCTCGCATGAGTGGGCCTTAGAGAAAAATCAGAATGAGATCTTAGCCATCCTTAGGAGCATTCATGCTCACTTGGATGCCAGCCCTGTGCCACCCCCATGGGGGTAGCACTATTGCGTAGAATTCCACGTAGAGGAGGGTGCAATTTCCTTCTTGACAGGATGTAGGGCCTCTTGCGAGTAAGCAAGCCGTAGCTCTTGCACAGCAATCCATAGCGTCTACTAATTTCCTCAAGGACCTAAAGATTCCAACCTTTGGGGGAGGGGGAAAGAGCACAACAAGGATGCAGTGAATACATTCATGTAGAAGTGGTCAGATGTTCATAACCTTAGGCAGTTTGCTAGATGAGGTGAGGCTCATAGAGGCCAGCTTGTTTGCATGTAAGGCATACAAGTGGGGGATGAGCACGCGTCCTCGTACTTGGGTAGATTTCGAAGCACTATTTTGAAGGGAATTCCTACCAATGAATGAAGTTCAAAGATCGTGGCGGGAGTGGGATAAGTGCTCGATCCAGGGCATCTCCCTCACCCAATACATCTCTAACTATCGTGAGATCGTATTGAAGCTAAAGTTGGGAATTGATGAATTCCCAACTTTACGTGGGTTCATGAGGGGTTTATCTCTTGATTACGAGGCTTATGTTGAGCTAAGCAGCCGACAATTGATGAGAAGGGTGGTAATTTTAAAAGAAAGTTGTTCCGGAGTGACAAGGGGCAAGGGAGAGTTGTGTCATGCCATCGACATCGACGATATTCACGAGGTATATCTTTGTAACCTTTTACATAATTTTGTTTCCGTAGATGAAACATATGATGATAATGTTGTTTCCACCGTAGATGAAACAAGTGTTAAAGTTTAATGTTTTCGTATAGTTGAAACTGGTTTAAGTACTAAAAACTTAAATAGCCTTGGAAGAGAGCCCTGTTTGTTAAACACTATTTTGTTGTCTTGTGAAAAAAACCTAAAGGCCAAGACCACAATTGAGTCAATAAAAACTAACAAGTACACAACTAGGTTGAGTTCTTTACTGTGAGAGTTTAGGGATGTTTTTCCCTGATGATTTGCTGGATGGTGTTCCACCATCTAGGGATATTGACCATAGCATTGAGGTTCTCCTTGGTTCAAAACTTGTAAGCAAGCTTGCTTATAGAATTAACCACTCCAAAGCATAGAGGTGGAACGGCAATTAGAAGAAAGGGTTCATAAGACCAAGCTCTTCACCATGGGCATCATCCATTCTTTTGGTAAAAAAGAAAGATGGGCCTATGCGAATGTGTATCGACTACCGTGCTCTTAATCAGATTATCCACTCCAAAGCATAGAGGTGGAACGGCAATTAGAAGAAAGGGTTCATAAGACCAAGCATAGAGGTGGAACGGCAATTAGAAGAAAGGGTTCATAAGACCAAGCTCTTCACCATGGGCATCATCCATTCTTTTGGTAAAAAAGAAAGATGGGCCTATGCGAATGTGTATCGACTACCGTGCTCTTAATCAGATTAGAAGAAAGGGTTCATAAGACCAAGCTCCACTCCAAAGCATAGAGGTGGAATGGCAATTAGAAGAAAGGGTTCATAAGACCAAGCTCTTCACCATGGGCATCATCCATTCTTTTGGTAAAAAAGAAAGATGGGCCTATGCGAATGTGTATCGACTACCGTGCTCTTAATCAGATTAGAAGAAAGGGTTCATAAGACCAAGCTCTTCACCATGGGCATCATCTTTCTTTTGGTAAAAAAGAAAGATGGGCCTATGCGAATGTGTATCGACTACCGTGCTCTTAATCAGATTATGATTAAGCGTAAATACCAAATGCCATGCATTGACGATTTGTTTGACCAACTTAATGGTGCACATATGTTTCTAAGATTGATCTTAGATCGGGATATCGCCAAGTTAAGATAAGGGAACATGATATTCCCAAGACCGCATTTAGGACTCGTTTTGGGCCATTTTGAAATGGCCGGAGCCAAAGAACCTAGAAGAATTTTCAAATTTTCTAGGCTTGTTAGGGTTTTATTGACAATATGTCAAGGACTATGTGAAGATCGCAATCCCCTTAACGAATCAGTTAAGAACAAAGGACAAAACTATTCATTGGGAGGATCCCCAACAAAGGAGTTTTGAAAAATTCAAGGTGACCATAGCCGTGGCACTTATTTTGAGTATTGTGGATCCCAAATGAACTGTTTGTATTGGAGACAGACATGAGTGGGAAGGCCATAGGGAGCAGTTTTAATGCAAAGGGGATGCCTTGTTGCATTTGAAAGCAAAAAGCATGACTGCACCTAGCGTAAAATGAGTGAGAATTACTGCTATTATTCATGCTTTAAAAAAGTGGTGAAATTATTTATATGGTGTTACTTTTGAGGTTCTGACATACCATGAAAGTCTGAAATGGCTTTCTACTCAAAATGAGTTGAAAGGTAGAAAAGCTCGGTGCCTCCTTACTCTGCTGAGCTAACAGCAAGGTAGCTAGCCAAAGCCTCCTCTTCAGATGCTGCCATGCCCCTCCATGACACATGCCTCTTCTTCGCTTCCTCTCCTTGTGTTGTGCCTCTCCAAGCTGTGATTCCCTTCTCTTCTTGACTTTTCGTGCTATGCTTTAGCCACTCTTGCCTCTTTTGTGTTGAGGTTGGTCACCTCTGCCTGTTCTGTTTGGCACTCTGTAGCACCCTTCCATGACTCCACCTTCCTCTTTTCTACTAGGTTGTGTCATGTAACTGCCACCTCATCACCTCCTTTTATTGCTGCAGGGCCATGCCACCTCTCCCAAGTTAAGCTAACCGACTTCCTTCCCTCCTATGTGTTGGAGCGTCACATCACCATTGTCTCTCTGCTCTACTTTGTTGCACCACCTGAACAACTAACTCTAGCCTTTGCTGTGTCTGTGAGTGCTGCCTTTATAGCTCCAATCCTCTACCTCCTTTGGTACTGAGCTCGCCATCACGGTTTCTTGCATAAGCTAAGCATGAAAGTTTATAGGTATGTCTTGTGTACCGTACCCTTTTTACCTTGGGTACCTTGCTTGTAGAAAAGTAAGTGACTATAGTAAAGACACGTGGCATTGAATATAGCAGAAAAGAAACTCCAAGAGATAACATCCCGAGAAAGAAGTTCCTTAAGCATGCCCTCTTTAGGCTTAGCTATTTGATCAAGCTATCTTGATAGCCACCAAGAAAAGTGTTTCTTAATTTTGAACTTTGCCTTTGAGATATGTCAATCAAAACCACCAAACATTTTCTATAGGTAACATGGCAAATCGAAACTTGGGAACCTACAAAGAAGACATGATGTAGAAATTATGACTTTGAGGAAAAGAAAACAACTACTAATGTCAAATGCTTCCATGTGCTATAACGTGGAGATGTTATATAAGCAATCACATTTTGAATGAGTGTGATATTGTTGCCGGTAACATTGCACTATGTCCTAGATGTGGCATGTGTTCATTTCTAACAAGGCAACATTGCACTGAAAGCGAAAGCTACATGTAATGATCCTTGCATTATAAGCTTGAGGACTTGTAAGACTAGAACTTTGATTCTCGACCTAACCATATCCCAAATGGATCCTAAACACATGGTTACATAGGCATAAGTGATGCATGACCTTCCAGCTTCAGTTCCTTAACCTTTCATTGGCTAGGCATGGCCTTTTCACTCTCCAATGCCTCCTCAACTCTCCCTAGAAGAGGGAACCTACTTCTATGGCCTTTGGGATTCCCTTGTGCACCATTTACATCCCTTTTACTTTAACCTTAATGCCTATTAACCATTTCTTTAGGTATTTCCAATTTGAAATCCCCTGAACCTTATTTATATGCAAACTTTTGCATATAAATAAACTTTTCTAATCTTACCTAACAGTGTTTCTTGTCAGTCATAACATTTCCTCCCTCTTGAAAAGAAAAGTTTTTGTCCTAAAAAACAAACTCAAGAATCCTTTTCTTCAATGTAGCCACTCTTTCCCAAGGTGATCCTTCTTCTGGTCTATCTTTCCACTTTATTAAAAAGTCTTTAAACACAGAATTCCTAGTTTTCTTTTCTCGATATTCAAGAATCTTTTTAGGGTCATGTCCATGGGGAAGAATAGTTGGTTCTATGAAATCAAATATTACTTCTTTTCCAATGATGTTATCATTGTTTCCTATCTTGCATTTTAGTCTACTAACATGAAACATAGGATGCACTCTGGATCCTTCAAGTAAAGCTACCTTGTAAGCTACACTTCCAATTTTTTTAAGGACACAATACCTTGGACTTAACTTTGGAATTTTTTTCCACATTTTAAAGTTTCTTACTTTTCATAAGCCTTTACATAAACTAAATCACATTTCTCAAAATTAATTGATCTTCTTTTATCTTTCTCATAACTAATAGAACAATCTTGTGCTTTTTAATGTTGTAATGTTTTACATGTCTTGCATGTCTTTGAGAAAGTCTTTTACATTTTACAATTTTTCTTTTTGTCACCCAACTGCTATGGGTGATCTAGGTTGAATTACATACATTAGCATGAATGGACTAAAGCCGGTAAGCAAAATGTTTAGCACTATTATAAGCAAACTCTAATAATGGAAGATACTCATTCCAATTGTTTTGCTTATGATAACATATGCTCGAAGCATATCTTCTAGGAATTAATTAACCCTTTCTGCCTGTCCATCACTTTGTGGATGTTCAGACGTACTCATACTAAGTTTGCTGTCTAACTTTTTGAAAGCTTCTTTCCAAAATGGCTTGTAAACTTTGTATCTTGGTCACTTACTATATCTGTTGGCAATCCATACAATCTATATAGATGATGGATAAACATTTTAGCAAATTATGGTGTTTTCACTTCTTTTTTAGTTGGTAAAATGGTACCAACTTGGTTAACCTATCCGCTATTACCCACACTGAATCATGCCCTCTACTTGTTCGGGGTAATCCTACTATGAAATCCATAGAAATACTTTCCCACTTACCCTCAGGTATTTGTAGTGGTTGTAATATTACACCTACTTTTAGGTGCTTAGCTTTATTGACTTGGCATTTAGGGCATTTTATAACATAATTATGGATGTCGTTCTTTAAACTTGCCCAATAAAACTGTCTTTTAACAAGTGCATAGGTCTTAAAAATTCCCAGGTGCAACGCACTTGAATTGTCATGACATTGTAGTAAAATATTCTCACAAATATTTTCTTCTTTGGGTACACAAATGCAACCTTTATAAAATAAGTACCCATTATCGATGGGGAAAAAAAATCCCAACGATCTTTTCTACTTATTGACCCTTCTTTAAGTGATTCCTTTGAATCGCTATCTTTTTTAAGTGACATCCTTTTATCACTAGCAAGTGTATTTTCTTTACTCTCTATTTGAGAGTTATCTTTTTTAATCAAGTAATTCCAAACTACTTGATCGCTAGGGTCATTAGCACATTTTTCTTTTAAGTGAGCCAGAAAATCACTTTCTCGTTTAGTAAAACTTAACTCATTTATCATGGGTGCTCGACTTATAGCATCTGCCATGGTATTAAATTTTCCTTTTCTATATCTAATTCAAAAATCAAACTCTTGTAGGATTTTAGCCCATCTAACCTTCCTACCTTTTAACTCCTTTTGAGTACTTAACCATTTAAGACTTTCATGGTTAGACAATACTTCAAAATTGGCACCATATAAATAATGAAGCCACTTTTTAAAAGCATGCACAATTGCAAACAATTCTTTCTCATAAGTTGAATAGTTACTTTGAGCTTTGTCCAACTTTTTACTTTTAAATAATTTATATTTTTTAGCAAATAATTTTATTTTCCTCAATAATTAAAATACTTTTCTAAGGTGCTTAATATGTTCTTGTTCATTTTGACTAAAGTCTAGTATATCATCAATAAAAACCACCACAAACTTTTCTAAATAAGGATACAGTATAGTGTTCATCATGGTCATAAAAGTAGCAGGAGCATTAGTTAGACCAAAAGGCATAACTAAAAACCAAAAGATGTCCTAAATGTTGTTTTTGGCACATTTTCAATTCCAATTCTTGCTTGATGATATCCAGACCTTAAATCTATCTTACTAAAATATTTAGCACCTTTGAGTTGATCAAACAACTCATCTATCCTGGGAATAGGAAATTTTATTTTTTATTGTGATTGAATTCAATCCACGATAATCTATGTACAAGTGCATAGATCCATCTTTTTTCTTCACCAATAATATTGGTGAAGCCTAAGGAGATTACTTGGCCTAATAAAGCCTTGTTCTAAATAATCAGCCAAGTTGACTGATTTTCAACTTCTTATCTTTCAGTTAAATTTATTATATAAGGTGGCTAACTAATTGGATTGGATTTAAATCCTTTAAAACTTCTATGTGGTGATGATCTATCCCTTTATCCAGAGAGGTAAACCTTTTGGCAATGTTTCCAGAAAAACATCTTTAAATTCTTCTAATAAATTGTTTAAAGAAAAATTAACTACTTCACAAATACTTGAATCAAACTTTTCACAATGGTTTTTAAACTGAGGCATTGCATAATAGAAAAACATTTGTTCCATTATCTTGATGAAGATTTTGGAGCTCAATATTACATATCAAAGGAGAAGATGGTACATTGTGATCTCCTTACGATGTAATAAATTTTCCTTTATGCTTAAATGTTAGTTTATTATGCAAATAACTTCTCAAAAGTGTTTTCCCCAATGAAAATAATTCAAGTATTCACTGTTTTTCCTTTAGGCTTATCATTACCATTCACAGTAAGTTCTTGTCCTTAGGACTTAGGACAATTCCTTTTATCATGTCCCAGCTCAAGAGACAAGAGAAACAAAGTTTTTCTTTAACCACTCTCTCAAAATCTTGCTTTTTTAGAAACTTACTAGGATTGGATTTTTGCTTTTTTGGAGGTTCTTTCTTTTTAAAGAAAAACCCTTTCTTTTTTGAGAGCCAAAATTTTCTTCATGAGGTTTATATGAAATTTTTTTAATCATTTTCTTTATGATTACCATTACCCATGGTATCGTAAATTTTTTTAACAAATTTTATAGCCTCATCTAAGTTTTTTAGCTCTAGTACTCCCTTTTTAGGCCTCTAATGAAGCCTCTTACTTTTTGAAATTGTCTATTCCCTTAAGTTTTAAGGTAATTTCTCTATAGCAAGCTATATTTTGAGTGAGATTTAAATTCTTTTGTTCCATAGAACAATTATCCCACTCCTCCTAATTATGATCTTCTTCATTTTTGGGAAGATATTCCTTTAAGAGCAATTCCTTGAATGAATCCTCAGAATTGGGTACTTGCCTAGCTTTCGCTAAATTCATCCACCACTTATAAGCTTTGCCTTATAAGGATAGGCTAACTTCAATGGGCAGTTATGATTAAGAACATTTATTAAAAGATGCAAATCTTGCCATTTTTGTAGCAAAATATGGATTGCATCTTTATTTCTCTCCTTCTCTTCTCCACTAAAAGTGGGTGCTTTTAAATCTTTGAATACCATACCCTAGTCTCTAGTTTTGGGACCCTCTTCAACTATGGTTTCATTCAATCCTTTTTCTAGAGTTTTTTCCCTTCCCCCTAATCAATTTTTTAAGATATTTCTTTTACTCCCAATCCTTCCCCTCTCATTAAGGAGCAAAGAAGACCCATCATTTTCTCAAGGTTATTCTCAATATTAAAGTTTTTTTCTTTCATTTCCTTCATTTCTATATCCTCATACTCATTAAGATCTAAATGTTACATATATATTTCATTTGTTTTGTAATATCCTCTTCCATGGTGGAAAGAGGTCATTGGGTTTTCCCTCTTCTCCCCATTTTCATCCTTCCAACCTCCCTTGATAAGCCATTTACTCTAACGAGAAACAAAATAAAAAATTTCTTACAAAGCAGAAAAGATGCAACACAATGACCTTACTTGGTTGTGTAAATATGAATGATCTCTAATGATGTGAATAACAATTCCGTTGATTTCTCCTTGTTGATATTTGCTTCAATGATTCTTCAAGGTTGCCATGTACTCTACTTGCTGCATGTAGAATCTCCAAAGTATGCCCAATTTATTAGGCAAGAGGTATGCTCAAACTATTAGGCAAGAGGTATGCCCAATATATTAAGAAATATGTATTTCTATGGAGAAGATTTGAGAAGTATAAGGATTAGCTTATGGAAATGAATAGAGAAGAGATTAGAGTTAGCAATGAGTAGATCAATGGAAACATGGAAAAGAAAGAACTTAGCTCTGATACCAATGTAATGCTCCTTGCATTATAAGCTTGAGGACTTGTAAGACTAGAACTTTGATTCTCCACCCAACCATATCCCAAATGGACCCTAAACACATGGTTATATAG
Organism: Cibotium barometz; assembly: GCF_041138505.1. Lineage (NCBI taxonomy): Eukaryota > Viridiplantae > Streptophyta > Polypodiopsida > Cyatheales > Cibotiaceae > Cibotium > Cibotium barometz. The sequence continues at coordinate 42,327,906 of NC_141066.1, forward strand.
GCATAAGTGATGCATGACCTTCCAAATTCAGCCCCTTGACCTTTCATTGGCTAGGCATGGCCTTTTCACTCTCCAATGCCTCCTCAACTCCCCCTAGAAGGCACCCCCTAGAAGGGGGTGCCTACTTCTGTGGCCTTTGGGATTCCCTTGTGCACCATTCACATCCCTTTTACTTCAACCTAAATGCCTATTAACCATTTCTTTAGGTATTTCCAATTTGAAATCCCCTAAACCTTATTTATATGCAAACCTTTTACATATAAATAATCTTTTCTAGTCTTACCTTATAGTGTTTCCTGTCAGTCTCATAACATTGCATGACTAATGTAAAGCTAGCAAAGTGCACTATTACTGGATGCTACAGACAAATATGGTGTAGCAATCACACTAGTGTGCTTGCTACAACTACAAAAAGAATATAAGTAGGCAAGTAAGTATATTTCCCCTACCTCCAGATTATATTCGTTGGCAAGCACAATTACAAAAAGAATATAAGCAGGCAAGTAAGTATATTTTCCCTACTTCCAGATTATATTTGTTGGCAGCCAGCTACATACCCAACTTCTTAGCACCATAGATGTATCAATGAGCAAGCATAACTTCCACAATGAATGCCATCACAAGAGGCATTCTTGAGAGAAGATCTATACAAGGCAACCCCATAATCTGTTGGTTGACTGATTTCCACGGGGCTCGCATATCAAAAGACCTAGTCTCTGGACCAATTGCAAGGATACTTGTATATAATATAGTAAATAATCCAATTATAAAGAAGTACAAGGCACTCGTAGAACATGCTCATGCAAGGCTGGGCATGTGTGTACTTTTGCCAGATGCTATAACCACATCATTAAGAACCACATACAAGATGACCCATTTCAGCTAATGACAGAAGGGGAGACACATATTGAACTATCACTGTTGCAAAATTTAGCGGGGCCTTCAAAACCAAGAGAATTCAATACATCTAACACAAGTTCATTTCGATACAATTTCATGATGCTACAACACTAGCACATCACACTACAACATTTAAATATAATGGCCTACCTTACAACCAATCCGAATTTGTTGATATCAATATTGAAACTGTTGTTTTTTCTTTTCTTTTCCCCTTCAAACATGGGAACTACCAATACCCAGTGCCTATACACACCAAACAGATGAAAGGTTATAGTGATCAAAGAAGTCGACATAATCATCATCGAGAGATGAGACATCGATGCTAACTACATTTGACATGGTTATCTTTCAAATTGTTAACATCACATACGGTACACTTTTGAGCTCTTTCAAGGACAAGTTGCTTCTCCTCTTTGGGGATTTGGCATAGCTCCCACCAATATGCAAGTATTCAACTGACCTATGCACAGCATGCCAGATTACCTAGTTGGCCCAAATTGCACATGCAACAATGCACAATATGACGTTCTCTATGTGCCATGCCAAGGATATTCCCTTGATTGGATTCCTAAAAGCAATATACCACAGGAAACCAATAGAATTGGAGATTCAAAGAACTCTTTTCGAGTCCAATCAAGGATATCCCCTTGATTGGATTCCTAAAAGCAATATGCCACAGGAAACCAATAGAATTGGAGATTCAAAGAACTCTTTTCGAGTGCCTAGTGCAAGAGGACAATATAGAATAGTGCATCAACAACCATACCACGATCATTTGCACTCACTACTACAAGGAAGACGTTTGTCGTCGATACATTGACGTATTGCTCACAAATTTGTAATCGAAAAAAGATATAGTCACCATCAACTTGAAAACTAATGGCCTTAATGAGCCTTGTCTGTAGCACTAGATTGGCAATATCAACTTCAAGGAAATACATAAAGTTACTAGTAGGTGCCAAGTGTATAATAAACCAAGAACATTGACTTAACAAATAGGAGCAGCAAATGGGGAATCATGCAATGTACATGAAATTGTTGAAGATCCTAATGGAATAGTTACAGCAATATGTGTCAAAATTGATGAAACACAAAACACAATAACACTACATCATACGAAGCATGCCAAAAGGGTCGTTAATGGTATATGGTACCATAAGTCTACATTCCCATTAACATTAACATATTCCATAATCGGACACAAGGCATAGGGAGAAACACTCTTAACAAAAGTCCTCCTCGTGATAAAAGAAGCATTCGCACACCAGGACTAGGGTACATGATGTTCACGTATCACAAAACGTCGACATTTGGAGATCCTATAGCCACCCATGCCCGAAATGTTCATCCCCACGATAGACAATTTTTTCCACTTACTAAACTTGAAAGACTCTAAATTCAAGTACAATGCAAGCATTGTATATCCTTTTTCTTTGTTTGAAATCAAATACAATAAAATAAGAAATACAAACACAACAATCACTATACTACATGCACATAATTCGATTGTATATCCTTTTTCTTTGTTTGAAATCAAATACATGCAAAATAAGAAATACAAACACAACAATCACTATACTACATGCACATAATTCGATTTTGCGCTATAATAATGAATTGCACCCCATTAATTTTTGTTCATTTATTGTTACATTCCACTCCAAGTAATCCAGATTGAGCAGATGGAGACACAACAAGAATTTCATTTTCTCCATTTTGCATTCAACTACAAGCATAGTTATAGCTAGAGCATTAGAGAAATAATAGATAGCATTAGAAGAAATTAAACCTGACAAAGGGTATAACAACTTGAAAGGACATCGGACACATTACACCAAATACTATTATATGAAGCATCGTAGAAAAATATAGAATTTCTTTCTTCAACACTTAATGCATAAGTTTGTCTTTGCAACATGATTAATCAATAAAAACAAATGGACAGTCCATTTACATCTTCTATTCTACATGATATCTTGACATCTTAGAATTTGAAAAAAGATTTATTGATTTTGAACGACGCTTTACCTTTGAATGTTCTGTGTTATAGTATCAATTCAACTTGATGTTTGTTCAAGAACACTCGTGCACTTATGGCATATAAGGCTACCCAAGCATTCTAGTTGAGAGGGTGATTCTTTGTTGGTGTGATTTTATTGATCATGATCGTGACTACAAATCATGGCGTGAGTCCAGTGTGGTGTGATTATTGATCACGGCCGTGTGACTATAAATCACGATGTGATTTCGATGTGGCATGACTGCAAACTCACACCGGTGACCAAATCCCATGGGATTGTTGATGTAGATGTTCAAACATATTCTTTGATTTATAGATCAATATTCATACTATTTGTTAGCTTTCTAGGTGGATGCAAGGTAAGGGTATTCACTTTTGTTCACTCTCACTAAAAATAGGACATCGATGCAAGGAGAAAAACTCTCTGGCAAGGTATCTTGATTGAGATACCAACATCAATAATAACTTGATGCATACCCTCGAGCCAAAAGCCTAATATCGCGATCGAGATGATACCAATAACTGCCACGCTAGTAGGCTCGGAAGAGTTGTCACCATCTATGTCACTAAATCACATCATGGCCACCTCGCCATCTCGATCGAGATATATAGGCCACTAGGATCCACGTCAATGCCACCAGGAATCTCAGTCGACTTTCCCACTCAGATATACATTCAGCATAACCAGTGATGCCATCTCCACCGTCCATGTTTCTTGAACGAGATATGGAAATGTGATCTTGACCATTGACGTATCTTGATCTCGACATAGTGAGTTACGATCTCACCCATTCATATATCTCAATCAAGATACTAAGATGCAATCTAAGTCGTAAATATATTTCGATAGAGATACGTTGTTTTAATCGAATTCGTCCATTTATATGGATACCGAGATGCAATCCCAACCATTACTGTATCTCGATTAAGATACGTAGTTCGAATCGAAGTCATCTTGTCAGGACTATGGTCCTATGGAAGTCGAACCCTAGCATAAGTTAATAGCTTTCGGAGTCTCGAGAGTATTATTAGTGCTAGCGGGGTTCAGGGGTTAATGGGCGTTAGGGTTTGGTCGATGTGTGTACACATCTAAGTTAGCACGGCACTTAAGTAAGATGGGCGGCCGGGCTAGGAGGTGTGGACACAGGCCAGGGTTTTGGTATAAAACCCAACGAGAAACCCTAACTCATCATTATATGGTTGGGAGGTGAACCGACTTCCACCCTCTCTTCTTCTCCACGCCTAGGCTATGGTGGCTTGAGGAAGACGCAGCCGTAGCGGAGGCGTTACACTGGTATCAGAGCCAGCGGCGGGGCGGAGCGGGCGTGACCTGCACGGCAAACAGCTCGACGCTGCAGCAAAAGAAACGAGCGCCGTCGCGGCCACCACAGCGGATGCTTGCGTGAACAGCCCATAGGGAGCGGAGCCAGCGGCGGAGCGGGCGTGACCTGCACGGCAAACAACTCGACGCTGCAGCAAAAGAAACGAGCGCCGTCCCGCGGCTGGACACAGGCCAGGGTTTTGGTATAAAACCCAACGAGAAACCCTAACTCATCATTATATGGTTGGGAGGTGAACCGACTTCCACCCTCTCTTCTTCTCCACGCCTAGGCTATGGCGGCTTGAGGAAGACACAGCCGTAGCGGAGGCGTTACACTGGTATCAGAGCCAGCGGCGGAGCGGGCGTGACCTGCATGGCAAACAGCTCGACGCTGTAGCAAAAGAAACGAGCGCCGTCGCGCAGCCACCACAGCGGACGCCTGCGTGAACAGCCCATAGGGAGCGGAGCCAGCGAACGGAGCGGGCTGCACGGCAAACAGCTCGACGCTGCAGCAAAAGAAACGAGCACCGTCGCGCAGCCACCACAGCGGACGCCTGCGTGAACAGCCCATAGGGAGCGCCGCCGCTGCGTACCCGTACGGCAACCACAGCGGACGCCTAAGGCGGCGACCAAGGCAGTCCGGCAATCCTAGAAGGCGATCGGTGAGCGATCGTTGGCGAGCGCGCGAGAATTCTCCCTTACTTGAGTGCCACAAGGGGGAGGCTTCACCATCCAAGGAGTGAAGGGTTTTGAACCCACCACCTCAAGCTCCAAGGCAAGTGTGCTAGCCACTTCACCTTTTCACTTGTGTTGTTCTTCTCTTCAAAAGAACTCTACTTATTCTTTCAAGGGAGGACACAAACTACAAGGAAAGTGACCTTTTCACCTTCAACTTTCCTTCTTTCAATTTGTGAGAGGAGTTTTCTATACTCCAAGTTTGGAAGTTTTTGGTGGACAGATCTTCAACGACATGCTACATGCAACACACTTTTTTGCATGCATGTGTTGATTGACGACTCGAGTGGTGATTTCTTCTTGATTTTCGTGCATGCAAGAGGAATTCTTCTACGACGCTTCAATTGGATTTCGCTTTTTAAGGTAATCCGCTCTCTATTTGTAAGCACGTGCATACCATAGCCTTAGCGGAACCGTCTCATGTTCACTTCGATTTTGAGAATGATATGCCTGATGTTAGTGAGGCACACCCTTTGGGTGGTGGTGTGGGTGATTCGCGACAGGCCGTTGTGCCTGATTGGGATGCCAACATGACCGATGCCGAAGGGGATGTGAGTCCACTAGATGATTATGGTTTGGTAGACACGTTAGAGTTTGGGCATCTCACTTCAAGCGTAGTTGCACTTGAGCGCACTATAACAAATGTCAATACCAATCTCACAAACATGAGCACGCTTTTTACTGAATTTATGGCACGTTTTGCAAGTGGATCGGCGGCAAGTGGAGGGCCTATTCCGATAGTTATGCCTCCTCTTGTTCCAAATCCTACAGTAGAGTCTATTGCACCCTCTGCAACGCAAGAAGGGGCTATGTTGAAAAACGTGAAGCCGCCTGTGTTTAAGGGAGAGGAGCGTGATCGTAACAAGGATGCGGTCCATACATTTTTACACAAGTGGACGGACTTGCATCGCTTACGCCGCACTCCCGCTGCTGTTATGGTCACTGAGACGAGTCTCATACTTGAAGGTAAAGCCTACAAGTGGTGGATGAGTCTACCTATTGAAACTCGCCCTAAGACTTGGGAGGAGTTTGCGACAGCTTTTAAAAAGAAGTTCTTACCGCAAAACGAGAAAGATCAGAGTTGGACAGCCTGGGACAAGTGCAAGATGGAAGGTCTTACACTTAATCAGTGTGTGTCCAAATACTGTGAAGTCATTCTCAAGCTAGACGGTTTGGACGACTTTCAAAAGGTTCATAGGTTTGTTAGAGGCCTTGATAAAGAATATCAGGCAAAGGTTAAAACCCAGTATCCTAAAACTTTGGAAGCGGCTATCCAAAGTGCCCTTATCTTTGATGACACCATGGATAAGAAGGGCATGGATAGACCGGCCAAATTCAATGGCTCGCAATTTAATGCTAATAAGCGTAAACTTGCCATCAATTCTACTGAAAACACAAAGAAGCCTAAAGGGTCAAGTGGTCCGTTGTCTCCACAAGACTATGAACGGGCCAAGAAGGAGAAACTATGTTATCATTGCTTAGGTAGTGATCATGAGAAGAAAAATTGTCCACAGTTGCCTCGCAAGAATAAGGATAAGGTCAAGGAGAAGGCCGTACACATGGTGCAAATGCTTCCCTTGGATGCTGATCCTAAGTATTCTGCGGTAGAGGTTTCGCACACTGCCGAGATGCATGAGTGTAATCTCACTGCATCTATGTGGCAAGAGACAGTTGGACCACATGATTTGGTCCGTATGCATGGCTCCATTTATGGTCATCGAGTACGTATTCTTATTGACAATGGGGCAAGACCTCACCTAGAAGTCACAAACATAGTGGTTAAGATGGCAAACGGAACTATAGCTAAACCTATTGGAATGCTAAGGGACGTTAAGATCAAGGTTTTGGGATACAAGGTTAGACATACCTTCATTGTAATGGATTTCTCTAAGCATCCTATGTCATATCAAATGATCTTAGGACATCCCTTCATGAGGGAAGCACAAATGGTGCATGATTGGTCAAAAAACCATGTCTACTTACAATTCCAGGACTCTGTCATTCGGGTTGATCTTGAGAATGGTCGCGCGCATCCTTTAGGAAGCAAGGTTATCATCAATATAATCGATCGGACACCACTATTCACTCAGTCCCATTAAAGTATTGCTATACATGCAAAAAAGAGACTGATGATGGGAAAGATTCTCTTTATATTTATGTCCTACCGGGCATGACTGAGTCAGATAACGTGGATTGGGTACACCTAGCGCGGGCAACCATAGACACATGGGGAAATAGAGGCACAAGTTGGGTAATGCCTGAGGGACAAGATATGCCACCATTAGTGCTAGTGAACATGATAGTTGTTAGGCACTTGACTCCTAATGATGGCAAGAACCTTGACACTAAAAGTAGCGAAGACTCTGACCAATGCGACTCCGAGTCTGAATTTAAAGAACATCAACAGCGTGCTAGGTGCCAACGAGAAGCCAACTTGGGGATTATGCAAGCATTTTTCGAGGAGGCAGAGGAGGATTCACTGGAATATGATCCGCCTCTACGATACCCAATTGAGCTACAGAGTCCTTACGGGGAGGTGCTATATAATGCATTATTGGATACGGGAGCTCAACACAATTTGCTATCATATGGAGTGTGGTGTCAACTTGGAAAACCACCTTTATCCAAGAGTGCTATCCAAGTTAAGGGTATCAATAAGAAGAAAACCACTGTCTCAGGAATTCTGCACACTCCTGTTGCCTATGACAAGGGGACTATAATTCAAAGCTTTTTGGTTATGCCTGCTGGTACCATGGAGAGGACTGTAAACTTAGGGCACAAATGGATGTTAGCCACCAATTGGGCAACTAGGCGAGTTTCAACGCAAGAACCAGCTCTCAGTCTGACCGCCCAAGGTCCCACACCCAAGCCATCACAACTCTGGACAAAACGCTAGATAACGAAAACTCACAAAGTCAAGTGACCACACCATCTTTGATTGTTTGCCACCCCTCTAACGCTTCAATGCCAAGAGTGGAAACAGGCAGTGTGGTCTCCAAGGTTCTGCTTACTTTACCAAAGAGTACATACAAATGGGTCCCAAAAGCTTCGTTAACGGCTACCTCTACTGCTCAATCTCGTTCAAACAAGAAGCCTCGAAGTAGGAAAGCAGCTACCCGCCCGAGAAAAGGCAACGTAACATCACGTTGGATTCCTAAAAAATTATTAGCAGCCCAACAGTACTACGAAGGGAATGACCAGATTTGGGTCCCTAAACACAAGCTAAATCCTTCTACATCACCTGTAAAACCTTGTAAACCAAATGTTGCCACCCCAACGACAATTCAAGACTGTGGTAAGGGAAAGGTAACGGAGTGCTCCACACTAGTTCTTCTAGAGCTAGTTTGGATTCCCAAACGATATCGATCAATACCACCTACTAGCTCAGGAAGGGGGGAGCCACATGAAGCTTCTAGCTCCTCATGCCAGGCACACGTTGATATAGAAGTTTATGCATGCTCTACACCTACCCTTGTCAATACCCACCAAGAAACCAATGAGTCTACGTCTCCCCTTGTAAAAGTATCGTCGAAACCATTTCCTCCGTTCGTTCATGGGAGCGTACACTACCATCTCTACAATTTGATGTGGCCACAAGGGTCATAAAAAGCTATCTGACCGCATCACCACCTATAATCCACTGGGACAAATTGGTTCCAAGAGGCTACAACATCGTTGCAAAAAATATGATCTACCCAAGGAAAGGGGGAGCATGTACTCACGTTCGACATTCTCTTACTTCCTCCCTAACCTTCTCCACTGACCATGTAACTCCCAAATTCGAGGGAATGTATATATATAGCTTCATACACAAAAAAGAAAAGAAAAGAAAAAGAAAAAATAGTAAAAAAGGCAAGAGCACATTAAGAGGAGAAATATCCGCACACAATTAGGAACTAGATTGACCTGTCTTCATAAACCTACTAATGCTATATCTGTGTTTGCAGATATGGCAGATGCACGAGCATCACACACTTCATCCACTCCCACCTTTGGTAAGAGTTATCATCTGTACCTTTCTCAGATATTTCACATGTGCTATCCTGTAATTAAAACCGAATTGGATCATATAGATGTACTAGCCAGAGAGGGAAATGTTGAGGAATTAGAATGGCTAATTCGCCTGTTGACCATGACTGACCCCTACTCCGTGTAGAGGACGTATCCCCGATAGCCCAAGACTTTCCTTTTCCATAGGATGACTATCCTTGCATAGTTACATTCTTGACGAGTTTATGTGGATGGAAAAACGAAGAAGATATATCTGACGATGAATGGACGGATGAAACTCATGGAACTACCGAGGCTGACTTTATTTATCTGGATGATGCGGATAGAGGCTTAGCCTTAGGGCTAGAGCCAGAACTCTACAACATCCTCTTACCTTGATCCTCAGTATTAGTGTGGTGACTGGTAGGTAGGTTAGTGTTTTCAAGTTGTTTCTAGTTTTGTGTCCTTAAACGAGTGCTTATTTTTTCCCACTGATGTGCCTCTCGAGGTATAGTGCCTGTTACAGGTTGAAAAGCTTGAGGTGGGTTTGCTTTCAAGTCCTAAGACTGCCACAATGTTCATACATAAATATCTACATCAAATTGCGGGCATTTCTCATCGAAACAAGGAGATCTCCAAAATACAGGTGTAATTCTTCCATACCCACTCTCTTTCGTTTTTACTGTTCAACTAATTGCATGAACTATAATGCATAACCACATGGAATTTGTCAAAGCACTACTTAGTTTTTGAAGTTGCCTAACGTGTTAGTGTAAATCATTAATGAGTTTAACCTTATTCTAGAAATTCTTGGGAATGCATGAAGTCTTTAGTTAACCTTGGAATATGGTTGTCTTAGGTCTAGGGTGAAAACCATCTTAATGTTTGAACAACCTGGCCATGTGTGTTGATCTCTGAGACATAGCTTTTACCCCTTTGTCGAAAGGATGTAATAAGAACATATTATAGTTCAGGAGAGCAAAAATCCAAAGAGATAAATAAAATAAAAAGAAAGGCCTACAAAAAATGACAATGTAAGTCTATTATGTGCTTTAATGTCGGCCTATCGCCCTATTGACACTTGGTAGGCGAGGAGTATTCCACTCCAGACCGATGCCCTGGAGCTAATAGATTCCTGGAGAAGGCCTTGTATTAAACATGGCACTATGATCGATGCTAGTTTTGCCTTAGGGAGGTCACATGCATAAAAGAAATAAAGGCAAAAGGCTCCTATAACTCTGATGTTTCTTGTGTCCCTAGGCTCTTGGGATTAGCTTGTTCTTAGAGTAGACATTGTGGTTATCTGTTTATTTATTAAGCTTGGTAATTTTCCTTGACTTAGGCCAGTTATAAACCTTGATTAACCTTCGACACCTTGCTAACTCTTAAATTACTTTCAATAATTTTAAACTCCTGTTAGTTTGCTACGCTAGCTCATTCATGTGACCCCTTAAACTAAGTTCTCATGGCAAACTTCCATTGTGGTCTAACATGCTTGATTTTATTACACTCTATATCTTTTGAATTCTAGCATACTTTCACTCTATATCTTTTGAATTTCAACATACTTTCACTCTACTTCCCTGTTTTGCAGATACAGTCTACCACAACAAACCATGTCGAGCTTACCATACCATAGCTTCCGAGGACGGAATCTACATCAGGAAAGGGGACATGTTAACCTATGGCGGACATTGAGACGTATTACTTTTTACGTCATATAATTAATTTAAGTATTCTAAGTCATGGGCCGGGCTTGTCGGCACCACATGTAAAGGATAAAGGGATTGGGTGATCGCCGATGAGAGGTGCACCTCGAATGTCATCAGGATAAGGGTTATGTTAAAACCCTAAGATCTCTCTAGATAATTGTTATGCATAAACATGCATAAATCAGGCATAACTCAACCACCCAACCACCCCCGAGCCCAAGGGATGCACACATGAATCATAAATGAAATACATCATACCTCTACCTTGATGTCCCATACTATCAAGAGATATAACACAATCCAATAGCATATAGCTATAGTGTGAAATGGTAGGTGAGTAGATATGGACCTCTACACAAGAGACCATAGCATAAGCCTCCAAGCCTCCAAGCTTCCAAGCCCCCTTGAGTGTGCCTCATGCCCCTATTATATAGGAGGGCCCTCAAGTGACTCTTGACTTTCCATTCCTCATGTGTGACCCTTGGATGCCTGACCCTAACCTTAACCCTTAAGGTTAGTCCTAACCCATGCTCCACTAGACCTTGTTCCCATGCTCCCATGCTCACAAGTCTAATGTGGGTTAGCCTCCTAGTATATGCACACATAATGTGTATATAACATAGCACACATAATGTACATATAACATACTTCCCCTCTCTCAAAACATTGCACTCTTGCAATGAAAAGAAGGAGAACTGCGTTGAACAATCTCAACCGACTCCCAAGTCGACGAATTCTCAATTTCCCTATCTTTCCACCTAATTTTAACCTCAGGGATTAGTCAACTACAACAAAGTTTCCTTTCCCTGAATTCAAGTACCTTATCAGGTTCATGTGGAACATAGGATAATTCATCGACTTCAACGAGTTCTTGAGGAGTGACTGTGTCATCCTCACCTCCCAGTTTCCCTTTCAATCTATCGATATGAAAGACTGGATGAACTCTAACAATTGGAGATAGTTTTAGTTCATACGCAACCGTGCCAATCCGATATATAACTCGAAATGGACCACAATATCTAGGAGATAAATTCGAGCATTTTTCCATTGACAAAGTCTAAAAATCTTTAGGAACATTAAAATAAACCAACGCTCCTGGTTCAAAAGACCGAGATGAGCGTCCCCTATCAGCATAAAACCGTGCCCTATCATGAGCACTCCTGATAGAATCCCGAGCTTCGATCAGAATTTCCTACATATCTCGCAAGAAATCTCTCGATGCATCAAGCTCGATGTCCTTAAGACTGACATCAATAGGTGCCCTGAGTTGATACCCATACATAAGTATGCACGGACTAAAATAATAGCCGTATAGGCAAATTCCATCATTGGAAGATATTTCCCAATATGATGATTTTCTAGAGACATGCACGAAGCATGTCCTCTACAATCTGATTCATACACTCTGTTTGCCCATCAGACTACTGCGGATGATCAGAACAATTCACATTCAAGTAACTTTCTCGTTGTAAACCTTTCGGAATAAAGTAGGAAAGCATGGCATTATGACAGCAGAAACCAAGGATTTATCGGCGCCCCGACATACCCACATCTGCATATGGAATAATCGACGTCTCGAGTTACCCATATCAACATAGAGAGTCATCAACGTCTCGATGAGTCACATATATCCATCCGTAAACCTATCAGGTTGATTGTGTAAATCACCTAAAGTACGGAACTAGAGAAAGAAATGCCAACAAAGGAAGAATCCAAATTTCCTTATCCGAACACAACGTGATAAACTTGTTTGAACTCTAAAGAAAGAGATTTCAACAAGTGAAAATGCCGATGAGATTACCCTCATCAAAACATGCAGGCTATAGATAAAAGAAATTTATCTAGAAAATGCCCACACTATAACTTCTAGTGAATTTAGAAAATAAGATTGTCTTTGAATGTTGAGATCAACATGCTAAGTGATGTAAGCAAAGCAACAATCTTGAGCCCAAATTATCCCATAAGATAATATATGTGAGGAATCACTAGCGTCCCATACCACCATGATACCACCCATACATACCTTAACAATTTGAAACTCCCTAGTATGCCGTCTAGGAAAATATGAATAAAATCCTGTGTAAAAGGAATAAGATGGCCTTATCCAGACTTTCACATACTAAACCTGTCTCTATATACTTGAGACTACATCAAGGAATAAATTCTTCTGAGTACATCATTAGAAAAGAAATTGAATTATTGGCGCCTTT